>NC_052072.1:12185483-12785483 GCF_015852505.1 Tachyglossus aculeatus | reverse complement strand
CTCCAGAGCCCAGGCTCTTTCCACTGAGCCACGCTGCTTCTCTTCAAGCGTTTAGTACGGTGCTCTGCACACAGTAAGCACTCACTAAATAGCATAATCATAATCGTAATAAGAAGAAGAATAATAATGGCATTTATCAAGCGCTTACTATGTGCAAAGCACTGTTCTAAGCGCTGGGGAGGTTACAAGGCGATCGGGTTGCCCCCCGTGGGGCTCACAGTCTTCATCCCCATTTTCCAGATGAGGTCACTGAGCCCCGGAGAATGATGATGATGGCGTTTATTAAGCGCTTACTATGTGCAAAGCGCTGTTCTAAACGCTGGGGAGTTTACAAGATGATTAGGTTGTCCCACGTGGGGCTCACAGTCGTCATCCCCATTTTACAGATGAGGCCCAGAGAAGTGAAGTGACTTGCCCAAAGTCACACAGCTGGCAGTTGGCGGAGCCGGGATTTGAACCCATGACCTCTGACGCCAAAGTCCGTACTCTTTCCACTGACCACTGAGCCACGCTGCTTCTCTTCAAGCGTTTAGTACAGTGCTCTGCACACAGTAAGCGCTCACTAAATAGCATAATCATAATCGTAATAAGAAGAATAATAATGGCATTTATCAAGCGCTTACTATGTGCAAAGCACTGTTCTAAGCGCTGGGGAGGTTACAAGGCGATCGGGTTGCCCCCCGCGGGGCTCACAGTCTTCATCCCCATTTTCCAGATGAGGTCACTGAGCCCCGGAGAATGATGATGATGGCATTTATTAAGCGCTTACTATGTGCAAAGCGCTGTTCTAAGCGCTGGGGAGGTTACAAGATGATTAGGTTGCCCCACGTGGGGCTCACAGTCTTCATCCCCATTTTACAGATGAGGGAACTGAGGCCCAGAGAAGTGAAGTGACTTGCCCAAAGTCACACAGCTGGCAGTTGGCGGAGCCGGAATTTGAACCCATGACCTCTGACGCCAAAGCCCAGGCTCTTTCCACTGACCCACGCTGCTTGTCTTCAAGTGTTTAGTACAGTGGTCTGCGCACAGTAAGCGCTCACTAAATAGCATAATCATAATCGTAATAAGAAGAATAATAATGGCATTTATCAAGCGCTTACTATGTGCAAAGCACTGTTCTAAGCGCTGGGGAGGTTACAAGGCAATCAGGTTGCCCCCCGTGGGGCTCACAGTCTTCATCCCCATTTTCCAGATGAGGTCACTGAGCCCCAGAGAATGATGATGATGATGATGGCATTTATTAAGCGCTTACTATGTGCAAAGCACTGTTCTAAGCGCTGGGGAGTTTACAAGATGATTAGGTTGTCCCACATGGGGCTCACAGTCTTCATCCCCATTTTACAGATGAGGGAACTGAGGCCCAGAGAAGTGAAGTGACTTGCCCAAAGTCACACAGCTGGCAGTTGGCGGAGTCGGGATTTGAACCCATGACCTCTGACGCCAAAGCCCGTGCTCTTTCCACTGAGCCACGCTGCTTCTCTTCAAGCGTTTAGTGCAGTGCTCTGCACACAGTAAGCGCTCACTAAATAGCACTGATCGATTGCATCCAAATGGGGAGTGTCTTGGGTCAGGGGTCCTGGAAAGAGGCCGAGTAGGAGTGGAGAGGGGTTATAGCTCTCTTCAAGCTTTTAGTACAGTGCTCTGTGCACAGTAAGCGCTCACTAAGTAGCACTGATCGATTGCATCCAAATGGGGAGTGCCTTGGGTCAGGGGTCCTGGAAAGAGGCCGAGCAGGACTGGAGAGGGATTATCATCATCATCATCAATCGTATTTATTGAGCGCTTACTGTGTGCAGAGCACTGTACTAAGTGCTTGGTAAGTACAAGTTATAATAATAATAATAGTAATAATAATAATGATGGCATTTATCAAGCGCTTATTATGTGCAAAGCACTGTTCTAAGTGCTGGGGAGGTTACAAGGCGATCAGGTTGTCCCACGGGGGGTTCACAGTCTTCATCCCCATTTTCCAGGTGAGGGAACTGAGGCCCAGAGAAGTGAAGTGACTTGCCCAAAGTCACACAGCTGGCAATTGGCGGAGCCGGGATTTGAATCCATGACCTCTGACGCCAAAGTCTGTGCTCTTTCCACTGAGCCACGCTGCTTCTCTTCAAGCGTTTAGTACAGTGCTCTAGTGCTCTGCACACAGTAAGCGCTCACCAAATAGCACTGATCGATTGCATCCAAATGGGGAGTGTCTTGGGTCAGGGGTCCTGGAAAGAGGCCGAGTAGGAGTGGAGAGGGGTTATAGCTCTCTTCAAGCGTTTAGTACAGTGCTCTGAACACAGTAAGCACTCACTAAATAGCACTGATCGATTGCATCCAAATGGGGAGTGTCTTGGGTCAGGGGTCCTCACTGATCGATTCCATCCAAACGGGGAGTGTCAGGGGTCCTGGAAAGAGGCCGAGTAGGAGTGGAGGGGGGTATAGCTCTCTTCAAGCGTTTAGTACAGTGCTCTGCACACAGTAAGCGCTCACTAAATAGTACTGATTGATTGCATCCAAATGGGGAGTGTCTTGGGTCAGGGTTCCTGGAAAGAGGCTGAGGAGGACTGGAGAGGGGTTACATCTCTCCTCAACCGTTGAGTACAGTGCTGTGCACACCATAAGCACTCAGCAAATAGCACTGATAGATTGTATGAAAACGGAGGCGGTTTCGGGGGTCCACAAAATGGGGAGTGTCTTGGATCAGGAGTCCTGGAAAGAGGCCGAGCAGGACTGGAGAGGGGTTATAGCTCTCTTCAAGCGTTTAGTACAGTGCTCTGCACACAGTAAGTGTTCACTAAATAGCACTGATCGATTGCATCAAAATGGGGAGTGTCTTGGGTCAGGGGTCCTCACTGATCGATTCCATCCAAACGGGGAGAGTCAGGGGTCCTGGAAAGAGGCCGAGTAGGAGTGGAGGGGGGTATAGCTCTCTTCAAGCGTTTAGTGCAGTGCTCTGCACACAGTAAGTGCTCACTAAATAGTACTGATTGATTGCATCCAAATGGGGAGTGTCTTGGGTCAGGGGTCCTGGAAAGAGGCTGAGGAGGACTGGAGAGGGGTTGCATCTCTCCTCAACCGTTGAGTACAGTGCTGTGCACACCATAAGCACTCAGCAAATAGCACTGATAGATTGTATGAAAACGGAGGCGGTTTCGGGGGTCCACAAAATGGGGAGTGTCTTGGATCAGGAGTCCTGGAAAGAGGCCGAGCAGGACTGGAGAGGGGTTATAGCTCTCTTCAAGCGTTTAGTACAGTGCTCTGCACACAGTAAGTGTTCACTAAATAGCACTGATCGATTGCATCAAAATGGGGAGTGTCTTGGGTCAGGGGTCCTGGAAAGAGGCTGAGGAGGACTGGAGAGGGGTTGCATCTCTCCTCAACCGTTGAGTACGTGCTCTGCACACCATAAGTGCTCAGTAAATAGCACTGATCGATTGTATTAAAACGGGGTCGGTTTCGGGGGTCCTCAAAATGGGGAGTGTCTTGAGTTAGGGGTCCTGGAAAGAGGCTGAGGAGGGCTGGGAAAGGGGTTATATCTCCCTTGAAGCGTTTAGTACAGTGCTCTGCACACCGCAAGTGCTCACTAAATAACACTGATTGATTGTATTAAGCGGGGACGGTTTCGAGGGTCCTCAAAATGGGGAGTGTCTTGGGTCAGGGGTCCTGGAAAGAGGCTGAGTAGGACTGAAAAAGGGTTGCATCTCTCCCCAACCATTGAGCATAGCGCTCTACACACTGTAAGCGCTCAGTAGATGGCACTGATAGATTGTATCAAAACGGGCGGTTATGAGTGTCTTAAAAATGGGGAGTGTCTTGGGTCAGGAGTCCTGGAAAGAGGCTGAGGAGGACTGGAAAAGGGGTTATATCTCTCCTGAAGCATTTAGTACAGTGCTCTGCACACCATAAGCGCTCACTAAATAGCACTGATGGATTGTATTAAATGGGGGTGGTTTCGAGGGTCCCTAAAATGGGGAGTGTCTTGGGTCGGGTCCTGGAAAGAGGCTGAGGAGGACTGAAAAAGGGTTGCATCTCTCCTCAACCGTTGAGTATAGTGCCCTGCACACTGTAAACGCTCAGTGGATGGCACTGATCGTTTGTATCAAAACGGGCAGTTATGAGGGACTTCTAGACTGTGAGCCCACTGTTGGGTAGGGACTGTCTCTATATGTTGCCAACTTGTACTTCCCAAGCGCTTAGTACAGTGCTCTGCACACAGTAAGCGCTCAATAAATACAATTGATTGACTTAAAAATGGGGAGTGTCTTGGGTCTTGGAAAGAGGCTGAGGAGGACTTGAAAAGGGGTTATATCTCTCTTGAAGTGTTTAGTACAGTGCTCTGCACACTGTAAACCCTCACGAAGGAGCACTGATGGATTGTATCAAAACGGGGGTGGTTACGGAGGGCCCTAAAAATGACGTCCTGGGAAGAGGGCAAGGAGGGGTGGAGAGGGGTTGTATCTTTCCTCAAGAGTTTTTACAGTGCTCTGCACACAGTAAGGGCTCAATAAATGGCACTGATGGATTGTATCAAAACTGTCTTGAAACCATCATCATCATCAATCATATTTATTGAGCTCTTACTGTGTGCAGAGCACTGTACTAAGCGCTTGGGAAGTACAAGTTGGCAACATATAGAGACAGTCCTTACCCAACAGTGGGCTCACAGTCTAAAGGGGGGAGACAGAGAACAAAACCAAACATACTAACAAAATAAAATAAATAGAATAGATATGTACAAGTAAAATAAATAAATAAATAGAGTAACAAATATGTACAAACATATACAGGTGCTGTGGGGAAGGGAAGGAGGTAAGATGGGCGGGATGGAGAGGGGGACAAGGGGGAGAGGAAAGAAGGGGCTCAGTCTGGGAAGGCCTCCTGGAGGAGGTGAGCTCTCAGTAGGGCCTTGAAGGGAAGTAGGGCCTTGAAACCACTGACCTGGGAGGCCTGGTAATGAGCCTGATCATTGTAATTGTTAAGCATTTACTATGTGCCAATAATAATAATAATAATAATGGCATTTATTAAGCGCTTACTATGTGCAAAGCAGTGTTCTAAGCGCTGGGGAGTGCCAAGAGTCTGCACCACCACTGGGGCAGACCCAGTTTGTGACTCACAGGGGGTCACAGGTCCATCATCCCAGACTGAGGCCTTCCCAGACTGAGCCCCCTCCTTCCTCATCCCCCCTGCCTTACCTCCTTCCCTTCCCCACACCACCTGTATATATATTTGTACGGATTTATTACTCTATTTGTACATATTTATTCTATTTATTTTATTTTGTTAATATGCTTTGTTGTCTGTCTCCCCCTTCTAGACTGTGAGCCCGCTGTTGGGTAGGGACCGTCTCTAGATGTTGCCCACTTGTACTTCCCAAGCGCTTAGTACAGTGCTCTGCACACTGTAAGCGCTCAATAAATACGGTTGAATGAATGAATGAATCCCCAGTGCCCTTTGCAACAGAAAACGGGGCTGTTAGCCCACGTGAGGTCCAGCCCCAGAGGCCCACGAGAGTGATGCCGTGGCCAGGCTTGAAAAGCGGGTGAGGAGTTCTGGAGTTCTGATCATCAAAGCCACATGGGTGGCAGCCCCGCAGATTCCTGTTCCAGAGCTGTCTGGTCACCACCACGTGTTCCTCACGTGTCATTTAGTTATTAATGTCTGTCTCCACGTTTCCTCCTTCCTCAAGAACCTCCAGTGGTTGCCATCCACCACTGTCGGCTTTAAAGCACACAATCGTCTTTCCTCCTCCCATCTTTACCTCACTGATTTCCTATACAGCTCAGCCTGCGCACTTTGATCCTCTAATGCCAACCTACTCACTGTACCTCGACTTCTTCTGTTTTGCCGCTGACCCCTTGCCCACGTCCTGAGCTCCCTCCCACTTATCCAAAAAAAGGATCACACTCCCCACATTTAAAGCCATATTAAAATAATTTCCCCTCCAAGAGACCTTACCCAACTAAGCCCTCATTTTCTGTACTTCTTCCTCCTTCTGCATCCCTCTTGCACTTGGATTTGCACCCTTTATTCCCCCACCAGTACTTATGTAACATATCCATGATTTATTTTAACATGGGTCTCCCCCTCTATGCTGTAAGCTCCTTGTGGGCAAGGAATGTGTTTACCAACTCTGTTCAATTATATTTTCCCAACAGCTTAGTACTGTGTTCTGCAGACAGTAAGTATTCAGTAAATGTGATTGATTGTAAGCTCCTTGTGGACAAGGAATGTGTCACCCAACTCTGTTGTATTGTACTCTTCCAAGTGCTTAGTACAGTCCACTACCCACAGTGTAAGTGCTCAATAAATATCATTTATTGATTCTTCCTGGAAACCAGATTCTACTTCCCTCAGGCAGCAGTCATTCATTCATTCAGTCGTATTTATTAATAATAATAATAAAGATGGCGTTTAAGTGCTTACTATGTGCAAAGCACTGTTCTTAGCACTGGGGAGGATACAAGGTGATCAGGTTGTCCCACTTGGGGCTCTCAGTCGTAATCCCCATTTTACAGATGAGGGAACTGAGGCACAGAGAAGTTGTGACTTGCCCAAAGTCACACAGCTGACAAGCGGTGGAGCCAGGATTAGAACCCATGACCTCTGACTCCCAAGACTCTGCTCTTTCCACTGAGCCACGCTGCTTCCCTGAGCACTTGAGTGCTTACTGTGTGCAGAGCACTGTGCTAAGTGCTTAGAAAATACAATTCAGCAATAAAGAGAGACAGTCTCTGCCCACAACGGGCTAACAGTTTAGAGTGGGGGAGACAAACATCGACAAGTAAACAGGCGACAAAATAAATAAATAAATAGAATTATACATATATGCATAAGTGCTGTGAGGGGGGAGAGCAAGGGGAGCAAGTCAAGGTGATGCGGAATGGAGGGGGAGCTGAGGAAAAGTGGGGCTTAGTCTGGGAAGGCCTCTTGGAGGAGGTGCACCTTCAGTAGGGCTTTGAAGTGGGGAAGAGTGACTGTCTGACAGATCTGAGGAGGGAAGGCGTTCCAGGCCAGTGGTAGGACGTGGGCTGGGGTGAGCGGTGAGACGGGCGAGAACAAGGCACAGTGAGAAGGCACCAGAGGAGCGGAGTATGCGAGCTGGTATGTAGAAGGAGAGAAGAGAAGTGAGGTGGAGGGGGCAAGGTGATGGAGAACTTGGCTGCTGTGTGGTCTTGGGTAAGTCACTTCACTTCTCTGTGCCACAGTTACCTCATCTGCAAAATGGGGAATTGTGAACCCAAGTGAGACAGGGATTATGTCCAACCCGATTTGCTTGTATCCACTCCAGTGTTTAGTACAGTGCCTGGCACATAGTAAGTGCTTAACAAATACCATTATTAATATTAGGTTTCCATCAAACACTATGAGTGTTAGACCCCTGTACCCTGTTCAGAGCCACAGCCAGGCCTGTTGGGGCCCAGTGTTGTTCTGCCCTATTCTTAGAACCCAGGTCTTTCTGACTCCTGGGCCTGGGCCTTATCCAATAGATCACACTGCTTTCAGGCTTAAAAGTCACCTTCTCCAAAGGTTGTCCAAGAGATGCTTCAGCATTGTTAGATCTAACCCAGCCCTCAGGCTAGTTAGTCTTTGCATCTCCATCAGGACCCTTGTTCTTCTTCCTCCCATTCAGTGATTTTACTGCTGTTGCTGCTGCCCACCACCACCAAAGAGTGGAGAGGGGATGGACAAGGATCCCTTTGAGGCCAGGGATCAGAGTGCTCAAGTACAGTGCTCTGAACATAGTGAACGCTCAGTAAATACCATTGATTGAGGAGTATTAGAGACTTGGGTGGGGGGAAAGGCTTTCATTAAATGAGGACCTGGGATAGTGAATTTATTTATTTATTTTATTTGTACATATCTATTCTATTTATTTTATTTTGTTAGTATGTTTGGTCTTGTTCTCTGTCTCCCCCCTTTTAGACTGTGAGCCCACTGTTGGGTAGGGACTGTCACTATATGTTGCCAATTTGTACTTCCCAAGCGCTTAGTACAGTGCTCTGCACATAGTAAGCGCTCAATAAATACGATTGATGATGATGATGATGATGAATTTCCCCAGTGAATTGGCCTTTCTCCCTGTACGCCTGTCATCAGGAGCACTAGCCACTTGAGCAAGAGAGGATTGAGCTTGGGACAGTACAAAGGAGGGAGAGAGCTCTCCTTTTCTTATTACAGTGCTCTGCACACAGTAAGCGCTCAATAAATACGATTGATTGATTGATATGTCTCCTGGTCCCTTGGGGCCTCAGCCCTGGAATGTCTATGTGATTTGATTGCTTATCATATATTCCAAAACCATTGCAAAGAGATGAGTTTGACGTGGATTCTTGAGCAGCAATACTGATCTGGAGCTCAGGGGAACAGAGTGCCCTTCCTCTAGTCTGGCTCCCTTGCCTGAGAAAGTCAGCTTTCAGATTAACCCTGGGGATGGGTATTCATTAAGTGTCAGGGGAGAGTCTCTTCAGGTTGTGAGGTGACTGGGTTAGACCCAGCAGTCCGTCCAAACCAGTAGTGACAGTGTTGCCTTCCAGTGGAGAGAGCACGGGACTGGGAGTCGGAAGGTCATGGGTTCTAATGCCGGCTCTGACACCTGTCTGCTGTGTGACCTTGGGAAAGTCACTTCACTTCTCTGTGCCTCGGTTACCTCGTCTGTAAAATGGGGTTTGAGACTGTGAGCCTCACGAGGGACAGAGATTGGGTCCACCCATTTTTGCTTGTATCTATCCCAGCACTTAGAACAGCGCCTGGCAGTAGTAAGCACTTAACAAATACTATAATTCAATAATTAATTCATCCCTTTCCCTGCTTCAGGGCTTTCTTCCAGGAGAAAAGAAGAGTTCCCCTCCTGCTCTCCTCTTCCCCTCCCCCCACCCCACATACCCCTTTTACCCTCCAATAAGCAATTTCACAGGGGCCTAGGGCCATTGTATCTATTGTGTGGGTAGGATTTTCTCTCCCTGGTGGGAGGGGTTGTGAGATTTGAGTCCCTTTGGTCATGAAGGCTAGTTTGAAACTAGTCCCTTAGAAAGCAGATTTCTGCTGCTCCCTGGTTGTGGGGAGGGACTTGTTGTGACTGATGGCTCCATGTCACAAATATGGGCTCCGCTTTGGTTCTGTGTCTGTTCAAGTCTACGTATATATGTTTGTACATATTTATTACTCTATTTTACTTGTGCATATCTATTCTATTTATTTTATTTTGTTAGTATGTTTGGTTTCGTTCTGTCTCCCCCTTTTAGACTGTGAGCCCACTGTTGGGTAGGGACTGTCTCTATATGTTGCCAACTTGGACTTCCCAAGCGCTTAGTACAGTGCTCTGCACACATAAGCGCTCAATAAATACGATTGATTGATTGCCACAGCCTTTCCAGTCGTGCATCTTTCCTGGATGACCAGATAGATTGATTGATTGATTGATCCTTCTCTTGGTGAGCCAGTGTTGCAGGGGAGGTGTTTGGGGTGTGGGGGTTGTTTTGCTCTAGCATCAAGGTTCCTGACATGTTCCAACGTATTGTAGCTTCGGTCTGTATTTTGATAGGGAGGTACAGCCTCAGCTGGACTAGGCCAAGTCCATACTATCAAGGATCCAGCTGAACATCCAGATCCAGTCTCTTACTTTTGATCATCAGTGGTATTTATTGAACTATGTGCAGAGTGCTCAAGTACAGTGCTCTGAACATAGCGAACGCTCAATAAATACCATTGATCGAGGAGTATTAGAGACTTGGGTGGGGGGAAAGGCCTTCATTAAATGAGGACCTGGGATAGTCAGTGGTATTTGTTCTAAGGGCTTGGGAAACTACAATACAAAGGAGTCGGTAGAAACGTTCCCTGCCACAACAAACATATTATAGAGCGGGAGATGGACAGTAATATGAATAAGCAGGAGGCCTAGTGAAAAGAACACGGCTAGGGAGTCAGGACCTCCCAGCACCGCCAAATGTCTACTGTGTGACCCTGAACGAGTCACTTACCTTCTCTGAGCCTGAGTTCCCTTATCTGCGAAACGAGGATTCAGGACCTGTTCTCCCTCTTATTTAGATCCTGATACTTAGCTATTTAGATGTGGAACCTGATTATTTGGCATCTATCCCAATACTTACTACAGTGCTTGGCACACAGTAAGTGCTTAACAAATACCACAATTATTATAAATAAATAATCTATAATACCTAATTTATAGATACGTTACCTAAGTGCCTCAGTTACCTCATCTGTAAAATGGGGATAAATACTGTGAGCCCCAAGTGAGACATGGATTGTGTCCAACCTGATTAGCGTTTATCTACCCCGAGTGCGTAGTGTAGTGCCTAGCATAAACTAAGTGCTTAGTATATTCCATTTTAAAAAGGAAAAAAATGCTGTGGGGCTGAAGGTGGGGCAAATATCCAGTGCTCAAAGGTCACAGATCCACAGATTCCTGTTTCAGAGGTCCTGTTTGACACAGGGCACCTTTGGAAAACCTCTGGAAGCTTTGCATTCAGGCCCGGGTTCAGACGGCAGCTACAGGCAGATTCAGAAGATGCTCTCTGGTGTCTGTGTAACTGACCGGAGAGGTGCACTGAGAGATGTTGGAGTTCTTTTCCTAAAATTGTCAGCCTGTGGGCAGTCACCTGGCCCACCATGTCCTAGGTAGCTGAGACATTCAGGCTGCTGGGGTCACGCCCCTTGGGTTGACCTCCGGGCCTTGTACTCTCAGGGGCAGTTGAAATGTCTCAGAGAGAGGGTGAACAACTGGTAGAATTGCCTCTTTCATGATTTTCCTAAAGCCAGGGCTCCAGCAAGAGTCCAGTTCCCCCGCCCCCTCCTCCTCCTCCTCCTCTACATCCTCCTCTCCTGCTCCGCTCTGGGACTGGTGGTACTCAGTGTGCTCTTATATATGTTTTGCTGAGGAAAAGTGACGTCATCATCATAATTGTGACTGAACCCCCTTTTTCCCCTCCACCCTCACCCTACCTCCTTTCCCTCCCCACAATACCTGTATATATGTTTGTACAGATTTATTACTCTATTTTACTTGTACATATTTACTATTCTATTTATTTTGTCAATGATGTGCATCTACCTTTACTTCTATTTATTCTGATGACTTGACACCTGTCCACATGTTTTGTTTTGTTGTCTGTCTCCCCCTTCTAGACTGTGAGCCCGTTGTTGGGTAGGGACCGTCTCCATATGTTGCCAACTTGTACTTCCCAAGCGCTTAGTACAGTGCTCTGCACACATTAAGCGCTCAATAAATACGATTGAATGAATGAATGAGTGAATTATGGTATTTGTTAAGCGCTTGTTATGTGCCAGGCCCTGTTCTAAGCTCAGGGGTAGGTACCTAATTATCAGGTTGTGAACAGTCCTTGTCCCACACAGGCTCCCTATCTAAGTAAGGGGGAGAACTGGTATTGAATCCCAATGGCACAGATGAGGAAATTGAGGTCCAGTGAAGTCACTAGCCCAGTCGCAGAGCCAGGATGGGAAGTCAGGTCCTCGGATTCTCAGTCCTGAGCTCTTTGCATCAGGCCCCCGCTGTTTTAGCATGGCAGAGTGACTGAGCCGAGGCTGTCTTCCCTTCAGGACTCCTCCTTTGTCTCTGGCCCGATCTTCCATCGTTCCTCCAGGGTCTGACCCGGGATTTGGGTGTGAAAGGCCGAGGGCGGTCTCCGGTCCCCGTTACCAGGGCCTTGGAGCCCAGAGGTTTTTAGGAATGAGCCTCAGATTGAATGAGCCAGTGAGCAGCTTCTTGAGGTTGCATCTGCTTGTTCTGCGAGACTGCTCGAAGGCCCCCAGAGTCCCGTAGGCGGCCCCCCTTGGCCCTCCTGGGTCAGGCGGGGTCGTGCCTGGTCTGCTGGAAGCACCAGACCACATCCATCAATGTCTCTGGCCTCTTTGTCCTCTGCAGTGCCCCTGGGGCTTTTTCAAGGACATTCAGCATGTTGCCCGGGGTTGCTGACAGCCAGTTTCTCCCCCCACTTCCCTCACGCCCCTCATCCCTACACCAACTCCTGGATAGGGGTTGGGGTTGGGGAATGCTTATTCACAGCCCCTTAACTCCAAAAGAAACCTCCTGGTCTTCCTGGTGTCTGGGGGGATGGCTCTGGGACTTGGTTTGGCTGAGGGCGCAGGTCCCGGCCAGAACCTGCCGCTCGTGAACCCCTCAAAACTGAGGTTTCTCAAGCTCTGTCCTGGGTCCCTACTGCCAGCTGCAGCAGCAGCCCCAGATGAGAAACGTTCCCTCCAGCAAGACCTTCCCAGACTGAGCCCCTTCCTTCCTCTTCCCCTTGTCCCCCTCTCCATCCCCTCCATCTTACCTCCTTCCCTTCCCCACAGCACCTGTATGTATGTATATATGTTTGTACATATTTATTACTCTATTTATTTATTTTACTTGTACATATCTATTCTATTTATTTTATTTTGTTAGTATGTTTGGTTTTGTTCTCTGTCTCCCCCCTTTTAGACTGTGAGCCCACTGTTGGGTAGGGACTGTCTCTATATGTTGCCAATTTGTACTTCCCAAGCGCTTAGTACAGTGCCCTGCACATAGTAAGCACTCAATAAATACGATTGATGATGATGACGACCGGTGGCCAGGATCCAGTTCCAAACTGCACCTTCTTTCTTCCAGCCCGCTTTTTCAACAGAGCCCGCTCTACGAGCCCCATGTGTGGGCGAGGGCAGAAAAATGTGTTTGGCACCAAAAATGGGGGAGTTGACCGCCCTGGTCCAGTTTTGTGGTCTCATTTCCTGGCTCACCTTTCTGGGAGGGAAGAAGCCACCTGAGGAACCGTTGCACGGGAAGACCTCCGCATCCCCAGCAAGAGATGAGGCACTGTTTTGCCTGGCAGTTTGATGGCTTTGGTGGGCTTCCGTCAGCAGCCTGGCAACCTGGCCTTGGCACATGTGCAGGGAGGGAGGGACAGGGACGACGGGAGAAAGTTGCGCCCAGATGTGCTTCAGATCCCCCAGCAGCAGAGTTCGAGCCGAACTCCCCGCCTCCTGGCTCCCAAGTCCCTCGGGCCCCGGGGACGGTCTGTCATCCTCCATGATTGTCCGGGAGGTCCCACTCCTACCCTCTGCCTTCTGGAAGCAGTTCTCCCTCCCTCTCCCCCACACCTTCCATCCCACCTGAGGCCTCTGGATCCAGAGCCCCAGGGATGGGGCTCCATCTGCTGCCTGCCAGGCCAGCGGGGGTGGGCGTATTAGATTCTTGCTTGGGGATTGAGGCCTTGGACGTCTTTTCCCTCCTTCAGGCTGTTGCCTTTGGTTAGAGAGGTTGGAGGCGTTTCTCCCATGACCTGTTGACCCGGAACGGCAGTCCCATTTACTGTCAAGCCCCGGACAGCTGATGCTTCTCTGGGCAGGGTCATTTAGCACCCGCCTCCCCTGGCACCCCAGCATGTTGGGCTTGAGGGGTGGGGGGCAGCTGTTACCTGTTCCTGACATCTCTTCCCTGACCCTCCCCCGCCTCCACCACCCCCTTCAGGGGATGTCCAGATCTCCGAGCTTTGATGTTCCCAGCTGGGCTGCCTGGACAGACATTCCTACCAACTGGGACCTTTCCTTTCTGGTTCTCATGAGCGCTTTTCTGGCTCTCTTGCAGTGTAGCGTAAGCACTGTCCACCTGCGAGGGGGAGTCCCTGGAGGATCCAGACGCACTCCTGGGCCATGTGGCGGCGGTCACTGAGCCGGGCGGAAGGCGGCTGTGCTCGGAGAAAGGCCAGTGGTGGACTTTTCTTTTTCCTTTGGGCTGGTGTCCCCCGCTCCCCGGCCCTTTCCCTTCCCCCTGACCCTCCGTGCACTCCTCCCAGACCCAGACTAGCATCCCAAGCCCTGTGTTCCTCTTTTCTCCTCTGGACTTGGCAGGCTAAATAAGGTTGTTCAAAGTGGAGTGGGGTGAAGGGAGAGGGAGGGGAGCTTCAGCCTTGGGGATGAAAAGACGCGGGGCAAGAGGTTGGCTAGCCTGGATGCTACTGGAGGGTGGGGATCATGTCTACTAATCCCTAATGCAGTCTTCCCAGTGGGTAGTACAGTGCCCTGTCCTCAGGTGTTCAACGAATGCCATGGGTGGGCGCATTGGAGACAAGAAAATTTGAAGGAAACCGGTGACAACCTCAGGAGCGGGAGAAGGGCATGAGCAGCGTCTGAGAGGAGCCGGCAGTTGGTCCCAGCCATTGAGAGCTCCATAGGTCACTAGTTAAAGAAATGTCGACCTCATCTAACTGTTGCAGGATGGGGAACTTCCCAATGGCCTGGCTGACTCCAAACAGAACGGGAGGGGATTTTGGCTTAAAACTCCAATTCTACAAGGAGGAGTGGAAACAGCCTTGACCAGTTTTTTAATCCAAATTTATGGGGGGTTGGGGTAGAGATAGCCAGAGGGACTTATTTATATTGATGCCTGTTTACTCGTTCTGATGTCTGTCACCACTCCCCCCACCAAGACTGTAAACCCGTTGTGGGCAGGGATTATCTCTATTTCTGTATTGTGCTTTCCAAGCACTGAGTACAGTGGTCTGCGCACAGTAAGTGCTCAAGAATGAATGAATCAATCAGTCAGTAGTTCTGACCAGGAGTCCCACCTCACCCTGCTTCTACTGAAATGGGAGACTTATGAGATAGCAGCCTACTCCATCATGCAGAACTGAGGGATGCCCAAAATCTTCATTTGGTCTTCCAGAAAAGACTGGGTGACCTGTGGTCAGGAATCACCAAGCAGCGTGGCTTAGTTGAAAGAGCATAGGCTTGGGAGTCAGAGGTCGTGGGTTCTAATCTCGGCTCCGCCACTTGTCAGCTGTGTGACTTTGGGCTTAACTTCTCTGTGCCTCCGTTACATCATCTGTAAAATGTGGATTAAGACTGTGAGCCCCACATGGGACAATCTGATTACTTTGTTTCTACCCCAGTGCTGAGAACAGTGCCTGGCACATAGGAAGCCCTTAACAATATTATTGTTATTATTATTATTATTGCATGGCAGGCGTTCCTTCCTTTAAACAGAAGTCAGCAGTGAGCAGCTACCTCCCGGATCCGTTTGAAAGCTCTTTGGATAAGTGGGAGGCAGGACATGGGAGTTTGATTCTTCTTTCATTCATTCAATCATATTTATTGAGCACTTACTCTGTGCAGAGCACTGTACTAAGCGCTTGGGAAGTACAAGTCGACAACATATAGAGATGGTCCCTACCCAACAGCGGGCTCACAGTCTAGAAGGGGGAGACAGACAACAAAACAAAACATGTAGACAGGTGTCAAAACCATCAGAATAAATAGCTGTATGGCCTCCTCAGATATATAGGGTGACTTCGGAGCCAGGCAATCCATTAAGCCTCCTCTTGTGCCTTTATTTCTTAGCATGGGGCTCCTTAGAACTACCATTCTCCTCCCTCCCCACCTGCGCCCATGTGTGTTCGTGCACGTATACGTTATTACCTTAAAATTCTGTAGCACTTTGTTCCCCAAAATACTTTCACATCAGTTATCAGCCGATTAGTGGTATTTATTGAGCACCGCCTGTGCACGGAGCACTGTACCAAACACTAGGGAGAGTACAATGCAGCAGTGTTGGTAGATACGATCCCTGCCCAAGAAGAGCGTACAGCCTAGAGGGAAAGACAGACTTCTACAGAATACGGACAAGATACAGATAAGGGAAATGGTAGGATATAAGGATATGGACATAAATGCTGAGGATTAATGCTGAGTGAATAGCAAGTACTTCAAGGGTGTTAAATTCAAGTGCAGAGATGATGCAGAAGGAAGAGGGTGTAGAGGAAATGAGGGCGGCCTTTTGGAGAAGTGATTTTAGGAGAATTTTGAATGTGGGGAGAGTGGTGGGCAGTCAGTTATGATGGTGGAGGGAGTTCCGTGCCAGAGGGAGGATGTCAGTCAGTCAGTCAGTCACATTCATTGAATGCTTACTGTTTACAGAGCACTGTACTAAGCACTTTGGAGAGAATAATATAACAGACACATTCCCTGCCCATCCCTGCCCTATCCCCCATCTAAGTGGGGATTGCGCTGACCCCAGCACCCAAGTTGTTTCTTTGTAGCTGAGAGATCCTTTCTGGTATACATAGTGCAAGGGGCCAGATGAAGTGAAAATGGTCAAGGCAGGTGCAGGGGGTTGGCTGGGTTCTAGGCTGTTCCTCCTTGGGCTGGTCTCAGGCACATTGGCAAGGGCAATGACCAGCACTGCACAGTCCCCACTCCCAAACAAGTCACCAGGACATGTGAAGCCAAGCGACCAGAAGGGATCACAAGGTAGTTTGGGGAGTAGCGTGAGGCTGCCAAAGCCTTGGACAGTCAGTTGGTCGCTAACCGGCCATCATCGGGGTTCTCTCTTGCTGCACATCTGCTCCTGGTAGCGGATCGCTGGCCGGGCCGCCGCCCCCCCCAGAGCTGAGCTAGGTCTGGGGGAGAAAGAAAGAAAGAAATACAGGCCGAGATCCCACGCCGCCACCTCTCTGGAGGGAACTGCTGGTGGTGGTGGTTCTGAAGGGAGCGCATTCTCAGGCCTCAGCGGTTGCCCACAAGGGACTTTCATTCATTCATTCAATCGTATTTATTGAGCGTTTACTGTGTGCAGAGCACTGTACTAAGCGCTTGGGAAGTACAAGTTGGCAACATATATAGATGGTCCCTGTCCAACAGTGGGCTCACAGTCTAGAAGGGGGAGACAGAGAACAAAACATATTAACAAAATAAAATAGAGTAACTATGTACAAATAAAATAAATAGAGTAATAAATACGTGCAAACGTATGTACATATATACAGGTGCTGTGAGGAGGGGAAGGAGGTAAGGCGGGGGGTGATGGGGGGGAGGAGGGGGAGAGGAAGGAGGGGGCTCAGTCCAGGAAGGCCTCCTGGAGGAGGTGAATTCTCTTTAGGGTCTTGAAGGGAGGAAGAGAGCTAGCTTGGCAGATGTGCGGAGGGAGGGCATTCCAGGCCATTGGAGAAACTTCTCCAAGAGCCCGCATGGTTCCCAGGTTGGGCCATCATCTCTCCACCTCATTGGCAAGGTTTCAGTGACAGGCAAATGACGCTTCCTCGGCCCAACCCCGCCTCGTGATGATTTCTCCAGGGCCGTAAGTTCCAGCTCATCCAAGACTTCTTGCTCTTGGCTCTAGGGAGCCTCCACTTACTGGGGAGACCAACTGGGGTGGCCCTCAGGTTAATAATAATAATAATAATAATAATGATGGCGTTTGTTAAGCGCTTACTATGTGCAAAGCACTGTTCTAAGCGCTGGGGAAGCTACACGGTGATCAGGTTGTCCCATGGGGGGCTAACAGTCAATCCCCATTTTACAGATGAGGTAACTGAGGCACAGAGAAGTTAAGTGACTCGCCCAAAGCCACACAGCTGACAATTGGTGGAGCCGGGATTCGAACCCATGACCATTGACTCCAAAGCCCGGGCTCTTGCCATTGAGACACGCTGCTTGGTGCCCCACCATCCGAAGGAAGAGGTGAACCTGCGGGGGCCGAAATGCTTAACGGTGGTCCCTCAGATCGTTTTCCCTTCCTGCTGCAACTGAAGCACTTGAGGAGCCCAGGGGTGGTGTGAGCCCCTGAATTTCTGTCGGAGTGGGGCAAGCCTGCGTACTTTTCTCGTCATCCTTTTTCTCCTCAAGTCTCCTCATTAGGATGGTTAATATTAATAATAATAATAATAATAATAATAATAATTGTGGTATTTAAGTGCTCACTGTGTGCCAGGTAATGTACTAAGTGCTGGGGTGGACACAAGTAAATCGGGTTGGACATGGTCCCTGTCCCACATGTGGCTCACAGTCTCAATCCCCATTTTACAAGTGAGGTAACTGAGACCTAGAAAAGTGAAGTGACTTGCTCAAGGTCACGCAGCAGACAAGTGGCAGAACCGGGATTAGAACCCAGGTCCTTCTGACTCCCAGACTCATGCTGTATCCACTAGGCCATGCTGCTTCTCCGTTAGGGCCCCAGAATACGCTGCTTCCACGAGCAAAGCGCCAGGGACCCATCCCGGAGCCAAGTTGCTTGGGAGGCTAGGGATGCACTGTGGTTAATGAACACAGGCGGCCTCGGTGGAATTGTGGCCCTGTTGGGAGATCTCACAACCCAGCCACTACAGAAGTAGTGGGGGACTGGGCTAGGGGGTCAGTGGAGGTGGGGTCTTTGGCAAGTATTAACTCTCCACTGATGCTGCACTCTCTGAGGTCACCATTGACCTTCTCAAAGCCAAATCCACTGGGCTCTACCTTGTCATTCATTCATTCAGTTGTATTTATGGAGCGCTTACTGTGTGCAGAGCACTGTACTAAGCACTTGGGAAGTACAAGTTGGCAACGTATAGAGACGGTCCCTACCGAACAGTGGGCTCACAGTCCCCCATTCCTGCAGCAGACCCCACTTCCACCCCCATTCCTGCAGCAGACCCCACTTCCACCCCATCCCTGCAGCAGACCCCCATTCATTCATTCAATCAATCATATTTATTGAGTGCTTACTGTGTGCAGAGCACTCTACTAAGCGCTTGGGAAGTACAAGTCGGCAACACATAGAGACGGTCCCTACCCAACAGCGGGCTTATCCTCCTCCACCCCACGGCCACCTCTGACACTGTGGGACACTCCCTCCTTGAAGTGCCGTGGTTTTTTCTGATTCATTCATTCATACATTGTCGTATTTATTGAGCGCTTACTGTGTGCAGAGCACTGTCCTAAGCGCTTTGGAAGTACAAGTTGGCAACATATAGAGATGGTCCCCACCCAACAGTGGGCTCACAGTCTAGAAGGGGGAGACGGACAACAAAACAAGACGTAGACAGGTGTCAAAATCATCAGAACAAATAGTATTAAAGCTATATGCACATCATTAACAAAATAGAATAGTAAATATGTACAAGTAAAATAAATAGAGTAATAAATCTGTGCAAATGTATACAAGTGCTGTGGGGGCTGGAAAGGAGTAGGGTGGGGGGGATGGGGAGGAGGAGAGGAAAAAGGGGGCTCAGTTTGGGAAGGCCTCCTGGAGGAGGTGAGCTCTCAGTTGGGTTTTGAAGGGAGGAAGAGAGCTAGCTTGGCGGATGTGTGGAGGGAGGGCATTCCAGGCCAGGGGGATGGCGTGGGTCGGGGGTCGACGGTGAGACAGGTGAGAACGAGGTGCAGTGAGGAGGTTAGTGGCAGAGGAGCAGAGGGTGCGAGCTGGGCTGGAGGAGAGAAGGGAGGTGAGGTAGGAGGGGGCGAGGTGACGGACAGCCTTGAAGCCAAGAGTGAGGAGTTTTTGCTTAATTTGTAGATTGACAGGCAGCCCCTGGAGATTTTTGAGGAGGGGAGTGACATGCCCATAATGTTTCTGTACAAAGATAATCCGGGCAGCAGAGTGAAGTATAGACTGAAGTCGGGAGAGACCGGAGGATGGGAGATCAGAGAGGAGGCTGATGCAGTAATCCAGTCGAGACAGGATGAGAGATTGAACCAGCAAGGTAATGGTTTGGATGGAGAAGAAAGGGTGGGTCTTGGCGATGTTGCGGAGGTGAGACCAGCAGGTTTTGGTGACGGATTGGATGTGTGGGGTGAACGAGAGAGCGGAGTCGAGGATGACACCAAGATTGCGGGCTTGTGAGACGGGAAGGATGGTAGTGCCGTAGCTTGGTTCTCTTCCTGCTTCTCTGACCGCCCATCCTCTCTCGGTTCCCTGGCTTCTCTTACGCCTCTCTTCCCTTAACTGCAGGTACCCCATGAGGCTCCCTCACTCTTCTCCCTGGGCCCCCACACTCTCTGGGAGCTCATTCACTCGCCTCTGGCTTCAGCCACCACCTCTTCACGGATGAGTCTACCCCCTCTAGTCCTGACCTGTCATTTCACCCGCAGTCCCTCACCTCCCTCTTGCCTCCGGGACATCTCCACTTGGTTGTTCCGCCAGCTCCTTGAATTTAGATATCTAGGACATTCCCAAATCCACCCCTTCCTCTTCAACCGGCTGCCGCTTTGGTGCAAGTTAGGGTCACCGCGGGGCTGGCTTATTATATTGGCCTCCTCGCTGGCCTCCCCGCTTCCAGCTTCCCCCCCCTCCGGTCTGTCCTACGGGTCGCTGCAAGGAATCATCTTCCTGAAGTGTCACTCGGCTCACATCTCCTTGCCTTTCGAAGCCTTGCACTGGCTCCGCGGGTCCCTCCACATCCAGCAAAAACGCCACATGGTTGGCTGCGAGGCTCTGTTATCTTCACCTGCTCCTCCCAACCCACCCTGGCCTTCCTTCCCTCCTGTCAACCCAGTCTCCGAACCTTACCTTGACCTCGACTTTCCCACCTCCAGCCCTTGCTCACTCCATGCCTTTGGCTTAGCACTCTCTCGTCCCCCCTCAACTCCATCAGACCACGCAGCTTTTCCCCCAAATTGAAAGCCCGCCTCCTTCAACCTGCCTTTTGTGATTAATTCCCAGCTTCCCTTATGTACCTGTGAGAAGCGGCGTGGCATAGTGGCAGGAGCACAGGCTTGGGAGTCAGAGGGTGTGGGTTCTAATCCTGCCTCCACTACTCATCTGCTTTGTGATCTTGGGCAAGTCACTTCATTCATTCATTCATTTCAATCGTATTTATTGAGCACTTACTGTGTGCAGAGCACTGTACTAAGCGCTTGGAAAGTACAGTTCAGCAACAGAGACCATCCCTACCCAACAACAGGCTCACATTCTAGAAGAAATGATGGTATTTGATAAGCGCTTGTTATATGCCAAGCATTGTTTTTATCGCTGGGAGAGATACAAGGTTATCAGGTTGCCCCAGCTGGGGCTCAGAGTCTTAATCCCCAATTTACAGATGAAGTAACTGAGTAACAGAGAAGTTGTGACTTGCCCAAAGTCACACAGCTGACAAGTGGCGGAGCCAGGATAAGAACCCATGACCTCTGACTCCCAAGCCTGGGCTCTTTCCTCACCTCTCTGTGCCTCAGTTTCCTCATCTGTAAAATGGGGATGAAGACTGTGAACCCCACGTAGGACAACTTGATTACGTTGTAGATACTCCAGAACCTATAACACTGCTTGACACATAGAAACTCCTTAACAAATACCATTATTATTATTATTATTATTACCTACTCATTTACTTCTTCAGCATTTATGCACATAAGTTTCTTCAACTGGACATTATTATTTATTTTGATTGCTAGTGATAGTAATTGAGTTATTTAAGGGTTAGTCATGTGCCGAGCACTGTACTGAGTGCTAGAGTAGATAGAAGATAATTAAGTTGGACATGGTCCCCATCAAGTATCGAACTCACAGTCTAGATAGGAGGGAGAACAGGTATTGAACCCTTATTTTACAGATGAGGAAACTGAGGCTGAGAGAACTGAAGTGACTTGCCCAAGACCACACGGCAGGCAAGTGACAGAGCTGGGGTTAGGACCCAGGTCACCTGACTCTCAGGCCCGTGCGCTTTCCTTCAGGCTGTGCTGCTACTCATTTGTAAATTTGTATATATTTATATATATTTGTTGGTACATACTTCTGCCTGTCAGTCACCCCCTCATCAGAGTGTAAGTTCCTTGTGGGCAGGAAATGTGTCACTTGCTGATTACCTTGTAGATACCCCAGAACTTAGAACAGTGCTTGACACATAGAAAGAGCTTAACTAATACCATTATTATTACTTTCCACATGCTTAGGATAGAGCATTTCATCTGGTGGATGCTCAAGACCTTTACTACTACACAAAAGCAGAGATCTGAGAATGGAGCAGGTGGTGGCTTTGACTGACTTTGCAGTCCCAGTCTTGGGTAAACTTACCTACTTGTCCCATTCTTTTTCTTGCTGCAGCAAACATAAGTCCTAGCCTCCTAGGCATTGGGCCACTCTGCCCAGAGGGGCTCCAGAGGCTGTGCCCGTTTCAGGTGCTATCTTTAGACTCTGCTTTCTGGTTGGCGACTCCCTCCCAGACAACCTTCTCATTTCAGTCCATTCGGTATGGGATGTAAACACCCAAACTTAGTTGTCTTCATTCTGAAGCTTTTGGTGACTGGATGGTTTTCCCTGAGTGCCAGAATAACTCTACCCCTTCTATCGTGTGTCTGTGCCCTCATGATTTTAAATGGAGGTTTAAACTAAAGACCGGCTTCTTTAGTCCCTTAGATTTCCTTTTCCACAGGTGTCACCTTCTCCCAGCCTGCCCATTCTGCCGTTGTCACTGCTTTTTTGTCAGGGTGGGAGGGGTTTTTAAGTGCTTACTACCTTAATGTAGGCCAGTCAGTGAACTAAGCTCTGGGAAAAATTAACAAATAGTCAGGTTGGACACAGTCCCTGTCTCACATGGGGCTCACAATCTTAATCCCCATTTTACAGGTAGGTAACTGAGAAACACAGGAGGTAAGTGTCTTGCCCAGGGTCACACAACAGACAAGTAGTGGAGCTGGGATTAGAATCCTGGTCCTTTTTACTCCCAGGCTCGTGCTCTATCACTAGGCCATGTGTTCCCATTGTTTGGCACTGTTGGCGAGCGATGGGGCCATTCTCGCCTAGTCCTGGCATTAGACCCTCGATAAACAGCTCTTTGGGCCTGAAAAGTTCCTACTTGTGCTCCATGCATCTTCGAAGCCAGTTTTCCAGGCTTGTTTTTTTTTCTTTCTCTGCCCCCAAATGATTAAGAAGCAAGAGGTGATTGGGTCAGAGGATGACCTAGTTTGGATCTAGACTCCGGAAACCCATCAAGATTTATCCGCAAGTTGGTTCCCAAAGGTGTTGGTTTGTCCTCTTCCTCTCCCTAAGACCTGGAGCCATCTCCCAGGTCTAGATATTTAGGGACATGGCATACGTAGTCTAGGGTGTCTGGGCTGCAGTCCACCGAGAATAAGGATTCCTATTTCCATTTTTCATACTGCAAGGAGTAAAGAGAGCACTGTCTTCTTTTCATTTTGATTCATTTGTTTTTATAGTAGTGTTGGCATCATGTATTTAAAAGATATTAATGTGTTTTGGGTATTCTTTTGAGGCTTGGGTATAATAATGACGGTATTTGTTAAGCGCTTAACTATGTGCCAGGCACTGTACTAAGCACTGGGGTTGATACAAGCAAATCAGGTTGGACACAGTCCCTGTCCCATGTGGGGTTCACAGTCTCAATCCCCATTTTACAGATGAGGTAACTGAGGCCCAGAGAAGTGAAGAGACTTGCCCAAGGTCACACAGCAGACAAGTGACCAAGTCGGGATTAGTGTCTTTAACCTTGCATTGTCATTCAATTGTATATTTGAAACTATTGCTCATTTTTGGAAAACAGTTAAATCTAAGCTTGTTGTGGGCAGGGAGCATGTCTGTTTGTTGTTACACTCTCAAGCACGTAATACACTGCTTGTACGCAGTAAGCGCTTAATAAATTTGAATGAATGAATGAACCTCGGGAGCGCTTGCCCCAGTGGTGGCCACCTGCCCTTTCTCTGGGAAGGAGGAGCCTTTTTCCTGAAACTGTTCAATCAATCAATCAATCAATCAGTTGTATTTATTGAGCGCTTACTGTGTGCAGAGCACTGTACTAAGCGCTTGGGAAGTACAAGTTGGCAACATATAGAGACAGTCCCTACCCAACAGTGGGCTCACAGTCTAAAAGGGGGAGACAGAGAACAAAACCAAACATACTAACAAAAGAAAATAAATAGAATAGATATGTACAAGTAAGATAAATAAATAAATATAGTAATAAATATGTACAAATATATATACATATATACAGGTGCTGTGGGGAAGGGAAGGAGGTAAGATGGGGGGAGGGAGAGGGGGACGAGGGGGAGAGGAAGGTAGGGGCTCAGTCTGGGAAGGCCTCCTGGAGGAGGTGAGCTCTCAGTAGGGCCTTGAAGGGAGGAAGAGAGCTAGCTTGATGGATGGGCAGAGGGAGGGCATTCCAGGCCCCGGAGGATGACGTGGGCCGGGGGTCGATGGCGGGACAGGCGAGAACGAGGCACGGTGAGGAGATTAGCGGCAGAGGAGCGGAGGGTGCGGGCTGGGCTGTAGAAGGAGAGAAAGGAGGTGAGGTAGGAGGGGGCGAGGTGATGGACAGCCTTGAAGCCCAGGGTGAGGAGTTTCTGCCTGATGCACAGATTGATTGGTAGCCATTGGAGATTTTTGAGGCCGCGAGGGCCCAGTCTGCCTGCTTTGCTTTGACGGTCCCGGCCTGCCCCCGGGCTCACCCTCAAGGTTTCTCTTTCAGAGTTTGGCGTTCACCTGGCAGAGCTGACCGTGGATCCCCAAGGGGCCTTGGCCATTCGGCAGGTCAGTACAGTACGCGTGGAAGGTTCTTTCATCTCTCTGTCTTCGCCCCCTCCCCTCTTTCTCGGGGAGGACTGTAGGGATGGCTTTATATTGATGGCAAAACAGGAGCTCTTTAACAAGCTGAGCTGGGGAGCACTTCTGGGCAAACACGGAGTCCTTACGCATGCATGTCGTGGGAGACACACCCTTTCCTACCTGCCAACTCCCCTTGTGGGGGGGGGGGGGGGGTGTATCTTTCTCTCTCTCCCTCCCCCCTACTCACTGACTCTGTCTCTGTCTCTCACCAGCTGGCATCTGTCATCCTGAAGCAGTATGTGGAGACTCACTGGTGTGCCCAGTCAGAGAAGTTCAGGCCACCGGAGACAACGGAAAGGGTGAGGAGGTTCCCTCTGTCTCTCTCCCCTGAGGGAAGCTGGGGGACAGTTGGTCCCGATAGGCCAGAACCAGTTTCAGCGGAGTGGGGAGGTGGGCAGGAGCCTGGGAAACAAGCCAGTGGTCAAGGCTACCTGGGGAGAGGTGTGTATATGTATATATGCTTGTACATATTTATTACTCTATTTTACTTGTACATATTTATTCTACTGATTTTATTTTGTTAATATGTTTTGTTTTGTTGTCTGTCTCCCCCTTCTAGACTGTGAGCCCGCTGTTGGGTAGGGACCGTCTCTATATGTTGCCAACTTGTACTTCCCAAGCACTTAGTACAGTGCTCTGCACACAGTAAGCGCTCAATAAATACGATTGAGTGAATGAATGTGTGATGAGCTGGGGGAACTGGCCCACCCTTTCACCGTTGCAGCCACTGGTACATGGCGGAATGGGTAGAGCGTGGGAGTCGGAAGGTCATGGGTTCAAATCCCAGCTCCTCCACTTGTCTGCTGTGCGACCTTGGGCAAGTCACTTCACTTCTGTGCCTCAGTTTCCTCATCTGGAAAATGTCAGCCCCACATGGGACAGGGACTGTGTCCAACTCAATTTGCTTGTGTCTGCCCTAGTGCTTCGTACAGTGCCTGGCACATAGTAAGTGCTTAACAAATAAGTTATTATTATCATTATTATTATTATCCAGGAGAGTCAGGGAAGAACTCTGCTTGCTACCAGAGATCTTTCCCAGGGAATTGCTTGCTGTTCCTGTCTCAATCAGTCAATGATCTTTATTGAGCACTTACCATGTGCAGAGCACCTTATTAAGTGCTTGGAAAAATCCAATACAGTAGACGTGGAAGACATGATTCCTTCCCATCAGGAGTTTAGAATCTATGAGGGAGACAAGCATTAAATAAATTACAGGGAAGGGAACCCACAGAGTAGAAGGATATGGACATAAGTGCCGTGGGGGTTGGGTGAGTATCAAAGTGGCTTTAGAGAGCCTGGGGTATAGGCAACAGCTGAGAGGGAGAATAGTGTGTGTGGGCAGGGAATGAGGGATTAGTCAAGGAAGGCTTCCTGGAGTAGGTGGGATTGTTTTTTCTTAAGGCCTTGAAGATGAGAGCGGTACCTGCCAAATGTGAAGTGGGAAAGAGTTCCAGGCAGCAGGGAGGATGGGAGCAAGGGGTCAATGACAAGAAACGAGAACAAGGCCCCGCGAGTAGGGAGTGCCCATCCCAGTGCTCTGGGTGCTAGGCTGTTAGAGGACGGGCAGAATTTGGGTACTGGAAAAATGTGCAGGGGCTGTCACTGACCGACCTCCGGAAGAGTTCATTTTGGATTCCTGAGTCAAGAGTGAAAGAGAACCCCCAAGTGACAGTCAGTCTAGATAGACAATCAGACAAGCACTTCAGTTGAGTTCCCTGCAGCTACTACTTAGATGTAGTTGCTCTTAATCCCTTCCCTCACACACCTCGGGGCAAGCCCATTCCAGTAGTTAATCTCTCTGGCAGTTACCGACCTCCTGAGTTCCCCATCCTAACTCGGGCTGGTCTCGGGTGCGGTAGCCCCCGTCACACCGAGCAGGTGCGCCAGGCCCAGACCAGATGGTGTCCTCTGCACAGAGGCTACAAGCACCGTCCAATCAACCTGCGTTCTTATACCCCTTTACCAGACGCGGAAATGCGGAGCGCTGCCATGTCCTCATTTTGTGATTGTCCACGCACTGAGGCGACCTGGGAGAGCTTGCCCTATGGCTCATATGGCCTGCCACCTCACCAGTTGAGCGGTCCGAAGCCTTGCTCTTCCGGCACAAGCTCCTGAATTACCTCGTTCGGGACCCTCTTGAGTGTGGGGCTGACGGTCACAGGGGCTAAAGCGGGGGACCGTTTCCTCCACAGGCAAAAATCGTCATCCGGGAGCTGCTTCCCAGCGGCCTGAGGGAGTCGATCAGCAAAGTGAGGTCCAGCGTGGCCTATGCGGTGTCGGCAATCGCCCACTGGGACTGGCCAGAGGCCTGGCCCCAGCTGTTCAACCTGCTGATGGAGATGCTGGTGAGCGGGGATCTGAAGGCCGTCCACGGAGCCATGCGAGTGCTCACAGGTACCAGCGGCCTCATTTCGGGGAGGGTCGGGCACAGCCTGGTGACTGGGTGCTGCTCAGGGCTGGAGGGTTCCCCTGGTAGTCTTCCCCCTGAGGGTTTTCCCCCCCCAGGAGTCTTCCAGCTCACAGTGAGGCCATTCCTACCTCCCCCAGTTAGTCAGCAGGAAGCGAATGAGCATGCCGGGGTGCAGGGCTGTGCCCTGTGGGCAGGGGAATGAGCGCAGCAGGGCAGATGCACCAGTCATAATCATTCTAACAAGACTCCAATGGGTTTCATAAATCAACCCCGATCCAAAGGGCAGGAGCATATAAACACTTAACAATCCTCAAACAACAGATAATCAAAACTTAGATATTTGTTAAAAGGTCTTAGGGACTACCCTGAGCAGGTCCCCTGAGTTGTCTGAACTGTTTGCAGCATTGCACTGTTTTCATTTCTCTGGGTCATAGTTTCCCTCATGTGTAAAATGGGGATTAAGACTGTGGTGCCTTTTGGGACTGAGACTGGGTCCAACCCAACTATCTTGTATCTACCCAAGCTGTTAGTACAGTGCCTGACATACAGTAAGCGCTTAACAAATACCACAATTATTGTTATTATTATTATTGTTGTTGTTATGTTGTTATTCCCCCATACGCTACAATAATCCCATCACTGACATCTCTGGCCTTGGGGGCTCCTTACTCTTTCTCAGAAAGTCAGCCAATCAATCAAACATATTAACTGAGCCCTTACTATATGCAGAGCACTGTACTAAGCGCATGGGAGAGTACAATACAAGGGAATTAGCATACACGTTCCTTGCCCGTAGTGAGCTTACCGTCCAAAGGGAGAGACAGAGATTAGTATGAATAAATAGTTAATTTATAATATACAATTTAAAGATATGTACATAAGTACCATGGGGTTGGGGGTGGCCCCCAAGACTGAACAAATGGGGAGGCGTTGGGGGTGGAAACCAAACAAGACAGGAAGAAGCTACTTGTGACTATTTCACTAGCCTCAGCCTGGGAACGAAATATGGACATCGGGGGCCCCTTGCTTTCTTCGTAGAGTTCACCCGCGAAGTGACCGATATTCAGATGCCACTCGTTGCCCCTGTCATCCTCCCTGAGATGTATAAGATCTTCACGATGGCAGAGGTACGGCAGGCGGCCCACCCCTCCGGCGGGTCCTCAGAAGTGGATTCGGCGCCGGGGTGGTGAGGTGCAGGAGTGGGAGTGGTGGCCAGGTGGTGACCATCAGTGAGCCCCGGCACGGAGTGCCATGATGCAGTCTGTGGCTGAATCTGGATGATGTTGTGAGCGTTTTGCCGAAACCAGGAGTGTGGTGCCTTTCCCATTTCCGGTCCCAGTTTTTGTCAGCACTTTTTTCCCCCCACAAAATTGCAGAGAGGTGAGAGGGGGCATCTAGAGAAGAGAACTGAAATTGTCTAAAGAAGGGAAAAGAAACATTCCGAGGCAGAGTTGCAAAGGAATTAGGGTTGATCGGCCGGGGAGTAGGGAAGGACCAAGGGGGAATTTGATTGGGTTCAGGTCTCTGACTTGAAGAATGCTAGCAATTTGTCCTTCAGGCCCCCGGGGGGTCAAACAGGAGGAAATGGATGGCAGCGAGAGTTTCATTTAGCTGCAGCGAAGAACTTTCTGGTGATCGGGGAGTTAAGTATTTCTACATTAGGGCATACCTTTGAGGGAGAGTGTGGAATCTGTGTCCGTAAAAGTATTAAAGACATTTGGCAGCCACCTCCATTTCAACCTGGTGTTCAGGATGATTTAGTCGCAACGCTGTCTTGAAGATAGGGGGAACATTGGAGTATGTTCTAGTTAGAGGGTAAGCGCCTTGTAGGCAGGGACAGGTTGCTTCATTATTCTGTACTTCCCAAGTGTCTAGTACAGTGCAAGTGGGTGCTCAGTAAATGCTGCTGCTACTACTTTCCCGCTCTAGGGTTCCGTGACCAGGGAAGGCGACATGTGTCTTGGGCCCTGGAAAGGATAAATTGTGTTGTGTCTTTTGTTAGGACAGAATTTCCTTCACGTGGTTGATTGTCGTCTTCTCTGACCTGCCCGGGTTCCAGGTAGAGAGCCGAATGCTCAATCACTCAGTCAGTAGGGTTTATGGAGCCCCTGCTGTGTGCACAGCACTGTACTAAGCGTGTGGCAGAGTATAATAGAACAGTAGACTAGATCCCTGCCCTCAAGGAGCTTACACTGTAGTGGGGGAGAGAAACATTGCAAGAATTTACCAATAAAAGGAAGAAGAAGTGGTGCATTTATAGGTGGGTGAGTGCTTCCTAAGTGCTAGGGGGTGGAAGTAGGGATGTGCGGAAGTGTTTGGGATGATTGACCCGGAAGGGCTGAGGTGATTGTTGGGGAGATTATGTCCTGGGGAGAAGTGAAAGCAGTAATCTGGGATGGAGGTTTAGGGGGGTGCCTCCTGGAGGAGATGGGATTTCTAAAGCGGGTGGCAGTTGTTCTCTCTCCCCTCCACTGAGTCTGGCACCCTCTTCCAGGTTTACGGAATTCGAACCCGATCCCGAGCGGTTGAGATTTTCACCACATGTGCCCATATGATCTGCAACATGGAGGAGTTGGAGAAGGTGAGCGGGCCCTGGGAGTCGGGGCCAGGGGCCTGGGCCTAGGCCAGGGACAGGCCATTTCGTCACCAAGCTGTGGCAAACGCTGGTTTTTCTCGGGCTGGGAGAGGCCCCGCTGTTTGGGAGACCAGATTCTTCTGGCCCCTGTGATGACAAAGCTGTATGATGACGGAGCTAAAGTCGCCCACTCCTAATTGGTGCTGACGTCCCCAAGGAGAAACCAGCCCAGGGGCTCTAACAGCTTTCTAAGGCCCGGTGTCCTGGGGAAGTTGCTGTCTGGGAATTCCTCTCGGTGGTGGACCGAGAGGCTGAAGTCAGCAGGAGCTCTGGAGCTGGGGCCCTCCCGATGGGGTGGGGCTTGGTGGAGCCCTGTGGCATTATGACAGCTAGCATCCCTGCGTTCGAGAACCTCCCCATGTACCCCTGAGGTGTGACCGGCCTTAGTTGACCAGCTCTGCTTCCTTTCCTCCAGGGCGCGGCCAAAGTCCTGATCTTTCCCGTGGTGCAGCAGTTCACTGAGGCCTTTGTGCAGGCCCTCCAGATGCCAGACGGCCCCACGTCAGACAGCGGGTTTAAGATGGAGGTCCTGAAGGTGAGTCTCTGTCCTCCTCCTCTCCGAGCACTGCACCCCTGAAGGCTGGGTCAGAGACTGTGACCCTTTTCTAACTGGGAAGAGGGGTGAGTCCATCCCAGCTCCACCACTTCTCTGTTGTGTGACCTTGGGCAAATCATTTCACTTATCCGTGCCTCAGTCACCTCATCTGTAAAACGGGGATTGAGACCATGGGCCCCATGTGGGATAGGGACTGTGTCCAACCCGATTTGCTTGATTCCACACCAACGTTTAGTCCAGTGCTTGGCACTTAGTAAGCACTTAACAAATACCACAATTATCATTATTACTATGGTTATTATTGATGTCCCTTTCATTGTCCCCACTCCCGGTGCCCACTCCCGAGGGCAGCGGCCCCCATGACTCTGTTAGGCCTCTGAAAAGACTCGAGAGTTTCTGGGTAGGGCTGCAGGGGTCCTTAATCGTGGCTTTTTGGACTATTAGCTCTCTGCTGCATGTCCCTCCCAGTCCTTCCCCCGACCCCCACCTGAGGATCCCTGCCTTCTTTTCACCTCCCATGCTCAAAAGGAAAAAATTGGTATCTCTAGCTCCCACGGTCTGTGAGAGCCCTAAACCTTTCCCCTCTCCCGCCGCCCCCCAACCCCCGCCCACCACCAAGGAGGACACTGTGTGCCCCAAAAATGTCCAGGTAGAAAAGGATGTACTGTAAGTTCAGGAGTATCAGAGTAAGAGTATTTCATCTTCCTTAGCCAGGAGTGAGTAAATTAATGGCAATGATAATCAAGCAGAGATTTGGCTTCACTGCCAGGTCCTTAGATTAATCTGGGTTCTCACGCAACTGCTAGTCATGATTGCAAGGGTTTGAAACACAAGGCATTTCATTTCTTCTTGTGGAAGGCCCTCCATAAGCTCCTTGTAGGCAGGGACTATGCCTACCAACTCTGTTGTGTTGTACTCTCCCAAGTGCTTAAGTAGATATAAATTACAGATATATACAGATGTGCCACGGAGAAGGGAGGGAGGATGAATGAAGGAGCAAGTATGAATGGCGCAGAAGGGAGTGGGAGAAGAGGAGAGGAGGGCTCAGTCCGGGAAGGCTTCCTGGGGGAGATGTGCCTTCATTAAGGCTTTGCCCAACAGACAGTCCTAGAATTATCTGGTGTCTTTGATCGTGCTCAGGATGGAATCAGGGGCCGGGCTTCTCCTCCCTCTGCCCAAGGAGGGAACCCAAATGAGGGAATCCAGGCTGGGGAGGTGGCTTATTCTTATTTATTAATTAATTAATTTATTTATTTTATTTATTTTACTTGTACATATTCTATTTATTTTATTTTGTTAATACGTTTTGTTTTGTTCTCTGTCTCCCCCTTCTAGACTGTGAGCCCACTGTTGGGTAGGGACCGTCTCTATATGTTGCCAACTTGGACTTCCCAAGCGCTTAGTACAGTGCTCTGCACACAGTAAGCGCTCAATAAATACGACTGAATGAATGAATGCTTAGTACAGTTCTCTGCATACAGTAAGTGCTCAATAAATACCATTGATTGATTGGATTCTTTGACTCCCAAACCAAGGGGCAAAATGTCCTCAGTTTGAGGAAGCGAGACAGAATTTGTTTCCCCTGTATCCTTTAATTATCCTTCCTTCTGACCTCCTGTTCGTCCCAACCTTCTGCTGGAACAGGTGAGCTACCACTCCAAGAGTGATGGACAGAGACTGTCCAATCTGATTGTATTGCACCAACCCTAGCACTTAGCACAGTCACCTAGTAAGTGTTAGTAAGTACCGCAATTATCATTGTGATGATTATTTTTCAGGGCAGGCGGGTAAAGATTTCCCGCGCCCCCAGGCCTCACCAGGCATGCGTGTGCCTCTTGTCAGGAAGACCTGCAGGTCCCTGCCTGCAGAATACCGAAACACTGCAGAATACATACACTCTTTTCATCCCTACTATCTCCACCCAATCCCCTGCACGTCTTTAGCAGAAATATCAGTAATGGGGACTCTCAGGCACCTCCAATGGTAGTATTTATTGAGTGCCCATTTAGGACAGTGCACTGCACTAAGCACTAGGGAAGTTGAGAACCAAGAATCAATCGATGATGATGGTATTTGTTAAGTGCTTACTACGTGCAAAGCACTGTTCTAAGCACTGGGAAGGATGCAAGGTGATCAGGTTGTCCCGTGTGGGGCTCACAGTCTTAATCCCCATTTTACAGGTGAGGTAACTGAGGCACAGAGAAGTTAAGTGACTTGCCCAAAGCCGCGGAGCTGGTATTAGAACCCATGACCTCTGACTCCCAAGCCCGGGCTCTTTCCACTGAGCCATGCTGCTTCTCAATCAGTGGTGTTTATTCATTCAATCATATCAAGCACTTACTGTGTGTCGAGTACTGTACTAAACGCTTGGAAGACTACGATGTAACAATAAACAGTCACATTCCCGTCCACAAAATTATGGAACACTTACTGTGGGTAGAACACTGTCCTCAGAGCCTGGGAGAGTACAGTGACCTATTCCTTGCCCAAGAGGTATGGGAATAGGAATCTGGGAAGCAGATAGATGCAAAACTGTGCACAGAGGAGTCAAGATAAATAGTTCAGTAATTTTTGTCACAGCACACCCTGATTTAGTTCTACTCTACCTTTCCCTCCCCTCCTCTACCCCCTACTTTCATAAGCAAGGCCGGTCCATCGTCGGGGTTAACTCACTTAGTCACTTTCCATCTTGTTTGAGTTTCTGCGGTAGCCTTTCCCCATTGCAATTACTAGGATCTCCCCCTTCGATAGTCATCATTTAGCTGGAGGGCAAGGATCATCTCCTATCTCTGTTGGGCTCTTCTAAGGGCTTAGTACAGTGCTTTACAGAGAGTAAGCGCTCAATAAATACTCTTGATTGACTGTTTTTAGCGGTCTTGGGTGATAAATTTAATTTTAATGGTGGTGTTTCACATAACACCCTTTCACTTGACATTACCAGGGCACAAACGCCTCCTTGCTTTATCTATCTTTCTCTTTTCCCACCCCCTCAACCTTTGAAGTATTTTCCCTTGAATTAGAGAGACTAAAAGCCCATCTCCGCAGCCGGCTGTTTCCTTTTTGCTATTTGATATTAGCAAAATATTTTTGTTGACTAGGATGTGAAAGATAACCCTTACAAAATTAAATATTTACCTGTGTGCATATTCAAAACAAATTCAGTGCTAGCGGTACATACATTACTATTTGATCTTGTAACTATATCAAGGATTTTATCACTTTTTTAACATTTATATTTGAGTCCATTTTTTTTTAACCTGGGGAACGTAGTAACGCAATTTCCATCGTTTCTGTGGTGCTGCTCATTTGCTGTACATGTTGAACATCAGCAGGTGTCAGGGGCTCGGTTTTGGATTTGGCCCCCTTCCACCCTCACCCTCCTGGAATTTTGGTTAAGCCTAGGGCATCGACTGACTATGGGCTTTCTGTTTTGTCTTTCAGGCAGTTACAGCGCTGGTGAAAAACTTCCCCAAACACATGGTGTCTTCCATGCAGCAGATCCTCCCCATCGTCTGGAACACCCTGACGGAAAGTGCTGCCTTATATCCTTTCTCTGAGGGCACCCTGCCGGGTCGCTGCCTGGGCCCAGGGCAGGCGTGGGCACCATCTGACCGGACAGGCCTCCTTGCCCCAAACGTGGGCAGGGCAGATGCCTAGGGGTGTCCCGGAAAGAGGTGTGGCAAGGGAGAATAGAGGATGTTAGAAGCCTCTCGTTCAAACGGCCATTTTGATCTGTACATTTTGAAAGCTCCTCCTGAACTCCTTGTACCTATGTGAGGACAGAAGTGAATTACACGGAAGAAGTGGAAGATCCTGTGGATTCTGATGGTATGCAGCAATCGGGGGTTAGCGGGTGTCTCTGCCGGGGTTGCTGAGTCTGAGAACAAAGAGGACAAAGCAGAAAACCTGATGGTCCGTGGCTCTTGTTGGCAAATCTCGTCCCACTGGGCTGGATTTGAAGGCAGGGAGTCGGGGGGATCCCTCTGGCCAGGGGGACATGGCTGCATTGGTGCTGTAGTTGGAAAGTGGTTGAGATGGGACCTGGAGGAACCCAGCTGGGCCTCATCTGTTCCTCAGATGCCTCTTTGCTGGCATCAGACCCAGCCTCCCTTGGGATTATTCCACCTCCGGGATTATTCCACCTCCGGGATTATTCCACCTCCTCTCCCTGTTGCCATCGGGCCAAAAGACAAATCAGAAATGTAACTTCAGCTTTTGCCATAGAGAAGAGGAACTTCTCCTCCTCTGCCAAAAGATCAGTCTGATCTGGTGGCCCTCTATCCTCTTCCAACATATCTTGGTCCAGGAATGATAGTCCCTTTCCAGCCCCGGGCACCTGAGTTCTCTTTGAGTCTGCTCTTTGGTTGTTGATTTCTCCTCTCACCCACCTCTCCTCAGGTGAAGTGCTGGGCTTTGAGAACCTCGTGTTCAGCATTTTTGAGTTTGTCCATGCTTTGCTTGAAAACAGCAAGTTCAAAAGCACCGTGAAGAAAGCCTTGCCCGAGCTGATTTATTACATCATCCTCTACATGCAGATAACTGAGGAGCAGGTGAGATTCTGCCTGGGCTCAGGAAATGAAGAGAGGTGAGAATCGTGTCCCAAACCAGCTGTGGCTGAAGGATTTATTTATATAGATATATGGTATTTATTAAGCACTTACTAGGTGCCGGGCACTGTACTAAGCCCTGGAGTAGGTACAAGCTAGTTAGGTTGGACACAGTCCAAGGATCGAGCCTGGGGCAGATTTAGGTGGACATGAATGGACGGCATGATTTCAGAGTCCTCCTAGGTGGGGATGCAGTCCCACGCTGGCCCCCCTTTCTCCAGAGCCCCTCAGGGGTAGCTGTCCCATCTCGCCCACCTCCAGAGTTTGTGCTCATGTGACAGGAGAAAGAGGCTGGGTCAACCACCAGACCTTCATTTTGGGCCTTCAGAACCTCAGCCAGAAGAGGTGAAAGACAGGAAATGGCACCTCATCTATAAATAGTTGGGCCTGTAGCCCCGAGGCCCCAGGAGCCGACTCAGAGCTGTCTTAGTGCTCTGAATGGCTCGGTGACGGTTGCCAGGTGAGGGAGGAAGGAACCGAATCCTGTTGAAGGGAGCTTGTCACCGGCCTTCTCCAGCTCCCTTTCTCCATCCCTCCAACCTCTCTACTCAGCTGGCACTCTGGGCCCAACACTTACTCTCAGAGGAGCAGGGCAGGTGACTAAGTCCTGAGGAGGAGAGGATGGCCACCTCACACTTCCTTCCCACCCTTGTGCCAGCTGCAGCCACAGCCTCATCCAGGAGTAGGACAGCCTGAATTCCTCTCCTCTCCCACCTCCCCAGAGAGGACTACCGCTTACCCCACTCCCTCAGAGAAATTCACGTTCTTACAGGTGCCAGACTATGCACACAGTAGGCATTCAGTGAATGCCACCAGTTGATTGATTGATTGACCATTCGTATGGATTACGTGCATTTGCGACTGCTCAGCCTCCTGTGGTAGACTCTGCTGTTTGTGGGCAGGATCTGCCTCTTGGTTTACCCTTCCCAAAACGCCACATGATTACTAGCCCAAGGCGCAGCCCATCGAGGGTTGTCAGGTCCAATTAATGGGGTTTGGGGGGTGGACAGGAAGGTCGGGGGCAGGGGGAGAGAGAGTGGACAATTCCAAAACAGTGTTTCTAAAGACTCCACTGGCTCCCTCCGTCTAGCACTTTACCTGGAGGCCCTGCCCAACCTTCAATAAAGGCAGGTTTTTAGGCTCAGAGCAAAGGAAACAAGGTGGTGGCTGCCTTTTCACCGGTCCATTTGCTAGCCCTTTTTGAGCTGGGAGAGTAGCCTGGAGAGACCATGGTTTTTCCCCCTTCCTTCCAGATCAAAGTGTGGACTGCCAACCCCCAGCAGTTTGTCGAGGACGAGGATGATGACACATTCTCCTACACTGTCAGAATCGCTGCCCAAGACCTTTTGCTGGTAAGAGGCCCCGAGTGGGAGGCCTCATCCAGGAGGCCTTCCCAGACTAAGCCCCCTCCTTCCTCTCCCCCTCCTCCCCTCTCCATCCCTCCCGCCTTACCTTCTTCCCCTCCCCACAGCACCTGTATATATGTATATATGTTTGTACATATTTATTACTCTATTTTATTTGTACATATTTTATTCATTTTATTTTGTTAATGTGTTTTGTTTTGTTCTCTGCCTCCCCCTTCTAGACTGTGAGCCCACTGTTGGGTAGGGACTGTCTCTATATGTTGCCAACTTGTACTTCCCAAGCGCTTAGTACAGTGCTCTGCACACAGTAAGCGCTCAATAAATACGATTGAATGAATGAGGGGCAGCTGGGGATTCTCAGTCACGTGGGCTGTGACACTTCCTTCCAGGCCCCTAGCCCAAGATGAAACCCTGTCCTTGGAGGGAGAGCAGGGGGAAGGGAAGGGATGGAGTTATTCCAGGCTTTGGCAGGCAAAAGCTCCCAAATGAAATGGTGAGACTTGAGGCCTGTCCTCCCAGTACTTGGCACTGGCATCTACCTGAGCCAGGGAACGCTAGTGTCCAAGATTTCAGCACTTACAGGTCAGTGCTGAGCAGCAGTCAGAGTGGTTCGGTTAGCCGAGGCTGAAACGTCAGAAACGTTTCCCCTTGCTCCGTTCTCCGACAAGAGTTACTACATCCCAACTCACTTGTGGGCAGATTTCAGGGCACAGAGGTGCTGGAAGATAAGCGTCTCAACATCCGTGCCAACATCCGTGCCAGGGTGCCAGCTGCCCTTGCTCCCACCCATCCCGGCGTTTCAGGCTGAGCGTAGGTCGGGGTGGGGAGAGGTGGAGAATGGGGAAGAGGTGGAGGGTTAAGACTGCCAAAACTGCTTAATCATTTTTGCCTTTCTAAGCCATCCTATCTAACTAAGCACAGGAATTTTCCTCTCGTTTCAACAGCTCTGTGTGGCAGGGTGTCAGCCTGTTCTCCCCAAGTTAGGAATCGCGTTCAGAGAATAAAAATCTCCCAAATCACTTGGGCCCTGGCCATCCTTAGGGCCAACCTCCCTCTGGGTTCCCAGAAATCACCTGTTTGATATGGCGTCGGTGTCGCTGAAGGGAATTCGTTGGACAAAGTGAGGACAACTTTACTGCCTAAAGCTGGGTTTGCCCAGGCAAACTGTCCAAGTAGTTCAGATCCTCCAAATCTTCAGCCTCATTTATGCGGATCATTAGTGAGGGTGCAGAATGAGGTTTCCCTTGTGTGCAAGTAGTACTGCAGGAACACTACCAGGGGGTGTCAAACCGGAGTGGGTGGCCAGTAGAGCGAACCCCTGCGGCTCTTATCTCACATCTGCCAAACTAGCTCTCTTCCCCCCTTCAAAGCCCTACTGAGAGCTCACCTCCTCCAGGAGGCCTTCCCAGACTGGGCCCCCCCTTTTCCTCTGCTCTTCCCCCCCCCCCCCATCGCCCCTACTCTGCTCTGCCCCCTTCCCCGCCCCACAGCGCTTGTGCATATTTGTACATCTTTATTATTCTACTTATTAATGATGCATGTATATCTATAATTCCATTTATTTTGATGCTGTTGATGCCTGTCAACTTGTTTTGTTGTCTGTCTCCCCCTTCAAGACTGTGAGCCCGTTGTTGGGTAGGGATTGTCTCTATCTGTTGCCGAATTGTACTTTCCAAGTGCTTAGTAAGCGCTCAGTAATTACGATTGAATGAATGAATGATAGAGGGGACCTGGCCAGGCTGATACATGGGGCTGATGCGCAGAGCTCCGGACAAAGCCAGAGCCAGTAAGGGCCTTTAAAAGGAGGCCCAAATTAATGCCCCGGAGGTTTGGAGAGACCCCCTTTCCCTCCCCCCGACCCCGGATTTAGGTTCGTGATTTTCAGAGCGAGTCCCGACAGGGATTGCTGCTCCAGTGTCCTCACCCACGGCAGTTGACCCCATATGGCTGGCGAGGCCCTGGTTGAGGCTTTTGGCAATTCAGCGGGGCCAGATTTTGAGAGCTTCCTCCCGCTCCCTAGGCGGTGGCCACCGACTTCCAGAATGAGAGTGCCACGGCGCTGGCTGCCGCCGCTACCCGCCACTTGCAGGAGGCAGAGCAAACCAAGAGCAGCGGCACCGAGCACTGGTAAGGAGCGGGCGGCGGGTGTGGCCGAGGGAGGAGCTCCCATATTGACCCTACCCCGGGAACGAATGGCCAATCCAGGCATTGCCAATTCTGGGCACTGCTGGGCTGTTTCAGGGAGCTACGTACCAGCTCCAAGTCGTACGTTGATTGTTGGTTGATTGAGTGGCGGAATCTGCCGTACCTTTGTGCTGTTCCTCTTCCCCTGGCCCCCGAGCTTTTGACTGCTTCCTGCAGCAAACCACCCCTGGGCAGGGCTGCTATTTCCACCCATCTTCCCCACCTTCAGAAGATTTAGGTCTCATCTCCAAGAGATCTCCCTGACTAACCCCTCCGTGTCACCTATGGACTTGGGTCTGTACCCCTAAAGCACTCTATTCACCCCAGTCCCGGCCCCATAGCACTCATAGCCTTCTCCTCTATTTCCCTTACCTGTAATTTATTTTAATGCCTGTCTCCCCCTCTAGACTTTAAGCTCCTTGAAGGCTGGGATGGTATCTATAGAGCACTGTTCTGGGAGTCAGAAGGTTATGGGTTCTAATCCCGACTCCACCACTTGTCTGCTGTGTGGCCTTGGGCAAATCACTTCGCTTCTGGGACTCAGTTACCTCATCTGTAAAATGGGGATTAAGACTGTGAGCCCTATGCGGAACAGGGACTGTATCCAACCCGACATGCTTGAATCCACCCCAGCGCTTAGGTACAGGGCCTGGCACATAGTAAGCGCTTAATATCATAATTATCATTATTATTATCAATTCTTATATTGCATTCTCCCAAGCCCTTAATACAGTGCTATACGCACAGTAAACACTCAGTTAAATGGCATTGATTGATTCCATTTCCACCTCCTCCTTGATTCTCTGGGGGGACAAGACTGAACATGGGTGCACGGGAGAGATGTGGAGCTGAGGGGTTGGTGGTGCTAGAAGCAATAAAAAAAAAATAATGGCATTTATTAAGCGCTTACTATGTGCAAAGCACTGTTCTAAGCGCTGGGGGGGATACAAGGTGATCAGGTTGGTCCCACGGGGGGCTCACAGTCTTCATCCCCATTTTACAGATGAGGTAACTGAGGCCCAGATAAGTGACTTGCCCAAAGTCACACAGCTGACAAGTGGCGGAGCCGGGATTTGAACCCATGACCTCTGACTCCAAAGCCCGTGCTCTTTCCACTGAGCCACGCTGCCGTAATAGATGCCAAAGACTGGGAGGCAAGAGGCAGCCTCAGTTTTAGGCGCTTGTAACCCCAGCTGTCCTGGTTCAGCCATCCTCGTCACTGCCAAAGGACACTGGCAGCAGGAGGCACGTGCCTGTCGGAGACAAACGTGCCGTCTCACCCAGCCTTGGAGCTGCAGGTTTTGATCAGAAAGGCAGAAGAAGAGGCCCCGGTTAGTGGAATTGGGCATGGTCGCTGTTGCTTCAGTCTCCTGTCCACCCCAACCTCCCCACCCCCAGCCCAGGGCCCAGAGGTCCCTTGAGCTCACAGCCTGTCTGTTCTCTGGCAGGTGGAAAATTCACGAGGCCTGCATGCTGGCTCTGGGTTCCGTGAAGTCCATCATCACCGAAAGCGTGAAGAACGGCAGGGTCCATTTCGACATGCATGGCTTCCTGACCGGCGTGGTGCTCGCGGACCTCAACCTGTCCGGTACGGCCCGGAGCCGGGCCCCCTCCCCTCAGCGGTCACCTCGGCGGTCCGGGGTCTGCAAGCCCGTGATTGCAAAGCTGTCCCGTACCACCTGAGGTGGGAGAGTGGGACCTGGCTGCCTTTAAACCCTGCCCCCACCCCAGATCGAATTCCGCTGGTACTCCCCGGGAGTCACATCCGGACCACTCTGTCGGCCCCTGCCCACTTGGGCGGGGAAAGGGAGTGAGTGCCTGACTGCTGCCATCCCGCCGTGGGCGTCTCCTTCCGTTTCTTTTTGGATCAGGTCTGGAACGGCCATGGGCCGTCCACTGAACCCCTACTCTGCTCTCCCCACTTCTTGTCAGTTCCTTGAGCGTTCTCACAGCCTGCACCCAAGTGACTACAACCTCTCCGTCTTGCCTTTCAAAAGCACCCCTGTTCAACTTTTGAATTCTCCTGAGCATCAGCCGAGGATTGCCCTCTTCCTTGGCCCGGCCCTCAGGTGTGTCACCCAAGCGCCTGGCCTCTCCATGGCTCTGATGTCCTAGCCCCCGGCCCACCTCCCAAGTGTCTGTTAGGTTCCTCTCTGGCCACCGCCCGGTACCAAATCAGTTGGCCTCGGTCCTTGCCCTCTGGGGCCTGGACCCTTAGTCCCGACTTAGACCTACAGGCAGGGGAGCAGACATTATCCTAACGGAGGCAGCAGCTCAGAGGAATGCTGCATTGGCCGGGGCGGGGAGTAACGCGCCTTCTGGGCTGTTCTCATTTTCAGAGTCCAAATCCCAAAATAGTTGCAGCCGCTCAAAGCTAAAACACACACACACTCTCTCTTTCTCCCTCCCTCCCTCCCTCTCTCTCTCTTTCTCTCCCCTCTCCTCCCCACCACTGCTCTACTTCCTCCTGCATCATTTTCCTGATGAGCTCAAGCGCCATAGCCAGTCTGTTGTTCAACCTCTGTGTCGTCTTGGTGAGATGAGCAGAGAATAAGAGCTCTTCTCCCGAATTTTTGTGGGGCCGGGGTCTGTGCTTCTGGGCTGGGTGTTGTGGGGAATGACCCGAAGGAGAAAGCCCCCGAGGGGGCTGAAAGGCCAATGGGGCACACCAACATTTAAAAATAAACCAAAAACAATAGGGAAAGTAGAGTAGAAACATAAAATATGGAGGCATGCCTAAGTATGTAGGCGAAGACCTTTTCTCCTATAATGAGGGATGGTGCTCTCCACCTCAGGAAGAAAAGCCCTGTAGTCTCCTCCCCACATCCACATTGCACACGTGTGCACAACTGTTTCTTCTAACCCTCTCCTCCAAGAGGCCTTTATCAGTTATGCCCTTTTTCCCTATTGCCTCTCCCTTCTGCATCACCCTTGCATCTGGATCTGTACACTTTAAGCAGTAGATGTTCACTTCACCCTCAGCACATTTGTACAGATCTGTAGTTTATATTGATGCCTATTTTCCACTCTATATTAATGCCTGTTTTCTGCTGTGGACTGTTAGGGCCTTGTGGGCAGGCAACAGGTCTACCAACTCTGTTGTATTGCACTCTCCCAGACACCTAGTACAATGCTCAGTAAACAGTAAGTGCTCAGTAAATCCCCTTGGTTGATTGACCCTACTCAGATCAAAGCAGAGGTACGTTGGCAGAAGAGCATTCTCTCATTTCACTGCCGTGTGCTAGCCAAAGACAAGTGTTCTGGCAGAGCTGAATGCATGGCACCATCCAAGGGACTGGCAAAGCAAGGTGAATCTGGGAAGGCTTCCTGGAGGAGGAAGAGGAGGGGTGGTGTTTAGTCATGAGTCAAAGGACGAGACGTGGGAAAAAGTAGGGTTCGAGAGAGAGAAATGGCTCGTCCCATGATCATAAGAGGCCAAGGCAGGAGCGGAGCCTGGGTGTCCTGACCCTCTCTGGTCGTGCTTTCCCGAAAGCACAGCGTCTCTCAGCCCTGACAATGTAGGAAAGGCCAGAGACCAAGCCAGCCGTTCACGGAGCCCTGCCCGGAATTCTGTCCCCGAGGCTAATAGCTCAGGATTGTGGAGGGGCTATGGTCTGCTTGCTTCCTTGACATCCAACATCCCTAACATTTCCCTCCAATAACCTGATAGGGACATAATAATAATGACTAGGAGCTCGAGTCGATACAATCAGTCGTATTTAATGAGTTATTACCCTGTGTAGAACAATATACGGAATGCTTGGGAGAGAACGCAGGAGTTGGTAGAAACATTCCCTGCCTACCAGGAGCTTACAGTCTTGAGCTCCAATATGAGCAGGTCGGACACAGTCTCTTACCCACGTGAGGCTCACAGTCTTAATCCCCACTTTACAGGTGAGGTAACAGGAACAGAGAAGTTAAGTGACTTACCAGTGGTCACACAGCAGACAGGTGGTGGTGCCGGAATTAGAATCCAGGTCCTTTTGACTCCCAGATCTGTGCTCTATTCAGTAAACCGTGTTGCTGCTTTTGGGGATTAAGACTGTGAGCCCCATGAGGGACAGGGACTGGGTCCAACCTTGTATCAGCCCCAGTGCTTAGTACAATGACTGGTTACCTAGTAAGCACTTAAATACCATAAAAAGCAGGAGGGGTAAGGGACAATAGATATTTTCTCCCCACTTTACAGTTGAGGGAAGTGAGTCACACAGAAGTTGTCTATCTGTTTAACCCTTCTTGAACCCTCCAACATCTCTAGCTTTGCCCCTCCCACCCTTGAATTGATTCAAACCCTTCTTGAACCCATTGACTTTTTTTCAGGTATGCTGCAGGCTGGGGTGGCTTGGGAGGCAGGTGGGGTGTCAGTTTAAAGAGCTCAAGGGCCTCACAGCTGCATCTCTCTCTCTCTCTCTCCCTCCCTCCCTCCCATCCCCCTCCTTCTCCCCCACCCCTTTCTCTCCCTTTCTCTCCAACCCCAGTGTCTCCATTCCTGTTGGGCCGGGCCCTTTGGGCTGCCAGTCGGTTCACAGCGGCCATGTCCCCGGAGCTGATCCAGCAGTTCCTGCAGGCTACGGTCAGCGGCCTGCACGAGACCCAGCCGCCCTCGGTGCGGATCTCCGCCGTTAGAGCCATCTGGGGGTGAGTGGGCCGGGAATCCTGGGCTGGGGGAAGGTGGGACCCTCCAAACCTCCACCAAAAGCAAAACCACCACTTTGGCAGGCAGAGCCTGAAGAGCCTGTGCCGTGGGCCTGCCTTCCTTTTTGGTCCGGCACGGCCCAGCCAAAGGGAGAGGAAGACTCCTGCTTCCTCCCTGCTTCAGCCCACCTTTTCCAGGCCAACATTGACTGGCTCTGCTTTCCTCCCACCCACCCTGTGCCAAACCAGGCCCGAGTTGCCTGGTACTGGTGCGTAAGTCCGGTTTGGTAGGAAGGATGTCCTCTAGGGTATCGACAGTAGACCTGGCTTTCCAGAGGTCTTGCTGCCCAGCGGTTTAGATACCAGAGGGTTCTCTGGGCCTGGATTCAGTACCCCCACCACGTGACCTCTCCACATGGTTGGTACTACTTGGGATCGTGAATCTGCTGAGTGCTTTTTTAATTTTTCCAAAGGACTTGCTCATCGGTGATATCCCTGTGAGGCAGAGAGAGGCTAGGGTTATTATCCCTCTTTGGTAGATGAGGAAATTGAGGTCCACAGAGGATAAATGACTTGTCCAAGGCCACACAGCAGGGCCAGTGACTGATTTTACTTGGAAAATGTCAAGAAATCTCTTAGGAGGCAAGAGGCTGATGCAGAGTCCTCAGTTTGGTATGTTTAATAATAATGATGGCATTTATTAAGCACTTACTATGTACAAAGCACTGTTCTAAGTGCTGGGGAGGTTACAAGGTGATCAGGTTGTCCCATGGGGGGCTCACAGTCTTAATCCCCATTTTACAGATGAGGTAACTGAGGCACAGAGAAGTTAAATGACTGGCCCAAAGTCACACAGCTAACAAGTGGCGGAGCTGGGATTTGAACCCATGACCTCTGACTCCAAAGCCCGGGCTCTTTCCACTGAGCCACGCTGCTTCTCTAATGTTTACCATTGAGTTGGGGAAATTCCCACTCTGGGTGATACAGCCCCTGCCTCCCCCACCCCACAGAACGCAGAGGTTGTGGGTTCTAATCCCGGCTCTGCCACTTGGCAGTTGTGTGACTTTGGTCAAGTCATTTAACTTCTCTGTGCCTCAGTTACCTCATCTGTAAAATGGGGATTAAGACTGTGAGCCCCACATGGGACAACCTGATTACCTTGTATCTCCCCCGGCGCTTAGAACAGTGCTTGACACTTAGTAAGCGCTGAACAAATACTATCATTATTATTATTATTATCACAAGCTCTGCAGAGATGGGGCCATTTCCATATTTTGAAGTAGCTCCCATCCATACCGTTGGCGGGAGGTTGGGAACCGGGAGTCTTTTCTAAGGCAGGCCAGGAGTCAGAGACTTGGCATTTGAAGACCTCGGTGGCTTGATATCAGAAGAAAAAATGTTTAAGGTGTAAGAAAGACATGCTTTTCAACTTGAAGTCCCACCAAAGAAGGGCCAGGCCCCTGGATTGCTAGTTCAGCACCGCAGGACAGAGAAACCGCTGTTAGGCCTGGGACTAGAGAATGAAAAGGGCATTGAAGCGAACCCAGCAACCTTTCACAGTAAACAACCCCTCAGTCCAAAGGACTGATTACTTGGAGCAAACAGATGGCCCCACATTCCCCTGCAGCAGAGCAAGCGACTGAGGGTCGTGGGCTGGGAGTCCCGGTTCAAAAGCAATAGCGCGAGCTTCCTGAGCTGGCCCAGGGAACCGTGCCCAGGGCTCGTGCCTGACTACGGTACTCTGCCTCGTTCCAGGTACTGTGACCAGCTGAAGATCTCGGAGAGCAGCCACGTGCTCCGGCCCTTCCTCCCCAGCGTCCTCGACGGCCTGATCCACCTGGCGGCCCAGTTCAGCTCGGAGGTGCTCAACCTGGTGATGGAGACGCTGTGTATCGTCTGCACGGTGGACCCGGAGTTCACTGCCAGCGTGGAGAACAAGATCTGCCCCTTCACCATCGCCATCTTCCTCAAGTACAGCAACGGTGGGTGGCGGAGCGAGCCAGGGGCGGGCTGAGCAAGGGAAGAGTGCTAACTTCGCTTGAGCCGCCGAACCACCGGGCCGCCCTTGACAAAGAGCCGGCACCTGGAAGGAAGGGGATCGGCCTTTACTAACTCGCCCCAAACTGAGGTGGGGGGCTCAGTTAGCGGGGAAGGGGACAGGGGACTAACTGGACACCAGTGAGGAAAAATGAGCTGCCTGGGTAGGTAACACCTCTGGGCCTGTTTCTCCTGTTAGAGTGTGATTTCTCTGTGGGCAGGAACCGTGTCTTACCTACTTGATAACAATAATTCATAATTGTGGTATTTGTCAGTTACTAGGAACTAAGGGTAGATTAAAGTTAATTGGGTCAGTCACAGTCCCTATCTCAAAAGGGCTCACAGTGTAAGTAGGAGGGAGAGCAGATCGTCGGATCCCCAGTTGAGGTAACCGAGGCACAGAGAATTTAAGTGAGTTGCTTAGGGTCACGCAGCAAGCGGGTGGAGGAGCCAGGATCAGAACCTAGGTCCTCTGGCTCCCTGGCCTGGACTCTTTCCACTAGGCCATGCTGCCAAGTGCTTAGTACAGTGTGTTGCACTCAGGAGGTGGTCAATCAATCCCATCATCGCTCCTGATTGCTTCTGGCTCCTAAGGTGAGGGCAGGGGATCAGCTCACCTGAGCCCTGGCCCGAGAGATTGATCAGTCGTGGGCTCTTCTGTGACCGCTACCGCCGCCTCCTTTGTCTCTTCAGATCCCGTCGTGGCCTCGCTGGCCCAGGATATCTTCAAAGAGTTGGCCCAGATCGAGGCCTGCCAGGGACCCATGCAAATGAGGCTCATACCAACCCTCGTCAGCATCATGCAGGCGCCAGCTGATAAGATCCCAGCGGGGCTGTGTGCGGTGAGGGGCCAGGACTGCGAGAAAGCCCCCAGATATGGGGGCGGTGCGGCTAGGCAGGGCGGGAGGCCACAACCCATCTATCTATCTTTCTCTGTCTCTCTCCGCACCCAGTCATTGCCTCGAGGGGAGGGAAGGGGATTCCAGCGGCCTGGCTGAGTACTAGACCTCCCTGCTGCAGTAGAGGGTCTGGGAATTGCCCGCAGGAGTGCCACCGCTGCCGCATCCCCGAGGAGTAAGTAGTGGGAGCTACTCTTCAGAGGTTCCCATGCTCCCTGTCAGCTCCTGCTCAGCCAGAGCTTAGGTTGGGGGTGCCAGGGCCCACGGTCCCAGCGAGCTGGGTGTGTCTGGCCTCAGCTCTGGGGAGAAAGGAGTTAGCTGTGCCCATCCTGCCAACCAGCCTTTCACTTTGAGTGTGGGAAGGAACTATGCTCCTGCCCCTGCCCACCCAGAAAAAAGCAGAGGAAGGAGGAATGGATGGCAGAGGGAGAGGGGAAGTAAAAGGCAGAGCATCACCTCCCTCCTTACTGGGCCCCGGGGCCTGACCAGCAATGGTCCCCAGAGAGTGGATGCCACTGTCCAGACCACTCCCTGGCTCCCCAAAGAAGCATCTGATGAGCATCCCCCTCCCTTTCTCTTTCCTCAGACAGCCATAGACATCCTGACCACGGTGGTGAGGAACACTAAGCCTCCTCTCTCCCAGCTCCTCATCTGTCAGGCGTTCCCTGCCGTCGCCCAGTGCACCCTACACACAGACGACAACGCCACGATGCAGGTAATGGTACTACTGTGGGAAGCTGGTGGGATAGCTGGCTGAGTCTGGCTCACTGGGCCTGATTACTGGACACTGGGCCCTGGCTCAAAGCTTGAGAAGGGCTGGGCATTGGAATCACCTAGGCCCAGGGGGTACTGGTGGACCCAGAAACTGCCCGGTCTCTCCAGTGAGGATGGGGGGATTCCTGGAACCCCTCCCAAGGTGCCATGCTCTAGCGGGTCAGGTGGGAATAGAGCCCAAGCCCCCACTCTTAACTGGGAGCTAGAAACCAGGGTTGAGTGTGCTAGGCCCAGAGGGCACTACTGCCACTACCACCCCTCGGGCCCAGCTCTGGATCCTAAGCAATGGCACCAGGGTTTGCCAGGCCCACACGGAGCAAACCTGAACGTGGACAGACACATTTCACCAACGCACTCTGTGCTTTCGAAGGCCCTCACGTGTTTCCCCGGGTGAGCAGGTGTGAGTTTTGAGTCTTATATTTTGGGGCACGGTTCAGCCCAGTAGGCTGTGAAAATTTGTCCTTTGTTTGTGGGCCTCCTCTGTGCCCCGCACCAGTCTCCTGATTGAAAGCTGCTGCCCACGGGGCACCGACCCCAGCCCAGCCTGCCTGGATGCCTGCACTCTGGGGGGGTGCTCAAGACCACTAGGGATGGAGAGAGCTGAAATTCAGTTTGTCCGCCCCATTGACCTCGGAGTTGCCGGACTGGAAAAAAAAGTCCCAGCCCAAACCCCACCTGCCCTGAGCTGCCTGGCAGAGGATGCCAGAGCCTGGCCAGGATTCCTGGTTTCCCTTCCTGCTCCTTATATTCGCCCCCAACTGCCACTCCTCTGACTGATGACAAGGCTGTTGCCCCTTGCATTTGGGGGGCGGTGCTTCTCACCGACCTACAGGGGTTTGAGCCCCCTCTAAACTTAGTCACAGGGCCAGGAACTCACTGAGAGCTGGGGTTCTGCTCCGGAGTCCCCAGTGGCTCCCGGGAGCGAGGGAGGAACTCCCAGCCCCCACCCTCTGCCTCCTAACCGGGCCATCTCCTTTCTCCCCGTAGAACGGCGGCGAGTGCCTGCGGGCCTACGTCTCGGTGGCCCTGGAACAGGTTGCCCAGTGGCACGACGACCAGGGCCACAACGGGCTGTGGTACGTGATGCAGGTGGTAAGCCAGCTGCTGGACCCCCGCACCTCGGAGTTCACTGCGGCCTTCGTGGGCCGCCTGGTCTCCACACTCATCTCCAAGACGGGCCGGGGGCTGGGGGAGAGCCTAGACCAGATCCTGCGGGCCATCCTCAGCAAGATGCAGCAGGCGGAGACCCTCAGCGTCATGCAGGTGACATCCGGGGGGATACTTTCATCCCAATCCCTCGCCTCCCCTCTCCCACCCCCTCCCCACAATCAATCAATCAATCAATCGTATTTATTGAGCGCTTACTATGTGCAGAGCACTGTACTAAGCGCTTGGGAAGTACAAATTGGCATCACATAGAGACAGTCCCTACCCAGCAGTGGGCTCACAGTCTAAAAGGGGGAAACAGAGAACAGAACCAAACATACCAACAAAATAAAATAAATAGGATAGAAATGTACAAGTAAAATAAATAAATAAATAAATAAACAGAGTAATAAATATGTACAACCATATATACATATATACAGGTGCTGTGGGGAAGGGAAGGAGGTAAGATGGGGGGATGGAGAGGGGGACGAGGGGGAGAGGAGGGAGGGAAGGGGCTCAGTCTGGGAAGGCCTCCTGGAGGAGGTGAGCTCTCAGCAGGGCCTTGAAGGGAGGAAGAGAGCTAGCTTGGCGGAGGGGCAGAGGGAGGGCATTCCAGGCCCGGGGGATGACGTGGGCCGGGGGTCGACGGCGGGACAGGCGAGAACGAGGTACAGTGAGGAGATTAGCGGTGGAGGAGCGGAGGTTGCAGGCTGGGCAGTAGAAGGAGAGAAGGGAGGTGAGGTAGGAGGGGGCGAGGTGATGGACAGCCTTGAAGCCCAGGGTGAGGAGTTTCTGCCTGATGCGCAGATTGATCGGTAGCCATTGGAGGTTTTTGAGGAGGGGAGTAATATGCCCAGAGCGTTTCTGGACAAAGATAATCCGGGCAGCAGCATGAAGTATGGATTGAAGTGGAGAGAGACACGAGGATGGGAGATCAGAGAGAAGGCTGGTGCAGTAGTCCAGACGGGATAGGATGAGAGCTTGAATGAGCAGGGTAGCAGTTTGGATAGAGAGGAAAGGGCGGATCTTGGCAATGTTGCGGAGCTGAAACCGGCAGGTTTTGGTGACGGCTTGGATGTGAGGGGTGAATGAGAGAGCGGAGTCGAGGATGACACCAAGGTTGCGGGCTTGTGAGACGGGAAGGATGGTAGTGCCGTCAACAGAGTCCCCACCTCCCTGACTTGCTCCAGCAGAAAGAGAGAGGCTTAGTGGAGAGTCCAGACCGGGAAATCTGAAGACCTGGGTTTTTATCCTGGCTCTGCCACCTGCCTGCTGGAGGATCTGGGGCAAGTCACTTAACTGCTCTGTGCCTCAGTTTCCTCATCAGTAAAGTGGAGATTCAATGCTTAGACTGTGAGCCCAGCCCCCTATGGGACAAAGACTGTGTCTGACCCAGTGATCTTGTATCTACTCCAGCGCTTAGCATAGTGTTTTGCATCTCATAAGAGCTGAACAGTGAAGGGTGGTTATCATCATCGTTATCATCCTTATTCTTATTTTTCCCACTGTGTGAGTGCTCTCTCTTTTCTGTCCGTCTCCTAGTCCCTGATCATGGTGTTTGCCCACCTGGTGCACACGCAGCTGGACCCCCTCCTGGAGTTCCTGTGCAGCCTCCCGGGGCCCACTGGCAAGCCCGCCTTGGAGTTCGTCATGGCCGAGTGGACGAGCCGGCAGCACCTGTTCTACGGACAGTACGAGGGCAAAGTCAGGTGAGAATCCCGTTGTTGGGTAGGGACCGTCTCTATACGTCGCCAACTTGTACTTCCCAAGTGCTTAGTACAGTGCTGTGCACACAGTAAACGCTCAGTAAATACGATTGAATGAATGAATGAATCCAGCTCCGTCCTCTCCACTTCCCCCACCGCTCACTATTCCCCTCGCCTTCCTCTCCCCCTCTTGCCCTCCCGGTCTTCTCCCTGTCCCCCTCTCTCCTGCCCTCCAGCCTGGCCTGTCGCCATGGACACTTTCCCTTCTCCCTTCTGGGCCTCTCCCATTTAGCCCTTGGCCCGCTGAGCGGTCCCCGAAGGTTGGCAGAGTCTCTCCCACGTTATCGGGCCTTCTCCCTGATCTCTGTCCGACCCAGCCTGCTGCCCTGCAGGCACACATCTCCCCTGGGCCTCCAGTACCTCCACCTGGCTGTCCTACCGGCAGTTCAGGCTCAGCCTGTCTAAAACAGAACTACTTATCATGTATCCTAACCCCACTCCTCCCCCTGGCTTCCCCATCTCCATCAAAAGCCCCACCACCCTCCCCAACTCAGAAACCAGCATCCTTGGTGTCATCCTCCACTCTTCACTCCTGTTCATTTAGTTATCGCCTCCAGCTCGCTGCCCAGTCCTGCCGGTTTTTCCTGAACGACAGCTCCCCGATCTTCCCCTTCCTCTTCCCGCCAACCGTGGCCACCCCGGGATGAGTTTTAGTTTTGCCACAGCGAGGCGGTTTCCTCAGGCTCCTCACTGCTCTCCCGGCATCCATCCTAGATCATCTTCCCGAGGCGTCAGTTGGCCCACATCTCTCCCTAGAACCCTCCACTGGCTCTCTCTGTCTCTCCACATCTTCACCATTGGCTTCAAAGCTTGCCACCATCTGGTTCCACCTTACCTTTCTGCTCCTACTTTTCTCCAACTCAGGGTCTTCGTTCCTCCCAGTTCATTTTAGCCATATCTCCTTCTCAACTCCCCCACCTCCATCCCCTTGCTCACGTTACTTCCTTGACTTAGAACTCCCTCCTGCATCAGACAGACCTTAGCTCTCCCCACATTCATACCCCTCCTCCCATCCCAATTCCTCCATCCAGTAAGCTTTCCCCAGTGGATTTCCCAGCCCCAGAGCCGTAGCATCCCTTCAACCAGCTCTCGCGTTTCCCAACTCATCCTTGGCACTCGGGTCTTTCGGGCTGCCATATATATTGATTTTTGACCTCCCTAGTTGTAAGTTCCTATTACATTTGTCTCCCCTGTAGAGGTTAGCTCCTCGTGGGTAGCGAACGTGCCGCTTCATTATTCTTTGGCTCCCGTACGCCTAGTACAGTGCAGCACACCAGTTGGGTTCTTGGTGCTGCTGCTACCACCCTAACTGCCCACTCCTGATTACCATTCATATCAGTCAATGGACTTTTTTTGAACACTTTCTATGTACAGAGCACTGTAGTAAGCCCTTGGGAGACTACAGAGCAACAGAGTTGACAGGCACGTTCCCCTCCCACAGATTATAGAATGTGACCGGGTCCTCTGTAAATGTCTCCCTGACTTTCCTCTGCTTTCTCACCTGGTCCCTGCTCCCTAAGTCGTTGTTTCCTTTTCTCCCACTCCCTTCTGCGTCACCCAGCGTGCTCCCTTTAGTCACCACTCGCTCCCCCCAGCCCCACAGCAGTTATATACATATCCATAATTTATTAATATCTGCCTCCTCCTCCAGACTGTAAGCTTGTTGCGAGCAGGGAATGTCTGTTATATTGTGTGTTGCACTCTCCCAAGCGCTTAGTACAGTGCTCTGCACTCTCAATAAATGCGATTGATTGATTGCCCCAGCTCAGTTGACTTGCTTCCCCATTCCTGTGCCTGTTCTTCTGCTTTCAGGTTGCTATGGGAACGAGACACACACCTTCCCCCTCCTTGTCACTGAACCGCATCCCTTTTAGGCAGAAGGGCACGAAGCCCTCCCTGCTCCTCCATGTCCCTGTTAGGTCCCGCCTGCTTCTAGTCCCCGCGGTAACCCTTGGCCCTGACACGGAGCTCAGAGAACTGTCTATGGGAGTGGATCGGCCTTTGTGTTTTCCTGCTTGATGCTCCCATTGCGTTTTGTGTTATTGCGTGCCGGCCCAATCTCCCCTTGCCCAATTGCTGAGTTGTCAAAAAAAGAGGCCGTGACTCCTCTTCCTTCCCCTGTCACCCCAGAGCGCCCAGTATAAGAGTCGGCATCCAGTGGGCACCTAGGACCGACTAGGACTGGGGAAAAAACCGGCCTGAAGTGGAGAGGGTGGACTCACGGTGGGGAGGCCGGTGGTTGGCACTGACCTCGTTCCCTCTCGCCCCCAGCTCCATCGCTCTATGCAAGCTCCTTCAGCACGGCATTAACGCGGATGACAAGCGCCTGCAGGACATCCGGGTGAAGGGAGAAGAGATCTTCAACATGGATGAGGGCATCCGGACCCGCTCCAAGTCAGCCAAAAGTGAGGGGCCGGGACCAAAAGTTACCTCATCTGTAAAATAGGGATTAAGACTGTGAGTCCCGTGTGGGAAAGGGACCGTGTCCAACCCAATCACCTTGTATCTACCCCAGCACTTAATACAGTGCCTGGCACATAGTAAGCACTTAACAAATACCACTATTATTATTATGTTCTGAAGGGAGGTTTGGAGCAAGGTGTTTCCCTTCTCGGGCTTTGGTTTCTCCCTGAGAAATGGGAGCGCAATTAGCGCCCTTCTCGGGGCAATGTGACATGGCAGCCAAGAATCATCATCAGTCGTGTTTATTGAGCGCTTACTGTGTGCAGAGCACTGTACTAAGCGCTTGGGAAGTACAAATTGGCAACATTATAGAGACAGTCCCTACCCAACAGTGGGCTCACAGTCTAAAATGCCAGGAACCTTAGACTGAGTTGAAACCCAGACTTCCTGACCTGATTTCCCAATTTCCAATCACAGACTTGAGGGCTCAGGCTCATTGGTCTGGCCTCCATGGCGTTCCTGGGGTACCATCCTCCACTTTTACAATAATAATAATAATAACCGTGATTCCATTAAGTTCTTACTATATGCCAAGTATACTAAGCGCTGGTGTATATACAAGATAATAAGGTTATGAACAGTCCTTGTTCCTCATGGGGCTCTCAGTCCAAGAGGGGGAGACCAGATGAGGAAACTGAGGCCCAGAGAGGTCACGTGACTTGCCCATGGTCACAAAGCAGGCAAGACATCTATAAAATGGGGGTAAAGACTGCGAGCCCCACTGGGATATGGACTGTGTCCAACCTGGTTAGCTCGTATCTGCCCCAGCATTTAGTACAGTGCCTGGCACATAGTAAGCGCTTAACAAATACCATAAAAAAAAACAAACCAAAAACGTGGCAGGGCTGGAATTAGAACCCAGGTTGTCCGACTCCCACGCCCATGCTGTTTCCATGATCTCTCTTATCTCATTCAGCCTGCACATTCAGTCTATCACAAAATCCTGTCGATTTTACCCTCACAACATCTCCAGGGTCTGCCCATTCCTCTCCACCCATACTCTGATCCAAGCACTTATCACATCCCACCTTGCCTTCTGCAACAACCTCCTCGCTAACCTCTCTGCCTTCAGTCTCTCCCTGTTCCCCAGTCTCTATTTCACTTTGCCCATAATGTTCAGTCCACTTCTCCCCACTCCTCAGAAACCTACAGTGGTTTCCCATCCACCTCCACATTAAACAGAAATTCTTTTAAGGCACTTATCAGCTCTCCCCCTCCTACTTTACCTCACTGATCTCCTACTAAAACCCAGCCCACACATTTCACTCCTTGAATGCCTCAATTTCATCCATCTCACCACCGACCCCTTACCCACGTGCTCACTCTGGCCTGGAACTCCCCATATATAAACCCCTACTAAAATCCTATCTCATTCCAAGAGGCCTTCCCTGACCAGTTCCTCATTTCCCCACCTTATTTGCCTTCCCCTCTGTGTTGCCTGTGCACTTGAATATGCACCCTGAAGCAGTTGGTATTCAACCCAGCCCCACAGCACATATGTACATGCCCCTATATTCTGCCATTTCCCCTAGCTGTAATTTATTTTAATAAGTCTCCCCCTTCATACTGTAAGTGACCTGTGGTAAGGGATCATGTCTCCCAACTCATATTGTACTCACCCAAGCGCTTGGTAGAGTGCTGTGCACACAGAACGTGGTCGGTAAATACCATTGGTTGATTGATTGGCTGTAAATCCCAGGGTGATTGCACCATCTTGTGATGTCTCTGTGACCCAAGGATTGGGGAGTGTCTCTAGAAGAAACAAATGCAGACGCTGCCTCTGGAGCCTTTTCTGGCTCCGACTGTGTAACGGTAACCAGGTTCTCGTCCTTCCCTAACTCTCCCGCCCAGACCCTGAGCGCTGGACAAACATTCCTCTGCTGGTCAAAATCTTAAAGCTGATCATCAACGAGCTCTCCAATGTCATGGAAGCCAACGCCTCTCGCCAAACGGCGGCCGAGTGGAGCCAAGGTGGGCCGCGGTCCATCCCCACCGGGAGCCAGACTGGGTTAGGCGGGGCTGGCGGGCGAGGAGGGCCATTGAAACCGAGGGTGGGGGTCTAGCGGCCCTGGATTCCGAAGCCACGGGAGCCGCTCGCCCACTCCCTTTTCCAGAGTCTGGTGGCCACGGCTGAAGTGTTCTCCCCGAGTCCACAGGGGAGCCGGGGGCCGGCCTGGATCACCCAGCGAACGGGTTCAGGGGAGAAGTGTCGAGGGGGCCGGGCCCATATTGGGCTCCAAATTGGCAAGTGGGACCCAGAGCATTGGCGGCTGCTCTTCAGCTCTCCGCCCCTCCCCGCTCCTATTCTCTCCTGAGCAGATGACTCCAACGACATGTGGGAGGATCAGGAAGAGGAGGACGAAGAGGATGAAGGTCTGGCGGGACAACTCTTATCGGACATCCTCGCCTCCTCCAATAAATATGGTAGGCACTCTCAGGGGTGCTGTTGCTCCCTCCTCCAGCTGACTCTAGGAGGAAACCAAAGTCGGGGCAGGGAGCGCTGGAGTTTCCCAGGGAAAGAGAACCCAGTCTTCCGAGGTGGGCTTCCTGATGCTCCCGTTCCTTTCTTGAAAGGAAGCTGAATTGAGAGCGTGGTGGCTGGGACCATCTCTACCCATACTGAGTCCCAGGGAACTGTTAAACTGGTTGAAAGGCTGCTTTCCCCACTTTATTCTGTGGCCCAGTGGACAGATCTCGAGGCTGGGAGTCACTTAGATTGTGAGCCCCACCAAGGATAAGGGGCCCTGTTTAATTCCCACTCGGATGTTCTCTCTGAGCACTTAGTACAGTGTTTTGCACACAGCGCTTCATAAATACTAATGCTACTCCTACTAGGACCTGGGGTCTCATCCCAGCTCTGCCACTCACCTGCTGTGTGACCTTGGACAGGTCACTTCACTTCTCTGGTCCTCAGTTTTCCCAGCTGTCAAATGGAGATGAAATGCCTGTTCTCCCTCCCTTTTAGATTGTGACCCCCATGTGGGACAGGGACTGTGTCCAACCTGATGATCTTGTATCTGTCACAGCGCTTGGCACGGAGTAAGCGCTTAACAAAGACCGCAAATCCCCGTGGTGACATGGGTGGGTGTTTTCCAGCAGATGAGGATTACTATGAAGACGATGAGGAGGACGACCCTGATGCCCTGAAGGACCCCCTGTATCAAATCGACCTGCAGGTGAGGGAGAGGGCTGGAGCTGGGTACGGAAACTGAGTTTATGTCGCTGCTCTTTGGACAGTTTCGGCCTCCCTTGAGTCAAGGCGGGGAAGGGAGCCTTCAGGCCTGGGTTTGGTGGGCCTGTGGGGGAAGGGCAGAGTCCTGCTTACAGCTCCTTAGGGACCCTCTGGAGGGGTGAGGGTCACGACCCCCCATGGGTGTTCTTAAGAGCTGGAGGGAGGGGGCTGTCCCTGGGACAGATAGCAGTCTGCCAAGCCCGGACCCTGTCACTGACAGTGGCAACCGAGGGTGCTTGGAGAGGCGGTGGGATGGTTGCCCTCCTCTCAGCCTACCTGACATCCCGGACAGGGATGGACCGCCACAAGGGCTTGGATTTTCCCTCTGGGAGACCAGCGCCTCCCGCCCCTCTGACTCCACACCCGTGCTCTCCCCCACAGGCCTATCTCACGGGTTTCCTCTGCCAGTTCGCCCAGCAGCCCTGCTACGCCGTCTTCTCGGGCCACCTCAACGACAACGAGAGGAGAGTGCTGCAGGCCATCGGCATCTGAGCCTGCCGTCGCCACCGGCCCAACCCCTCCTTCTTCCCTCCCTCCCTCTCTCCTCCTGCCAGCCTGCTCCTGCTCTCTCCCAGCCCGTCTGCCCCGGATCCCTCTGAGGGAAATGAGGCCGGGACCCGCCTAGAGCAACCCGGCGCTTTCCTCACGGGAAGTGTGGGAGGGAGGAAGACGACCATGGGTGACTCTCACCCCCAGCCCCCTGGAATTCCTGCTTCCCTCAGCCTCTGACCCCGGGGCCCGCCAGTCCCGGAAAATGGCCGCTTGGGGCCAATGGAGAGCCGAGGTGTCCTGGACAGATTTCTCCCCGCCCCACCTTTTTCCCCTTGTACCTCCAACCTTTTGAGGGGAGACAGGAAGCCATGGCCACCTGCGCCCTCACGTTTCAGCACGAGGGCAAACCCACCCTACCCATTGAACTGGAACGGGACTAGACGCTGCCACACTTCCCGGACAGCAGGAATTCCCCGGGCTGGGGCCGAGGGGCTGGAGCGGGAGGGCCGCCCCACACTGACTCCTGGCAGCGGCTCCCCTTCCCCCCACAGCCCTCCCCCCCCGAGGAGAGCGGACGGGCCCTTGGCCATCTCCAGACGTTCTGCCCACACCCACCGTGTGGCAGAAACCTAACGAAGAAAGCTGCCACAACAGGCCCCTTGCCTCACCGCAAGGCGCCCCCAAATTCTGAGGTGAAGAGATCTTTGCGTACACACGCACACATACACACCAGGGCCAGCTCCATGGTGATGAATTTCTCTTTTTTTACAAAAAAAAAAGGATTAAAAAAAAGCACCACCATCTATTTAATTTGCCTCCTCTCCTCCTGCCCCTTTTCCCCAAGCACAACAGCCCCCATCACCTCTCTCCAGCGGATGAATCTGAGGGGCTTCTCCGTCCCCAGAGCCCCCTGGAATGGTTAAGCGTAGCCACAGATTAGCCACGTGTATTTTTCTAGGACTTAAAAGTAACTGACCAATGAGTTAGTCCTTCCGGTGTGAGGTGGCTCCCAGCGCCTCCGGGTCCTGGGTTCTCGTCGGAGGGAAAATGAAAATAAAGCAATGGAAAGGACGGGACGGAGCCTTCTCTGAGAAGCGGACGATCCACGGAACGTGACCCCCTCCGCGTAGAAAGCGGGGCCGTCAATTGGGATTCCTGGGATTTTTCATTCGTGAAGAGGGGGTTGGGAGCAGGTGGGCAGGGAGGTGGCTTCCCCTCCTGCTTTTCATCAAATGGTCATGTGGACACTGAGGAGAGAGCAGAGGGGGCTGGTTGGCCGAGGAGGCTTTGGCACTGACTTTGGGCTCCCAGCCTCTGCCCGAATCAGTCTGGGGCCCAGAGTCGCTGCCAGTGCATTTGGGTGCTTTTCCCCACGGCGGAGCTCAGTGACAGCCCGGTTCCGGCCACTGTTGTCTGCCCCACCCGCCTGGGGACAGCCTGCATGGGTCCCTTCCCCGGCCTCCACCCGGGGACAGCCATCAGTCCTACCCGAGCCCTTGGAAATTTGGATACGAAAGCATTGTGGCCTAGTGGCTAGAGCACAGGCCTGGGAGTCAAAAGGACCTGGGTTCTAATCCTGACTCTGCCACCTATTTGCTGTGTGACCATAGGCAAGTGACTTCTCTGTGCCTGTTACCTCATCTGTAAAATGGGGCTAAGATTGTGAGCCCCATGTCGGATATGGACTGCGTCCAACTTGATTATCTGGTATCTACCCTGGTGCTCAGTGCGGTGCCTGGCACATAGCACTTAACAAATGCCATTTTTTTTTTTTAAAAAAAGGAACTGGCAGTTGGGCCAACTTGATGAGTGAGAGCCTACCTCATCTCACTGAGAAATGGCTGTGGCTGCTGTGGGAGGGGAGGCAGGTACAGAGCTCACCCAGGGCTGGATTTATCTTTGCCCTCGGCGGGTAGGAATGTTAAAATCAAAAAGCACCTGGGTCACTTGGAGCAGTGCTTGAGTCTGCTGCTGTTCCAAACCAGGGAGCCTGTGGGCTCACACACCCATGGGCCCCTCTCCAGGACGGGCTGGATGGCTCCGCCGTTCACCCCAGTCCAGTGCCACAGCTGGGCAATCTGTCAGCTCTGCGCCGGCTGATTCCTGAACTACATTCAATCATTTATTGAGCGCTTACTGTGTGCAGAGCACTGTATTAAGCGCTTGGGAAGTACAGGTTGGTGACATATAGAGACGGTTCCTACCCAACAATGGGCCCACAGTCTAGAAGAGGGAGAAAGACAACTAAACAAAACGTGGACAGGTGTCAAGTCTGGCCAGGATCCTCCACAACACTGCCTTCTATGCAGGTAGGCACATGCTGTCAGGCGAACATCTAATTCCCTCTGTTCCATCCCAAACATAGTGAGAAAACATACTGTGGAAGAACTGGACAGTTTGAATTCGTTTCACATCGAATCCGCTAATCCTGGTGTGTTTGGGGACTTAGTAGGTGCTCACACTGTGCTAAATGCTTTGCAGAGCACTGGTACAAGATTGTCAGAATGGAATAGGCCCTGTCCTAACAGGCTCAAGGTCTGTAAGGGAGAAGAGATATTTTATCCCCATTTTAACAGGTGAGGAAACTGAGGCACCAATAAGTCGAGTGATTTATCTGAGGTCACCCAGCAAAGCGGCCGACAGAGCTGGGACTAGGAACCCAGATCTCCTGGAACCCAGTTCCATGTCCTTTCCATTGATTACTGTAAACGAGGGAGTGTGCTGGGCAGGGTTTCATGGGTCTAGAGGCCACTGGGCTCTGGGAAACAGAAAAATGGAGTGCTGCTTGGTGGGGTGGATGAGATGTTGGAACCCCCGTCCTGCCCCCTCCCCCTGCCTGGGAGGTTTCAGAATGCCCCAGGTTGGAAAGGAAAGTAGACTTGGTCCCGAAAGAGGGGAAGGGTTACAGCTGGTGGTGGCTTTGGGGTCTTTTGCTTCTTCACAAAGGAAAAGTGAATCAGATTCCCAGAAGTTGCTAAATTTGGATGTGGCATTAGCACTTGGAAACAGTGATTACTCAGCTTTGATTTCTGCCTTACCCAAGGCATGTGACCGTGCTCACAAGATGGCTTTGGACCACGCGGAGATAGGAGCCCACTCAGGTTGCAGCAGTCTCTTGAGTTGGTTCTTACTGGTCCATGGGCCACCTACTCCAACCCTAGGCACCCTCCCATTATTCCATCACACGTCCCCCTGCCGCTCACCTGATTCACCTCCTCACCAAGACAGGAGGAGCCCGCTTTGCTTTAAGGCCACTGGGGCTGGATTTGGGGCAGCTCAGCTTTGGCTACAGGGGAGGAACCCTGCTTTGGGTCCGGTGGAAAGGGCTTGGTCCTGGGAATTAAGAGGCCTGGGTTCTCATCCCAGTTCTGCAGGGAGGGGAAGAGCCGTTGGGGCTGGGCCTTCAGAGAGGAACGATTTGGATCCAAGAGGTGGGCAGGCCCAGAAAAATTGTGAACAGCTGGTCAGTGTGGGCAGCTAAGATCACAATGGCTACCAAGGCAGCTGCTGCCTGAGTTGTGGTGCTAAGGCGTAGCGTTCTCACTAGGATGCTCTCTTTTCAGCCATAAGTGGGTCCCGTGTGGGAAAATCTTTTGCCAACCCTACAGCACCCCTGTATGTCGACTCGCTGTGAGGATAATAATTATGATGGCATTTGTTAAGCGCTTACTGTGTGCAAAGCACTGTTCTAAGCACTGGGAGGATGCAAGCTGATCGGGTTGTCCCATGTGGGGCTCACAGTCTTAATCCCCATTTTCCAAATGAGGGAACTGAGGCACAGAGAAGTGAAGTGACTTTCCCAAAGTCACACAACAGACGTGGTGGAGGCAGAATTAGAACCCACGACCTCTGACTCCCAAGCCCGGGCTCTTTCCACTGAGCCACGCTGCTTCTCTAGCTAGGCATCAACGGCAAGACAGTTGGGAGAAGTGCAAGGGCTGCTGGATAAATTACAATCGATATCATTTCCTCCCGGTCTACCTCAAATCCCCGCGAGAGGACCAGAAGAGTTGCAGGGGGGTGGAGGGGCTGGAAAGGCCAAGACAGAGAAGGGATGTCAGTGACATTTAAAGACTTGAAGGGGGTTTCACCAAGCCCCACACCCCAAGAATGAGAGGGGATGCTGAAACTTGGAGGTGGGAGTTTTGCAACAAACACTTTTTAAGATATTTAAGTGCTTACTCTGTCAAACATGGCTCTAGGGTAGATACAAGGGAATTAATTGTCATAAAGCAGGTAGTAAAGCATTGAATTTGCTCCCACTAGAAACTGAGCAGGCCAAAAAAAATTGGTTCAAATGGGGTTTGGATAAGTTTGTGGACCCTACTGTATTAATAGTATTTTTGCACACAATGGGTATAGGGTACTATGCTAAGCAATTGGGTGAGTACAATAGAGTTAGTAGGCCTGGTTCCTCCCTTCAAGGAGCTTACAGTCATGCAGAGGAGACAAATATAAAATAATTTAACAATAGGAGGAAGAAGGGCTCAGGTAGTACGGTATGTAAAACAGAGTATATACAAAAGTGGAATGAGAAGTAATAAGTACAAAAATGTTTGGGCTGGGGTGATGGCATGTGACCTGGGGAGAAGAAAAATTGACTAAGGAATGCTTTCTGGAGGAGGTGGGATTTCAGAAGAGTTTTGAAAATGGAGAAAGCTGTGATCTGGCAGGTTTGAAAAGGGAAAGAGCGCCGGGCAGGAGGAAGGATGTGAGCCAGGGGTCAGAGCTCAGAGTCAAAACTTGGAACAGTGAGAAGAAGGGGCTTGGGAGGAATGGATAGGGTAAACTGGGATGTAGTGCAAAGAAGAGAGTGGATAGGTAAGAGAGAAAGAGCTAGTGAAGTGCCTTAAAGCCAGAGATCAGAAGTTTCTACTTCATTCATTCATTCAATCGTATTTATTGAGCTCTTACTGCGTGCAGAGCACTGTACTAAGCGCTTGGGAAGTACAATTTGGCAACATATAGAGATGGTCCCTACCCAACAGCAGGCTCACAGTCTCTACTTGATGTGGAGAGGTATGTATGGGTAACTTGGTTTTGGGGGAGAGGAAAATACACAGACTGGTTTAGGAAAATGAACTGGGGAGTAGAATATAGACTGGAGAGGCAGGGAGATCAATAAGGAAGCTGATATAGTAGTTAGGTTGTTAAATGGTACCCTTGGATCAGAATGGTGACTTAAGGGATGGAGAGGAAAAGATGGCTCTGGAAAATGGAGGAAAAACTGCCAGGAACTAGCAACGGACCAGATGCCAGAGCTGGAAGAAGAAGGAATCGAGGGTGATGCCAAGGTCATGGGGTTCCTGAAAAGCAACCAGCATTTGTCTCCTCCAAGCACCCGTAACTTCGATCAGAAACAATATTAAATATTAAACTGGGAAGCCCAGTGGCCTGAACCAGTCAAAGCATTGGTTGTGATGCCGTGTTCTTCAAATGGCTTTTCACAGGTGAACAATCCACTTTCTAGTTTTCAGTGCCTGTTCTCCCATTTACTTAAACTGTAAGCCCTATGCTGGGGTAGATAGAAGGTACTTGGGTTGGACGTAGTCTCCTCCCAAATGGGGCTCACAGTCTTAATTCCCATTTTACAGATGAGATAGCCCAGCGACAGAGAAGTGAAGTGACTTGCCGGAGGTCATACAGAGCACAAGTGCTGACTCCCAGGACCGTGCTCTGTCCACTAAGCCATGCTGCTTCTGCTTGGCAGGAGCCGTCTATGCTCAGGGCCTCCAGGTGCCACCTTAAGAGATGGCGGGGGGGGGGGGGGGGGGGGGGTGGACAAGTGGCAGAGGACAAGCTACAAAACAGGCCTGGATCCCTCCCTAACTGAGAGCTGCCTGCCTGCTCTGAGAAAGAAGAGAGAGAGAGAGGGCCATCCTCCCCCTCCCGTTCAGTACAGTGCCCGTAGGAGGCAGGCAGGAACTCCAGCCCCCCTCCTTTCTACTGGCACCCCACTAACCGGTTGGGAGGTGCCACCTGACTGTTCTCTGGGTTCTGGGTGAAGGCCAGGATCTGGGGGAGGAGTTGGGGGTGGAGGGAGCTTTGGAGAGTCTGGGGAGCGGTGAGGGAGCTTCCCCCCGGATTGCCTTCAGGGAGATGGTGGGTGTAGAGTTGGGGCCAGGGGAGATGGTTTCCTCTCTGCCCGGTGACAGGGGTCTGCCTGGAGGGTGCCTGGGAGGTGGGGAGGGAGAGGGAGAGGTCACGGCTGCTCCCGGGTTTGGCTGTGTGGGCCGCTTCCACGGCAACTGGTGAGCTGGCCCCTTGCCCAGCCATGCCTGAGGCAGCAAAGCAGGCAGCTGTGAAAACCCATGAATCCCATCCTGGGCAGAGCAGGGAGGGGGCAGGCTTCGGGGCCTGGATTGCCTCCTCCACAGGGGCTCTGGGACCCCGGGGTGCGGTCTGAGGGCCACTGCCCCTCCTACCCTGTTCCTCAACACCAGGGCACCAGCCCAGCCCTTCACAGGAGCCCCCAGACCTCACTAGAGCCTGGGGAGTCCTGAGGCATGGTTTGGTCTGAAGGAAGGGTCTGGCCGAGGGACTGCCCACACCAAGGAGCTCGGAAGGACAGGCTTCTCCTGAGGGGCGGGGCATGGGTCTTTGGATTCTCATCCGTTCTCTCCTCCTTGTCAACTGTGCTTCTCTTGGGCACACTGTTAGTTTCGCTGGAAGCTGAGTGATAGCAGATGGAGGCTGAAAGGCAGGCTGGGGACCAGGCCTCACTCTTGTGACCTCCCTGGGCCTCCCAGTGTACAGCCTGACTCCTCTTCTCCCCTGAGGACAGGGAACACTGCCCTGGACACTGCTTCTATTTTTATCACAGAGGCCGTGGGGTGAGGCAGAGCAGGGGGATGTTCCCGTAAGAGGATCCCCTGGATGCCTGGGAATCACTGGCATTGAGGCCTCCATGGGGAGGGGTGACCCAAATGAGTGGCCGGCCAGAAGCCCAAAACGGCGTCATCGGCCATTTTCCAACCCCCTCAGCACTTATGTCCCTAACCTTCTACTCTACCGCTTACCCCATGTGTAATTGATATTAATGTCTGGCTCCCCAACTAGATTGTAAGCTTCTCAAGGTCCGGGATTGTGTCTACCACATCTACTGCCCTCTCTCAAGTGCTCAGTACAATACTGTTCATGCAGTAGCTGCCTGGTAGATACTATTGATTGATTGACACAAGAGATGGGTTTGAGATGGGATCTCTGGGAAGCCTGTCCTCTTCACTCAGCCTTCTGTTGCCAGCCTCTCCTCTTCTCCCTGAGTGGCAGGTGAGGCAGTGGGGTGCTTGACAGCACTGGTGGGAGATGGGGTAGAGAAGGGAGGGGTCCACGGCAATCGTAATTGGGGTATTTGTTAAGTGCTTACTACGTGACAAGCACTGTATTAAGAACTGGGGTAGATATCAGATAATCAGGTCCTACATGGGGCTCACAGTCTAAATAGGGGAGAGAGCAGGCATTGAATCCTCATTCTGCAGATGAGGGAACTGAGACACAGAAAAGTTAAGTGACTTGCCCAAGGTCACGCAGCAGACAAGCGGCAGAGCTGGAATTGGAACCAGGTCATTCTGACACCCAGAACCATGCTCTATCCACTAGGCCATGCTGCTTAGGGGTGGGAGCCTCCGGATAGGTCTTGGGCTGGGGCCTGGGAGGATGAAGGTAAGGCTGTGGTCTATGTCTTCACTAAGTCACTAGGCCTTGTGGTCCATCTGGCCCAGTATTCCATCTCCAACAGTGACGTGAAGGATGCTTACGAGAACAGGGTGATGGTTGTCCTTCTTGACATCTGAAATGATGGGGGTGGGGGGAAAAGCTACCTATCACCCCTAACTTTCCATCTAAAATCTCTCTCAGACTCTTTCAGCTGTGAATTTACCTAACACCTTCTTGAAATGGTTCCTCTTTTCCCACACTGCTTCCTGAGGGAACGAGTTCCGTGCAGACATGGGCCAAACTCGGTCTAGGATCAATCTTGGTAAATGCTAGCTGGCGTGTGTAAGATTCATTCAATCGCATTTATTGAGTGCTTACTGTGTGCAGAGTACTGTACTAAGTGCTTAAGTACTAAGCACTAAGATTTTAGGGGGGCTGTTTCCTTCCCTCCACCCACTCATTTGTTCTGAGCAAATGAGGAATCCCCGAGAGCTCAAAGCAGCCCATGTGGGCTTGGCCTGTTGGTGGGAGTTTTCCCAGGATCTCAGTGATCACCTCTGGTGCTCTTCCACAGCCTAAGTGGCCAGCCTGCCTTATTTTACCCCTTACACAGTGGCAGCTTGAACTCCATAGGGACTCAGGCTGTCAAAATCAGATTGGTCAGTCCCTGCCTCCTCTCTAGGGCAGGATTATCACAGGAGTTTTCAGGGACAAAGCCCTGGACCCTGGGTTAAGACCCCCTCCCGCCCCTCCGCACCAAATGAACACCTAGCTGTTGCAGGAAAACCGTGGCCTAGAGCTCCCATAGCATTCCCCTCTGTACCAAGGAGCTCGAGCCCCATGGTTGGCAGTCAGTCAGCCAAATGTATTTATTGAACACTTACTATGTGCAGAGCACTGTACTAAGCACTTGGGAGAGTAAAATAAGAATAGCCTTTATGGCAACATTCCCCACTTTAGTGCACTAGAGGAAGGAGTTCCATAATGAACCCACATGTGAACAGACCCAGTGTTACATTCCCCCACCCCTATCTTCGGGTGCACCCCAAAGGGAGCCTTGGAATGAAACCACCAGCAGGTGAGGAGACCAAACAGCTTGGATGGTTCTGTTATTTATTGCCTAGAGGGTGGTCCGGTTGTGCTTTGTCCTCCTTGTGGGATCCCGGTTGCCTGGTCTCAACCGTTTTCAACTACTAGAAGCTCATGATCCCCGCTTCCTAACTCAGTGACTTCTCTTCTGCACGTGATCAGTATCTTTTCCACAACAGCTGGTCTCCTATTTCACATACCTGGCCTTTCATCTCACACCCAGCCTTCCCCATGACATCTTATCGACATTTCTGATTTCCATCTGACCCCTTCTTTACGTCCCGGCTTTCCGATTCACATCCTATGTAGCACATTTGGGGTCATGCAGAACTTGGTACCTTCAGTCCCTTCTTTATTTCCACCGAGGTCATGGTCCCTGTGGTGGCATCCTCAATGTTGCCTCCAGGTGCACGAGCTGCCACCGCCAACTGTGCCCACCGAAAAGGCTTGCCATGAAGCTGCAGAAGCTGCCATGAATTGCTGCCCAATGAAATACACTTTCTCCCCAGCCCCTCGACCCTGCACCCACCTCCTGTTGTCAAGAATAGAACGGCAGAAGGACACTGGAGGACTGCAGCCCCCCGCCCCCCTGGCAACCCAGCTCAGCTACAGTCAATTGGGAAGTGGAGAGAGCCCCCAGACCTGCAAGGGGAGAAGCAAGGTCAGAGGATCACTCCCTCACCTGTCCCCTCCCCAACTTATCTAAAACCCTTGGAAGCCTCGACAGCTGAGGCCCAAGAAAGGCCCGTTGCAGGTGGAACCTGCTAATAATAGCCCTATTAGCAATAGCTGAGAGCCCCAGCAATTACATGCTAATTGATAGGGATTAGCGATTGTTAATGGGAGGGAAAGCTGGGATGGAGACACTCTTGAGTCGTCATACATAGCAGTGATTCAATGCTGTCACTGATGGGGCCTGCAAAGTCCCTTAGCCCTCCCCAGACCTGAGGGATGAGAGGGAGGTGTTGTCTCCCCCATCTCCGCATTGCTGCTTCTCCTCCTCAGAGGCCAAAGGGCTTGGGACTCCTGGAGCTCAGCGGGGAGAGGAATTGGGTACTGGGTTTCTGTTCCTGCCTCACTGTGTGACCTTAGGCAAATCTCTTAACTTCTCTGGGTCGTTGTGTAGTAGACATGTTTTCTTTTTGTTTTTTTGTCTTTTTTTTACCGAGTGGCCTCTCCGGGCAAAGGAACTATAACTCTGCACCCAGGAAGCTTATGCTGTAATGGGAGACAAAAGTATTTACAAATCCTGGAAACAGAATTCAATAATTAGATATTCATGTGAACAAAAGCGATTGCTGAGTAGGGATTTAAGTGAATATGTGAATGCTTGGGGTGGCTGTTGGATTGAAGTCATTCTGACAGGGTTGGCAGAAAGGTTCAGAATCCTGAGGTAGACTTGGTTCCCCCAGTGACTGCCGAAGTACCGGAAGAGCTTCCAGGCCAAGGACGGAGTACTCCTGGGGCTAGCAAGTCCCCTGGACTGGTGCCCCGGCCAGAAGGTTTTCCGTGTGGGCCAGCAGGCCAGCCTCTCCCTTCCCTCTCCGAGAACCCCTGCTAGCCCAAGAACAGAAACAGTGCTTGGATCCATCATGGTCCTTCTTGGATCCTTCGTCCTTCCTTCTTGGTCCTTCTGTTGCTACTTTGCTTTATAATTCTTTGGACTTCTGGCGAGAACCAGGGAAGGATGAGAGTTGTGGACAGTCCTCCGTCTCTCTGCTGCTTCCCCTCCTCCCTCCTTACCACTCCTCTCCATCCCTCCCAGTCCCAGTTCCCTTTGTTTTCTCTCTTAGTTGATTTAACTCACTCACTTTCTCCTCCTCCCCCTCTTCCCCCTTCGCTTGCCAGCAAATGTTTAACCCTTCTTCTTCCCCTTCCCCCCCAGGTCAGAGGGCACCTTTGACACGACTGTGATGCTATTCTCTTTCCTTTAAAGATGAGAAGTTGCCCAAAGGGAAGGGTGCCATTGGCTAAGCCCAACCTGGGCTCTAAGATCGGATGAATATTATTGGAGGTTGATGGCACTGCCCATTCTGGGTCCCGGTGCTGGTGGGCAGACAGGGACTCCCGCTGCCAGACTGCAGGATGGACCCTGTCTAAAATGGCTGGAATTACCCTACGAGTGCCCCCGGGGCAGAACTGGCTCAGAGAGCCAACTCAGCTGGCAGAAGCTTGAGAGACAATGTCGCTGCTGCCCCTGCCCCAGCGTAAGGTTAGGGTGGAAGGAAAGGGATGGAGAAGCAGTGTCGTTCAGTGGAAAGAACACAAGCTGGGGAGTCAGAGGACCTGAGCTCTAATTCTGGCTCTGCCACTCACCAGTTATGTGACCTTGGGCAAAGCAGCATAGCATAGTGGAAAGAGCACGGGCCCGGGAATCAGGAGGTCACGTGTTCTAATCCTGACTCCTCCATTTGTCTGCTGTGTGACCTCGGGCAAGTCACTTCACTTCTCTGGGCCTCATCTGTAAAATGGGGATTGAGACTGTGTCCAGCCTGATTTGCTTGTATCCACCCTGGCACTTAGTACAGTGCCTGGTATATAGTAAGCATGTAACAAATACTATAATTATTATTATTCATTATTATTCTCTGTGCCTTTCTCGTATGTAAAATGGGAATAATACCTGCTTTCCATCCCCCTTAGATGGTAAGCCCTAAATAATAATGATGATGGTACTTGTTAAGCACTTACTATGTGCCAAATACTGTTCTAAGTGTTGGCGTAATAATAATGATAATGATGGCATTTATTAAGAATTTACTATGTGCAAAGCACTGTTCTAAGCACCGGGATAGACACAAGGTAATCAGGTTATCCCATATGCGGCTCACAGTCTTAACAGATGAGGTAACTGAGGCACAGAGAAGCTAAGTGACTTGCCCAAAGTCACCCAGCTGTTAAGTGACGGAACCCACAACCTCTGACTCCCAAACCCGTGCTCTTTCCACTAATCCATGCTGCTTCTCTGTGAGACTATAAGCTCGTTGTGGGTAAGGAATATGCCTTCCAACTCTCCCCAGAGCTTAGTATATTGCTCTGCACACAGTAAGCACTCTCAATAAATACAATTGATTGTTGATTGAGGCAAGGAGTGTGTCCGACCTGCTTACTTTATACCCCCCCCCCACACAAGGAGTGTGTCCAACCTGCTTACCTTATACCCACCCCAGCACTTAGTACAGTGCTTGGCACATGGTAGCGATTAACTAATACCACCATTGTTATTATTAGAGGAGGAAAGGAGCAGTGACAGCTCCAGGCCCACCTGAAATGGGCATTTTTCTGCTTTGACTTGGAGAATCAGTGCCAGGGTTCAGAATGGGGAGGGAGCAGGGGTGAGAGGAGGAGTGGCAAGGGGCAGGATGGAAGTCAGGGGATACAGATTGTGTTGCCAATTTGTACTTCCCAAGCGCTTAGTACAGTGCTCTGCACATAGTAAGCGCTCAATAAATACGATTGATGATGATGATGATGATGATGCAGAGACACAAAGGTACCAAGCAGCGCCAGGCCTGGGGAGTGGAGAGCATGAGCGTCCCGGGAAGGCCGGCAGGAGGGAATGTCAGGGTCCCCTGTGGAAGCAGCGTGGCAAAGTGGAAAGGGCACGGGCTTGGGAGGCAGAGGTCGTGGGTTCTAATCCCGCCTCTGCCACTTGTCAGCCTTGCGATTTTGGGCAAGTCACTTCACTTCTCTAGGCCTCACTTACCTCATCTGTAAAATGGGGATTAAGACTGTGAGCCTCGCGTATCCCTGATAACCCGGTATCTACCCCAGCGCTCTGCCCAGTGCTTGGCACATAGTAAGTGCTGAACAAATACCGTTGTCGTTATTATTATTAAAGTTTCGGGGCCCATCCCGGCGCTGGGCGGGGGAGGTAACCTCAGGATGGAGAGGGTGACGTGGTAGAGTGGAGCTGAGAGCAGGCACGGCCCGAGCCAGGCACTGTCAGATGAAGGGGGCGGGGAGCGGGGAGCGGGGAGCGGGGAGGGGCCTGTCGGAGCCGCCCATGGGCAGCGGCGAGGGGAAGGAACGGTGCCAGCCGGCCGGTGCCAGCAGGGGCAGGGGTTTAGGCGACGCGGGAGAGAGACCCTCCCGCCAAGAGGCGGGGGCTGGACCCGTCGCCGCCTGGGCTCCGCTGCCGGGCCTGCCGGGCCTCCTGCTTCCTTCCTCCCTCTCCTCCTCCTCCTCCCCCTCTTCTCCTCCTCCTCCTCCTTGTCCTCCCCCTCCCCTTCCCGCGCTATGCCAGGCCCGCGGCCTCCCCGGTTATCCGGGCCCCTGCTCCTCGCCCTGACAGCCGCCCTGGGTGAGCCACGCGGAGGGCCGGGGGACCAGGAGCAAGGACTGGGGCCGGGCAGGAGGGGCTACTGGAGGGAGGGGGGGGGTCGGGGTCCCTGCCACCAGTCCAGGCTAGCGCCCTCCACCAGCTTCGTTCATGCGACCGTCTTTATTGGGCGCTCGCTGGGGGCAGGACACTGTACTGAGCGAGGTGACTCCGCCGCCCTGAGAGCTGGCGGGGGTGGCGGGTGGGCCGGCCTGGCCGTGCCCCGCTAAATGGCCGTGGTGCCCGCAGCCGTGGCCAGCGAGGACTGCCTGTGGTATCTGGACCAGAACGGCTCGTGGCATCCTGGCTTCGACTGCGAGTTCTACTCGTTCTGCTGCGGCAACTGCTACCAGCGCTTCTGCTGCCACAACGTGGCCAAGCTCATCACCGAGAGGCAGCAGAAACACTGCCTGGCCTTCAGGTCAGCGACCCCTCTCCCCCCTCCGTCCTTCCCACCCACCCCCTCCCTCTGTCCTCCCCCCCCCAACCTAAAGCCTTCTTCCTCCCCGCCGCCTCCAGCCCTGTTGACCCTCAGCGTGCCCTGCTGGCTTGGTCTGGGCAATTGGCAGTTTGCAGTTTGGAGCGGAAGCGCAGGGGGCAATGGAGACAACAGCCCCCTTCTCTCTAGAAGCCTCATCCCATGGCGGGCAGTGGCCTAGCTCCAGACCCACCCCGACCTCGTGTTTTCCTTGTTCAAGAAGTAATAATAATCCTCCTCCTCCTCCCCCCTCTCCTCCCTCTTCTCATCCTCCTTTTCCTCTTCTCTCTCCCTTCTCCTCCCTCACCCTCCTCCTTCTTTTCCTCAGCCCTCTTCTCCTTTTCCTCTTCCCTCACCCTCCTCCTCCCTCTTGACCTCCTCTTCCTCTCTCCTGCCCTCCTTCTCTTTCTCCACTCTCCTCCTCTCTCCTCCTCTCTTTCCCTCCTCCTTTTCCTTCTCCTCTCTCCTCTTCTCTTTCCCTCATTCTCCTCTCTCCTCTTCTCTTTCCCTCCTCCTTCTCCTCTCTCCTATTCCTCTCCTCCTTTTCCTTCTCCTCTCTCCTCTTCTCTTTCCCTCATTCTCCTCTCTCCTCTTCTCTTTCCCTCCTCCTTCTCCTCTCTCCTATTCCTCTCCTTTTCCTTCTCCTCTCTCTTACTCTCTTTCCCTCCTCCTTTTCCTTCTCCTCACTCCTCCTGTCTTTCCCTTCTCCTCTTCCTCCTCCTCCCTTCCCCTATCCCCCCAGCAAGGTCCCTGTTTACAATGTTGCCCCTCCCAGGAAAGACCAGATGGTGGTAGTGAGGCAGGGAGAGGAGAGAGCCAGCGGAGCCCTGTATTACCTAGCCCACTCCTGCTCCTAAGGGGCCCAGCTTCCTTGGCTAACAACCCTGGGGACCTCAGCTTACTGTACACCCTCTGGAACCCCTGGATTTTCCGGAGTTCCTGGAACCAGCCACTGTCCTCCAGACTCTCGTCCCTCTCACAGCCTCCAGACCTTTGGCCCTCTCCCCTTCTCCCCTTCCCTTGTCAGCTGTCTCAAATCGTTCTTCTGACGGCCCCTTGTCGCTCAGCCCTGCTTGGGGAATCATCAGGAGAGGACAGAAAGAGAGTTCTCTCTGCTCCTCCTGCGAGGGTGCGAGATGGGGAGGCTTCTCTGAATTCATTCAATCATTTATTGAGTGCTTACTGTGTGCAGAGCACTGTACTAACCATTTGTATCTCTGAATGTATCTAGCTTGGTGTTTGGGCAGGCTCTGGCTGCCCTGACTGCTTGGGGTATCCCAGGCCTAGCCCCAAACTGAGATCAGAGGAATGAAAGTACACACACACACTCTCTCTCTTTCTTTCTCTAATAATAATGATGGCATTTATTGAGTGCTTACAATGTGCAAAGCACTGTTCTAAGTGCTGGGGAGGTTACATGGTGATCAGGTTGTCCCATGAGGGGCTCACAGTCTTAATCCCCATTTTCCAGATGAGGTAACTGAGGCACAGAGAAGTTAAGTGACTTGCCCAAAGTCACACAGCTGACAATTGGCGGAGCTGGGATTTGAACCCATGACCTCTGACTCCAAAGCCTGGGCTATTTCCACTGAGCCACACTGCCTCTACCTCTCCTCCTCGCCTTCCCTCTCCCCCTCGCCTTCCCTCTCCCCCTCGCCTTCCCTCTCCCCCTCGCCTTCCCTCTCCCCCTCGCCTTCCCTCTCCCCCTCGCCTTCCCTCTCCCCCTCGCCCTCCCTCTCCCCCTCTCCCCTTTCTCCCTCTCCCCCTCTCCCCTTTCTCCCTCTCCCCCTCTCCCCTTTCTCCCTCTCCCCCCTCCCCTTTTCTCCCTCTCTCCCCCTCTCCCCTTTTCTCCCCCTCCCCTTTTCTCCCTCTCCCCCTCTCCCCCTCGCCCTCCCTCTCCCCCTCTCCCCTTTTCTCCCTCTCCCCCTCTCCCCTTTTCTCCCTCTCCCCCTCTCCCCTTTTCTCCCTCTCCCCCTCTCCCCTTTTCTCCCTCTCCCCCTCTCCCCTTTTCTCCCTCTCCCCCTCGCCCTCCCTCTCCCCCTCTCCCCATTTCTCCCTCTCCCCCTCTCCCCTTTCTCCCTCTCCCCCCTCCCCTTTTCTCCCTCTCTCCCCCTCTCCCCTTTTCTCCCCCTCCCCTTTTCTCCCTCTCCCCCTCTCCCCTTTTCTCCCTCTCCCCCTCTCCCCTTTTCTCCCTCTCCCCCTCTCCCCTTTTCTCCCTCTCCCCCTCTCCCCTTTTCTCCCTCTCCCCCTCTCCCCTTTTCTCCCTCTCCCCCTCTCCCCTTTTCTCCCTCTCCCCCTCTCCCCTTTTCTCCCTCTCCCCCCTCTCCCCTTTTCTCCCTCTCCCCCTCTCCCCTTTTCTCCCCCTCCCCTTTTCTCCCTCTCCCCCTCTCCCCTTTTCTCCCTCTCCCCCTCTCCCCTTTTCTCCCTCTCCCCCTCTCCCCTTTTCCCCCTCTCCCCCTCTCTCCTCCTCTCCCCCTCTTCCCCTTTCTCCCTCTCTCCCTCTCTCTCTCTCCCCTCCCCTCACCCCCCAAAAGGAATTTGGGTGTCACTAGAGAGACAAGCTGCTTTATTTTAACTTCCAGTTGGGTAGTTTCCTGGGTTGTTGTGTGTTTTTTGGCTTGCTGGCCTGTATCAGTCTGGCTGAGTAAGGTTGACCCCTGTCTATCTGGGAGGGATTCCCCCACCGGCTCCCGCTATGGATCAGACAAGCTCTCTTGTTTAGGAGCTGTGACTCAGGCTCTTGGTCAGTGGTGGAAAGTGAATTCAGTGGTTGGGTGAGGGGGACTTCAAGTTGGGACTCCTCCCCCACCCCACTCATTCTCCTGCCCCATCCCTTGCTCCAGGGGGAAGGTGGGAGGCCGGATGCCCAGCTCCATGGCATGGCCTCCCAGGGCAGTAGTAGGAGAAAGATCTGTGTTGTCTAAAGTGGAGCCAGGGACACGGCCATCTGTCCTGGACTCCCTGGGATGTGTGGGGTCTCTTTGGCTCTCGGAGGTGGGGCTCATGTCCCAGCCCCCGGCCCGCTCCCCGCTCCGGCCCCGGCCAGAAAGCTGAGGAGTGACGGGCAGCCACTGTACCCCCAGCCCTAAGACCATTGCGGGCATCGCCTCAGCCGTGATCCTCTTCATTGCCATCATCTGCACAGTCATCTGCTGCTTCCTCTGCTCCTGCTGCTATCTGTATCGCCGGCGCCAGCAGATGCACAGCCCCTTCGAAGGTGCGAGGGCAGAATGCACTGGGTACCACGGGGGGAGGTGAGCTCGGCTCAGTGGGAGGGCTGTTGAGGGGTTCTGAGACTCGGATATGGGGGATCTTCTCCTTCACAGGACTGGGGGGCTGAGGAATCAGTGGCCCTGCAGGCCCCCCAACTGGCTGGATACGGTGAATACCATGGGGTAGGGGGGAGAATGGGGTGTGGGGTTCCAGCCCTGTAGGCTGTGTCCTATGGGGAACCAGAATGGAGGGGGAGAAGGAGGGATGAGGTCCAGCCAGGAAGCAATGGGCTAGAGATTATTCTCTTGCAGGGATGGAAGCTGTGGGGCTTCAGGACCCAGGATGAGTTGGGGGCTCACTGAATGGGCCCAGCCCCTCCTCACTCTCACTGCCCTCACCTCCACTACCACAGGCCAGGAGATCCCCATGACGGGTTTCCCCGTCCAGCCCATGTATCCGTACCAAGCGGAGGACCCCAAAGCCGGCCCCGCGCCCCCCCAGCCAGGATTCGTGTACCCAGCCGGTGGCCCCCCTGCCCAGTACCCACTGTATCCAACTGGGCCCCCAGGCTACAACCCAGCAGGTAATGAATGTATCCCCCCAGCCCTCTCCCAAACCCCAGCCCACTCTTGCTCCCAATGCAGGGAAGTTTTTTTTTTTTATGGTATGTGTTAAGTGCTTACTATGTGCCAGGCACTGTACTAAGCATTGGATCAGTTGGTATCTGTTCCCTCAATCCCTCCCTGGGACCTCCCCCACCCCCACTTCCCCAGCCACCCAAGGATCCTAAGAGATGATGGGGGTAGGAGGGTGGTCAGGATGCCAAAAGAGGTAGCACTTACTGTAAGCCAAGCTCTGTACTAAGTGCTGGGAAAGGGTACATGGGAGACAATTAGCCAGGGTCTCTGGTGTCCCAGCAGCTTTCACCCACTCTCTTCCAGCTCCTCCACCCTACCTGCCCCCACAGTCCTCTTACCCTGGAGCTTGAGGAGCTGTGACTTCTGATCCTGTCTTCCTGCCGCCAAACCGAACCGCCACCTGCTCCTCAGAGAAGGGGCTTGGGTTTTGGGGGAAGCCCATACTGGGAACTGGACTTGGGGTTCTGAGAAGCTGGACCGAACTGCTGGGTTTGGGGGAGGACGAAGGGCAGGGGGGATGGTCCCATGGTTATGGTTGGCTGAGACTGCCCAGTCTAGGGGCGGCTGCCTGGTCAAGGGGAGGCCGGGGAGGGTCTAGGCCAGGGCTGGTCTATGTGCCACTCACTCTTCCGTCAGCCACCTGGGGCCAAAGCCAGCCATTTCCCCGATTAAACTTGTAAATATGGGTCCCCTGCCTGGCCTGTGTTACTGCCCCAACCTGTCGGATGGCCTGGGAGGAGTGGGCAGAAGGAGGAGTGGGAGGCTGCCCACCCAGAATCACCCACCCCAAGGTCTCCTTGCTCCCCCACTTTTGGAGGGGGGAGGGATGCCAGCAGAGCTGATCCAGGGGACTTCCCATCTGCCCACATCGGGGAACTCCTGCACTGACCCTTAGACAAGGCAGTTCTAGGTCCTGAGGGGAGGGTCCTGGGTACAAAGGTCACAGTGGCACTGACTTGGAGGCCAGGCACTGGGCCCTAATGTGGTGGCATGATTAGGGTTAGGGGAGCAAGCTTGGATGCCCAGTGCCCAAGGACAGGACATGAGAGCCTGGGGCCTTGGACACCACAATAACAGTGTCCCCCAAAAGGGAGTGGGGCAATGCCACTGCTCCCCCTCCAGAAGGCGGGTCCCCAAACGTGGAATTTGGCTTGGCTTTTTGTGGAGGGTGGGACAGATGGGATTGGTGAGGGGAGGGGGCTATGTGAGGAGGGAGCAGGGGAGGCAGCTGGAATGAGGAGCCCAACAGCTCGGGATCTGGCCCGTTGTGGTCTTCCATCCTGGAGTTCTGGAGACCCACTGCTTGAGACTGCAGCCCTTCATGACCGGAGTTGGTGCCATGGATGCAGAGCCATGAAGCCGGAGCAGGAAACACGGAGTTGGAGTCACAGTGCTGGGGATGCAGAGCCGGAACCGCGGAGGTGGAACCACGGAGATGGAGCCAAGGACCCAGAGACACAGAGCCAGAGGCACAGAGCGAGAGCCACGGAGCAGGAACCGTGGAACAGGAGCCACAGGGCTGGGGGCACCCACTTCTCCATCCCCATGTAAGGACCCAGGCCTGGCCCTCTCCCTCCCTCCATCACCCCCTCTCTGCTCCTTGTGGACTCGCTGCCCTCCCGTGGAGTGTGGATAGCCTTAGTACACAGTACTAAGTACTGCACACAGTAAGCGCTCAATAAATATGATTGAATGAATTAATAACATCCTTCCTGCCCAGGCACCAGCTCCCAGCACTTTGGGCCCTTCATCTTGGAGACACATAACCCACTCAAAGCTGGCAGGAGAGGCTGGGCCCCAAGGCACCATCTATGCCCACACATCACTGCTCCCTATCTCTCCCTGCCCACTTGTCCTCTGGGCCTTTTCCTGCAGGGGCGATGCACGTGGCTTGGGAGAGGGGAGTTTGGGAATAGGGAGACGGAGCAGGGTGGGTGCAGGAAGCAGCCAGTTCTGGGGAGGAGCCAGGCTGCTCTTTCACAGTCACAGCATTGAAGAGCCTGTCGGATTGGAAGTGCAAGAAACCCCGAGCCAGGAGATAGGGGGACCAGAAGAGGCAGGAAAAGGTAGAGTGAAGAACCACAGCCCTCAGTCCACCACAGAAACCAGTCGACAACAGGCAGGAGCCAGCAGCAGCAGGGGAGAGACTCAGGTATGAGAAAACTCTGAGGTATGCATGAGTGAGCTGGGGAAGAGAAAGGCATGAATTGAACCCACTTGATGGACTCTGGGCCTGGGCAGGAGTCTGAGAACTATCTTCCAAGAACAGTGCTTGGTACATAGTAAGCGCTTAACAAATACCATAATTATTATTAACAAATACCATTATTATTATTGAGGGAGGAGGGGATTTGGGGGAAGAGGAAGTCTTAGACAAAAAGGTCCAGCGGATGGAATCTATCTTCGGGGTGGAGCGAGGAGAGGTGAGGCCCAGGGCACTGATGGTGTGAAATGGAGTGGGAAAGCAGGAAATGGGGCAGGAAGGGGAGAAGGCTGGGTGCACAGCTGGAGCAGGGGAACCCTGGGGCTCCCAGCAGGAAGCATCCAAAGCACTCTTGCCATGCGTGACTCTGGTAGCTTGTACCCGCCCTGGCTGGGACAGACAAGGGGACCAGCTACGGGGTCCTGTCCTGGAGGAGAACCTGTGGCTTAGTGGAAAGAGCATGGGCTTGGGAGTCAGTTGTCTTGGGTTCTAATCACCACTACACCACTTATCAGCTATATGGCTTTGGGCAAGTCACTTAACTCCTCTGCGCCTCAGTTACCTCACCTGTAAAATGGGGATTAATACTGTGAGCCCCACATGGGACAACCTAATTTCCTTGTATCTACCCAAGTGCTTAGAACAGTGCGTAACAAATACCATCATTATTATTTTTAACCCAGCTCACCACCACCCCAGGAGGATGGGGGCGGGGTCCCCCTCCAGCCGCCTTGCGTGGGGCGCTCACCCCGCGGATAAGGGCAACCAGCCCATTCCCCTCCCCTGTGAAGGACGTGCTCCAGCCATCTGGGGGGCCGAAGTTGGTGGCGGGACGAGAAGCAGCGTGGCCTAGTGGAAAGAGCACGGACTTGGAAGTCAGAGATCGTGGGTTCTAATCCCGACTCCACCACTTGTCAGCTGGGTGACTTTGGGCAAATCACTTAACTTCTCTGTGCCTCAGTTACCTCATCTGTAAAATGGGGATTAAGACGGTGAGCCCCATGTGGGATAACCTGATTGCCTTGTATCTACCCCAGCGCTTAGAACAGTGCTTGGCACATAGTAAGCGCTTAACAAACATTATTATTATTATTATTCCGGGGGCAGGGGGACCTAGAGAGGGCCTTGACAAGGCCCTCCCCGGAGGCCATGTGGCGCTGCACTGGCGGCGGGCGGCCGCGGGGAGGCGCTGCGGGACCTGCTACTTCCCGGGAATCGCCCCATTCCCATTCCCGTTCCCGTTCTTGTTCCCATCCCGTCCCGGTCCCTCTCCATCCCGTTCCGTCGCTCTCCCGCCCCCCTCCCGCAGCGGGAAGTTGGACTTTGCCCCTCCGCAGCCCCTGGCGGTGCGGCCTGGGTTAGGCAATAATAATAATAATAATAATAATAATAATTATCATTATTATTATTATTATAGGTAATTATTATTATTCTGATATTTAAGTGCTTACTCTATGCCAGGCACTGCACTAGAGAAGCATCGTGGCTCAGTGGAAAGAGCCCAGGCTTTGGAGTCAGAGGTCATGGGTTCAAATCCCGGCTCCATCAGCTGTGTGACTTTGGGCAAGTCACTTAACTTCTCTGTGCCTCAGTGACCGCATCTGTAAAATGGGGACTAAAACTGTGAGCCCCCCCGTGGGACAACCTGATCACCTTGTAACCTCCCCAGCGCTTAGAACAGTGCTTTGCACGTAGTAAGCGCTTAACAAATGCCATTATTATTATTATTATTATTATTATTATTATTATTATTATTATTACTAAATTCTGGGGTGAGTGGAGAAGCAGCGTGGCTCAGTGGAAAGAGCACGGGCTTTGGAGTCAGAGATCATAGGTTCGAATCCCGGCTCCGCCACGCCTGCTGTGTGACCTTGGGTAAGTCACTTAACTTCTCTGAGCCTCGGTTACCTCATCTGCAAAATGGGGATTAAGACTGTGAGCCCCACATGGGACAACCTCGTTACCTTATTTCCTCTTCCCAGCGCTTAGAAGAGTGCTTTGCACATAGTGAGTGCTTAACAAATGCCATTATTATTATTATTACCCAGCGCTTAAAACAGTGCTTGGCACAGAGTAAGTGCTTAACAAATACCATACCATAATTATTAATAATTATCATTATTGCAAGCAAATCAGGTTGGACATAGTCCCTGTCCCGCAGGGGGCTATCAGTCTTAATTCTCATTTTACAGATGAGGTTAACTGAGGCCCAGAGAAGTGTGGGCCTTCTACACTGCGAGCCCTCTGTTGGGTAGGGACTGTCTCTATATGTTGCTAATTTGTACTTCCCAAGCGCTCAGTACAGTGCTCTGCACACAGTAAGTGCTCAATAAATACGATTGAATGAATGAATGAATGAAAGTGAAGTGGTTTGCCCAAGGCCACAGAGCAGACAAGTCGTGGAGCCGGTGAAGGTGGGGGCTTTTTCTGTGGCCGGAGGCTAGGAGACAGCAGGGGTGGGAAGGGACAGTCCGGGGGTAGGAGGCAGCCTGGGGAAGGCAAGGAGGGGTGGTCCATTCCTGGGGTGCAGGCAGACAGACAGAGAGGGCTGGGCCGGCGAGAAAGAAAGGAGACTCACAGCCCCACATCCACCTCCAGCGTGGCTCAGTGGCAAGATCACCGGCCCGGGAGTCAGAGGACGTGGATTCTAATCTATGCTCTGCCACTTGTCTGCTGGGTGACCCTGGGCAAGTCACTTCACTTCTCTGGGCCTCAGTTCCCTCATTTGTAAAATGGGGATTAAGACTGTGAGCCCCACGTGGGACAATCTGATTACCTTGTATCTACTCCAACATTCAGAACAGGGCTTGGCACACAAGGGAAGCAGCGTGGCTCAGTGGAAAGAGCCCGGGCTTTGGAGTCAGAGGTCGTGGGTTCAAATCCCAGCTCCACCACTTGTCAGCTGGGTGACTTTGGGCAAGTCACTTAACTTCTCTGGGCTTCAGTTCCCTCATCTGTAAAATGGGGATGAAGACTGTGGGACAACCTGATTATCTTATATCCACCCCAGTGCTTGGCACATAGTAAACACTTAACAAATACCAACATTATTATTATTATTACTAGTCAGTGCTAAACAAATACCATCACTATGATTATTATTTCCCCAGCCCGAGGCCTCCCGGAGAAAACCAGGGCCCGTAGCTCTTCCTCCCAGCCCGGTCAGGGATGGGGGGGAGGGGGAGAATGGTGCTGGGAAACCCCCACTGGGAGAACCCAGGGCATTCAGCTGGGCTGGCCTAGTGGTAAGAGCCCTAGCTTGGGAGTCAGACAAGCCACCACTTGTCTGCTTGTGTGACCTTGGACAAGTCACTTCACTTTTCTGGGCCTCAGTTCCCTCATCTGTAAAATGGGGATTGAAACTGTGAGTCCCATGTGGGACAGGGACTGTGTCCAACCTGATTACTTTGTATCTACTCCAGCGCTCAGAACAGTGCTTGGCATATTGTAAGCGCTTAACAAATGCCATCATCAGTAACTCTTGGGTGGCTACCCCCCACGATGTCCGTGTCTTGGGGCGGGGGCAGAGCTGGCAGCAGGTCATGGAGCTGAGGACGGGGAGGAGGCCTCACTCCGGCCCTTTCGACTTTGACAGCCCACTCTGACTTTGATACCCCTCCTATTCCCCTTCCCCTCACCCCCGACACACACCCAAACTCCAGCCCCCCCTCAACCGGCCTCCCTGATCTATCACAGAAGAACCAGGAGGCTAATTATAATAAATATGACACTCATTAAGCCCATACTATGTTCCAAACACTGCAGTAGCTACGCTTTAATTAGATCAGACAGGGGATCGTAGTCTAAGGGAGTGAGAGGTGATCACCTGTGAATGCAAAGAGCGGAGGAAGGGGCTGCCCTGGTTGGGACCCCCAGGTGAGACAATAGCTGTCTGATCTGATGATCTTAGTGGATAGAGTACAGGGCTGGGAGTCAGAGAAACCTGGGTTCTAAGTTTGGTTCCGCCACATATCTGCTGTGTGACCTTGGGCAAGTCACTTAACTTCTCTGGGCCTCAGTTACCTCATCTGTAAAATGGGGATTAAGACCGTGAGCCCCGTGTGGGACAGGGACTGTGTCCAACCTGATTGACTTGTATCTACCCCAGTGCTTAGAACAGTCATCGACACATAGTAACTGCTTAACAAGTACCATAATTATTACTATTATTGTTATCTTCTATCCGGCACTGAGCACAGGACTTGGCACATTAATAAGCGCCATAATCGGTGCCCCAGGGCTTGGATCCCTGATGGTTTGGCCCAAGATCAGAAAGACTATTTCTCTGTTTCTTTCCCTCCGCTGCCCCCCTTTCCCCATCCACCAGGTAGTACTTGCTCTCTCCTGCACCCCTCCATGACACATGCAAACTTGGGGTGCAGAGAAGGTTGCAATTTCTGGCTTTGTTTGACTGTGTCACATTAAAGTGCCTAAGTGTTCTTGGCAGGAGTGAGTCGGGGGTACCCACCCACAGGGATGGAACGTACTTGCCCACAGGGATGGGTGGTAATTGCGCACAAGGGTGGCTCCAGGCTAAAGTTGGGGGAAGCAGCATGGCTCAGTGGAAAGAGCATGGGCTTTGGAGTTAGAGGTCATGGGTTCAAATCCCCCTCTGCCAATTGTCAGCTGTGTGACTTTGGGCAAGTCACAACTTCTCTGGGCCTCAGTTACCTCATCTGTAAAATGGGGATTAAGACCGTGAGCCCCCCATGGGATGACCTGATTACCATGTAACCTCCCCAGCACTTAGAACAGTGTTTTGCACGTAGTAAGCGCTTAATAAAAGCCATTATTATTATATTCCAGGCCCGAGCCTGGAGGAAGGAGCTCGACCCCTTTCCTTGAGTCCTCCTATCAGGCTGAGGAGCAGCAGAGAAGGGTGATTGCAGCGGCTTAGCGGAGGTCCCAGGTCAAACCCAGGACATCTGGACCCCTCTCCTCAGAGCCCTTTCCAAGCCCCACGAGGCCCTCTGGGCAGGAGACCTTGGTTTGCTTCCAGGGCAGTAGAGGCCTGCTGCTTCTCTTGGCCTGAGTTTCTGTGGCGCTGGCCCTGGGCCGCAGTTAGGCAGAGAACTGGAATGAGCATCTCCTGCGGCTCAGTGGAAATGCCTAAATAAGGCATCTTGGGAGCCTATATATCTCTGCTCTCCTCCTCCTCCTCCTGCTGCTGGAGCGGGGGCGGGGAGGGCAGATCAGGCCTGAGAAACGCCCCAAGGGAAGAGGAGGCAGCCATCATCTACAGACCAGTTCAGGCTTGCCTTGGGAGAGGGACTTCTGCTTTCAGCATGCCCCCAGGATGCCCCCCTAGCTCTGTCCTTAACCCCCCTGCTAATTCCCCCATTCCAGGGCTGCAACCTTTGAGAAATTGATGTGGGTCAATGCCAAAGCCTTCTCTGGGTGGTGGATCTTCTTCGGCCTCCAGTAGGGAGCACGGTCCCCTCTGCCCCTACCCCCGGGGCCTGGCTGGTGTGGGTATAGCCACCTGGGGCACGGGCCCGGGAGCTGTGAAAAACCGATGCAGTTTCTGCGCCCACAACAACACACAGATCCAGGTCCGGTTCTCAGCTGGCCTGGAAGGAGGAGGGGCACAGTTGGAGGGTCCTCTTCCCGAGGTGCTGGGGGGAAGAGTGAGAGGTGACTGGGGAAACCTGGGTGGAAGACAATTCAATGAGGGTTGGGCATCCAGACATCCGGTGGGTGTCCTGCGCATCAAATCTTGGTGGCCGCAGAAGCACGGGAGCAGCCACCCACAGCTAGAGATTTTATATTTATATATATATATGTTTATATATATATATATATATATATATATATTTGTATATATTATCAAAATCTTACCAAAAAACATACATGGCTATTTATACAGCAGCACGTGGGTGAGAGGGCAATGTCCGCTGCCATCAGAGCCACTGCTTCCTCAGCCTGCCCCTCTCCCCCTCCCTCCTTTCTCGGACCATGCCTATCCGTTTGCCAGCTGCCCAACGTCCGAGTCACCACTGCCCCCTTGGCTTCTTTACTCAGGTGGATGGTGCCTGCGACCACAGACCCTGAGTCCAGGCAAGGGGTTCATTCTACCCCCTTTCCCTGGAGCCCACAGTTTAGGCCCCAAATCAAAGGTGTTTCCTGTCGCTCCACTCTGTTCTCCCCAGCTCCACCCTTCTTCAGTTCTCTTCCTTCTTCCTCCCAACCTACCCTTCTTTTATTTGCTTCCACCCCTGGGGCCGGCCAAGTCCCCACCAATACCAGCAGCCAAGCCTCGGGGGCTCCTCGGGTTGGGGGGCCAAGGCCCGAATCCTAGCCCCAGCAAGATTAACCACGGGGTCTTGCCACTTACTCCTTCCCGCCACGGCTGCCTAAGGCATGCGGTGGCTTGGGCCCAGGGCACGGAGGGTGCCACCTTCGATCTTTGGGCCCCCTCCTCCTGCTTTTCCTCTTTCTCCTCCTCTTCCTCCTCCTCCCCTCCTCCCCCTCTGGGTGGCTTGGACCAGGAAGCAGAAGTGTGCTGAGATCCCCAGAGACAAGAAAAGAGAGCTGAGAGTGAATAGAGCGGCATCCTGGCAGGGGGTGGGGGCTCAAGATGCTGGGGGTGGGGGGCCCGGCCGCTCTCCGGGCTGGGGGAGAGGAGGGAGATGAGTTGCGACGTCCTCAGGGGCTGGGGCGAGGCGCAGTCTTGTGGGATAAACAAGCACAGTGTGCCAGAGGCCCGCTCGGTGAGCAGGCCGCTGCTCCTCTACTGCAGCAGTTTGGGGACCTCCACCTGCGGGGAGACGTTCAGAGCCACATTTACTGCCCTCATCTTGGTCACCTAGACCCTCCAGAGCCCGCCTTCTGCTCCGCCCGCCCCACGGCCCCCAGCTTCCCAGCCCCGGGCCAGCTCTCGTGAGCCCACTGTTGGGTAGGGACCGTCTCTATATGTTGCCGACTTGTACTTCCCAAGCGCTTAGTACAGTGCTCTGCACACAGTAAGCGCTCAATAAATATGATTGATTCTCCAAATAACAATAATAATAATGTTGGCATTTGTTAAGCGCTTACTATATGCAAAGCACTGTTCGAAGCACTGGGGGGGGGATACAAAGTGATCAGGTTGTCCCACGTGGGACATAGTTTTAATCCCCATTTTACAGATGAGGTAACTGAGGCTCAGAGAAGTTAAGTGACTTGCCCAAGGTCACACAGCAGACATGTGGCGAAGCGGGATTCGAACCCATGACCTCTGACTCCAAAGCCTGTTCTCTTTCCAGTGAGCCACGAAGGGCCAGAAGCCACGTGCCCTACTGAATAGAGCTTGGTTCTGGGAGTCAGAAAGACATGGGTTCTAATCCCAGTTCTGCCGCTTGAATGCTGTGTGACCTTGGGCAAGTCACTTCATTTCTCTGGGTCTTAGTCACCTCATTTGTAAAATGGGGATTTAGACAATGAGCCCCATGTGGGACAGGGACTGTGTCCAACCCGATTTGCTTGTATCCACCCCAGCACTTGGTACAGTGCCTGGAACATAGTAAGCACTTAACAAATACCACAATTATTATTATTATTATTCTGCATATCCTTCAACCCACATGATGCATCACTTTGATCCTTAAGCATATAAAGGGACAGTGTTGCCTAGTGGAAAGACCCCAGGCTGGGAATCAGGAGTCTAGTCCCTGCTCTGCCTCTGATCTCGTCCCCCTCTCCATCCCCCATGTCTTACCTCCTTCCCTTTCCCACAGCACCTGTATATATGTATATATGTTTGTACATATTTATTACTCTATTTATTTTACTTGTACATATCTATTCTATTTATTTTATTTTGCTAATACTTTTGGTTTTGTTCTCTGTCTCCCCCTTCTAGACTGTGAGCCCACTGTTGGGTAGGGACTGTCTCTATATGTTGCAAACTTGTACTTCCCAAGCGCTTAGTACAGTGCTCTGCACACAGTAAGCGCTCAATAAATAAGATTGATTGATTGATTGATTGACCTCCTCTAGTCTGTAAGTTTATTATAGGCAGGGAATGGGTCCACAGATTTGGATGAATTGCACTCTCCCGAGCACTTTGTACAGCGCTCCGCACATAGTAAGTACTCACTAAATACCGTTGATTGATTGATCGTCTGTAAGATCTTTGAGGGCAGGGCTCATGAGTATTAAAGCTCTATTGTACTGTACTCTCCCAAGGTCTCAGTGCAATGCCCTGCACCCAGTAAATATCCAGTAATACCACTGATTGATTGCCCTGCTCTATGAGCTTGGGCAAGTCATTTCACCTCTCATTACCTTGCTTTCCTCATCTGAAAAATAGTCACTCCCCCTACTTTTTACATTGTGAGCTCCTGGTGGATTAGGGATAGTAGGTGATCTGATTATCTGGGGTCTGCCCAGTGATTTAGAATATAGCTAGCCCTTAATAAATACCATTATTCAAGCCCTTAATTACCATTATTTTGCCTCTGGTTTGACTCGAAGTTACTGACTCTGCCCTCTGGGGTTTTTCGGGACTGCTGGGGTGGGGGGCACTTGAGGGGCTTTTCTCGTTCCCCCATTGGTTCCTGCTACCTCTCTGACGTGGCAGGACACCCAGGGGGGTGAATCTCATGGGCAATTCTGATCTGGGGAAAAGAGGCTTCAGGGTGAGGCTCTAAGGGAGTACTTCCCAAGCGGCAGCAGCTGACCACTGACCAGCTCCTCTGAGCACAGGCCATTGGGAGGAAACTTTGGACCCACAGCCTGAGGAAGTCAGGCTAGACATCTGAAGCAGCATGCAGCGTGGCTCAGTGGAAAGAGCATGGGCTTTGGAGTCAGTGGTCATGGGTTTAAATCCTGGCTCCGCCAGTTGTCAGCTGTGTGACTTTGGGCAAGTCACTTAACTTCTCTGTGCCTCAGTTACCTCATCTGTAAAATGGGGATTGACTGTGAGCCCTCCGTGGGACAACATGACCACTCTGTAGCCTCCCCAGCGCTTAGAACAGTGCTTTGCACATATAGTAAGCGCTTAATAAATGACATTATTATCTGAAAATTGAGAGACCTTAAATAGAGGCAGAGGGACAGGAGGGGTTCGGGTCTTTAAAGGTGGCAGAAATGCTCCTTGCCCCGTGAAGGTTTGGTGGGCTGAGGGTGGAGGGGACTGGACACCACCCCCCACCTTGGTCCACTCAGGAGCCCCAGCTTCTACCGCTCAGGGAGGTCCCAGGTCCCGAGCATCTGTGGGTCACCCTACCCTCCCACTGGTGTTCCTGCCCTGTCCATCCTGTTCCACCCAGCTCACTGCTCGAGGCAGTCAGCTGATCCCTTCTAGACTCACCATGGGCAGGGAATGTATCTGCTAACCCTGTTGCATTGTGCTCCCCCAGCGTGGCTTAGTGGAAAGAGCCCGGGCTTGGGAGTCAGAGGTCGTGGGTTCTAATTCCGGCTCTGCTGCTTATCAGCTGTGTGACTTTGGGCAAGTCACTTCCCTTTTCTGTGCCTCAGTTACCTCACCTGTAAAACGGGGATTAAGACTGGGAGCCCCATGTGGGACAACCTGGTGACCTTGTATCTACCCCAGCACTTGGAACAGTGCTTGGCACATAGTAAGCGCTTAACAAATGCCATCATTATTATTAATACAGTGCACTGCATATATCATCATCATCAATCGTATTTATTGAGAGTTTACTATGTGCAGAGCACTGTACTAAGCGCTTGGGAAGAACAAATTGGCAACATATAGTAAGGGTTCAATATAAGGGTTCAATAAATTCCATTATTGATTGACTGATCGATCCCACCCCATGTAGCTCTTCATCCTGCGGGCCAGGCCTGGGCACCCCATCGCGACCCCAACCCTAAGGTTTCCAACAGGGTTCGTCCACGTCTCCCTCCTGACCAACTCCCTCGCAGGCATGAGGCCTACCCCACTTTGGCCCTGCCCGGCTCCCCCGACTCAGGCCCGCCGGATGGCCCGGTTCCTCTCCCCAGCCACCCCACGGTAGTCCCCTCTTGCCTTCTTGAGTTGCTTTAAGTTGCTGGAGCGAATGGCGGCCAGTAGCTGGTCTCGCGAATTCTTCTCCTGGGCGGGCAGCGCCTTGTCGGCCATCTTCCTCTGGGTGGCTGGTGAGAGGGAGTTCCTCAGGTTCTCCACCAAAAGAGGGGGGGCCAGGGGAGGAGGGGCCAGAGGGGGCGGGGGAGGGGGCGGCGGGGCGGCCCCCTTCTTGGGGGAGTTCTTGGGCGAAGCCTTCGGGGACGGCTGTGGGGAGGGCCCTCTGAGCGGCCCCCCGGCCTTGGGCACTTCCAGCCGGTCCTTCTTCTTCTCCCCGCCATCGCCACCGCCGCCCTCCTGGGCCTGCTTCTGCTCCAGCAGCCGTTTCTGCCGCTGCTTGTCCATGTTGCGGCTGAGCAGGTTGGTGACGGCCATGCGGGGCCCGGCCAGCTCGAAGTGGTAGCCCAGCTTGAGCAGGGTGGTGTTCTCCTTGAGCAGCTTGGCCATCTCCATCTCGGTCTTGCCCCCGCAGATGTGCCGCTGGTTGTGGAAGCGGAGCTCGGTCAGCGTGCTGTTCTGGAGCAGCGCCCGGAAGATGGCCAGGATGCCCTTGCCGGTCACGTGGTTGGAGTCCAGGTTGATGCTGGTGATGGTCTTGTTGGCCTTGAGCAAGAGGGCGATGGCGAAGGCCACGTGGTCGTCGGCTCGCGTGTTGGCCAGCGCGAACACCTTGACCACCGTGTTGAACTCCAGCGCCTCGGCGAAGCGGACCAGGGTCTCGTTGGTGATGCAGTCCGAGTTGTTCACGTTCACCTCGGTCACCTCAGGGTCGTTGTTCTTCACCTTCTCCAGGGGCTCATCGAAGATACTGGGAGAGGCCTCCTCCCCCTCGGCCGCCGCCTGGCTGCCCGGAGCCCCAGGGAGGTCGCTGGCCGGGTGGTGCTCGGGGACGGCCGTCTGCCTCGGTGCCTCGGCCTCTCTCTCCTCCTTGGGCTCCTTTGTGGCTACAGGGTCTCCGCTCTGCTTTTTGCCTTCTGCCCTTCCTCTTTGGGTCTTCTCCTCCTCCTTCTTGGGTCCTGCCCCTTTCTCCTCTCCCTTGTCCTTCTCTTCTGGCTTCACTGCCAGCCCCTTTTCACTTCCTTTCTTCTCTCCCTCCTTCTTGCCCTTTTCCTCTCCCTGCTCCTTCTCTTCTTGCTTCACCTCTGGCTTCTTTTCACTTCCTTTCTTCTCTCCCTCCTTTTTGGATCCCACCCCCTTCTCTTCTCCCTTGTCCTTCTCCTCCCTCTCCCCCACCGGTCCCTTTTCACTTCCTTTTTTCTCTTCCTCCTTCCTGGCCCTCACCCCTTTCTCTTCTCCCTGCTGGTCCTTTCCCTTTCCGGTCTCTTTCTTGTCTATGGCAGCCTTGACCCTGCCCTTGTCTATTCCCCTGATGATTTTCTCTTCCCTGGGTTTCTCTCTGTCTTTACTGTCGGGGTCTTCTTTCTCTTGCTTATTGAACTTCTTCAGGGCCTCTTTCTTTGACTCCTTCCCCAGGTCCAGATCCCGTTTCCGGCCCGAGACTTTGTCCCCTGTGTCCTTATTCCTTTCCTCTCCGTTTTTGGGGTCTTGTTTGGCCTCTCCAAGCTTACTTTCCTAGGGAGAATTCAGAAACAAGAGCAACAGTCATGAAGAAGAGTAGCTAGGTGAGGGTGCAGGGTTCTGGACTGAAGAAGCAGTACACAGGAAGCTCCTTTAGGGCAGGGATTGTGTCTGCTAACTTTACTGCATTCTCCCAAGCACTTAGTACAGTGCTCTGCACACAGTAGGGGCTCAGTAAATACTCTTGATGAATGAACAGTCACCTTCAGTTTAAGGATTGTTGTATAGAGAGGGACAAACCATCAGCTTGCTGCCCCCCAGGAGGCAGAACAAAAGGAGAGGACTGGGGTTTGCATCAGGAGGAACTAAGGCGAGATACAAGGATGAACTTCCCGACTCTGTCAGTGTGGGAAGGGGACCAGAAGAATTTACGGAGTGCTGACTGTTTGCAGAACACTGCATTAAGTCCTCGGGAAGTACAATAGAGTGAGAAGCAGCATGGCGTAATGAACAGAGCATGGGCCTGGGAATCAGAAGGTCATGGGTTAATAATAATAATAATAATACTGATGGTATTTGTTAAGTGCTTACTATATGCCAAACACTGTTGTAAGCGCTGGGGTAGACACAAGGTACCTACCTTGTCGATAGGTTGTTCCATGTGGGGCTCATGATCTTAATCCCCATTTTACAGATGAGGTAACTGAGGCACAGAGAAGTTAAGTGGCTTGCCCAAGGTCACGCAGCAGACAAGTGGCGGAGCCAGGATTAGAACCCATGTCCTCTGATCACCAAGCCTGTGCTCTTGCCACGAAGCCACACTGCTTCTCTGGTTCTAATCGGGTTCTAATCCCAGTCTATCACTTGTCTGCTGTGGGGCTTGGGCAAGTCACTTCACTTCTCCATGCCTCAGTTACCTCGACCCCTTCTAGACTGTGAGCCCATTGTTGGTTAGGGACCGTCTCTATACGTTGCCAACTTGTACTTCCCAAGCGCTTAGTACAGTGCTCTGCACACAGTAAGCACTCAATAAATACGATTGAATGAATGAATGAATAAAAATGGGGATCGAGACCGTGAGTCCAACATGGGACAGGGACTGTGTCCGCCCCAATTTGCTTGCATCCACCCCAGCGCTTAGATCTGTGCCCAGCACATAGTAAGCGCTTAAAAAATACATTAATAATTAATTCATTCAATCGTATTTATTGAGTGCTTACTGTGTGCAGAGCACTGTACTAAGCTAATAGTAATTATTAGAATGACCCCTTCCCTCAAGGAGCTCGCATGTTACTGTAATAAGCACTCAGAGATTACAGTAGAGTCAGTAGATAGGATCCCTGCTCTCAAAGGGTAAACAGTCGAGGGAAATGCAAAGCCCAGGCTTGGGAGTCAGAGGTCGTGGGTTCTATTCCCAGCTCTGCCAGTTGTCAGCTGTGTGACTTTGGGCAAGTCACTTCACTTCTCTGTGCCTACCTCATCTTTAAAATGGGGATTAAGACTGTGAGCCCCGCCTGGGGCAACCTGATAATCTTGTATCTATCTCAGTGCTTAGAGCAGTGCTCGGCACATAGTAAGCGCTTAACAAATACCATCATTATTGTTATTAATATTAAATGCAGAAGTTGTGAGAGAACCTGACAGTGTGGGTTGGGAAGAAAGGCAGGCCTGCCTACACGCAGGGGACTTGATAAAATGACCTAAGTGGGCTCTAACGATTGTTCCGGTCTGCATTGGCTACCAAAGGGAAGCGAGCTTCCCCTCCGTGACTCAACCCCCACCAGGGTCAGCCCCCAGTGCCCAGAGAGTCCTCTGGTAACGGTTTGTCCCTGGATCCTAACCAGGCTCCTTTGGGGACCTGGCCTGGATTTATTAGCAGCGAAAGTTCCTGGCTCTTTGGCCGGGACTTGGGCCAGCAGCCAAAGGGCACAGAGCACGATGATCAACAGCCCTGGAATGTCTCTCCCAACCTTCAGCCCTCTGCCCGTGCCTCGCGGGAGACAATGGTGTGCAGCCCATGGCCTGCGGGGGCCAAGGTGAACCCAGGAGCAGTCCAACTAGCGGGTTCTCCTAGCCCAAGGGCTGGGGTTCCCAGAATCAACAAACAGGGGATGTCATGTGCCATGCTGAGCGGGAGCAGTTGTTGTTTTAAGGTCAACAGCTTGGGCATGGCTTGTCAAGGACCTGCAGCCCTGAAGACAGCTGTGGCCGTAACAGGAAGCCCCAAAGAGGTGGGCTTTGGCTGGCATACGGTGGGCATACTGGTGCATACGGGACCTGAGCGGTGGACTCTGGCCAGTTGTTCCCCTCCTCTCCTGGGCCCATACCCAGAGCCGCTCTGGTTCCCGGACACCCCAGAATCTAACCCCTTCCCAGGAAATGCTTTGGGCATCTGGGCTCATGGGAGGGGTAGAGGCAGAGGAGAAACTAGCCCTCCTACCCCAGGCCCATGGGCATCTCGGGGGCAGGGGCACAGACAGCCTTTCCTCTCTGCTCTCCATCTTGCCCATCCAATTCCAGCACATACCCCGACCTCTTCCTCATCCTCAGGGACCACAAGATTGGGTTGTCTGGCTGACATTTGTGCAAGCTTCCTGCCCTACTCCCTCTCCTGATTCCCCTCTCCCCCAGCCTCCCAGCCTCTTCAGAAAGAGCTTGTCCTCTCTGCCAGGCCCCTTGACTGTCTTTACCCAGTTCTCTTCCGGTCCCTTCCCTCCCTCCCCCTCCTCCCACCCCACCCTCCTCCACAGGCACCACTCTCTCTCCATGTCCTTCTCTTTCTCTTCAGCTCCACCCCTGTCTTCCACCCTATTCCTTTCCTTCCTTCAGCCTCTCCTGTGGCCCAGGGGAGAGGTCGAGGAGGAAGCCTCCAGCTGAAGTTCAGCACTCCCCCTGGCCTACCCAGGCTTTGGGGGTTCTGCCCTATATGGCTGGGCTTCTGGTTCCTCGTTCCCCGGGGGGAACAGGGTTGGTGCAGGCGGGGGATGCGTCCAACCCCATGCTGGGCCTCTACGAAGGTACTAATGAACAACAGGTGGGTAGATGGGTGGTGAAGACTGCCTGGGAACAGATTAATCAGCTGTTTTGCAGAGTAGGTGGAGGGTCTGCTTGCTCCCACAGCCCGGAATGAACAGGGCAGAGGCTGGGGCTGGGCTGGAACTAGGGTTGGGCTGGGGCTGGGATGGGCTGGGATGGGACAGAGGGACTGAGCTGGGCTTGGGTTGGGGTTGGGACTGCGGCTGGGCTGGAGCTGGGCTGGGACTGAGGCTGCAGAGTTTCAGACTCGCACAGAAGTTGCCTTAAAAGGAAAAGGATCCGAGCCCCGGAATCCTGGAGTTTGTTCCTTCTGAGAGCAGGATGTAGCCAGCAGGAACCGCTCTGCGGAGCCCCCTCCCACTCCTCGGACTTGGGCAATGCTGAGGCCATCTCGCCCATCCCCCTGCTTCCCCGACCCAGCCAAGAGCACCTGGGAGTCCCTTCGGAGATGGAGGTGTCCCGGCCTCCGGGTTCAAGCATCCCACCACCCTCCCTCTCAGGAAGTTCTTCTTGTTGTCCAACTGCGGGATCTCCTGCTGCAGCCTAAGCCCAATCCACCTCTCGGTTGCCCACTGAGCTTACGGTGGGATTGGCCCCTTCGCCCACCCAGGAGGGTAGGTAGCAGGAGACAGGGTTATGGGGAAGCTGGCATGGGGAACCAGAGGGTAAGATAGCTCTGACATCTCCCTCTTTGGATCCAAACCTTCCTTGAGTAGGAACTAGGGGCCGGAAGGTGCTTCCCTCTGCCTCCACGCCCCCATCCCTTAAATCTCAGCTTCTCCTGCGAGCTATCCTTACAGACAACTTGCAGACTGGACCCCAACCAACCCCCACCCCACCCCAGCTGCAGGTGCTCTCCAGGCAGCACCATTAATTCCAAGAGCAGAGGGCACTCGCCATTCTCCAAGCACAAATCCGATGAGGGGCGAGGGTCTTCTTACCATGTGGCTTTAATTCTGAAGGGTTTAACTCACTTTTGCTTGAGGGACAGCCGGCATAGACAAGGGCAAGCAGAGCCACCTCCAAGCAGTGTGGCCTAGTGGATAGAGCATGGGCCTGGGTGTCAGAAGGATCTGGGTTCAAATCCTGCCACAAGTCTGCTGTGTGACCTTGGACAAATCACTTCACTTCTCTGGGCCTCAGTTACCTCATCTGTAAAATGGGGATTAAGGGTGTGATTTGAACACACCTGTGTCCAAGCTGATTAGCTTGTATCTACCCCAGCGCTTAAAGCAGTGCTTGGCACATAGTGAGCACTTAACAAATACCACAGTTATTATTATTCTCTGTGCCTCAGTTTTGTCATCTATAAAATGGGGATTAAATCCTACTCTCTCCTACCTAGGCAGTGTGCCCTGTAAGGGACAGGGACTGTCTCCAATCTGATTATCTTGTATCTACCCCAGTGCTTAGTATAGTGCTTAGTAAGTGCGTAACAAATACCTTAATAATTATTATTATCTTCCCTGCCCCACAAGGTGATCTAAGAAAGTGAGAGAGATATCCCATTCCCATTTTACAAATAAGGAAACTGAGGCACAGAGAGTTTAAGTACATATGCTAAAATGTCTAGTGATTCCTTCCTCTGACTCCTCTTTGATTTCTAGGAAGCTCCAATCCAACCCCGGGATGCAAACTTCCCCGGGGCAGGGAGGGGTCTTTAGAGAAGCAGCGTGGCTTAGTGGATAGAGCACAGGATTTGGTGTCAGAGGGACCTGGGTTCTAATCCCACCTCTGCCACATGTCTGCTGTGGGACCTTGGGTAAGTCACTTCACTTCTCTGAGCCTCAGTTCCCTCATCTGTACAATGGGGATTAAGAGTTGGAAGCCCCTTGTGGGACAGGGACTGTGTCCAATCTGATTACCTTCTATCTCTCCAAGTGCTTAGAACAGTGTTTGGCACATAGTAAGCACTTAATAAGTGCCATAATTCTCGTGAATTATTATTGTATTGCCTGTTCCTAAATTCCTAGGTCCATGGTCTGCCCATGCCCGGCCTGTGCCCTGCTCACTCAATGAAGCGGGGGTGGTGGAGGGTGGGGTTGGATGATGTTGAGGTGAAGGAATTCTCTTCCATTGCCAGTGCTGTTCCTACAAGGGTCTAGCCCTCTGGAAGCAGCATGGCCTGGTGGATAGAGCACAGGCCTTGGAGTCAGAAAGACCTGGGTTCTAATCCCAGCTCCACCACTTGTCTGCTCTGTGACCTTGGACAAGTCACTCAATTTCTCTGTGCCTCAGTTCCCTCATCTGTAAAATGGGGATTAAGACTGTGAGTGCTTTGTGGGATAGGGATTGTGTTTAACCCAAATATCTTGCATCTCCCCTCACACTTAGAACAGTGCCTAGCACATAGTAAGTGCTTAACAAATATCACAGTTATTATTATTATTATTATTGTTTTTATTCTCCAACTCCCTCCCCCTTCTGCATCATCTATGTACTTGGATCTGTTCTCTTTGGGCACTGTATTCATCCCATCCTCAGCCCCACAGCACTTGTGTCTTGCCTTGTCTCATGCCATCGAGCCCATATCCATAAATTACTTATCATTTATAAAAACATATATACAAATCCATAGATTATTTGTAATTTTTATTACTTTTATTAATTCATTGAATTTTATTAATATTTATATTAATGTTTCTCTCCCCATCTAGACTGTAACCTCGTTGTGAGCAGGGAATATGTTTACCAACTCTGTTGTGTTGTACTCTCCCAAGTGCTTAGTACAGTGCTCTGCACACAGTGAGCTCTCAATAAATACCATCAATTGATTGATTGGTCTCCTGACCTGGGAGAACAAGCTAAAAAGAGAAAGTAATGAACAGCTGGGGCAGCAGCAGGGATTGAGGTTAGACCTAAAGAACATCCTGACAGTGAATGGGGAGCATAATTATGGTATTTCTTAAGTGTTTGCTATGTGTCAAGCACTGTCCTAAGCACTGGGGTAGATACAAGTTAATCAGGTTGGATGAAGTCCCTGTCCCAAAAGGGATTCACAGTCTAAGTAGGAGAAAGATCAGGTGTTTCATCCCTATTTCACAGTTGAGGAAACTGAGGCTTAGAGAAGTGAAGTGAGTTGCCCAAGGTCACGCAGCAGAGACGAGTGGTGGAGGTGGGATTAGAACCCAGGTCCTTTGACTCCCTAGTCTTACTGTTTCTACTAGATTGGGGTTCTGAGAGAGGCTGAAGAATGTCCTGCTCCAAGGGTCTTTAAGAACAGGAGAGTCCTCAGACTGTATAATAATAATAATAATGATAACAATAATAACTGTATTTGTTAAGTGCTTACTATGTACCAAGCTCTGTTCTAAGTGCTGGGAGAAGATACAAAGATATCAGTTTGTCCCGGGTGAGGCCCACAGTCTTAATCCCCATTTTACAGATGAGGTAACTGAGGCACAGACAAGTTAAGTTACTTGCCCAAAGTCACACAGCTGACGAGTGGTGGAGCCGGGATTAGAACCCACGACCTCTGACTCCCAAGCCCATAGTGAGACTGGAGTCAGGGGGTGGGCAAGGTGAACTGACCCCTGTGGCCATCACCCTCACCCTCACTCTCCTCTGGAACCAGGATCTGGGGTGGGAGGCGTCTATCGGATGGACTCAGACTCTGAGCTCCTGTAGTCCATACTCAAGTGGGTGACTGATGGAGGAAACCAGATACTGATTTATGGTCACTTTGCTTCCTGCTGGTACTGGACGCCAGCCTATTGGGGGCTCCCCCAGCATGTGCCCCGGCAGTGACTGAGGACCACTGGTTATACCCCAGACACTGGCCCTTTGGGGGCTCCCCCAGAGTTCATAGACTAGTTCATGGGAACTCCCCAGGTGTTCTCCTGGCAGGGACCAAAGGACCCTTGGTTGCATCCTGGGCCTTGGTCCTTTGGGGCTTGTTTCATTTGGGGCTCCCCCAGCATCTAGAGACCAACCCACTGTGGAGAATCCCCCAGTGTGTCTCCCCAGGTGGTGACTGAGGGCTCAATCCATGGTATTTATTGAGCTCCTACTGTGTGCAGAGCACTGTAGTAAATGCAGGGGCGAGTACAGTAGAGGGGGTAGCATTGACCCCTGCCCTGGAGGTTGCTCTGGGCCTTACTTTCCCTTTTTATGGTGAAACCAGGTGTCTTTCTCTTCCCACTGGGGCCTGCTGCCCTGGTGCCTGAGATTGGGGTCCCCAGCCTCCCACTCCCCTTCCTCCTGAATCGAGGGAAAGTATGGCAGGAATATGGGCCATCTTGTTTCCATGAGACCCTGTCATCCTGGAATCCACCAGCCTGATTGATGTGTCCTCCCCACTGCCCACATGCCCCTCTGAGGGAGCTGAAGAGATCCCCACCTGGCCAAGCTGATTCCCAGGCTCCTCCCTTGGGGCCCCGGGCACAGTAACCGGGCCAGTGCCAGGGCCTGGGGACGGTGGGGGCATGGGGAGTGAGCGGCAGGTTCTGTACCAGCCAACGGTAGTCTCTGGGGATCCCAGCTCAGTTTCAAGGCTGTGTGAAGGGTAAAGCTGCCTGGCAGTGCTGGCAGTCCAGAGGGCAGGAGAGGATGGTGCCAGTGGCCAAGGGGGTCATTTTGCCCATTCCCCTGTCAATAGTCTGGTCGGAGTCAGAAGGGCCTGGACTCTATTCCCAGCCCTGTCGCTTGTCTGCTGTGTGACCTTGGGCAAGTCACTTCACTTCTCTGGGCCTCAGTTATCTCATCTGTAAAACGGGGTTGGAAAGTGTGAGCCTCACGTGGGACAGGGACTGTGTCCAACCTGATTGACTTGTATCTACCCCGGTGCTTAGAACAGTGCTTGGAGCCTAGTAAGTGCATAACAAGTAATAATGATGATGATGATGATGATGGCGTTTATTAAGCGCTTACTATGGCTCTGTTCTAAGCGCTGGGGAGGTTACAAGGTGATCAGGTTGTCCCACGGAGGGCTCACAGTCTTAATCCCCATTTTACAGATGAGGGAACTGAGGCCCAGAGAAGTTCAGTGACTTGTCCAAGGTCTCACAGCTGACAAGTGGCAGAGCCAGGATTTGAACCCATGATCTTTGATTCCACAGCCCGTGCTCTTTTCCACTGAGCCACGCTGCTTCTACTGCCAAAGTTAGTATTAGTATTACGTGGACAAGGCAGGTAAGGCAGGCAATCCCCCCAGCAGTGGACCAGGCAGAGGAGGGCAGTAACACGGAGGGGCTGGGGAAATTCAAACTTATCTATCAGAGCCACCGCAAGGTCGAGCAGGGGTGCCCCGGTGGTGCCCGTGGTGACACTCTTAGGGATCCCTGGGCTTCAGACCATAGAAGGGGCCCTGGTCTGGGAGAGGCAGGGAGATTCGGGCCAGCTATTTGGCCCCTTGGGATGCTGGGCCTACTGGATGCCCCCGAGGTTAAAGCCACCACCACCAACCCCTTCGGCTCCTTAGTATGGGGCCCTTGGCGTAAATACCACAGTGGTTGCAACACCCTGCTTATCCAATGGACTGGCATCATGCCTGCACCCGCCTCCCAGACCGTGTGACCCCCCCCCCCAGTACCTCCCCTCACCCTGCTCATCTCTTGCCATCGTTAAAGATGGAGGCTGTATTGTTCCTCTGTCCTTCCCAGAGAGCAACCTGTACAGTAGGTGTATGTGTGTGTGAGTGTCTGTCTGTCTGTCCTGACTCCTTCATTAGTTTGTTAGCTCCTCTTTGCTTTTCTCTGTCTACAGTTATGAGAAGCAGCGTGGCTCAGTGGAAAGAACCCGGGCTTTGGAGTCAGAGGTCATGGGTTCAAATCCCGGCTCCGCCAATTGTCAGCTGTGTGACTTTGGGTAAGTCGCTTCACTTCTCTGTGCCTCAGTTCCCTCACCTGTAAAATGGGGATTAAGACTGTGAGCCCCCCATGGAACAAACTGATCACCTTGTAGACTCCCCAGTGCTTAGAGCAGTGCTTTGCACATAGTAAGCACTTAATAAATGCCATCATTATTATTACAATTAGTCACAGTATTTAGTAAGCACTTAGTATGGGCCAAGCACTGTGCTGAGTGCTGGGGTAGATATGAGACAATCGGATCAAGTATAATCCCTATCCCACATCTAAGAAGAAGAGAGAGCAAGTATTCCATCTCCATTTTACAGATAAGGAAACCGAGGCCTAGAAAGGTTCAGTAACATGCCCCAGATCGCTCACCTAGCCAGGGGCAGAACTCGAAATAGAACCCAGGACTCTTGCCTCCAAGTATAAGAGTCTCTTTTCCCAGCAGACCCTTCAGCAGTTTTCGCCTTCAGTGAGCACTGGGGAAAAACTGTCAGCTGACCAACCAACCCGCAAACTGTTTAACCAACTGCTACACATTTTCAAAGACCCTGGATGCTCTGGGTCTTGGGGCCTCCAGCTTCCAGACCCATCAGTCAATTGATCCTTCCCCTCTCACAAGCCCACAACCTTGGTGTCATCCTTGGCTCCGCTCTCTCATTCACCCCACATTCCAATCCGTCAACGAAACCTGCCGGTCTCACCTTCACAACATCAACAAGATCTGCCCTTTCTTCTCCATCCAAACCGCTACCTTGTTAGTACAATCACTCATTCTATCCTGACTGGATTATTGCATCAGTCTCCTTTCTGATCTCCCAACCTCCTGTCTCTCCCCACTTCAGTCTATACTTCACTCTGCTGCCGGATTATCTTTCTACAGAAACACTCTGGGCATGTCACCCCACCTCCTCAAAAATCTCCAGTGTTTGCCTATCAACCTTCGTATCAAGCAAAAACTCCTCACTATTGGCTTCAAAGCTTTCCATCACCTTGCCCCCTCCTACCTCACCTCCCTTCTCTCCTTCTACAGCCCAGCCTGCACACTCCGCAACTGCAGCTAACCTCCTCACTGTGCCTCATTCTCACCTGTCCCCCCATTGACCCCTGGCCCACATCCTACCTCTGGCCTGGAATGCCCTCCTTCCTCACATCCGCCAAACCAGTACACTTCCCCCCTTCAAAGTCCTACTGAAAGCTCACCTCCTCCAGGAGGCCATCCCAGACTGAGCCCCCCTTTACCTCTGCTCCTCCTCCCCTCCCCATCAACCCTACTCCCTCCCTCTGCTCTACCCTCCTTCCCCACCCCACAGCACTGTGTATATTTGTACATATTTATTATTCTATTAATTTTATTAATGATGTATATATATATATATATAATTCTATTTATAATGATGCTATTGATGCCTGACTATTTGTTTTGTTTTGTTGTCTATCTCCCCCTTCTAGACTGTGAGCCCATTGTTGAGGAGGGATTGTCTCTATCTGTTGCCAAATTGTACTCTCCAAGTGCTTAGTACAGTGCTCTGCACACAGTAAGCGCTCAATAAATATGATTGAATGAATGAATATTTATTGGTTGCTTACTCTGTGCAAAGCATTGTACTAGGCATTTGGGAGAGTTGGTAGACATGATCCCTGCCCACAAGGAGCTTATAGTCTGGATGGGGAGATTGAAAATAAAATAAATTTGAGATAGAGGAACTGTCAGAGTATAAGGATATGGACATAAGTGTTGTGGGGCTGAGGGTGGGGTGAATATCAAGTGCTTAAGGGATACAGATCCAAATTCATAGACGATGCAGAGGGAAGGGTGGGTAGGGGGACATGAAGGAAGGCTTCTTGGAGGAGATAGGACATTAGGAGGGCTTTGAATGGGGAACAGTGGTGGTCTATCGGATATAGTTGGGGAAGGAGTTCCAGGCTAGAGGTAGAATATAGCCAAGAAGATTTTGGAGGGATAGATGAGAATGATGAGCAGAGAGTAGGTTGGCATGACAGGAGTGAAATGTGCAGATTGAGTTGTAGTAGGCCATTAACAAGGAGGGAGAGAGCTGGTTGAATTCTTTAAATCTGACAGTAAAGAGTTTCTGTTTGATGTGGAGGTGGTTGGGCAGCTACTGGATGTTTTTGAGGGGTGGGGAGATGTGGACTGAATGTGTATTTAGAAAAATCATCCAGACAGCAGAGTGAAGTAAGAACTGGAGAGGGGAGGGACAGGAGGCAGGGACATAAGCAATAATAATAATAATAAAGACATTTATTAAGTGCTTACTATGTGCAAAGCACTGTTCTAAGCTCTGGAGAGGTTACCAGGTGACCAGGTTGTCCCATGTGGGGCTCACAGTATTACTCCCCATTTTACAGATGAGGTAACTGAGGCCCAGAGAAGTGAAATGACTTGCCCGAAGTCACACAGCTGACAATTGGCGGAGCTGGGATTTGAACACAAGACCTCTGACTCTGAAGCCTGTGCTCTTTCCATTGAGCCACACTGCTTCTCTAAGCAATGAGGCCGAGGCAGTAGTCAAGGTGGGATATGGTAATTGCTTGGATCAGCAAAGTAGCAATTTGGATGGAGGGGAAAGGGCAGATTTTCACAATGTGAAAATTGAACTGCCAGGATTTGGTGACAGATCGAATAGTGGGGGTTGAATGAGAGAGGTGAGTTGAGCTTGTGGGCCTAAAAGATAGGGAGGATGGTGGTGTTGTCTATGGTAATGGAAGAATCAGTGGTAGTCCAGGGTTTGGGTAGGGAGCCCTGAGGGCAGAGAGGAAGCTCCAAACCACCCTTTATCACCAGACGCCCTGGCCTCAGCCTTGAGAGCAATCAGAGAGAAGTCTGGGAACAGCCCAGAGCACTGATGGAGGGAGGGCAGTGTGGAGGGAAGGGGCAGCAGAGAACACAAATAGCAAGGCTTGGCCTCTGGGAGAGGGAGGAAGAGCTGGGGGAGCCCACACCGCCTGCCAACTCATCCTTTCCCTCCCCCCCCACCCCTTTCTCTCCAAGTCATTTCCTAAAAGAATGTGATAAACAAAGAGCAGAGCCTAGCTGGTTCTGGCTGCCGCCACAGAGCGGGTGGTGGTGGCGGTGGCTGTTCCCTCCTGTCTCTGTAGCTTTCTTCACAAGGATTCCTGGGGGAGAAGTTACTCTGGTTTTCTGAAGCAAGAGAAGGAATACGCTGTTCCCTCCTGTCTCTGCAGCTCTCCCCACAAGGATTCCTGGGGGAGAAGTTACTCTGGTTTTCTGAAGCAAGAGAAGGAACACGGATGTTCCCTCCTGTCTCTGCAGCTTTCCCCACAAGGATTCCTGGGGGAGAAGTTACTCTGGTTTTCTGTAGCAAGAGAAGGAGCATTCACATTCTGGAAGACAAATACAAAGTATGGCCTCTCATGAAACTTCTTCCTTTTTCCTGGAGTTCCTTGTCTCAGCCCCTTCAACTGTGCGATACCTATATCCTATGCCCCTCCAGCCTTGTGCTAGTTTCTCCTAGGCCTCCCCCGACCAAAATGATCCCTTGAACAAAGACTAACAAGAGCTAGGAGGAGAGCTGGGGGGCAGGGAGGTGGGTTGCCTGGGAAGAACATTGTTAAATCCCTGTGGTTTCAACACAAAATCCCCTAGTGGGGAGCCCCCAAACCAACTCAAACAAATGGATGCCTTGCCAGGCACCTTCCACTAACATCCGACAGGCCCAGAATTCTTCGCTTCCAGGAAATTCTTCCTGTGGCCAAACCTCCGTCCCTCCTGCTGCCCATTTTACCAGCTTCATTGCCTAAAACAATAGCCCAATGCCTCCCCAGGGTGGTGGCTTCCCCCCAGACTCTTTTATCAGCTCACTGCTGAGCTCCAATGGCCATTTACGGAGCCCCATTGGACCTGCCATGGTGGCGTCTGTTGTTATCATCAGCCCTGGGAGCCTGCCTGAGACAGGGAGAATTCTCCCCAGGGGAAATAGGATCCGGGCCCAAAGAAAGCAAGCAGCCTTCAGACAGCAGCTCCACAGCCAAGATGGGAGAGCTCTTAGCTCCCAAGTTCCTAGCCCACTTCTCTTGGCATAGGTCAGTCAGTCTGTCCATCAGAATGCCAGCAAGATGTCTAAGTGCCAGCTCTGTGCAGGATGCTGAGGGGGAGACAGAGAGAGGAGACTGCAGAGTTTGAGGAGCTGACAGTCAGCTGGGCGTGCACACACACACACACACACTCTCTCTCTCTCTCCCTCTCTCTCTCTAAGGGTGTCCGGGCCAGAGGAGCTGGCCCAAAGTAGAGAGCTCGCCATGTGGTAAATGATTGTCATCCATCACACCCACTCGCTTCTGGGGTAAAAAGACGTGAAGTTAGCCAATGTAGAGTTAGCCACCTCTGGGAAGGAACTTAAAAGCATGGTAAGGCCCAGCATTGCCCAATCCATCAATCGATGGTATTTATTGAATGTGTAGAGTACTGTACTAAGCACTTGGGAGAGTACAGTGGAGTTGGTAGACACATTCCCTCCCCATTCACTTGAGAGGGAGATGGATATTCAAGTAAATTATGGCTATGTACATAAATGCTGCGGGGCTGAGGGTGAGGTGAATAGCAAGTGCTTAAAGGGTACAGATTCAAGCGCATAGGTGTTGCAGAAGGGAGAAGGAGAAGGGGAAATGAGGGCTTAATTCTTTCATTCAGTCAGTCATATTTATTAAGCACTTACTATGTGCAGAGTACTGTACTAAGCGCTTGGGAAAATGCAGTACATCAATAAACAGTGACATTCCTTGCCCATAATGACCTCATAGTCTAGAAGCACACGGTAGGCTTGTGGCTGTGATCACCATGTGTCCGACCTGATTACCGTGTATCTAACCCAGTGCTTAGCACTTAGTAAGCCCTTAGTAAATACCACGATTATTATTACTACTAACCTCTCGCCTAAAGGACCCAGATTTTAAAGTGGAATGGAGAGGGTGGAGTAGGAACCCAGCAGGCCCCTTAGGTAGGTTTCTTCCTGGGTGGTGGGAATCATGGGAGAGAAGGAGGAACTCATTTGCCCCCACCTGACCCCTCTCCTGTCATCCCCACTCCCAGCCAACTGAGGATGCAGAGAAGACAAAGAAACATTTTACTGGGCTAACAGAGTTGTGGGGTGGGATTTCCTTGTGGACCATTTTTTGACCACGTGACCAGCCCCTTGGCTAGCCTCAGCCACTCTGTAAGAGCTCAGAAAGGGGTATGACGAACCATTGTTCCCATCAAGCCGCCAGGCTCTGTTTGCCCTCAGCTTCCCGCCCCACCCTGATCCAGCCTGCAAGGCTTTTTTTTATGGTATTTGTTAGCACTTACTATGTGCCAGGCACTGAACTAAGTACTGGGGTAGGTACAAGATAGTCATGTTGGAGCAAGTTACAGATGAGGTAACTGAGGCACAGAGACGTTAAGTGACTTGCCCAAGGTCACACAGCAGGCAAGTATCAGCACTGGGTTTAGAACCTAGGTCCTCCGACTACCGGGCCCATGCTCTTTCCATTAAACCGGATTACTTCTTTATATGTGTTGGTCCTATTTCCACGAGCCCATGTAGTCCCTATAAACCGTGTGCTCCCAGCCCCTCGCTCCCAACTCAAGGCCCCCTCCCCTGACTGGGTGGTTTCCAGAGACCCCTTTCTACGCCCACCTCCCCCTCAGAAGAGGTTTGGAGACAGACACAGCTTGCCTCCCTCCCCAAGATGGCAGCTGTGGCGGTTGTGCTGACCCCAGCGCAAGCCATCTAGTACTTCCTAAGTGCTTAGTACAGTGCTCTGTACACAGTAAGCACTCAATAAATACGATTGAATGAATGAATGAATGAAGCCAGCTGCAGAGGGAGGAAGGTGTTATGGGGTCGGAATCTGGAAGCTACTGAAAAACTGTTCCCCAGTCCACCCTGGGGCCCAAGGGATAAGGAGACGGAGAACAAACAGCCTCGCCTTTCCAATCTCCCCATGGTAGCCACTACCCTTGAGCTTGAGGAGGAAGCAATCTCTGGGGTCCAGCCACAAGACTCCATCCAGGCCATGGGGCCCATCACTACAGGCACCGTTCTCCCTGCCCAGAATGCTACTCGATGCCCATCCTGGTTCCACTGCCTCCACAACCTTTGCCAAACTGGGATTCCCCTGCCCACCTCCTTCCAGCCCTAAACCCACCTCCACAAGAAACCTCCTCAGATTCATCCCAGTTGACTGTGGTCCCCTTGGTCACCCTTCAGCAGTTGTGTATACAGTATCATTTAAACATTTATGTTGTTTGTGCTGCATATTTATGTTCCATCATTTATGTCTGCTTCTCTGTTCTGCCTCTGTCTGACTAGACTATGGGCCGCCAAGGGCAGGGGCTGTCTTCTCCTCCTCCCGCCCCTTTGTCCACCGTGGCTAAGTACCCTGTTCCCAGGGGGTACTGGGTACCCAGGGGCACTCAGTCAGTCTGCACTACTGCCTGCCTAATAACCTTTCAACGCCTGTGTGAGGCCCAGGGCTCTTTGGGATCCCCGGTGCCTGTTTGTAAACCAACTGCAGCCTCTCCTCTTGATCCAGAGAAACAAACCTGATTGCAAAAACCATCTGGGCCCTCGGCGGAGGGCCCAGCAGAGACCATCAACCTTTGTTGCCTACTGTGGGCCCCGGGTGTCCCCTCCTCCACCCCCATCAAAGCCATAGTATTTATTGAGAGTACAAGTGCTTGAACTCACTGTGCCTCGTTCTCCTCACTGTGCCTCGTTCTCACCTGTCCCACCGTCGACCCCCGGCCCACGTCCTCCCCCTGGCCTGGAATGCCCTCCCTCCGCACATCCACCAAGCTAGCTCTCTTCTTCCCTTCAAGACCCTACTGAGAGCTCACCTCCTCCAGGAGGCCTTCCCAGACTAAGCTCCCTCCTTCCTCTCCCCTCCTCCCCCTCCCCACCCCCCCCGCCTTACCTCCTTCCCCTCCCCATAGCACCTGTATATATGTATATGCTTGTACATATTTATTACTCTATTTTACTTGTACATATTTATTCTATTTATTTTATTTTGTTAATATGTTTTGTTTTGTTGTCTGTCTCCCCCTTCTAGACTGTGAGCCCGCTGTTGGGTAGGGACCGTCTCTATATGTTGCCAACTTGTACTTCCCAAGCGCTTAGTACAGTGCCCTGCACACAGTAAACACTCAATAAATACGTTTGAATGAATGAATGAATGAATGAATGAACTCACCAATGGGGCTTTTCCTCCAAATTCAGGATTTTATTTCATACGTTTGGGCAGTGGGAAGACGACCCAACCTGCCTGGCATAATCACTGACCCATTAGCCCCTACCTGCCCCGGCGCTAGCACAATAGTCAGCACATAGTAAGTGTCTAACAAATACTGTGACTAACTCACTGGGTTATCCATCCTGCATCTCTGGAAGGGGGTTCTAGCAGGAAGAAGAAGCTGCTGAGAGAGGCGGGGGGTTGTAGTTGAACTCTCAGGGTCTGTGGCCATTCCCCCCCCACCCCCGCCCAGGGCCACCACCCTGGCCACACCCCTGGCAAAGGCGCTGACCCGGGATGCTGCCATGTCTCCAGCTCCTAAGCAGATTCCAGAGTTTAGTAATCCTGGGGACCTGGGTGGCTGAGGGTCGGGAGCTGAGGGAAGTTTTCTGGCTTGCGTCCGGAAACACAGGTTATGGCCAGTTGAACCCAACCCAAGGGAGCGGTCCCATGTGGGAGGGGCGGCAGATGGGGGAGCCCAATTTTATTCTGAGGTGTTCACAGATTTTCTGGTCACCCAGTTATTCGCTCCTTCTGCAGCCGAGGAGATAGATGGAGCTTCTGAAGCAAAACGCCTCCGAATCAATTGTTCCTTCCTTCTCCAGATTTCACCTGGGAAGGAATCAGCTTCTGAAGCCTGAGGCCGACCCCCTTCCATGTGCCCTGCCCCCAAGGCTGCGGGTCACCCCTTGCGCACATGCCCAGGGTGCTAAGAGGAACTCAGACGGTGGGAATAAGGCACCTCAGGTAGCAGAGAGTAAAATAATTTGGTAAACTGACTTCCTCCTCCAATGAACTCCCTGCTTTCTTCCCTTCTCCCATGCTCATTCCTTCCTTCCTTACCTTCAACACCTTATTTTTTTTCCTCTCTGGAGACTTTTCACAGCTATTGATTTTCTTTCTCTGCTAAACAGGCACTCAACAAATATTACCGATTGACTGATTGATTTATGGATTTACTGGAGGGATTGTATCTGGGTTGGAGCCCCAATCCAGGGGCTGTGTTGAATTGGGTGGGTCAGGATCAAATTGTGGGTGGGGGAGAGGAACCAGGCCTACCCTGTAGGAACTCCTTGTTTTCCCTCCCAAACCTTGCCCTCTCCCTGACTTTCCCATCTCTGTTGACGGCACTACCGTCCTTCCCGTCTCACAAGCCCGCAACCTTGGTGTCATCCTCGACTCCGCTCTCTCATTCACCCCTCACATCCAAGCCATCACCAAAACCTGCCGGTCTCAGCTCCGCAACATTGCCAAGATCCGCCCTTTCCTCTCCATCCATACCGCTCCCCTGCTCATTCAAGCTCTCACCCTATCCCGTCTGGACTACTGCATCAGCCTTCTCTCTGATCTCCCATCCTCATGTCTCTCTCCACTTCAATCCATACTTCATGCTGCTGCCTGGATTATCTTTGTCCAGAAACACTCTGGGCATATCACTCCCCTCCTCAGAAATCTCCAGTGGCTACCAATCAATCTGCGCATCAGGCAGAAACTCCTCACCCTAGGCTTCAAGGCTGTCCATCACCTCGCCCCCTCCTACCTCACCTCCCTTCTCTCCTTCTACTGCCCAGCCCGCACCCTCCGCTCCTCCGCAGCTAATCTCCTCACCATACCTCGTTCTCGCCTGTCCCGCCATCGACCCCTGGCCCACGTCATCCCCCGGGCCTGGAATGCCCTCCCTCTGCCCATCCGCCAAGCTAGCTCTCTTCCTCCCTTCAAGGCCCTATTGAGAGCTCACCTCCTCCAGGGGGCCTTCCCAGACTGAGCCCCTTCCTTCCTCTCCCCCTCGTTCCCCTCTCCATCCCCCCCATCTTACCTCCTTCCCTTCCCCACAGCACCTGTATATATGTTTGTACATATTTATTACTCTATTTATTTATTTATTTATTTTACTTGTACATATCTATTCTATTTATTTTATTTTGTTAGTATGTTTGGTTTTGTTCTCTGTCTTCCCCTTTTAGACTGTGAGCCCACTGTTGGGTAGGGACTGTCTCTATATGTTGCCAATTTGTACTTCCCAAGCGCTTAGTACAGTGCTCTGCACATAGTAAGCGCTCAACAAATACGATTGATGATGATGATGATGAATCCGAAAAGCAGGTACGAAGGAGGTGCAGTACAACTCCAGCTCCCTCCTGGGCAGCAGTCAGAGGACTGGAAGAGCCCTCTGGAGATCATCATGGCCAGCCCCCTGCCTGCAGATCTCTCATCAGCCTCATTATCACATTCAACCATATTTACTGAATACCAACAGGGTACAGAGCCCAGTACTGCGCACTTGGACACATTCAACTGGAGTAAAAGACACAGCCCCTGCCCTCAAGGAGCTTATAGTCCCAAGCCAAGAGAGCATCTTGCCTATTCTGGGAGAGAAGAAGAGTCCACAACCTCCTGCAGTGTTCTTCTCCAGTGATTTGCGGTCTTTACTCTCAGGAAGTTCTTCTTTAAGTCTGACTTAAATCTCCCTTGCTGCAACTTCAGTCCAGAGCAAGTGCAGCACATTCATCTAGAGGGACTAGCCAGAGGGACAGGGATGGGTAGTGGTAGAATTTATTTGGAGATTTTTTCAGAAAAAGGTCAACAGGACTGCTGTTGCTCTTAGTGTAGTTTCGTTGTTTGTTTATTAAAGACACTGTTTAATATTTACTGACATCTGGGGGAGAAAGAGCCCAAAATGGAACCCCGGGCAAAAATGACACATGCCTCTGGAATGCTTTCCCGCTGTGCTGCTACTTTGACTTGTCTTTTTTGGGTGATGAAGGAGGAGGCAATAAGAGAGGGACAGGAAGCACTGATGGCAGCTTTGACTGGAGTCCTGTTATCCAGGACTAGAGGCCTCCCTCCCCTTGCCGGGAGGGGACCATGGCCATCTACATTGGGACATGTGGCACTGGCATCCAAGGGACCAATCAATCAATCAGTGGTATTCGTCAAGTGCTTACTGTGTACAGAGCTCTGAACGAGTCCTTGGGAGAATGCAATAGAATTGGAAGACATGATCCCTGCCCATGTCACTCCTTCCACAGGGTTTCATCTCTGTCACCCGTTCTATTGCCCTGGGGTAGCATGTCAGTCCTGTCCATCCTGTGGGGAGAGTCTGAGCATTTTCCCCATCCCTGCCACCCAGCTGCGAAATCCCTCTCGACTGTAAGCTCATTATGGGCAGGGAATGTATCTGTTATATTCATTCAATTCATTCAATCATATTTATTGAGCGCTTACTGTGTGCAGAGCACTGTACTAAGTGCTTGGAAGTTACCTCATCCCTAAAATGGGAATTCAATTCCTGTTCTCTCTCTCTCTTGGACTGTGAGCCCCCAGTGGGACAGGGCCCGTGACAGATTGTATTGCATCTACCCCGGTACTTGGTACATGTAAGCACTTAACAAATTCCAGTTATTATTATTATTAGGTGATGTCCCCACAGCTTTTCAAGCTGAACTCCCAGACTTGCTCATGCCAGATAGAGACCTGACCTGAGAGTTTCCATTCAGTGCTGAGGGGTTCCGAAGTGGCAGCTAACTGGCTTGTTAGCCTGTGGAAATCAGCTCCTTCCTTGTTTTCACCTTCCCTAGACTACTCAGCCCCATGCTCACATGATAGCCTGGCCCCACTGCTGGTTACCATGACTCTCTTGTCAGGGAGCCTCTCACCCCTGTTTCAATTTGAGGTGCTCCCCGTGGAGGCGGAGAGCATCCCAGGGTTTCCCCGTGGCCTGACTACAGGGAGGACCAGAGGAGCATTAAGGGCTCTGGTTAACGTGGAATATGTGCTGGGAGTGGGCAGGGAAAGAGAGGGGAGTTAGGAGACAGCTGGCTGGAGGAGACAGAGCAAGTAGTCCAGAATTGGTGGGTTGTGGGGAGATAGTGAGGGCCAGAACCAGGGAGGATTGGGTAGGAGACAGTGGCAGACAGCTGAGAAATCAAATCCGACCTGCAAGAAGGGAAGAATGAGGTGTAGAGAGGCAGCAGAGGTGGATGACAGCCCTTCCCCTGCAAAGAGGTTTTCTTTCCAGCGCTTAGAACAGTGTCCAACACTTAGAACAGTGCTTTACATATAGTAAGCACTTCATAAATACCATTATTATTATTATTTCCCCAGAAGAGCTTGGTTGAAACTGCAAGAGACTTATGTAGCTCTGTCTTAAGGCAGACCTCCTTGAGGGCTCCCTAAGCTGAGTGAGCTTATAGTCTAGGCATCCTGATGTCTCTAAGACACTGGACCCTCATCTGCCCTGGTTGGTGTAGGGCTAGATATGCTCAGAGACAGGGGGCTGGACCAGATGACCCCTCGAGAGTCCTCCCAGCTCTAGAATTCTGTTTCCACCAAGCCCTGTGGATCTGTTTCTGTACCTGTGGGAGCAGGGCAGGATGTGCCAGGATCTCGGGGCACATAGCTAAGAGAGAGGAGGGGCATTGGGCCATGTGCCTCATGATGTTGGCGGACTTGGCATTGGCACCCAGTTCTTGCTCCTTGGGGCATTTACTCCCGCTGCTCCTCCAGCTGCAGTCCCTGCCATCACCAATTCCCCTGCCCTGGGCTGGTCCCTGTTCCACCCTCGATCCACCCCCTCTGTGCTTCCAGTGAGGGTGCTACCTCAAGGAGCACTGGCGTCTAAGGTACCAATCAATCAACCAGTGGTATTCGTCAAGTACTTACTGTGTACAGAGCTCTGAACGAGTCCTTGGGAGAATGCAATAGAACTGGAAGACATGATCCCTGTCCTGTGGGAGTTAGCAATCTAACAGAGGAGGCAGACTTTAAAAGACATTAGAGACAGAGGAAGTGGCAGAGAATAGGGACATATACATCTCCTCCTCTAGACTGTAAGCTCCCTGTGGGCAAGAAACATGTCTACCAACTCTGTTCTATTGTACTCTCCCAAGTGCTTAATACAGTGTTCTGCACACAGTAAGCTTTCAGTAAGTATGATTGATTAAATACGATTGATTGTTAAAAAATTAATGTGGAGCTGGGGGTAGGGAATCAAAGTGCTTAGGGGTTCAGACCCAAGGGCAAAGGTGATGCAGAAGGGAGAAAGAAAAGGATGAGGAGATGAGTGTTCAGTCAGGGAAGGTTTCCAAGAGGTGATGCTATTTTAATAGGGCTTTGATGATGGGAAGAGCACTGGTCTGTTGGTTATGAAGGGGGGGCATTGGATGGTCAGATATGGGAATCAATCAATCAGTCAATCAGTGGTAATTATTGAGTGCTTACTGTGTGCAGAGTGCTGTACTAAACACATGGCCCTGATCTAATGCTCCCAGGGTGCCGATTCCCCCCCGCCAGCCCCACCAGGTTTGGGAGCGGCTCCAGTGGGAACAGGGAACTTGGAGCTAGTGGAGTGCCATGGCTGTGGACCAGGGGGCCTCAGGGGTCTTCCAGAGAAACGCTCCAGGTCAGGAGTCTGGGCAGACTTCCATTTGACATCATTCTGCTCTGCAGTGAACGCTCGTGGGCTGATGTAGTGATGTCATAGTGACATCATGTGTAATGGTGGTGACAGCGGATTGGCAGAAGCCAGTCCTGGCTTTCAGTCCATCTCAGAGCTGGTGGTTCCTTTGGCCTCCAGTGGCCCACAGAGGCAGCCCACAGTAGTAGCCCACAGCAGACTGTGAGGGCAACCTGCAACAGGAGCCCGTAGTAGTAGCCTGAGACAGCAGTCAACAACTGCAGGCAGCAACAGCATCCCGCAACAACAGCCAGTAGCAACAACAGCTCACAGCAGCAGCCCAAAGGGGCAACCCCCTTCACCTCCCCTACCCTCTTCACCTCAGCCCTCCCCCCGCCCCCCGGGCTATTTTGAGATTTAGCCTTCGGGGCTTAATCTCCTTAAGCAAAAGGATGGTGCCTGTGGATGTCATCCTGCTGACCCTGGCTCATCTCAGAGGACATAAATACGATTGATGATGATGATGATGATGATGACAGGTGGGAGCCCAAAGGAGGGCCGGCAGCCACCATGCCAGCGCCAATTAGGGCAGTGCCCACAGAGACCGGCGTGGCCAGCATGGGCATCCTGCAGGGCGGCCCTGTCCGAGAGGAGGAGCCTGGTGGTGAGGCCCCCTTGCCCGGGTGGCAACACTGCAGGGTGGCAACCAGGGCTGTTGCTGGACATATCATCTCCAGCTTGATTTTCTCCGACTCCCCAGATCAGTGAACTGGACATCATTTTGAAAATAAAAAAACACAGCAGAACCTGAACGACTCTCTCCTGCTAATTAGCGGCCGCTGCCTCCCCATCTTCGTTACTAGCCCAACGGGGCTGGAGGCCACGCTTCTTGGGGCACCCCGGCTCGATTCACTGGGAAAACACTTGGTTGGGGTGGTGCAATGAGTTTGCCGAGCACTATACTAAACCTGGTGTCGCTACAAGAAAATCAGTTCAGACTCAGTCCTTGCCTGAAATGAGGCTCACAGTCTAAGGTGGTGGGGAAACGGTTCTTGAATCCCCATTTTACAGATCAGATGAAGCACAGAGAAATTAGGAATCTGGGATTGGGAACAAGGCTGCAGACCATGGATCATGCTCCCCCTTGTGCGCTTCCTGATTGGCTGGGAGCCCAAGCGATTGACAGCCGAGGCCCTAGGTTTTGGAGGTTCTTCCCGAAGAGACCGGCCGGCCACCATCCTCCCTGGATTCTGGGGGTGGTCCTGAGGCCCTCTGCCATAGCATCATCATCATCATCATCATCAATCGTATTTATTGAGCGCTTACTATGTGCAGAGCACTGTACTAAGCGCTTGGGAAGTACAAATTGGCAACATATATAGACAGTCCCAGGAGCGATCAATCAAGCAATCAGTTGTACTCACTGAGTGCTTACTGCATGCAGAACACTGTTACTAAGTACTTGGGAGAGTATAACAGAGTTGGTAGACACTTTCCCTGCCCACAGTGAACTTACAGTCAGGAAGAGGAGACAGACGTTAGTATAAATAAATAAATTATGAATATGTATGTAAGTGCTGTGTGGCTGAGGGAGGAGTTTGAATAAAGGGAGCAAATCCAAGTGCAAGGGAGATGCAGAAGAGAGTGGGAGAAGAAGAAATGAGGGCTTAGGGAAGACCTCTTGAAACGCTTAGTACAGTGCTCTGCACACAGTAAACGCTCAATAAATACAATTGAATGAATGAATGAAGGCTATCTAATGGATAGAGCACGTGCCTGGGAGTCTAAAGGTCAAGGGTTCTAATCCAGCCTCCACCACTTATCTGCTATGTGGCCTTGGGCAAATCACTTCACTTCTCTGTGCTTTAGTTACCTCATCTGTAAAATGGGGGTTAAGACTGTGAGACCTACAATGATAATAATAGCAATTATGGTATTTGTTAAGTGCTTACTATGTGCCAGGCACTGTACTAAGCACTAGGGTGGATACAAGCAAATTGGGGTGGATACAGTCCCTGTCCCACATGGGGCTCACAGTCTCAGGAACTGTGTTCAACCTGATTTGCTTGTATCCATCCCAGTGCTTAGTAAAGTGCCTGGCACATAGTAAATGCTCAACAAATACCATAATTATCATTATTATTTTATAAGGTTTTGACAGTGTCGAGAGTGATTGTCTGTCGGATATGAAGAGCAATGGGGCTGGAGTGGGCGGGCTGGCTTGGCAATCTATCAGTCAGGGCTCCCAGGGATGAAGGCAAGATTCATGTGGTACGAAGTGGGGGTGTCAGCGCGGCCACAAGACTCTCCACTGGACCTGGCCTGGGCAAAGCTGGGAGCCAATTCCTTCCTCCTGGAGCTTGTAGTGATGCCTGGCTGCCAACCTGGAGCAAGGAGAGGCTCAAACAGGAGCAGGGGCTGGTGGGGCAGAAGACTGCCTAAATCTCCTGGCTGGCTCTCCCTGGGCCCCTGAGAATCTCTGGGGGACTCAGACAGAGACTAAGATGCCCATCGTTTACATGGGTGGGGCTGCCTAGGATTGTAAATCAAACTTCCCAACCGGTCACGCAAGACCAGAAGAGCATTGCCCACCCTCCCTCCCAGAGCTCTGCTGTGTGACCTTGAACAAGTTGCTTAGCTTTACTGGGCCTCAGGTACCTCATCTGGAAAATGGGAATTTAGATTGTGAGCCCTATGTGGAACAGGGACTGTGACCAACTTGATTAGCTTGTATCTACCCCAGTGCCTGTCCCGCCGTCGACCCCCGGCCCATGTCATCCCCCTGGCCTGGAATGCCCTCCCTCCGCACAGCCGCCAAGCTAGCTCTCTTCCTCCCTTCAAAGCCCTACTGAGAGCTCACCTCCTCCAGGTGGCCTTCCCAGACTGAGCTCCCTCCTTCCTCTCCCCCTCGTTCCCCTCTCCATCCCCCAGTCTTACCTCCTTCCCCTCCCCACAGCAACTGTATATATGTATATATGTTTGTACATATTTATTACTCTATTTTGTTTGTACATATTTATTCTATTTATTTTATTTTGTTAATATGTTTTGTTTTGTTCTCTGTCTCCTCCTTCTAGACTGTGAACCCACTGTTGGGTAGGGTCTGTCTCTATATGTTGCCAACTTGTACTTACCAAACACTTAGTACAGTGCTCTGCACACAAGTAAGCGCTCAATAAATACGATTGAATGAATGAATGAATGAAGTGCCTGGCACATAGTAAGCACTTAAAGAATACCTTGAAAAAAATAGAGCTGGCAATAGGTCAGCTCTCCTCATCATTCCAGCCTCTACTTATCCATTTGCTCTTTCCACGCCACCCCAGCTCACACGCTTCACCCCTCTCAAGCCACACTTCTCACTGTGCCTCGCTCTCACCTCTGCTGCTCTGATCACTTGCTCACACCTCCCCTCGTGTGTGAAACTACCCTCTCCACCTTTCCATCTGGCAGACCACCGCTCTCCTCATCTTCAAAGCCCAACTAAAATGACATCTCCTCCAAGCGGTCTTCCCTAATTAATCTCCACTCTATTCCTTCCCCAACGTCTACTGCTTCAACACTTCCTCATCGCACTTGGGTACTCATACCCATATCCTTCTACTCCGTGGCTTCCTCCTACCTGCACTTCATTTTAGTGTCTATCTCCCCTGATAGATTATAAACCCCATGAGGGCAGGGTAATTTCACCACATTCTCCCAGGTGCTTAATACAGTGTTCTGACTGCCGCTGATGCTCTGTAAATACTATTGATTGATTGATGGATGGATTGATTGAATGTCTTTCAGCCCCTGGTCCCTTAGAACCCAGCTAGGAAGTCCCCGAGGGAGGGGCAAGTGAGGGGCTGGCCACAGGCATCACTGAGAAGCAGTGTGGCTTAGTGGAAAGAGCACGGGCTTGGGAGTCAGAGGTCATGGGTTCTAATCCTGGCTCCACCACTCGTCAGCTGTGTGACTTTGGGCAAGTCACTTAACTTCTCTGTGCCTCAGTTACCTCATCTGTAAAATGGGGATTAAGACTGTGAGCCCCACATGGGACAACCTGATAACCTTGTATCTATCCCAGTGCTTAGAACAGTGCTTGGTACATAGTAAGTGCTTAACAAATACCATTATTATTATTATTATCATTATTTAGTGAGGGATTCAGTGACTTCTCCCCAGGCTCTCTCCCACGGGCCAGGCAGCAATCACCTCACCCCCGCTTTGTCAGCCACTGTGAAGGGCAGCTGGGAAGGAGGGGGCCTTGGAAGGAAGAGTTGCTTGTAGGTTTCCCCAAATTCAAGGCTAAGTAAGCTCAGTTCTAACCTGTTGTCTCTGTGAGCTGACCCTCCGTGGGGAAGAGAGGAGAGGAGAGGAGAGGGGAGAATGTTTGGGTCCCTCGCTGTGGGCTTGGCATCATGGGTCTGGTGTTTGGCCATGGCCCTGGGCAGATTTGCGAGATCCCTCTGCCTTCCTCTGGATAGCCAAGAGCAGTGAAAAGCTCTCCTGGGAGACATCCCCAGTGGTGATAGTGGTGGTGGCAGTGATGGCGACACTGCGTCTTCGACACTGTTCCCCACTGGATCCCTGTCTCCCTTCTCTCTGCCCGGGGCAGTTGGCCTGCCCAGCATGGGTAGAGAGAGGCATAGCTGCCTCAGCTGCCACACCTCCTAGCCCCTCTCTTGCAGCCAATCTCTGCTTCCCCCAGGGCCCCTCAGCAGTGCCCCTCCCAAGAGCCAGCCAGGAATGTTTGGGTACCAACCCTCCCGGTCCCATCCTGGGTTGTACAACCCAGGCCACCCAGGCCTCAGTTTCCCAGCTGGAAAGTGGAGAGGGTGGGCCAGGGAGACCTCTTCCAGAGAGCAGGGATGATTAAAGGATGTCAAGGATGAGGTTATCCAGTGGCGAGCCCTCTACCTGGTGGCTGACGGACAGAATGGCTGCCCCTGCACCCACCCCAAAACCGTAGCATCGGAGTCCAGAGCATTCTGGACAAAGCTATCTACTCTATATCAATCACGGCCGTTAGGCTGTCTGCTCACATTAAGGCTGAAAAAACCTGCCTCCCCCTCAGCCACACTGAGAACCCATGAGTGAATGGTGAATTTCAGAGGGGCACGATGCCGTGAAGACCGTCCCTCCCTCCTCCCAGCAGAGTGGCAGAGCCAACGAAGGTCAAGCAGGGGGCCCTAGGCCCTCCTCTCCCAAACTTGGCACATGGGAGGAAAGCTGCTCTGCAGGGAGAAACAAGCCCAGAGCACTGTTCTCCTCCTCTTCTGGGAGCCTGGCCCCAGCCTGGCCCCAGGGGGTGGAGCTGAAGCCAATGAAGCTCAGAATCCCCCTGAACCGCCACCCGCTGCCACGGCCTCCCATTACTTCTGGGCTGGAGAACCCACCAGCCAGGGCAGCGTGAACTTCCTCACAAAAGGCCAGGGATTTGGCCCCAGGGCTGGGCAGGCTGCAGACACAGCAGGGACAGCATGAGGTGCCAGGCTCTCTGGCTCTCCAAGTCAGGACCGGGCAGACCCAGCTGCAACTGCCAGTCCCTGGGATCACTTGGCTTGCTCACAAGGAACCTGCAGAAGGGCGAGCTTTTGGGGGCACGAAGCTCAACTGTCCCTCTGGGGGCTTCAGACGACTCGCAATTTCCCTACTGGATCCTGACAGGACCTACCCCCCACCTCACACACCTCAAAATCACACCACTAATGCATGGGAAGCAGCTGGGGGAGACAAGGATGCATTTGACTAAGGGCCACCCTAGGAAGGGGAGATTGTGAGGGTTGGCTCCTCCCTGGGACTTTTCTTCTCTGGTTTCTCAGGGACCCTGTCAGCCCTGGCCCAAAAATCCCCTTGGGAGAAAGGCCAGGGCTCCCGAAGCCACCGGCCTCCTCCCAACACCGGGAACGGCCGCTTCCACTTACGTCCACGGACATCTCCCGCTGAATCAGTTTCTTGGTCTCCTTCTCGCAGAAGTTGAGCATGGCCTCTCGGTTGTACAAGCCGGTGGACTGCTTGTCGGTCTGATTCCTCTGCCGGAGTCCCACCGGGACGCTCCTGTCCGGTTCCACCACATCCAGCTCCTTCTCCAGCTCCTCCATCTCCTCCGGCGACAGGGTGGACAACAAGTTGTCAATGTCCGGATCTTCGCTCACCTGCCGCCGGTACTTGGCTACCTTGGACATCTTGGACACCTTGGACCGTTTGGCCCCGGGGGCCAGGAGGTGTTTCAGCAGGAGGGTGGGGAGCCTGGTGATGTGGACTCGGGGGTAGGAGCAAACCAAGAGCTTGAAGACACCCTCCCAGCCTAGAGAGCCAGCGATGGTAGTGGTGCCTCCTCTCCACCCTGCAGGTGCTGGACTGTTAAATCGAAGCAGCCTTTCTCCAAGTGCCCGGGATAATGGTTATAAGGAAAAGCCGGGATTGGGGCAACCCCCGGCCAATAAGAGCCAACAGATGCCGGAGCGGGGAGGCCGGCCCAATCACCCAAGGCCGCAGGCGGGACTCCCGCCCTGTCAGGGCCGTTTGAAACCTGAGGACATTCCAGGCAATCTTGGAGAGCTACATGACCAAATTTAGTTCGGAGCATTTAGCCTTTTAAAGACAAGGGGACGAGGCAGTGAGAAAAGACACAAAAATGCGCAGGCTGGCGGGGCAGGCTCTGGAAAGGAGGAAAAACAGCAAAGCAGCAGAATGTGTCCATAAACAGCTCAGCTCGTCAGCCCCATCCATCCCCTCTTCTGGGGATGGATTTTTTGGGTCCCCATCACGGGAAGGGAAGGTGTCTGTGGGGTGGAGGGCTCTCAGGGACTCCACTCCTTTCTACTCTATTTGGTAATAAAATGCGCTGGTCCACGATGAGGCTGTTCCAGCCCCACAGAAGACAGGCGTTCTGGGGACTGGCCTGTTGTCCACTGGCCTGTCGAGGTCCGCCCCCCGCCTTTGCCACTTGCCACGTCCACCTGGTTGGAGCCAGGGGCTCCTTCTCTCCTTCCTGCTTCTGGGAGGAAACCCTGCTGCCATCCTTCCTTGCCAACTTGGTTGGGGATTGTGATCAGCAGGGACCCGCAGAAAGGAGGAGTGCGTGAGGTGTACCAGGCCCCACCCTCTTCCCCTGGGGGTGGCTGGCCTGCCCGACAGCTGCCCACCGGGGACAGAGAGAACAAAAAACCCAGAGGACACGGCCCCCTCGAGCCCAAGGGATCATTGGTGGGTTTTCAGGGAAATGTTATTCTAGGTAGATAGTAGATAGGGGTTGGCGGGAGGAGAGTGAAACCTTTCCACATCTCATCAATCACACAACTTCCTTAGGTCCCAGGGACATACAATACTCCTTTAACCTCTACCTAATTCCTTCTCCTAATCTGTGCCTCACAGCCCTGGCGTGACCTCTTGGGAGGGATGCTTCATTTTCGTCCAATCTCCCCTCCCCTCTTTCCTCCCCAGTCCAGGGAAGAGGCAGAGCCTGGCCCAGTTGGGCCCAAAGGGCGGGCTACACTCTTGCCAACCCTTCGGGTGCCAAGGCCTGAGCCTGAACTCTGGGTTGGGGAAAAGAGCTTCTAGATTGATCAGAGAATAGGGTATTAAATGTCAGTGCAGCTGGGGAGCACCACGGGGCTGGAGAAGGAGGTACAAGAAGCAGGGTGGAGAAGATGGAGGAAATGTTTAGAAGGATCATGGAACAGTCTTCCAATACCTTAGTGAGAGGGTTGAATTCCACCCTATGGCGGTACCGAGAGCAATAATTTATTGAGGGGACAAGGAGAGTATGGCAGGCTTGAGGTATTTAATAACAATAATAATAGTGATATTCGTTAGGTGCTTACTATGTGCAAGGCACTGTACTAAGTGCTGGGGTTGATCCAAGCAAATCGGGTTGGCTACGATCCCTATCCCACCTGGGGCTCACAATCTTAATCCCTATTTTACAGGTGAGATAACTAAGGCACAGAGAAGTGAAGTGACTTGCCCAAGGTCACACAGTCGACAAGTGGCAGAGTCAGGATTAGAACCCAGGTCCCGCTGACTCCCAGGTTAGTATGCTATCCACTGGGCCACGCTGCTTCTCACCTTTATCACCTTGGTGGGGTATGATGATTTGCATGAAGTCAGGGTGGGAATCAAATCTGGCTGAAGCAAATGGTCATAAGTCATTTAATAGTATTTGTTGAATGCTTGCACTGTGCAGAGGACTGCACTAAGTGCCTGGGAGAGTATGATGGAATTAGCAGACATGATCCCTGCCCTCAAGGAGCTTGCAATCTAGTAGGGGAGAACAGCATTCATCTACCCTTACACCTCATTTCATGCTCTCTTCTCTGGCCAAATCAATTCTCTAGGCTTTATGCCAATGCATAACAACACACTTACTGGATGCACTTCCCACTCCTCTTTGCCTAACTACATCTCTTAAAAGCCCGACTGAAACACACCTCCTGCAGGAAGCCTGCCCAGATTACCCCACCTGTCCTCAGGTACCCTCTTGGAAAACTTGGGTAAGTCTGGAGCAAATGCTTCTGTTTCTGTTCCTTGCTTTGATTACATACATTTTGGTATTAATATTTTTCCTGTTCTTGTACTAGACTGCAAACTCCCCATCATCAGCAAAACTCTCTTTCTTCCATGTGGGTTATTTTTACTTAGGAGAGCACACAAACTCTAGGAGTTCCAGCTTTAGCGGGGAGGGGGCAATGAAGGGGATTCCTCCCCAACTTTAACTGGGGCCCTGAGGCAGCTTGGGGGACAGGGCAGATAGTTGTAACTACTGGGTCCCTGAGCCCTTCCCAGACTGAGCCCCCACTTTTTCCTCTCCTCCTCCTCTTCCCCTCCCTATTACCCCGCCCTACCCCCTTCTCCTCCCCACAGCACTTGTGTATATTTGTACATATTTATTACTCTATTTTATTAATGATGTGTATATAGCTATAATTCTATTTATTCTGATGGTACTGACACCTGCCTACATGCTTTGTTTTGTTGTCTGTCTCCCGCTTCTAGGCTGTGAGCCCGTTGTTGGGTAGGGACCGTCTCTATATGTTGCCGATTTGTACTTCCCAAGCGCTTAGTACAGTGCTCTGCACACAGTAAGAGCCCAATAAATATAATTGAATGAATGAATGAATAAATGATGGGGACTCAGTTTTCAGTTCATCCCCTAATAAAGATAACAATAACGATAATAATAATAGTGGTATTCGTTAAGCATTTACTATGTGCCAAGTGCTCTATTAAGCTCTGGGCTAGATACAGGATAATCAGGTCGGACACTCTGTTTGTCCCATATGGGACTCACAGTCTAAGTAAGAGGGAGAATAGGTAGTGAATCCCCATTTCACGGATGAAGAGATTGAGGCACAGAGAAGCAAAGTGACTTGCCCAAGGTCACCCACCCAGCAGGCAAGTGGCAGAGCTGGGATTATAACCCAGGGCCCTTCCAGGCCTGTGATCTTTCCACCCATCTGTGGAAGAGGAGAGAATGCCTAAGTTTCTGTCCCACTGTTATTATTATTCTACATGTCTACCAACTCTGTTGTATTGTATTCTCCCAGGTGCTTAATACAGTTCTCTGCATCCCAAAACATGGAAAGCTGTGCTTAGTACAGTGCTCTGCACACAGTAAGCATTCAATAAATACGATTGAATGAATGAAAGTTAACTGATGTCCGCCTGTCTTGCCTATTAATTGTGAGCTCTAGGACTGTGAGGTCATGGTGGGCAGGGATTGTCTCTCTTTATTGTGATATCGTACTTTCTCAAGTGCCTAGTACAGTGCTCTGCACACAGTAGGTAAGCACTCAGTAAATACGATGGAATGCCAAACAATCACACTTCCCCCCTTCGAAGCCCTACCGAAGGCTCATCTCCTCCAGGAGGCCTTCCCAGACTAAATAATAAGGATGGCATTTATTAAGCGCTTACTATGTGCAAAGCACTGTTCTAAGCGCTGGGGAGGTTACAAGGCGATCAGGTTGTCCCACAGGGGGCTCACAGTCTTAATCCCCATTTTACAGATGAGGTAACTGAGGCCCCAGAGAAGTGAAGTGACTAAACCCACCTTTTCCTCAGCTTCTCCTCCCCTCCCCATTGCCCTGACTCACTCCCTTTGGTCTTCCTCCCTCTCCCCCCACAGCATTTGTGTATATATGTACATATTTATAATTCAATTTATTTATATTAATGATGTGTGTATGTCTATAATTCTACTTACTGATATTGACGGTACAGATGCCTGGTTACTTGTTCTGAGAGAAGCAGTGTGGCTTACTGGAAAGAGCATGGGCTTGGGAGTGAGAGGTCGTGAGTTCTAATCCCTGCTCTGCCACTTGCCTTTGGACAAGTCACTTAACTTCCCTGTGCCTCAGTTCCCTCATTAATAAAATGGAGATTAAGACTGTGAGCCCCAGGTGGGACAACCTGATTATCTTGTATCTACTCCAGTGCTTAGAACAATCTACTTGTTTTGTTTTGTTGTCTGTCTCCCCCTTCTAGACTGTGAGCCGGTTGTTATGTAGGGATTGTCTCTATCTGTTGCCAAATTGTACTTTCCAAACACTAGGTACAGTGCTCTGCCCACAGTAAGTGCTCAATAAATATGATTGAATGAATTAATGAATAAATGAACAGTGCTTGGCACATAGAAAGCGCTTAACAAATACCATCATTATTATTATTATTATTTTTATTATTTGATGCCTGCCTCCCCCCTTCTACACTGTCAGTCCGTTGTGGGCAGGGAGTGTCTTTATTTGTTGCTGAATTGTACTTTCCTAGTGCTTAGTACAGTCTCTGCACGCAGTAAGAGTGGACAAGTAACTTAACTTCTCTGTGTCTCAGTTCCCTTGTCTGGAAAATGGGTATTAAGACCGTGAGCCCCATGTGGGAACAACGTGACTACTTTGTATCCCCCCAGCGCTTAGAACAGTGCTCGGCACAAGTGCTTAACAAATGCCATCATTATTATTATAAGTGATTAGTACAGTGCTAAGCATTTAGTACAGAGCTCTGCAGACAGTAAGCACTCAATAAATACGATTGAATGAGTGGAAAAAGCCCGGGCTTTGGAGTCAGAGATCATGGGTTCAAACCCCAGATCCGGCACTTGTCAACTGTGTGACTTTGGGCAAGTCCCTTAACTTCTCTGGGCCTCAGTGACCACATCTGTAAAATGGGGATGAAGACTGTGAGCCCCTCGTTGGACAACTTGATCACCTTGTATCCTCCCCAACGCTTAGAACAGTGCTTTAATATTATTGATAATAATAATGATAATGGCATTTATTAAGCGCTTACTATGTGCAAAGCAAATGCAAATGCCATCATTATTATTGAATGAATAATAATGAATGAATCCCCCTTCTAGACTGTGAGCCTGTTGTTGGGTTGGGACTGTCTCCATATGTTGCCAACTTGTACTTCCCAAGCGCTTAGTACAGTGTTCTGCACACAGTAACCGCTCAATCCGCCACTTAGCTGTGTAACTTTGGGCAAGTCACTTCACTTATCTGGGCCTCAGTTCCCTCATCTGTACAATGGGGATGAAGACTGTGAGCCCCTCGTGGGACAAGCTGATCACCTTGTAACCTCCCCAGCGCTTACAACAGTGCTTTGCACATAGTAAGCGCTTAACAAATACCTTCATAAAATAATAAATACGATTGAATGAATGAATGAATGAATGAATGAACGAACAAACGAACGAACAAATGAATGAATGAAAGAATGAATGAATGAGTGGCTGGGCTCCCTCCCTCACTTTGATGCGGATCGAATCGCCGAGTGCTGGGCGCTCGATATAGGAGGCCTCCCCAGACTGAGCCTCCTTTCATTCATTCATTCATTCATTCATTCATTCATTCAGTCGTATTTATCGAGCGCTTACTGTGTGCAGAGCACTGTACTAAGCGCTTGGGAAGTCCAAGTTGGCAACATATAGAGACGGCCCCTACCCAACAGCGGGCTCACAGTCTAGAAGGGGGAGACAACAAAACAAATCAACAGAATAAAATAAATAGAATATGTACAAGTAAAATAAATAGAGTAATAAATACGTACAAGCATATATACATATATGCAGGTGCTGTGGGGAGGGGAAGGAGGTAAGGCGGAGGGGATGGGGAGGGGGAGGAGGGGGAGAGGAAGGAGGGGGCTCAGTCTGGGAAGGCCTCCTGGAGGAGGTGAGCCTCCTTCCTCTCCCCCTCCCCATGCCCCCGGGCCTTACCTCCTTCCCCTCCCCACAGCACCTGTATATATGCTTGTACAGATTTATTACTCTATTCATTTTACTTGTACATATTTACTATTCTATTTATTTTGTCAATATGTTTTGTTCAGTTGTCTGTCTCCCCCTACTAGACTGTGAGCCCGCTGTTGTGTAGGGACCATCTCTATATGTTGCCAACTTGTACTTCCCAAGCGCTTAGTACAGTGCTCTGCGCACAGTAAGCGCTCAATAAATGCGATTGAATGAATGAATGAATAAATACGATTGATTGAATGAACGAATGAATAAATACGATTGAATGAATGAATACGATTGAATGAATGAATGAATATATTTGCTTGTATTCATTTATTTATTTCATTTGTACATATTTATTCCATTCATTTTATTTTGTTAATATGTTTTGTTCTGTTTGTCTCCCCCTTCTAGACTGTGAGCCCGCTGTTGGGTAGGGACCGTCTCTATATGTTGCCAACTTGTACTTCCCAAGCGCTTAGTACAGTGCTCTGCTCACAGTAAGCGTTCAATCAATACGACTGAATGAATGAATGAATACGATTGATTGAAAGAATGAATATATATGCTTGTACGCATTTGTTATTTATTTATTTATTTATTTTGTTTGTACATATTTATTCCATTCATTTTATTTTGTTAATATGTTTTGTTCGGTTGTCTGTCTCCCCCTTCTAGACTGTGAGCCTGCTGTTGGGTAGGGATCGTCTCTAGATGTTGCCAACTTGGACTTCCCAAGCGCTTAGTACAGTGCTCCGCGCACAGTAAGTGCTCAATAAATACGATTGAATGAATGAATAAATACGATTTAATGAATGAATATATATGTTTGTACGTATTTATTTATTTCATTAGTACATATTTATTCCATTTATTTTATTTTGTTAATACGTTTTGTTTCGTTGTCTGTCTCCCCCCCTCTAGACTGTGAGCCCGCTGTTGGGTAGGGCCCGTCTCTGTATGTTGCCAACTTGGACTTCCCAAGCACTTAGTACAGTGCTCTGCACACAGTAAGCGCTGAATAAATACGATTGAATGAATGAGTGAATGAATGAATACGATTGAACGAATGGATGAATGAATGAATGAATAAATACGATTGATCGAATGAACGAATGAATAAATACGATTGAATGAATGAATGAATCAATACGATTGAATGAATGAAAGAATATATATGTTTGTAAGTATTTATTTATTTATTTATTTATTTCATTTGTACATATTTATTCCATTTATTTTATTTTGTTAATATGTTTTGTTGTCTGTCTCCCCCTTCTAGACTGTGAGCTCATTGTTGGGTAGGGACTGTCTCTATGTGTTGCCAACTTGTACTTCCCAAACGCTTAGTCCAGTGCTCTGCACACAGTCAGCGCTCAATAAATACGATTGAATGAATGAATAAATACTATTGATTGAATGAATGAATATATACTTGTATGTATTTATTGCTCTATTCATTTCATTTGTACATATTCATTCTATTCATTCTATTTTGTTAATATGTTTTGTTCTGTTGTCTGTCTCCCATTTCTAGACTGTGAGCCCGCTTTTGGGTTGGGCCCGTCTCTATACGTTGCCAACTTGGACTTCCCAAGCGGTTAGTACAGTGCTCTGCGCACAGTAAGCGCTGAATAAATACGATTGAATGAATGAATGAATAAATATGATTGATTGAATGACCGAATGAATCAATACGATTGATTGAATGAATGAATGAATATATATCTTTGTAAGTATTTATTTATTTCATTTGTACATATTTATTCCATTTATTTTATATTGTTAATATGTTTTGCTTTGTTGTCTGTCTCCCCCTTCTAGACTGTGAGCCCACTGTTGGGAAGGGACCGTCTCTGTATGTTGCCAACTTGTACTTCCCAAGCGCTTTGTCCAGTGCTCTGCACACAGTAAGTGCTCAATAAATACGATTGATTGATTGATTGATTTAATGAAAGAATATATATGCTGAATAAATACGATTGAATGAATGAGTGAATGAATGAATACGATTGAATGAACGAATGAATAAATACGATTGAATAAATGAATGAATGAATACGAATGAATGAATGAATGAATATATATGTTTGTAAGTATTTATTTATTTCATTTGTACATATTTATTCTATTTATTTTATTTTGTTAATATGTTTTGTTCTGTTTTCTGTCTGCCCCTTCTAGACTGTGAGCCCGCTGTTGGGTAGGGCCCGTCTCTAGATGCTGACAACTTGGACTTCCCAAACGCTTAGTACAGTGTTCTGTGCACAGTAAGCACTCAATAAATACGATTGAATGAATGAATAAATACGATTGAATGAAAGAATTAATGAATATATACTTGTACGTATTTATTGCTCTATTTATTTCATTTGTACATATTTATTCTATTCATTCTATTTTGTGAATATGTTTTGTTCTGTTGTCCGGCTCCCCCTTCTAGACTGTGAGCCCGCTGTTGGGTAGGGCCTGTCTCTATATGTTGCCAACTTGTCCTTCCCAAGCGCTTAGTACAGTGCTCTATGCACGGTAAGCGCTCAATAAATACGATTGAATGAATGAATGAATAAATACGATTGATTGAAGGAACGAATGAATAAATACGATTCAATGAATGAATGAATACGCTTGAATGAATGAATGAATATATATGTTTGTAAGTATTTATTTCTTTATTTCATTTGTACATATTTATTCCATTTATTTCATTTTGTTAATAAGTTTTGTTTCGTTGTCCGTCTCCCCCTTCTAGACTGTGAGCCCGCTGGTGGGTTGGTCCCGTCTCTATACGTTGCCAACTGGGACTTCCCAAGCGCTTAGTACAGTGCTCCGCGCACGGCAAGCGCTCAATAAATACAATTGAATGAATGCGAACGAACGAACGAACGAACGAACGAACGAACGAACGAACGAACGAACGAACGAACGAACGAACGAACGAACGAACGAACGAACGAACGAACGAACGAACGAACGAACGAACGAACGAACGAACGAACGAACGAACGACTGGGCTCCCTCCCTCCCTTTGGCGCGGATGGAATCGCCGAGTGCAGGCCCCGGCCTACAGGGGGCGCCCGCCACCCCGCCGGCTCGAGGGGGGGTGGGAGGGGAGGGAGGAGCCAGATTGGGCGGGCGCCCTGGAAGCCCCGCCCCCTGGGCCAGAGCCGCCTCCTGATTGGCCCTCCCGCCGCGGCGGCCGACCAATGGGCGCCATAGGGGCGGGCCGGGCTGGGGGGGCGCACTTCCGGTTGGCCTGAGGCGGGCCCCTCGTCGTCGTCGTCGTCGTTGGGGCAAGATGGAGGAGTACGCGAGAGAGCCATGGTGAGGCCTCCCCTCCTGTGGGACCCACAGTCTTCATCCCCATTTTACAGATGAGGGAACTGAGGCCGAGAGAATAATGATAATATTAATGTTGGTATTTGTTAAGCGCTTACTATGTGCAAAGCGCTGTTCTAAGCGCTGGGGGGAACACAAGGAGATGAGGCTGTCCCACGTGGGGCTCACAGTCTTCATCCCCATTTGACAGATGAGGGAACTGAGGCACAGAGAATAATGATAATAATAATAATGTTGGTATTTGTTAAGCGCTTACTATGTGCAAAGCACTGTTCTAAGCGCTGGGGGGAACACAGGGAGATGAGGTTGTCCCACGTGGGGCTCACAGTCTTCATCCCCATTTGACAGATGAGGGAACTGAGGCACAGAGAATAATAATAATAATAATAATGTTGGTATTTGTTAAGCGCTTACTATGTGCAAAGCACTGTTCTAAGCGCTGGGGGGAACACAGGGAGATGAGGTTGTCCCACGTGGGGCTCACAGTCTTCATCCCCATTTGACAGATGAGGGAACTGAGGCACAGAGAATAATAATAATAATAATAATGTTGGTATTTGTTAAGCGCTTACTATGTGCAAAGCACTGTTCTAAGCGCTGGGGGGAACACAAGGAGATGAGGCTGTCCCACGTGGGGCTCACAGTCTTAATCCCCATTTGACAGATGAGGGAACTGAGGCCCAGAGAATAATAATAATAATAATAATGTTGGTATTTGTTAAGCGCTTACTATGTGCAAAGCACTGTTCTAAGCGCTGGGGGGAACACAAGGAGATGAGGTTGTCCCACGTGAGGTGCACAGTCTTAATCCCCATTTGACAGATGAGGGAACTGAGGCCCAGAGAATAATGATAATAATAATGTTGGTATTTGTTAAGCGCTTGCTATGTGCAAAGCACGGTTCCAAGCGCTGGGGGGAACACAAGGAGATGAGGTTGTCCCACGTGGTGCTCACAGTCTCAATCCCCATTTGACAGATGAGGGAACTGAGGCACAGAGAAGTGAAGCGGCTTGCCCAAGGTCACACAGCAGACGTGGGGGAGGTGGGATTCGAACCCGTGACCTCTGCCTCCCAAGCCCGCGCTCTTTCCACCGAGCCACGCTGCACAGAGAAGTGAAGTGACTTGCCCAAAGCCGCATAGCTGGCAAGTGGCAGAGCCGGGATTTGAACCCACGACCTCTGACTCCAAAGCCCAGGCTCTTTCCGCTGAGCCACGCTGCTTCTAAGTCACTTCACTTCTCTGGGCCTCAGTGACCTCATCTGGAAAATGGATCAATCAATCGTATTTATTGAGCAATTACTGTGTGCAGAGCACTGGACTAAGCGCTTGGGAAGTCCAAGTTGGCCACATCTAGAGACGGTCCCTAGCCAACAGCGGGCTCGCAGTCTAGAAGGGGGAGACAGACAACAAAATCAATTCAGTCGTATTTATTGAGCGTTTACTGTGTGCAGAGCACTGTACTAAGCGCTTGGGAAGTCCAAGTTGGCCACATATAGAGACGGTCCCTACCCAACAGTGGGCTCACAGTCTAGAAGGGGGAGACAGACAACAAAATCAATCAATCAATTGTATTTATTGAGCGCTTACTGTGTGCAGAGCACTGTACTAAGCGCTTGGGAAGTCCAAGTTGGCAACATATAGAGACGGTCCCTACCCAACAGCGGGCTCCCAGTCTAGAAGGGGGAGACAGACAACAAAACAAAACATATTAACAAAATAAAGTAAATAGAATAGATATGTACAAGTAAAATAAATAGAGTAATAAATATGTACAAGCATATATACGTATATTCAGGTGCTGTGGGGAAGGGAAGGAGGTAAGGTGGGGGATGGAGAGGGGAAGGAGGTAAGGTGGGGGATGGAGAGGGGAAGGAGGTAAGGTGGGGGATGGAGAGGGGAAGGAGGGGGAGAGGAAGGAGGGGGCTCAGTGTGGGAAGGCCTCCTGGAGGAGGTGAGCTCTCAGCAGGGCCTTGAAGGGAGGAAGAGAGCTAGCTTGGCGGATGTGCGGAGAGAGGGCATTCCAGGCCCGGGGGAGGACGTGGGCCGGGGGTCGACGGCGGGACAGGCGAGAACGAGGCACGGTGAGGAGATTAGCGGCGGATTAAGACTGTGAGCCCCCGTGGGACAACCTGATCACCTTGTAACCTCCCCAGCGCTTAGAACAGTGCTTTGCACATAGTAAGCGCTTAATAAATGCCATCATCATCCTCCACCTCAGAGCCCTAACTCTAGTGGGCCGTCAGAAGCGCGTGCCCCGTGCTCAGCTCTCTTCTGAACATCCGGGGACATACAAGGTCAGCGCTCGAGAAGGAGCGTGGCTCAGTGGAAAGAGCCCGGGCTTGGGCCTCAGAGGTCATGGGTTCGAATCCCCACCCCACCACTTGTCAGCCGGGTGACTTTGGGAGGCCTTCCCAGACTGAGCCCCCTCCTTCCTCTCCCCCTCGCCCCCCTCTCCATCCCCCCCGTCTTGCCTCCTTCCCTTCCCCACAGCACCTGTATATATGTTTGTACATATTTATTACTCTATTAATTTATTTTACTTGTACATATCTATTCTGTTTATTTTATTTTGTTAATATGTTTGGTTTTGTTCTCTGTCTGCCCCTTCTAGACTGTGAGCCCACTGTTGGGTAGGGACTGTCTCTATATGTTGCCAACTTGTACTTCCCAAGCGCTTAGTACAGTGCTCTGCACACAGTAAGTGCTCAATAAATACGATTGATTGATTGATATGGGCAAGTCACTTCACTTTTCTGGGCCTCAGGTCCCTCATCTGGAAAATGGGGGTGAAGACTGGTAGCCCCACGTGGGACAGCCTGCTCACCTTGTATCCCCCAAGCGCTTAACAAATGCCATCATTATTATTATTTAGAGTCAGAGGTCGTGGGTTCCAATCCCAGCCCGCCAACCTGATCACCTTGTATCCCCCCCAGTGCTTAGAACAGTGCTTTGCACATAGTAAGCACTTTACAAATACCATCGTCATTATTGTTAATTGTCAGTTGTGTGACTTTGGGCAAGTCAGTTCACTTCTCTGGGCCTCAGTGACCTCATCTGGAAAATGGGGATTAAGACTGTGAGCCCCATGTGGGACAACCTGATCACCTTGTAACCTCTCCAGCGCTTTGCATATAGTAAGTGCTTAATAAATGCCATTATTATTATTATTATTAGAACAGTGCTTTGCACATAGTAAGCACTTAATAAATGCCATAATTATTATTCCTGTTATTAGAACAGTGCTTTACACACGGTAAGTGCTTAATAAATGCCATCAGTATTATAGGAAGTGCTTAACAAATACCATCACTATTGTTATTATTATTTACAGGGCAACCATGTCCCACCCAGACCCTGGCGTGCATGGGACACTCACAGTCTGAGGGGGGATAATTATTACTAGCGATATAATTACAATGATCATTTATTCGTTCGATTGTATTGAGTATTTACTGTGTGCAGACAACTGTTCTAAGAGCTTTGAAAGTACAATTCGGCAACAAATAATAATTGTGGTATTTGTTTAAGCGCCTACTAAGTGCCAGGCACTGTACTAAGCACGAGGCTGGATACCTGCAAATCGGGTTGGACGCAGCCCCCATCCCAAGTGGGGCTTACGTTCTCAATCCCCATTTTATGGAGGAGGGAACTGAGGCCTAGTGAAGTGACTTTCCCAAGGTCACACTTCAGACGAGTGGAGGGGGCGGGATTAGAACCCATGACCTTGTGACTCCAGGCCCGTGCTCCATCCACCACCCCGTGCATCCCCATTTTACAGACGAGGAAATGAGGCCCAGCGACTCGCCCGAGGTCACAGAACAGGCAGGTGTGGGAGTCGGGATTAGAACCCACGCCTCCAGACTCCCAGCCCCGGGCTCTTTTTCCTTGGCTGTGACTTGAGATCACAGCTTGGTAGTAGTAATAATAATAATAATAATAAGGATAATAATGTTCCAGGCACTGTACTAAGCGCTGGGGTCGATACAAGCAGATTGGGTTGGCACAGTCCTTGTCCCATGTGGGGCTCACAGTCTTGACCCTGTGGGCTCATTGTGGGCAGGATTGTTTCTATTGCTATATTGTACTTTCCCAAGCGCTCTGCACTCAGTGAGCGCTCAATAAATACAACTGACTGAATGAATGAACCCCATTTTACAGTGTAGGATCTGGCCAGGAACATAACCTTCCCCTCCCCTGGTCCCGCTTCCTTGTGCGGAGCCTTTTTTTTGTCGGTCCCTGGTCAACCCAGTGACCAGCCCGGGGTCCTGCCCTCCACCCATTTGACCAGTGGGAGCTGAGCTTGCCATACGATCGGTCATCCTAAACGGCCCCGGAAACAGTGAGGGGAGCGTGCAGGCGACCCCTCCTTCACCCCGGGTGGGAGCCTGTTGGAAGGACAATGTGGCTCCGAAGGTCAAAGATTCAGTCAATCGGTAGTACTTGTTGACCGCTTACTGTATGCAGAGCCCTGCACTGAGAGGGAGAGTGGTGTAGGTCAGAAATCTCCTGTGGGCAGCCTGGTCAAGCTGATGTGAGCTAGACTCTGAGCCCGTTATTGAGTAAGGACCGTCTCTACGTTGCTGACTTGTACTTTCCAAGCGCTTAGTACAGTGCTCTGCACACAGTAAGCGCTCATTAAATACGATTGAATGAATGAATGTGGCAGAGCAGTGCCCACCCCTGCACTGGCCCTGAGGGTGGACTGAGCTGGGTATGCCTGACAGCAGTATCAGGGCAATGGCAGCTTCAGGCTTTACCTCCTGAGCAAAATGGGGTGGGTTGTGAATTCATTCATTTATTCAATCGTATTCATCGAGTGCTGTGTGCAGAGCACTGTACTAAGCTCTTGGAAGAGGACAATACAGCAATAAACAGTCACATTCCCTGCCCACAAATCGCGGCATAAATCTGCACTTGGATGAAACAGCACTTTTCAGCCCCTGTCACAGGTGGATTATTTTCCAAGCCTGGACAGCGAGACTGCTTCCTTTCAGTTCTGTAAAGTGCTCCACACTTTATGAACGTTCACTCCTCACTGTCCTGATGGCTGATGGAATCAGTTCCTAGAGCGCTCCGCTTTTAGCCCCGTGTCCTTTTACTCCTTGATCGAGTCTTGTTCCCTCAAGGGGAGGGAACGATTGTTAGAGTTTTCTGTTTCATGTGTGGAAAGCACTGTGCTGTAGTGGCTAGAGCATAGGCCTGGGAATCAGAAGGACCTGGGTTCAAATCCAGACTCAGCAACTTGTCTGCTGTGTGACCTTCGGCAAGACACTTCACTTCTCCCTGCCTCAGTTCCCTCATCTGTAAAATGGGGATTGAGATTGTGAGCCCCACGTGGGACAGGGACTGTGTCCCACCCAATTTGCCTGTACCCACCCCAGTGATTAGAACAGTGCTTCGCACATAGAAAGCGCTTAACAAATGCCATTATTATTATTATTATTACAGTGCCTGGCACATAGTAAAGCGCTTATCGAATACCATTATTATTATTCAAGGTCTCTTGCTCCTGTGAGAGGCTCAAAATCTGAGACTGATTCAGTATTTAGACTGTGAGCCCCATATGGGAAGGGAACTGTGTCCAACCTGATTACCTTTTATCTACCCAGTACTTAACAAATACCATAAAAAAATCGAATCCATGGAAGTGAATGAATTCTCCAAGAGCTGGGTGTAGATGAAGAGTATAAGGGGGACCCAGAACTGAGCCATGAGGGACTCCCAGAGTTAGGGGGTGGGGTGCAGAGGAGGAGCTGGTGAAAAGGAAAGACAGGGAATGTCCAGAGAGAAACTACTGGGTGTGTTCTCCCTAATATCTCCCCTGCTTTTATGCAGTCCTTCCCTTCTCCTGCCCCTTCTTCAACTCTCCCAGCAGTATCTCAAGAGGAGATCTGCTGTCTCTCAAAATCCACCCCCTCCATCTGCATATCCAACCCCTATTGCTTTGCACCTTAGCAAAATACTTGCCCCCTCTGTGACCACCATCTTCAACTGTTTTCTCTTCAGTGACTTCTTCCCCACTGCTTTCAAACATCCTTTGACCCCACGGCTCCCTACAGCTATTGCCCTATCTCCCTCCTACCATTCCTCTCCAAACTTCTTGAACAAGTTGTCTACACCCACTGTCTCAAGTTCCACTCTTACAGTTCTCTCCTTGACCCCCTCCAATCTGGCTTCTGTCCCCTTTACAGCACAGAAACTGCCCTATCAAAGATCACCAGTGATCTCCTCCTTGCCAAATCCAGTGGACTCTACTCCATCCTAATCCTCCTTGAACTCTCAGCTGCCTGACACTGTTGACCATCGTGGCTCAGTGGAGTCAGAGGTCATGGGTTTGAATTCCGGCTCTGCCAATTGTCAGCCGTGTGACTTTGGGAGAGTCACGTAACTTCTCTGTGTCTGTTACCTCATCTGTAAAATGGGGATGAAGACTGTAAGCCTCCTGTGGGACAACCTGATCACCTTGTAACCTCCCCAGCGCTTAGAACAGTGCTTTGCACATAGTAAGCGCTTAAATGCCAGCATCATCATCATCACCCCCTTCTCTTGGAAACATTATCCAATCTTGGCTTCACTGACACTGTTCTCTTCTGGTTCTCCCTCTGTGTCTCTGGCTGCTCACTCAGCTTCATCGACACCCACTCTCTTGGAGAACTCATTTGTTCACATGGCTTCAACTACCACCTCTATGCAGATGGTTCCCAAATCTACATCTCCAGCCCTGATCTCTCTCCCTCTCTGCCATCTAGCATTTTCTTTTGCTTTTAAGTCATCTCTACTTGGATGTCCTGGCATTATCTGAAACTGTGCACGTACAAAACAGAACTCCTCATCTTCCCGCCTAAACCCTATCCTCCCTGTGACTTTCCCATCACCGAAAACAGCACCACCCTCCTTTCTGTCTCACAAACCCATAACCTTGAAGTTATCCTTGATTCTGCTCTCATTCAACCCACATATTCGGTCTGTCATATTCGGTCTATCACTAAATCCTGTCTGTTCAACTTTTCACATCGCTAAAATCCATTCTTTCCTCTCCACCAAACTGCTGCCTCATTAATCCAAACACTTATCCTATCCCACCTTGATTATTATATCAGCCTCCTTACTGACCTTCCTGCCTCTTGTTTCTCCCCACTCCAGTCCATACTTCATTCTGCTGCCTGGATAATTTTTGTCCAAAAGCGTTCAGTTCATGTTTCACCCCTCAAGAATCTCCAGTGGTTGCCCATCCACTTATGCATCAAACAGAACCTCCTTCCCATCAGCTTTAAGGCCCTCAATCACCTTGCCTCCTCCTACCTCACCTTGCTACCCTCTTAGAACCCAGCCCGCGCACACTTTTCTCTTGTAATGCCAACCTACTTACTGTACCTCGAGCTCATCTATCTCGCAACCGACCTCTCGCCCACATCCTGCCTCTGGCCTGGAACGCCCTCCCTTTTCCTGAATTTCTCTCCCTGCTTTCAAAGCCTTATTGAAGGCACACCTCCTCCAAGAGGCCTTCCCTGACTAAGCCTTCTTTCCTCTTTGCCTACTCCCTTCTCTATCGCCCTGACTTGCTCCCTTCATTCATCCCCCCCCGCCATAGCACTTATGTACAACTGTAATTTACTTATATTAATGTCTGTCTCCCCCTCTAGACTGTAAACTCACTGTGGGCAGGGAATGTGTCTTTATTGTTATATTTTACTCTCCCAAGTATTCAGTACAGTGCTCTGCATCCAGTAAGTGCTTAATAAATGTGATCGATTGAGCCAGGGGAGGACAGTGTAATTGAAACCAAGGTTAGATGATGTTTCCAGGAGAAAGGGGTGGTCCACATTGTCGAAGCCTGCTGAGGGATTGAGCACTGGACTAAGCGCTTGGAAACTTACTTGTCACCACCATCCTCTGTGTCCCAAAGCCCACCACTTTAGTTTTATCTTTGACTCCTCACCTTCTCTTAACTCTCACACACTCACCAATTCCCCCGTCTCACACCTCTCAGCTTCCAGGATTGTCTTTCTATAATAATAATGATGGTACTTGTTAAATGCTTACTGTGTGCCAAGCGCAGGGGTAGATGCAAGGTTCTCAGGTTGTCCCACGTGGGTCTTAATCCCCATTTTACAGATGAGGTAACTGAGGCACAGAGAAGTTAAGTGACATGCCCAGGGTCACACAGCGGAGAAGTGGCGGAGTCAGAATTAGAACCCACGACCTCTGACTCCCAAGCCCATGCTCTTTCCACTAAGCCATGCTGCTTCCCCTCATTTGACACACATTTCTCCTTCAAAAGTCTCCATTGGCTCCATGTTTTCTGCTCCATCAATTGATCAGTGGTAATTATTGAGTGCTTACTAAGTGCAGAGCATTTGGGGGGGCACGGTAGACTTGGTAGGCCTGATCCCTGTCCTCAAGGAGTTTGCAGTCTCGGGAGGGTGTGCTTCAAAGCACTTCACCAGATGTCTCCTGGGTACCCATCTGGTCTCTCTTTCTCGCTCTTTTTTTAATTTGGCACTTGTTAAGTACTTGCTATGGGCCAAGCACTGTACTAAGTGCTGGGGTAGATAGCAGATAATCAGGTTGGACACAGTTCCTGTCCCACAGTCTTAGATTAGAACCTAGGTCTTCTGACTCTCTTTCCAGTAGGCCATGCAGCTTCTCTTCATCCGTTTCTCTCCCCTGTTCACTGCTTTGAACTCTCCCATTCCTGTCCTTTTGTCGACAGCTCTACTCTGTCACATTTATCCAAGGTTACTCTGGTGCAGTGGTGTTTAACAGTTCTCCCTAGCCCTGTAGTTTGAGAGTAAACCAGTGGCCTCATCCCCTAGGTCACTGGCTCTCTGGGAGGATGTATTTCAAAGAAATGGTTATGTTTAGGAGTGGCTAATATTACACCGGACAGCTGGGCTTGCAAATGTTACCTCACGTCACTGAATGACGTCTCTTTCGGCATCACAGAGTAGAACCCGCCAAAGAGATCTGAGTAACCTAGTGAGACAGAATTGCGGCTCTGAGCTGGTGCTTCTTTTGGAGTCTTGATAATGCCAAGGGTTGGGCCTTAAAATAATGTTTGGAAAGGGAATTAATTTTTATGTAGTAGAGAAATCTTGCGGATGGATCATGCTATCATTTTCAGGCTCCTTAACGTGAAATATTCTCACCAACGACTGTTCTAATTTCTCAAGCCTTTAGTGGGCTTGGCAGTGGAGCCCATAAGGGAGACATAGCTCCTTGTAGGCAGAGTACTTGAAATAAAATGGGGAAAAAGCTGAGGCAGATATATTTTGTGCTTATTGAGCACTTACTGTTGTCAGAGCACTGTATCTTGCTCGCGTCTTCCCCCTCTGGCCTGGAACCCTCTCCCCCTTCGTGTCTGACTAACCACCACTCTCCTCACCTTCAAAGTCCTGCTAAAATCCCATCTCCTCCAAGAAGCCTTCCTTGACTTATCTCTCATTTCCTCACCCTATTCGCCATCCCTTCTGTATCATCTATGCACTTGGGTGTGTACCCCTTAAGTACTCTGATATTCATCCCGTCCCCACAGCATTTATGAACATATCCTTATGTGTGATTTATTTTAATGGCAGAGGTGCAGGAATTGTGTATACCAACTCTATTGTACTGTGCTGTTCATACGGTGCTTTGCACACAGCAGGTGCTCAATCAGTGATGAGAAGGAGCCAGGGCCTAGTGGGAAGAACACGGGCCTGGGAGCCAGAGGAGCTGAGTTCTAATCCTCGTTCTGCCAGTCGCTTGCTGCGAGACCATGGGCAAGTCATTTAACGTCTCTGGGCCTCAGTTTCCTCCACTGTAAAATGGGGATTAAGTCCTACTCCCTCCTACTTAAACTGTGAGCCCCATTTGGGACAGGGACTGTGTTCAGCCTGATTAACTTGTATATACCCCAGTGTTTACTATAGTACTTGACAGATAGTAAGCACTTAATAGATCCGTAATAATACAGCAGTACCATTGATTGAGTGATTATGAGCCCGTTGTTGGGTAGGAATTGTCTCTATTTGTTGCTGAATTGTACTTTCCAAGCGCTTAGTACAATACAGTAGATGTGCAGTTGGTGGAGGGGGGCAGTGAGAAAGTGCTCTGGCTGGGTAGGTTTGGGTGAGAATCCAATAGCAACACTTCTTAAAGTGGATTTTGAGTTGTGTAACTAGCCGCCGTATTTATTGAGCACCCAGAGGTGGCGGTGAGCCCCAGGTGGGACAGGGATGGTTGCTTCTGATTATCTTGTACCTCTGTAAGTTTGTGGCACATAGTAAGTAGCTCGGTGCTGGGAAAGGCCCAGCAGGATCCCAAGGTGCGTTTCCCCATGCACAGCAACTGTATCTTCTAACCCCTTCTCTCCTCTTCTCCCACTCCCTTCTGCATTGTCCTGACTTGCTCCTTATTCATCCCCTCTCCCAGCCCCACAGCCCATATGTTCATATCTGTAACTTATTTATTTATATTAATGTCTGTCTCTTCCTCCAGACTGTAAGCTTGTTGTGGGCAGGGAGTGTATCTGTTGTTATATTGTACTCTCCCAAGTGGCTTAGTGCAGTACTCTGCACACTGTAAGCGCTCGATAAATGCGATCGACTGACTACTACGTTTTTTTTCTTTCTGCTCCAGCCCCTGGCGGATAGTGGACGACTGTGGCGGAGCCTTTACCATGGGCGCCATCGGCGGGGGCATCTTCCAAGCGATCAAAGGCTTCCGGAATTCTCCGGTGGTAAGCTGGCCGGGGTCCCCGGGTTGGCATGGGATTTTAGATTGTGAGATCTCGCCCCGTTGTGTTCGTGACCCTGAAGGCCGAGGAAATCACAAGGGTAGAGTGGAAAGCTCAGAGGCAGTTAGGATTTTGTTGGTGGGATCCCGAAGGGCTGTACTGTTTTCTTTCGGGAAAGATGAATTAGAACCATTGTGGTTTTCTGTTTTTCTGACCCCTGGTTTCCTTTCCCCCCTTTTCCAGGGAGTAAATCACCGACTGCGAGGAAGCTTGACAGCAATTAAAACTCGTGCACCACAGTTGGGAGGTGAGGAAAGTCATTTTATGCTGTAATCAGGCTTCCCTTTCTTTCTGAGGACATGGCTCTCCAGTTTGTCAACTCTAAGTCCTTTTGCTGTAAGTCCTTATAGGAAAAAGGCTCTGTCAGCTGATTTAGTTGATCAGTGGCATTTATCCCACCTTCTTCACCTTGCTACTCTACTACTACAACCCAGCCCTCACACTACGCTCCTTTAATGCCAGCCTACTCACCATACCTGGATCTCATCTCTCACCGACGACCTCTCACGCACATCCTGCCTCTGTCCCGGAACGCCCTTCCTCTTCACATCAGACAGATAATTACTGTCCTCCGGCTTCAAAGCTTATTGAAGGCACATCTCCTCCAAGAGGCCTTCCCCGTCTAAGCCCTCCTTTCTGCTTCTCCCACTCCTTTCTGAGTCACTTGACTTGCTCCCTTTATTCATCCCCTCCGCTTCCAGTCCCACAGCATTATGTACATATCTGTAATTTTATTTATATAAATGTCTTTCTCCCCCTTTAGACTGTAATCTCGTGGGCAGGGAATGCACCTGTTTTATATTGTACTCTCCCAAGTATCTAATATAGTGCTCTGCAAATGGTAAGTGCTCAGTAAGCACAATTGACCGACTGCAACAGAACCAGGCCATGCATTAACTGACCTCCAGGAGCTTCCTGTCTAGCACCTTCATTGCAGTGGGAGCGTTGTCCGGCTCCTCAGACCGAACTGCTCTTTTGAAGTATTAGGAAGAGATACTTACATAGCTTTGAAAGCCAGGGGAATGGAAGTTTTGGCCTGGAGAGAAGGAAGTCGACACATCTTGGTCCCGAAATGAGAGCTGGCTGAGATAGAGCAAGGTTGTACTCCAGAGCCTGACTTCTGGAGTTCAGAAGTAGTCTATTCATGGAATAAAAGGACTTGTAAAAGCTTATTTATATGCTTGTTTTATAAGAAATAAGATGAAATTGAAGTGAGAGAGTTCAGTTGGTCAGAAAGAAGCGTGCTATGACCATTGGGTTTAGATAAATACTAGGGTATAAAGAATCAGATATTCACATGAGAGTTGGTGGTTGATGGGGTGGCGTGTCCAGGAAAGTGGGGAACTGGTCAGGGAATGCTCCTTGGAAACAAGGGTTTTGAAGGACTGTGGTTTGAGCAGTTCTTAAGGGGCAGGGTGGGGAGGGCAAAGGTCCGTGCAGATGGAGAGGGGTGCTGGGTAATTCAGCTGTAGGAGACTTTTGAGCAAAGTGCAGTTAGAAATCTAGTTTGGGGAGAGTGTGCGGGGTGTGAGGCTGCGGTAGGTTTTTTGTTTGTTATTTTGGGGAAGGCTTGCTATGTGTCAGGCACCATACTAAGCTCTAGGATAGATAGAACTTAATCCTGTTGGGCACAGTCCCTGTCCCATATTCATTCATTCATTCAATCATATTCATTGAGCGCTTACTGTGTGCAGAGCACTGTACTAAGCGCTTGGGAAGTACAAGTTGGCAACATATAGAGACGGTCCCCACCCAACAGTGGGCTCACAGTCTAGAAGGGGGAGATGGAGAACAAAACATATTAACAAAATAAAATAAATAGAATAAATACGTACAAATAAAATAAGTAAATAGAGTAATAAATATGTACAAACCTATATACATACGTACAGGTGCTGTGGGAAGGGGAGGGAGGTAAGGCGGGGGGGATGGAGAGGGGGAGAGGAAGGAGGGGGCTCAGTCTGGGAAGCCCTCCTGGAGGAGGTGAGCTCTCAGTAGGGCCTTGAAGGGAGGAAGAGAGCTAGATTGGCGGATGTGCGGAGGGAGGGCATTCCAGGCCAGGGGGATGACGTGGGCCGGGGACGGCGGGACGGGCGAGAACGAGGCATGGTGAGGAAATTAGCGGCAGAGGAGCGAAGGGTGCGGGCTGGGCTGGAGAAGGAGAGAAGGGAGGTGAGGTAGGAGGGGGCGAGGTGATGGACAGCCTTGAAGCCCAGGGTGAGGAGTTTCTGCCTGATGCGCAGATTGATTGGTAGCCACTGGAGATTTTTGAGGAGGGGAGTAACATGCCCAGAGCGTTTCTGGACAAAGACAATCCAGGCAGCAGCATGAAGTATGGATTGAAGTGGGGAGAGGCAGGAGGATGGGAGATCGGAGAGGAGGCTGATACAGTAATCCAGACGGGATAGGATGAGAGCTTGAACGAGCAGGGTAGCGGTTTGAATGGAGAGGAAAGGGCGGGTCTTGGCAGTGTTGCGGAGGTGAGACCGACAGGTTGTGGTGACGGCCTGGATGTGAGGGGTGAACGAGAGAGCGGAGTCGAGGATGACACCGAGGTTGCGGGCTTGTGAGACGGGAAGGATGGTAGTGCCGTCAACAGTGATGGGAAAGTCAGGGAGAGGGCAGGGTTTGGGAGGGAAGACAAGGAGTTCAGTCTTGTACATATAAGACTCACGTCTTAATCCCCATTTTCCAGATGAGGTAACCGAAGAATAGAGAAGTGAAGCAATATTGTCCAACGTTACAGAGCAGGCAAGTGGCAGAACCGGGTTGTGGGGAAAGAGAGAGATGGGAGAATACCTGGAAACTTGGCAAGCAGGTTTTTTCTGTGTGTGCATGGATGACCAGATGGGTCACGGTTATTGAGGAGGGGAGTGATGTGACAGTGAGAGAAACATGTAGGTGTTTGTAGGGTGGACCGAAGGGAGAAGCTTGATGCAGGGAATCTGGGTGTGGAGCCATGATCATATAACCCAGCTGGGAGACGAAGAGCATCTGATCCGGGGTGTTGAGCAGGAAGGGTGGAGACGGGGGTGGGGAGACGGCGGATGGATAAAAATCTAGAAGGAGAACTGGCAAGATTTAGAAACCGACTGCAGAATGTAGAAAAGTCACAGATGACACAGGTGGCAAACTTCTGGCACTGCGAGGGTGGTGGTGGCAGAGTTGGCAGCGAAGTTAGAGGAGAGGGTTTGGGAGGGTAGGTGAGGAATTCAGTTTCTGACATGCTGAGATGTGCCAAGAGACATGTAAAGCATGTGAGCGGCCGGGGTTGGAGACGTAACTCGGTGTCAGACGAACTTCCCTTGGTGTGAGTTGGCAGACAAACTCACAGAGTCTGCCTTTGGACGTGAAAAAGGTAAGAGCTTAGTACATTACTCTGCACACAGTAAGCACTCGGAATGATTGAAATTTATGTCACGAAAAATCTCAAGAAGCAATTGGGATTCCAGTGGTAGCAGTGCATGATGAAATGGGCAGAAACCAAATCCTGGTGTGTTAAGGTGCAGGCTTCCCTACTTCCACCGTGGTTCCTTAATTGATCCAGGGGGTTCTCCTTTCCCTCTCCCAACCCCCATTCTGAAACCATAGAGCTATAAGCTTGTTCTGGGCAGGTAATGTGTCTGCTAATTCTGTTGTATTGTGCTCTCCCAAAAGCTTAATATAGTGCTCTGCACATAGTAAGTGCTCAATAAATAGAATTGATTGATTGGCTCCTATACGTTTCAGGCCACCTGCACCCCAAGCTGAATTTTGGCTTTCCTCTGGGCAGACGAGGAGACCTCCCTCACCCTGCCCCGCAGCAGTCAAATTGATGGAGACCCTACCCTGTACAGTGTAATCATTTGGTGGCATTTAATGAGTGTTTACTATGTGCAGAGCATTGTAATAAGTGCTTTGGAGAGGACATTACAAAAGACTTGGCAGACATGTTCTCTGCCCACAACGAGCTTACAGTGTAGCGGGGGAGACAGATGTTATAAATAATTCATAGTATAACATTTAAAGCTACATGCATTAGTGCTGTGGGGTTCATTCATTCAATCGTGTTTATTGAGCACTTACTATATGCAGAGCACTGTACTAAGCCCTTGGGAAAGTACAATACAACAATAAATAATGACATTCCCTGCCCACAATGATAGAGCCCCTGGGAGAATAGAGGAAAAGTGGTAGGCACCATCCCTGCCCTCGATCAAGCTTGGCATCTGGCCGGGGAGGAAGACCCAAAGATAAATTCCTGCTCTGCCACTTGTCTGCTGTGTGACCTTGGGCAAGTCACTTAACCTCATCTGCAAAATGGGAATTAAGACTGTGAGCCCCGTGAGAGACATGGACTGTGCCCAACCTGGTTAGCTTGTATCTACCCTAGTGCTTAATACAGTGCCTGGCACATAGTAAGCACTTAACAAATAGCATTTAAAAAAACATAAATTGCAGCTAAGGGATGCAGCAGAGTTTGAAAATTGCCCTGGCCATGTCCCATGAAGTGCCCTGAGGTGAGCAAACCTCCCTCGTTTCCGTCTGGGCCCAAGAAGCTGCTGTAATGGGGATTACGGTTCAGACCTCAAATTTCTCCTGGTTCAAGGGACCTGTGCCTGGAGGTTGTCCCCACCTGTGTCCTGGCGGGGGGCGAGGGAGGAAAGGGAGAGAAAGATATGACCTTGAGGTTGCTCATTTGTAGGACAGGATGTCGGAGGAGGTGTGCGTCAACCATGTTGGGAGAAGTTAGGAAGTGGGACCACACCAGGACAGGAGAGGAGGTCTGTGTGAGGTGTTACATTTAAGGCATGCAGGGGGTAGGGTTTTTATTTTTTTAAATCTGGGTCAACTGATTTAATTTCAACAACCCTCTAATCCCTCTTTGCTCAAGCCTCACTTTATACCTGCCCAGCCGATAGCGGTTAATCTTCTGCTTAAGTTGTTACCTAAGGCAATCAAGAAGAACGACATTGTTGCTAAACTACAAATCTGGTTACAGCATATTAAATCAAGGCCTGTTTTAGATTTCTAATAATAGAAGTCCGTAGCCCCGTTGAAGCCATCTGGGTTGCTTGGGAAGCTGCTGCTAATGCCCCAGGGCTTTGGTGGTTAGAGCAGCCTGGATGAATTTGGAGAAGGGGGCATTATCCCCGAAGTGAGGTGAAAATCTGTGCAGTCTGGGTGTAACCTGGCTAGTAGCCTTGACTGGGGACTCTGCAGGCCTTGTCTGGGACCCTCCCCCGTACTGTGTCGGCCGGGTCCGGGTGTTGGGGGACAAATACCTGCATAAGTATTATTATAAGAAGAGGGCTTTCATCTGCAGCCCTTCCGCTCACACTGAACCACTCTGCTATTACCAGGACTGCTACTCCTGTGGGCTAGGCTGCGCGGCGTAATAAATAGAGCACGGCCCTGGGAGTTAGAAAGTCATAGGTTCTAATTCCGGCTCTGCTACCTGTCTGCTGTGTGGCCTTATAAAGTGGGGATTGAGACCGTGAGCCCCACGTGGGACAGGGACTGTCCAACCCAGTTTGCTTGTATCCACCTCAGCGCTTAGTCTGGGAGTCAGAAGGTCATGGGTTCTAATCCCAGCTCCACCATTTGTCTGCTGTGTGACTTTGGGCAAGTCGTTGAACTTCTCCAGGCCTCAGCTACCTCATCTGTAAAGTGGGGATTAAAATAGGGAACAGGGATTGTGTCCAACCCGATTTGCTTGTATCCACCCCCAGTGCTTAGTACAGTGCCTGGCCCATAGTAAGCGCTTAACAAATACCATAGTTGTTATTATCATTATTAGTACGGTGCCTGGCACAAAGTAAGCACTTAACAAATACCATAATTATTATTACCCCAGTGACGCTACTGTTGGGACTAGAAGACTGGGAAACTGGCTGGCTCCAGGGAAACTGGAGTTATGGGGAAGAATATAATAATAATAATAGTGTTGATTAGGCGCTTATTATGTACCAAACACCTTAGTAAGTGCTGGGGTAGACCTAAGAGAAGGAGTAGAGAAGCAGCATGGCTCAGTGGAAAGAGCCCGGGCTTGGGAGTCAGAGGTCATGGGGTCTGGCTGTGCCACTTGCCTGCTGTGTGAATTTGGTCAAGTCAGTTAACTTCTCTGTGCCTGTTACCTCATCTGTAAAATGGGGATGAAGACTGAGCCCCACGTGGGACAACCTGACTACCTTTTATCTACCCCAGTGCTTAGAACAGTGCTGGCACATAGCGCTTAACAAATACCAGCATTATTATTATTATAAGGTGATCTGGTTGGACAGACCCTGTCCCCTCAGGGAGCTCACAGTCTAAGTAAGAGAGATCAGGTATTTCACCTCCATTTTTCCAGTGAAGAAACTGAGATATAGAGAAGTTAAGGGACTTGCCCAAGGTCCCACAGCAGGCCAGTTGTGGAGCTGGGATGAAAACCCAGGTCCTCTGGCCCTCAGGCTTCCAAAATGTGGTGTGGGCCAGGTGTGGCCAGTGCCTGGGCTGCAGTGCTCATAGTCCATGGCCTAATAAATGGGCCTGGGAGTCTGAAGGACCTGGGTTCTAATCCCAGTGCTGCCACTTGTCTGCTCTGTGGCCTTGGTCAAGTCACTTCACTTCTCTGTGCCTGTTACCTTATCTGCAAAATGGGGATTGAGTGTGAATCCCTTGTGGGGCAGGGACTGTCCGACCCAATGTGCTTATGTCCCCCTGGTGCTTAGTGCAGTGCCTGGCACATAGCCTTGCATAACAAATACCACAATTATTTATTATTATTATTATTATTATTATTATGTCCGTGTTGAAGACCTTCAATACACTGTGCTGCTTCAAGAGCAGATGCCTGAAAATAGCACTTTTCAAGACTTGGCCCCATCCTGATGGTCCACCACGGTCCAGGGTCTGTGTCTAATTCCCATCTGTGTACTCTTTCCTGGTACTTAGTACAGTGCTCTGTCCACAGTAAGCGCTTAATAAGTATTATTGCTGCATCAGTTGTATTTATTGAGTGCTTACTGTGTGCAGAGCATTGTACTGAATGCTGGAGAGCATACAGTGTAACAGAGTTAGTAGACATGTTCCCTGCCTTCAACGAGTTTCCAGTCTAGAGGGGAAGACAGACATTCCAGAGTGAAGGACTCAGTACTTTTGGGGATTCAAGCCCGAAAAGGAAAAACAACTGAACTTTTAATCTCTTCTCCATTTGACAGTTTAGACAGAGAGAAAGGAACTAAGCCATCTTTATTGTTTTTTCTTTCCCCTTAAACCAACAGGCAGCTTTGCAGTTTGGGGTGGCCTCTTCTCCATGATCGACTGCAGTATGGTGAAGGTCAGGGGGAAGGAAGATCCCTGGAACTCCATCACAAGCGGTGCTTTAACGGGAGCCATTTTGGCAGCGAGAAGTAAGGCTAAACTTTAGAGTTGTGACAGTTTGAGAGGCCCCCTGTTTTCCAAACAGGGATCTTTTCAGGGTAGCAGTGTAACAGCATGGCTTAGTGGAAGGAGTCGGAGTTTGTCGGTTCTAACCCTGGCTCCACCACTTATCAGCTGTGTGACTTTAAGCTCAGTGGAAAGAGCACTGGCTTGGGAGTCAGAGGTCAAGGGTTCTAATCCCAGCTCCGCCACATGTCTACTGTATGACCTTAACTTTTCTGAGCCTCAGTTACCTCATCTGTAAAATGGGGATTCATACATTCATTCAGTCATATTTATTGAGCGCTTACTGTGTGCAGAGCACTGTACTAAGTGCTTGGGAAGTACAAGTTTGCACCATATAGAGACGGTCCCTACCCAACAGCGGGCTCACAGTCTAGAAGGGGGAGACAGACAACAAAACAAAACATATAAACCAAATAAAATAAATAGAACAAATATGTACAAGTAAAATAGAGTAATAAATATGTACATACATATATATATGTGCTGTGGGGAGGGGAAGGAGGTAAGTCGCGGGGGATGGGAAGGGGGAGTAGGGGGAGAGGAAGGAGGGGGCTCAGTCTGGGAAGGCCTCCTGAAGGAGGTGAGCTCTCAGTAGGGCCTTGAAGGGAGGAAGAGAGCTAGCTTGGTGGATGTGCGGACGGAGGGCATTCCAGGCCAGGGGGAGGACGTGGGCCGGGGGTCGACGGCGGGACGGGCGAGAACGAGGCATGGTGAGGAGATTAGCGGCAGAGGAGCGGAGGGTGCGGGCTGGGCTGGAGAAGGAGAGAAGGGAGGTGAGGTAGGAGGGGGCGAGGTGATGGACAGCCTTGAAGCCGAGGGTGAGGATTAAGACTGTGAGCCCAACGTGGGACAATGTGATCACTTTGTATCACCCCCCCAGCACTTAGAACAGTGCTTTGCACATAGTAAGCACTTAATAAATGCCATCATTATTAGTAAGTGCTTAACAAATGCCATCATTATTATTATTATTAACAAGTACCACCATTATTACTATTATTAGTAGTAGTAGTAGTATTAGCAATCATATGGGAAATCGGAGCCTTAGAGTAGATAGAGTTGGTCTCTTCCTGACAGCTTAGAGGGCCAACCAGGCCAACCCCTTGGTGAAACTGTGTGGGGCCTTTTTGAGTGTTGCCATTTTTGCCGAGTGATTGACATCTGTTGGTGGACTCTTTCCCCCCTTCTCATCTCCCCCTGTGCTCTTGAATTTGGGGAATGGGCCAAAGAGAGGCCATCAGGTGGTCCCCCAGAATCAGCTGCCACTCAGGGTAACCGCTGACCTGGAGAGTAATGTCCCTCCTGTCTTCACTGTCTTCAGACGGACCCATCGCCATGGTCGGCTCAGCCGCGATGGGCGGAATCCTCCTGGCCTTAATCGAAGGAGCTGGCATCCTGTTAACAAGATTCGCCTCTGCACAGTTCCCAAATGGTGAGTAGTGCTTGTCCCAAACCCAGACGGTGCCGGTGCTCACAGGCCAAAGCCTGTCACTCGATGCGTGTGCCACGGAGCTGTTTTCCACATTTAAAAGGTCTGTGATTTCACCCCGAGGGCCTTGTGTTTCGGAGGAGGGATGAGACCCGTTCTTTGGCTCCAGCACATTTCTGTGCTCTTTTTTCCCCCCAAACTCTGTAGCTTCCTTGGAGAAAGGCACCATGCCATTGTGCAAGAATGAGGAGAGTTCATCACTGACTCAGGCCCTTTCTCTTTGAAGAAAAGGGTATCAGGGAGGGAGAGGTAATCAGAGTGATTGACTCTGACTCTGGTCTGGAGTTTTGTTTTTGTTTGGGGGTGGAGGAGAAAGAGACCATATCTCCCAAACATCTGACCTCGCTTCCCCACGGCCAGGCCGGAGCTCTCCATTTCACTAGCAAAACCATTCAAGTGCTGTCCTGCTCATTGGGCATCCTGAGTTGGCCAGACCCCTTTCTTCCTGATGGGTCTGTTTGGGGCTTTCTTGTCTCTGCTTCCGGCTAGACCCTCCACAAAGGGACACCTGCCCCTCTGGCTGCTGCTTTTTTTTTTTAAATGGTATTTGTTAAGCACTTACTACATGTCAAACACTGTTCTAAACGCTGGGGTAAACACCATTCTAAACCCTGTCCCGAGTGGGGTTCTTAGTCTAAGTCGGAGACAGAACAGGTATTGAATACCCATTTTGCAGTTGAGGACACTGAGGGACAGAGAAGTTAAATGGCTTTCCCAAGGTCATAACAGCAAGCAGCTGGCAGAGCTGGGAGTAGAACAGTGCTTTGCACATAGTAAGTGCTTAATAAATGCCATTATTATTATTATAGAACCCAGATCCTCTGACTCCCAGTCTTGGGCTCTTTCCACTAGGCCATGTTGCTTCCCCGCTGCTTCTCAAAGAGGTTAGGATAACGCTTAAGTTGTGAAAGTTTCCACATTTAAAAAACTGGAGCATTGTTCTTGTGTGGATACTTTCTGGTTATAAGTTTTCTTCCGGCTAATTACTGTCTTTGGTTAGGCTGTCATGCTCCTCCAAGCTGTTAACATAGTGAAAAAAAAAATCCTAAAGCCAAGAAATCTACTTCCTGAATCATGAAGATGCAGGCATCTTAGAAGCGAAGTAAAGAAGAGCGGGGGCCCTTAGGAAATATAGAACAACTCTGCATTGCTATCTAAATCCACTAGTTTTGATGCAGGGTGGATCAGTATTTATGACCTGATTTTGTAGCCAGAGGAAGTGAAATTGACTACTTCTAGTCTTGAGGCAAAAAGTTTTCAACAGCAATGGCATGCAGCTTCAAGGAGTGGTGAAAAATGCCGTCACTTCTGGGGTTGGTGCAAACTGTCACCAAGTGCTCCAGCCCGCTCTCTCTCTGCATGACCCCAAAGCTGTTACTCCAAGGCCCAAGGCCGTTGCTCCAAGGACTCCTTTTAAGCAACCACCTTCAGTGCTCCCTTTCAATGTTCTGCTGTTACAGGTTGAGTGGAGGTTCGCTCAGGCTTATTGGTCACAGAATGAGCTTAATGGTTAGGGTAACGGCCTCTCCCTTCATCCCCCCAAACTCCCGCCTTTTCTAGGCTTTGCGATTGTCCTTCCCTTTCACACTCTTCAGGGCAGGGGCTCTCCACCCTTTCCCGGGGTATTTAAGAAATAATTGGAGTCATCAGCTTTCTGATGACTGGCTGATACCACCTTGTGGTGCTCTGGACTTCTCCTAGGATTCTGAGCTGGTCTCTGGAGGGCCTGTGCAGGTTTTTAACAGCTTCCTTTCTGTAAACCCGTTATGGGCTGGGAATGAGCCCACTAATTCTGTTGTACTGTCCTAAGGGCTTAGTTCTGTACTCTGCACATAGTAAGTACATGATAAATACAATTGATTGACTTCCTGAAGCTTCTCTGGATGGGTGTTTGTATCTGGTTATGGGGTCTTCAGCAGTCCATTTCCTCTCTTTTATGATACAGGACAACTGTCTTTCCAAGCCCACCCACATATATCCTTGCCATTTACACACACGTTCTCTATCTGGAAGCAGTGTGGCCGAGTGGAAAGAACATAGGCCTGAGAGTCAGAGGACCTGGATTTTGTTCCTGGCTTCACCATTTGTCTGCTGTGTGATCTTGGGGGCAAGTCTCTCGCTGTGCCTCATTTCCCTCATCTGCAGAATGGGGATTCAGTATCTGTTCTTCCTCCTACTTGCTCTGTGAGCCCCACGTGGGACCTTATTACTGTTTATCTACCCTAGCGCCTAGTACAGTGCTTGATGTACTGTATATATGTATATATATTTGTACATATTTATTACTCTATTTATTTATTTTACTTGTACATATCTATTCTATTTATTTTATTTTGTTAGTATGTTTGGTTTTGTTCTCTGTCTCCCCCTTTTAGACTGTGAGCCCAATGTTGGGTAGGGACTGTCTCTATATGTTGCCAATTTGTACTTCCCAAGCGCTTAGTACAGTGCTCTGCACATAGTAAGCGCTCAATAAATACGATTGATGATGATGATGATGATGTATAATAAGCACTTAACAAATACTGCCATTGTTGTTATTACTATTATTATCTGGGGTGTTTGAAATTTTGACCTATTCCTCTCGTTCAGGAATCAGACAGATAAAAATTTAAACTAGGCCATTGATTTATAAAGATGTTCTCTGCTCAGAGAGATATTCTTAATAGCATATCCTCTTCCTGATTACTAACTGTTAAGGAGTTTCCCCCTCCCTCCCAACCCCAGTCTCTCCCCACTCGGCCCCCGGACCCAAATCTATAAAAACATGGGAAATGTCGCTGTTATTAAAAGAGGAACAAGCAGCTCTTCTAGCATTCATTCACTTATTCAATCGTATTTATTGAGCGCTTACTGTGTGCAGAGCACTGTACTAAGCACTTGGGAAGTACAAGTCAGCAACATATAGAGACGGTCCCTACCCAACACTGGACTCACAGTTCTAGAAGGGGGAGACAGACAGCAAAACAAAACATGTAGACAGGTGTCAAAACCGTCAGAATAAATAGAATTATAGCTATATGCACATCATTAACAAAGTAAATAGAATAGTTAATATGTACAAGTAAAATAGAGTACTAAATCTGTACAAATATATGCAGGTGCTGTGGGGAAGGGAAGGAGGTAGGGTGGGGTGGATGGGGAGGAGGAGAGGAAAAAGGGGGCTCAGTCTGGGAAGGCCTCCTGGAGGAGGTGAGCTCTCAGTAGGGCTTTGAAGGGAGGAAGAGAGCTAGTTTGGCGGATGTGCAGAGGGAGGGCATTCCAGGCCAGGGGAAGGACGTGGACCAGGGTCGATGGTGGGACAGGCGAGAGCGAGGCCCAGTGAGGAGGTTAGCGGCAGAGGAGCGGAGGGCGCGGGCTGGGCTGGAGAAGGAGAGGAGGGAGGTGAGGTAGGAGGGGGCGAGGGGATGGACAGCCTTGAAGCTGAGAGTGAGGAGTTTTTGCTTGATGCGTAGATTGACAAGCAACCACTGGATATTTTAGCCCATTTTAGCTAGCAGATAGCCCATTCGCATGTAGCAAGTGTAGTTTCATGCCTGGGGGATAGATAGTAAAGAATCTTGCCTTTTTTTGCTAGTTGGCTGCGTCCAAATTTAAATATTCATTGGATTTGGAGAGGGCCCTACTGGGTGAAAAGATTGACATTAGTCTCACACTGTATCTGTGGTGGTCATCCTCTTCCGCTTTACAATTGTAGGCATTATTTGCAGACCGCTAGATTGGAAGTCGAGTTGGCACTTTTTGCAAAGGCTGATGGGTTCCCAAAAGGTCGGACCTGTCTCTTTCCATGTCTGATGTTTTAATCAATCAGTGTTATTTATTGCACTTAACGCTTGGGAGACTACGCCAACACTAGACTTGGTACCACGATCCCTGCCCACACGGAACTTGTGGGCTTCAGGGAGACAGACATTAAAATAACATTCAGTACAATGTTTTCTTGTCCGTTTGCAGGCCCCCAGTTTGCCGAGGACCCTTCCCAACTGCCTCCAGCCCAGCTGCCCAGTTCGCCATTCGGAGACTACCGGCAGTACCAATAAGACTCTTCCTCCTAAGGTTTCTCGTTAGAGTGTGACCTGTAGTTCTAGAAAGATGCTGGAAGAACGGGTCCCCCAACACTTCCAAACCACGGGGTGGATCAGGGGACCCAAACACGCTACAGAGAGAGAGAGAGAACACTCGGTACTTTTCCTCCATCAAGAAACCTGAAAACAGTCTCCATCATAGATATATTTATTCCTACCTGGATTGTGTTTGTTATAAAATTAATGTAAAATGTCCTAACAAAGAAAATCTGTTGCAAGTGCATAGGATATGAAGGACCAACAGGAGAGTTCAGTAAAGCTTGGTTTTACGTACTGAAATGGATTTCCTTGTGGACTTATCTGCCCGATGTGTGCGTTCTGCCGTGTAAGCGTTTAAAGCCTCTGGAATCTGGTCTTTTTCTTCAAGATCGTCCACAGGCAAACCGTACTTCTCGTCTCTGACGGAATACGCTTAATCTGCACGTTTGGGGAGCGGAACCGGTCTTCGCTCCAGAAGTGGGTATGAGTGAAAGGCTGTGGAGCAAGAACACAGTAGTTAACCGTAGGATTCTCCGGAGTCCTTTTCACTGCACATAATAAACACCTTGCGCTGGCCTAATAAGGGCCCGGGCTTGAAACCCCTTTTCCTCGTGGATATCTTGTGCCTTGTTTCTGACCTTCGGAAGCCTCGGTAGGGACTCGTTTGTGTCCGAGGCACTCGAGGCTTTGAAAGGGAATCCACGTCAAAGTCGGCCGATTCCTCCATAAGACTGCAGACAAAATCCGAGGAACACTGTAAGCCCCTAGACGGCAGAGGTCATGTCTTCTAACTTTGTTGTTCTCTACCAAGTTTTAGTTTGGCGCTCTGCATGGAGGATGCACTCAATAAATGCTATCGAGGGTGATGATGATGGCTGATTTTTATTTTAAGGCTGGTATTGAGTGTCCAGGAGGCGGTCAGTTGCCATTTGTGAGAGAAAGTCAATGCGTTCTGTATGTCAGGCTGGAGCAGGGTAGGAAAATGGGCCTCCTAGGCCACTCCAGATGAGATAATGAATCTGACCCTTGACAGTGACCGACCCCCACCTGCCCTAAACAGCTCATCGACAAAATGGAAAACTTCACGAGGGTTAATGTGTGTGCCATGTATTACTGTATCGTGTGTAAGATCAACTGTTCAGTGGAAAAAGCTGCACACTTTTTTCAAAGGAAAGTCACCCTAGGCTCAAATGAATACCTGTCTTGCAGGGCAAATCCAAGTTAGATGCATGGAGCAGTCAAATGTGTGTTCCTGAATGTCAGAGAAGATGCTATTTCAAAGGGAGGGATGAAGGGAGGGAAGGTCGCCTCATGATTTATTTGAGCCCATATGGTTTGCAGAGTAACACCGACAATCTCTTATTTCCTCAGGAACGTGTTATGTTGTAGGGGAACTGGTTAACTGTCCAAGCCTTGGAAAAGTCCGCATTGCTAAAGGAGATAGGAGAGACGTTGTAGGGAAGGTGTTTAGTTGAACAGAGGTAGACCAACACTAGGATGCACAAAGCCAACTTCCAAGGATAATAATAATAATGATGGTATTTGTTAAGCGCTTATTATGTGCAGAGCACTGTTCTAAGCGCTGGGGAGGTTACAAGGTGATCAGGTTGTCCCACGGGGGGCTCACAGTTTTAATCCTCATTTTACAGATGAGGTAACTGAGGCATGGAGAAGTGAAGTGACTTGCCCAAAGTCACATAGCTGACAGTTGGCGGAGCTGGGATTTGAACCCATGACCTCTGACTCTAAAGCCCGTGCTCTTCCCACTGACTAAAGGAGATAGAAAGTCACAGGAGTTCAAAAAAGAGGCAGAGTTAATGAATATACCAACATCCGAGAATTAAGGAATTTTGTCAGGCTAGAATTAGAGTTGTCTGTTAAAACTGGAAGGAAGAAAGCAAGCTCCTATGCTGACATCCTAAAAATTAGGGGAGTGTTTCTCCACCTAGAGAAGGTCTAAGGGCCTAAGGTCTAAGAGAAGGTAGGAATGGTTATCAGGTCTCGAGTGAAATGGTTTTGAGGTTAAAATATTAAAATACTAAATGAGTTCAGTTGTGCAGATACATTATCCGTAATGAGTATGGAAGTAGAAATGACAGCTCTTCAATTATGTTGAAAAACAACCGGAGGTTATGATTGCTTCGGACTTTGTGCATTAATTTAATCATCTAACTCTTTGAGGACATCAACCTTGTGTGATTAGTAGATTAACACTTGGGTTTTCATACTTATTGTATAATGTCTAACTCCTAGTTGGGCTTGATGCAGCACAATCAATCATTAATATTTATTACGCACTCACTCTGTGCTGAATACTGTCTTAAGCACTTTGGAAGGTAGTAGACAAGATCCCTACTACTACTAATAATGGTTGTATTTAAGTGCTTACTATGTGCCAACCGCTGTACTAAACACTGAGGTAGATACAAGATAAGCAGGTCCAACATGGGACTCACAGACTAAGTAGGAGGGAGAACAGGTATTGAATCCTCATTTTGCAGATGAGGGAACTGAGGCAAAGAAAAGTTAAGTGACTTGCCCAAGGTCACACAGCACAGAAGCGGCAGAGCCAGGAGTGGGGTCCTCTGACACCCAGGCCTGTGGTCTGGTGAGGGAGACAAACAATAAAATCAAACACAGGTAGGGGAAAGTGACAGAGTTTAAGGTATGGACATTATTATTAATCGTATTTATTGAACACTTACTAAGCACTGTTCTAAACGCTTAATGGACATAAATGCCATTGGGGTGGGGTCTGAGTACCCGAGGGCTCAGGGGACATGGAGGGGTTAAATTGGCTGTAATGACCCTAGAGCTGTTCTTTGGCTTGCTAAACGTATAAGGGATCTAAAACACTAGCAATCCCTATTGCTGTGTTCAAACTCAGAGGCTCTGCTCCTCAAATTATTCAAACCTTAACAAGCAACCCAATATGGAGAACCAATGAGATTTTTGCAGCGATGATGGGGCTGGAGGAGCTTGTCTAGGGGAAGAGCAGGCGACGGGAATGCGTATCGAAAACACTTATTCCCTTACATGGAATCAAAAACCCCACTAGCTCACTGTGGGCGGGAATTGTGTCTATCAACTCTTATCATATTGTACTTTCCCAAAGTCTCACTTCAGTGTTCTGCACAAAGGAAGTGCTTAATACCATCGGAGGACTGATAGTTTCTGGAGGGCGAATGTAGACCTCCAGAAGGGGTGGAGCATCTTCTGTTACAGGCCAGCTGAGGCCCGTTTCCCAGGGTCTCAGGAAAGTCCAGCCTGGCCTTATTAAACATGAATAGCCAACTCTAGTCACCAGCAAGCCAGAAGTCCCAATACGACATACCCCAGCATGGGATCCTTATTGCCCTCCCTCCTGCAAAATCTTGCTCAACCCCCTGCAGGCCCTATTGAGCCCCCAACCCCCACCGCCGGGTTTCTGGATATTCGAGGTGAAGTTTTCTTATTCCCCAGTCCTCGACCCCAAGACACCAGCAGCTCTGAGCCTCCCCCGACACCCCCCATTCGTTTCTGCGACCTCCTCTCATTAATCTTTGGAGAAGCGGCGTGGCTCAGTGTAAAGAGCCCGGGCTTTGGAGTCAAGTGTCTAATTCAATGCTCTGTACCAGTAGACACTCAGTAAGTACTGATGATGCCCCCTTCTTTCCTCTCCCCCTCGTTCCCCTCTCCATCCCCCCATCTTACCTCCCTCCCTTCCCCACAGCACCTGTATATATGTATATATGTTTGTACATATTTTTTTTACTCTAATTTATTTGTACATATCTATTCTATTTATTTTATTTTGTTAGTATGTTTGGTTTTGTTCTCTGTCTCCCCCTTTTAGACTGTGAGCCCACTGTTGGGTAGGGACTGTCTCTATATGTTGCCAATTTGTACTTCCCAAGTGCTTAGTACAGTGCTCTGCACATAGTAAGCGCTCAATAAATACGATTGATGATGATGATGATGATGATGCCATAATTATTATTAAGATGATGAGGCAGCATGGCCTGGTGGTTAAAGCACGGGCTTGGGAGTCAGAGGACCTGGGTTCTAATCCTGCCTTGCCGTTTGTCTGCCGTGTGACCGTGGGCAAGTAATTTAACTTTTCTATGCCTCAGTTACCTCATCTATAAAATGGGGATTAAGACAGCCCCATGTAGGACAATGGACTGTGCCCAACCTGATTAGCTTAGTAGCTGCCATGCAATAAGTGCTTAGCAAATGATATAAAAAGAATAATTTGGATGGCTTGGACACAAGTGGCCTTTTTTGGTCCAGTCTGGCTTGTACGGCTTTAATTCCCGAATAATTACTGTCCCTTCATATAGCTGTGTACATTTCCTTCTCATGTGCTTCAACTTAATGAGATGTAAATTGAATGTACTGTAGGATGCATTAGGATTATGTGAGGTGGAGTATCCCTGTGGAGTTAACTAAAGTATCAGTTGAAAAATCAATAGCGAGCATGACATAAATAATAGTTTTTATCTTGAGATGCAGGTTTCCTTTTAACTGCAGTAAATAGAACCTAAGACTAATTATGCAGATTTGTTCCACTAATGACCAGTGCAGTCGGATCCTTGGGCAAATCACTTTTGAACAGTCATTACCTAAATCCAATTTTTAGGTTAGAGAAAGAGACGGTTTTTGGTAGAACAATTTGTATATATTTATGAATGATAGGATTTTTGATGGCATGAATGTTCCAAATTTACTGTCATTGTTGAAATTCTAAAAGGACACAGGAGCAGTTAGGCAACAAGAGGCAGCAGTAAGAAAAAAAAAATTGAAAAGCTACCGGGGCTCCAATTTATAAACTGAGCAGAGATCTAATGGAATATAGAGAGTCTCATGATAAAGGATCGATCAATCAATTGTATTAATCAATGGTACTTTTGAGTGCTTACTGTGTGCTGTACCTTAGGAGGGTACAATACAAAAGAGTTGGTAGATAATGTGCTCTGCCCACAGGGAGCTAACAGTCAAGAGGGGGAAACAGATATTAATATATATTACAAATATGTACGTAGATGCTGTGGGGCTGAGGATGGGGTGAATATTGAGTGTTTAAAGGGTAGACAATGGAGAAGGCTTAATTTGGGGAGGCCTCTTGGAGATGTGATTTTAGTAAGACTTTGAATCAGTCAATCAACTGTAGAAGCAGTGTGGCTTAGTGGAAAGAGCCTGGGCTTGGGAGTTGGAGGTCATGGGTTCTAATGCCGCCTCCGCCGCTTCTCTGCTGTGTGACCTCGAACAAGTCACTTAACTTCCCTGTGCCTCAGTTCCTTCATCTGTAAAATGGGGATTAAGACGGTGAGCCCTTTTAGACTGTGAGCCCACTGTTGGGTAGGGACTGTCTCTAGATGTTGCCAACTTGTACTTCCCAAGCGCTTAGTACAGTGCTCTGCACACAGTAAGCGCTCAATAAATACGATTGATTGATTGATGAGCCCCAGGTGGGATGACCTGATTACCTTGTATCTTCCCCAGCGCTTAGAACAGTGCCTGACACATAGTAAGCGCTTAACAAATGCCATCATTATTATTTATTTATCCCGGCTCCGCCGCTTCTCAGCTGTGTGACTTTGGGTAAGTCACTTCACTTCTCTGTGCCTCAATTCCCTCATCTTTTAGACTGTGAGCCCACTGTCGGGTAGGGACTGTCTCTATATGTTGCCAATTTGTACTTCCCAAGCGCTTAGTACAGTGCTCTGCACATAGTAAGCGCTCAATAAATACGATTGATGATGATGATGATGTAAAATGGGGATTTAGACTGTGAGCCCCCCGTGGGACAACCTGATCACCTTGTAACCTCCCCAGCGCTTAGAACAGTGCTTTGCACATAGCAAGCGCTTAATAAATGGCATTATTATTATTATTATTTATTAAGTGCTTACTGTATTCAGAGCTCTGTATTAAGAGCTTGGGAGAGTATGATGTAACAGTTGGTAAGCACATTCCCTTCCCACAGTGAGCTTGAAGGTGGGGAGAATGGTGGTCTGCCATATCAATCAATCAATCAATCAATCACATTTATTGAGCGCTTACTATGTGCAGAGCACTGTACTAAGCGCTTGGGAAGTACAAATTGGCAACATATAGAGACAGTCCCTACCCGACATTGGGCTTACAGTCTAAAAGGGGGAGACAGAGAAAAAAAAAACAAAAAAAAAACATACTAACAAAATAAAATAAATATTTTTCCATATATTCCCTCCATGTATGGAGGGAATTCCAAGTCAGAGGGTGGGGACATGAAAAAGGGGTTTATGGAGAGATGGATAGGATGGAGGCCCAGTGAGCAAATTAGTGCTAGAGGTGCGAAGTGTGTGGGTTGGGCTGGAGTAAGAATTCAGGGAGATAAGGTAGGAAAGGGATGAGCTGATTGAGTGCTTTAAAGCCACTGGTAAGGAGTTTCTGTTTGATGCCATCATCATCATCATCATCAATCGTATTTATTGAGCGCTTACTATGTGCAGAGCACTGTACTAAGCGCTTGGGAAGTACAAATTGGCAACATATAGAGACAGTCCCTACGCAACAGTGGGCTCACAGTCTAAAAGGGGGAGACAGAGAACAAAACCAGACATACTACCAAAATAAAATAAATAGAATAGATATGTCCAAGTAAAATAAATAGAGTAATAAATATGTACAAACATATATACATAGATGCCATCCCTGTGGATGGGCAACCACTGGAGGTTCTTGAGCGGGGAGATGTGGACTGAACTTTTTGTAGAAAAATGTTCTGGGCAGCACAGTGAGTATGGACTGGAGAGGGGAGAGGCAGGGAGGTCAGTGAAGAAGGAGGCCGGTGCAGTAGTCAAGGCCAGATAAAGTAGGTGCTTGGATCAGCGAGGTAGCGGATTGAATGGAGAGAAAAGGCAGATTTTAGCCAGATTGAAAAGCAGCGTGGCCTAGTGGATAAAGATGGGCCGAGCAGTCAGAGGACCTGAGTTCTAATCCCAGTTTTGCCAGTTGCTTTCTGGGTGACCTTGGACAAGTCGCTGAAGCAGCCTGGCTAAGCGGAAAGAGCACGGGCTTTGAAGTCAAAGCTCATGGGTTCAAATCCCGGCTCTTCCAACTGTCAGCTGTGTGACTTTGGGCGAGCCACTTCACTTCTCTGGGCCTCAGTTCCCTCATCTGTAAAATGGGGATTAACACTGTGAGCCCACCTTGGGACAACCTGATCGCCTTGTAACCTCCCCAGTGCTTAGAACAGTGCTTTGCACATAGTAAGCACTTAACAAATGCCATCATCATTATTATTATTATTATTATTAATAAATGCTATTAAAAAAAAGCAGCATGGCTTAGTGGCAAGAACACAGGCTTGGGAGTCAGACGACGTGGGTTCTAGTCCCAGCTTCACCACTTGTCTGCTGTGTGACCTTGGGCAAGTCACTTCACTTCTCTGTGCCTCAGTTCCCTCATCTGTAAAATGGGGATTAAGACTGAGCCCCACGTGGGACAACCTGATTACCTTGTATCTACCCCAGCACTTGGCACAGAGTGAGCACTTAACAAATACCATTATTATTATTATTATTATTAACTTCTCAGCTGTAGAATGGGATTAACTACCTGCTCTCCTTCCTACGTAGACTGTGAGCCCTATGCGGGACAGGGGCTGTGTCCGACCTAATTGAGTTGTACCTACACCAGTGCTCAGAACAGTGTTGGACATACAGTAAATACTTAAGAAATACCATAAAAAAAGAAGAACTGAAAGGATTTGGTGACAGATTGTATATGTGGGTTGAATGACAGAGAGGAGTTGAGAATATTTGAAAGATATTTGAAGGAAATGAGAAAGGCTTGAACAAAGACTTCATTGTTAGCTGTGTATAAATTCCCAAACTGATAGATCTGAAGGGATCTTCCTATCTCTTAAACACCCTTATTTAAAAGACTTTGCCAATCCACTGCTATTATCAGTAGGTCTATAAAACCTGCAGTGACCCCAAACTTAGATATCAATAGCATTTTCCCCTTCTAGACTATAAACTTGTTGACAGCGAACACATCTACTATCTTGGTTATATTGTACTCTCCTGAGCCCTTAGTTCAGTCCTCTGCATACAATAAGTGCTCAATAAATGTAGCTGATTGATCGCTTCTGTCCTTTTGGCTAACTCTGCTTCGGTAGGGTTTGACTCTGTTGCCGAATTGTACTTTCTAAGCACTTAGTACAGTGGTCTGCACAGAGTAAGCGCTCAATAAATACGATTGAATGAATGAATTCCTAGGCTAAGGACTTAGGGGTGTGCCATACAAAGGAGTTGGTATACATGTGCTATCTCTAGGCTAAAAGACCATAAATTCATTCATTCAATCGTACTTATTGAGCGCTTACTGTGTGCAGAGCACTGTACTAAGCGCTTGGGAAGTACAAGTTGGCAACATATAGAGACGGTCCCTACCCAACAGCGGGCTCAGAGTCTAGAAGATTTATGCAGCATAAATGTCTGCATATAGTGAGCGTTAGTGATCGCCATGTGGGACAAGGACTGTGGCTGAACTGAGAAACTTGTATCTACCCAAGTACTTAGTACAGTGCTTGGCACATCATCATCATCATCATCAATCATCAATCGTATTTATTGAGCGCTTACTGTGTGCAGAACACTGTACTAAGCGCTTGGGAAGTACAAGTTGGCAACGTATAGAGACAGTCCCTACCCAATAGTGGGCTCACAGTCTAAAAGGGGGAGACAGAGAACAAAACCAAACATACTAACAAAATAAAATAAATAGAATAGATATGTACAAGTAAAATAAATAAATCAATAGAGTAATAAATATGTACAAACATATATACATATATACAGGTGCTGTGGGGAAGGGAAGGATTGCATAGTATGCAATTAATTATTATTATTATTATTATTGTTGTGAGAGCTGTCCCTATTCCAGGTCTGGAGCAAAAGCTTATTGTGAAGATTGGGCAAGTTCAATATCGATCAATCATATTTATTGAGTGCTAATTAGGTGCAGAGCACTTTACTAAGCGCTGGGGAGAGAACAGTACAACAGAATTTGTTCCCTGCCCATAATAAGCTAAAGGTCTAGAGAGATCATCATCGATGACATCAATTGAGCATCTCCTGGGTCTGGGTCCGGGTGTTGTCCCAATAAATCAAACAGTGGTATTTATTGAGCGCTTATTCTGTGGATAGCACTGTACTAAGCACTTAGGAAAGTACAATGCAGTTAGTACACACTGTCCTTACCCTCGAGGAGCTTCCAAACTAAGTGGGAGGCAGACTCTGCATCCAACAAGCAGAAAAGATGTTGTCTGCTTGGTCCTGGTAGCCCAAAATCACATTTTCATTCTGACAGGTGAGGGCTGCTTTTTTATTTTTTAATGGCATTTATTAAGCACTTACTATGTGCAAAGCACTGTTCTAAGCGCTGGGGAGGTTACAAGGTGATCAGATTGTCCCTCGGGGGGCTCACAGTCTTAATCCCCATTTTACAGATGAGGGAACTGAGGCCCAGAGAAGCTAAGTGACTTGCCCAAAGTCACACAGCTGACAGTTGGCAGAGCCGGGATTTGAACCCGTGACCTGTGACTCCAAAGCCCGGGCTCTTTCCACTGAGCCACGCTGCTTCTCAATGGACTGCTTTGGACTCAGTGGGCTGCTTAATGGTGTTCAGTAGCCGGCCCAAGAGGATTCTGCCTAGGATAATAATAATAATGATAATTATGGTATTTGTTAAGCATTTACTATGCACCAGGCCAATTGAGAAGCAGCACGGTGTAGTAGACAGAGCCCCGGCCTGGAAGTTAGAAGGTCATGGGTTCTAATCCTGACTCCATCACTTGCCTGCTGTGTGACTTTGGGCAAGTCACTTCTCTGTGCCTCAGTTACCTCATCTGTAAAACATGTGGATTAAGACTGTGAGCCCAGTGTGGGACAGAAACTGTGTCCAACCTGATTAATTAACTCTACCCCCGTGCTTAGAACAGTGCTTGGCACATAGGAAGTGCTTAACAAATACAATTATTATTATTATTATTATTATTATTATTATTATTATTATTATGGCATTTGTTAAGTGCTTATTATGTGCAAAGCACTGTTCTAAGCGCTGGGGGGATACAATGTGATCAAGTTGTCCCACGTGGGGCTCACAGTTTTAATCCCCATTTTTACAGATGAGGTAACAGGCTCAGAGAATAATAATAATAATAATTTTGGTATTTGTTAAGTGCCTACTATGTGCCAAGCACTGTTCTAAGCGCTGGAGCACTGTTCTAAGTTAAGTGACTTGTCCAAGGTAACACAGCAGACTTGTGGTGGGGCCGGGATTCGAACCCATGACCTCTGACTCCAAAGCCCGGGCTCTTTCCACTGAGCCATGCTGCTAAGGGCTTAAGAGTGCCATGATTATTATTATGAATGATCCGTCTAGACTGTGAGCCCGTTGTTGGGTAGGGATTGTCTCTATCTGTTGCCAAATTGTACTTTCCAAGAGCTCAGTACAGTGTTCTGCACACAGTAGCGCTCATAAATATGATTGAATGAATAATAATAATGATAGTGATGATAATGCCCGAGAAGCAGCATGGCTCAGTGGAAAGAGCCTGGGCTTGGGTGTCAGCGGTCATAGGTTCTAATCCCGGCTCCGCCACTTGTCAGCTGTGTGACTCTGGGCATGTCACTTAATTTCTTGGTGCCTCAGTTCCCTCATCTGGAAAATGGGGATTAAGACTGTGAGCCCCACGTGGGACAACCTGATCACCTGAAGCAGCGTGGCTCAGTGGAAAGAGCCCGGGCTTTGGAGTCAGAGGCCGTGGGTTCAAATCCCGGCTCTGCCACTTAGCTGTGTGACTGTGGGCAAGTTACTTCACTTCTCTGGGCCTCAGTTCCCTCATCTGTAAAATGGGGATGAAGGCTGTGAGCCCCCATGTGGGACAACCTGATTACCTTGTATCTACCCCAGCGCTTAGAACAGTTCTTTGCACATAGTAAGCGCTTAAGAAATACCAACATTATTATTATTATTATTATTGAATCCCCCAGCGCTTAGAACAGTGCTTTGCACATAGTAAGCGCTTAACAAATGCCATCGTTATTATTATTATTGTGAAACAGGAGCCACCTTGTCATGGCATCATCCGTCGACCAAGTGGAAGCAAATCCCCAGGGCTGGCTAGCTGCTTCCTGCGCTGTCTTGCCCACTTAGAGCGCTCAGATAATAATAATGATGGCATTTGCTAAGCGCTTACTATGTGCAAAGCACTGTTCTAAGCGCTGGGGAGGATACAAGGTGATCACCTTGTCCCATGTGGGGCTCCCAGTCTTCATCCCCATTTTACAGATGAGGTAACTGAGGCTCAGAGAAGTTAAGTGACTTGCCCAAGGTCACATAGCAGACACGTGGGGGAGCCGGAATTAGAACTCCACTCTTCTAGCACTAACCTTCTAGACTGTGAGCCCACTGTTGGGTAGGGACCGTCTCTATATGTTGCCGACTTGTACTTCCCAAGCGCTTTGTACAGTGCTCTGCACATAGTAAGCGCTCAATAAATACGATTGATGATGATGATGATGATCCACCCCAGTGCTTAGAACTGTGCTTGGCACATAGTAAGCACTTAACAAGTACAATAATACTGTGAGCTCGGGAATGTGTGTTTGATGTTTTGTTGCCTGTCTCCCCCTTCTAGACTGTGAACCTGTTGTTGGGTAGGGACCATCGCTATATGTTGCCGACTTGTATCTCCCAAGCGCTTAGTTCAGTGGTTTGCACACAGTAAGCGCTCAATAAATACGATTGAATGAATGAATGAATGAACCCATGACCTCCGACTCCCAAGCCCGTGCTCTTGCCACTGAGCCACGCTGCTTCTGATGGGCCAGGACTCAGGCCGGCATCACTGGAGCTCTGCGAGCCCTCTGGGAGGGCGGAATTCCCACAGCCCAACTGTAGGACTTCCCCAAGGTTCAGTTCTTGGTCCCCTTCTACTCTCCATCCACACTCACCCCCTTGGAGAACTCATTTGCTCCCACGGCTTCAACTGTCATCTCTATGCGGACGACACCCAAATCTATATTTCCTCCCCTGTTCTCTCTCCCTCTTTCCAGGTTCACATCTCCTCCTGCCTTCAGGACATCTCCATCTGGATGTCTGCCCGCCACCTCAAACTCAACATGTCCAAGACAGAGCTCCTTATCTTCCCTCCCAAACCTTGTCCTCTCCTGAACTTTCCCGTCACTGTGGGCGGCACAACCATCCTTCCCATCTCACAAGCCTGTAACCTTGGTGTCATCCTTGACTCCGCTCTCTTATTCACCCCGCGTATCCAATCTGTCACCAAATCCTGCCCATCTGACCTTCACAACATCGCCAAGATCCACCCATTCCTCTCCATCCAAACCGCTACCAAGTTAGTGCAGTCACTCATCCTATCCCCACTGGTTTGCTGCATCAGCCTCCTGTCTGATCTCCCCACCTCCTGTCTCTCCCCACGTCAGTCTATACTTCACTGGCTGGATTATCTTTCTACAGAAATGTTCTGGGCACGTCATCCCCCTCCTCAAAAATCTCCAGTGGTTGCCTGTCAACCTCCATATCAAGCAAAAACTCCTATTGACTTCGAAGCTCTCCATCACCTCGCCCCCTCCTACCTCACCTCCCTTCTCTCCTTCTATAGCTCAGCCTGCACACTCCACTCTTCTAGCACTAACCTTCTAGACTGTGAGCCCACTGTTGGGTAGGGACCGTCTCTATATGTTGCCGACTTGTACTTCCCAAGCGCTTTGTACAGTGCTCTGCACACAGTAAGCGCTCAATAAATACGATTGATTGATTGATTGATTGTGCCTCGTTCTCATTGGTCCCACTGTCGACCCCTGACCCACGTCCTACCTCTGGCCTGGAATGCCCTCCCTCCTCACATCCACCAAACAATCACATTCCCCCCTGCCCCCAAAACCCTACAGAAAGCTCACCTCCTCCAAGAGACCTTCCCAGACTAAGCCTCCATTTCCTCAGCTCCCCCTCCCTTCCGCATCACCTCGACTCGCTCCCTTTGCCCTCCCACGCCTCACAGCATTTATGTATATATGTATATATCTGTAATTTTATTTATTTATATTGATGTCTGTTTACTTGTTTTGATATCCGCCTTCCCCCCTCCAGACTGTAAGCCTGTTGTGGGCAGGGATGTCTCTCTTCATTGCCGTATTGTACTTTCCAAGTGCTTAGTACGGTGCTCTGCCCAGAGTAAGCACTTAATAAATGGGATTGAATGAATGAATGAATGAAGAGATCACTTGAGAAGCAGCGTGGCTCAGTGGAAAGAGCACGGGCTTTGGAGTCAGAGGTCATGGGTTCGAATGCCGCCTCTGCCACATGTCTGCTGTGTGACCTTGGGCAAGTCACTTAACTTCTCTGAGCCTCAGTTACCCCATCTGTAAAATGGGGATTAAGACTGTGAGCCCCATGTGGGACAACTTGATCACCTTGTATTTCCCCCCCCCCCCAGCGCTTAGAACAGTGCTTTGCACATAGTAAGTGCTTAACAAATGCCATTATTATTATTATTATCACTTAAAAGCCACTGGGCCAAGGCTCAGAAAGCCCTGAGGATTAGGTGGGGAAGGGGGAACTGATGTCACAGCCGCCTGAGGCCAACAGTGTCTGTGACAGTAAGTGCTCAATAAATATAATTGAATGAATGCAGCCAGACCCTTTCCTTTGTTTCCCTGGGATTCTCCTCACCTACTGAACTACATTTCATTCGGCTTCAATTTTGAGTGTGTAGCCCTGTGAGTGTGTAATCCCTCCTTGTAGCCTCCCCAGCACTTAGAACAGTGCTTTGCACATAGTAAGCGCTTAACAAATGCCGTCATCATTATTATTATTCTCTGGGTCTCAGTTACCTCATCTGGAAAATGGGGATTAAGATTGTAAGCCCCACATGGAACAACCTGATCATCTTGTATCCTCCCCAGCGCTTAGAACAGTGCTTTGCACACAGTAAGCACTTAACAAATGCCATCATCATTATTATTATTATTCTCTGGGCCTCAGTTACCTCATCTGCAAAGTGGGGATTAAGACTGTGAGCCCCCGATGGGACAACCTGATCACCTTGTAGCCTCCCCAGCGCTTAGAACAGTGCTTTGCACATAGTAAGTGCTTAACAAATGCCATCATCATCATTATTATTCTCTGGGCCTCAATTACCTCATCTGGAAAATGGGGATTAAGATTGTAAACCCCACATGGAACAACCTGATCATCTTGTATCCTCCCCAGCGTTTAGAACAGTGCTTTGCACATAGTAAGCGCTTAACAAATGCCGTCATCATCAACGTGTGAAGCAGAGTGGCCTAGTGGATCGAGCACGGGCCCAGGAATCAGAAGGACCCGGGTTCTAATCCCAGCTCCGTCACTTGTCTGCTGTGACACCTTGGGCAAGTCACTTCACTTCTCTGGGCCTCAATTTTCTCATCTGTAAAATGGGGATTTGGAGTGTGAGCCTCACATGGGACTGCATCCAACTGCATCCAACCTGATTAGCTTGCTCCAGCACTTAGAACAGTGCATGACACATAGTAAGCGCTTAACAAATATCATCATCATCATTATTAGTATTTTATTATTATTATTATCATTAGTATTCAGCCAGTCAGTAATATTTATTGAGCACCCAGTGTGTGTAGAGCACTGTGCTGAGGGCTACTCCCTTCTAGACTGTGAGCCCACTGTTGGGTAGGGACTGTCTCTATATGTTGCTAACTTGTACTTCCCAAGCGCTTAGTACAGTGCTCTGCACACAGTAAGCGCTTAATAAATATGATTGATTGACTGATTGAGGGTACAGTAACCCTGGAAAACATGATCCCTGTCCTCATGGACCTTAGAAGCAGTGTGGTCTCTTAGAAGACTTAGAGAAGCAGCATGACAATGGAAAGAGAACGGGCTTGAGAGTCAGAGGTTGTGGGTTCTAATCTCGCCCCTGCCACTTATCAGCTGTGTGACTTTGGACAAGTCACTTAACTTCTCTGTGTCTCAGTTACCTCATCTGTAAAATGGGGATTAAGACTGTGAGCCCTACGTGGGATAACCTGATTACCTTGTATCTCCCCCAGGGCTTAGAACTGTGCTTGACACATAGTAAGCACGTAACAATCAATCAATCAATCAATCAATCGTATTTATTGAGCGCTTACTGTGTGCAGAGCACTGTACTAAGCGCTTGGTATGTACAAGCTGGCAACATATAGAGACAGTCCCTACCCAACAGTGGGCTCACAGTCTACAAGGGGGAGACAGAGAACAAAACCAAACATACTAAGAAAGTAAAATAAATAGAATAGATAGGTACAAGTAAAATAAATAAATAAATAGAGTAATAAATATGTACAAACACATATACTTATATACAGGTGCTGTGGGTAAGGGAAGGAGGTAAGATGTGGGGGTTGGAGAGGGGTTCGAGGGGGAGAGGAAGGAAGGGGCTCAGTCTGGGAACGCCTCCTGGAGGAGATGAGCTCTCAGTAGGGCCTTGAAGGGAGGAAGAGAGTTAGCTTGGCTGATAGGCAGAGGGAGGGCATTCCAGTCCCGGGGGAGGACGTGGGCCGGGGTCGACAGAAGGGCTGAGTAGGTGCGAATGAGGCTGCCGTTAATGTAACTTGGTGATAACAAGGGCCTTTTTCCCGCTGTGGGGGGCGGGGAGGGGGAGAGTCAGTTAGGACCGGACCCGGAAGGGGTGTTGGGGGCACTATTAGGAAGGTCGCTTAAGTGGGGGGGGGGGGGGGTGGAAGCAGGGGGCGTCTATGGCGGCGCTCTGAGGAGAGGATCCTTTCGGGAGCAGCGAGGGCCACGAGGTGTGGTGGAGGGCGGGCCTCTCGGGAACGGAGTCCCGGGCGTCCATGGCGGGCCTCTCTGGCGCTCTGAGGAGATGATCCTTTCGGGAGCAGCGGGGTCCATGCGGTGTGATGGCGGGCGGGCGGGCCTCTCGGGAACGGAGTCCCGGGCGTCTATCGCGGCGCTCTGAGGACAGTATCCTTCCTGGAGCAGCGGGGACCACGCGGTGTGATGGCGGGAGTGCGGGCCTCTCGGGAACGGAGTCCCGGGCATCTGTGGCGGCGCTCTGAGGAGAGGATCCTTCCCGGAGCAGCGGGGGCCACGCGGTGTGATGGCGGGCTGGTAGGCCTCTCGGGAACGGAGTCCCGGGCGTCTATGGCGGCGCTCTGAGAACAGGATCCTTCCGGGAGCAGCGGGGGCCACGCGGTGTGTTGGCGGGAGGGCTTGCGGGCCTCTCAGGAACGGAATCCCGGGCATCTATGGCGGCGCTGTGAGGAGAGAATCCTTACTGGAGCAGCGGGGGCCACGCGGTGTGATGGCGGGCGTGCGGGCCACTCAGGAACGGAGTCCCGGACGTCTGTGGCGGCGCGCTCTGAGGAGATGATCCTTCCGAGTGCAGAAGGCCGCGCGGTGTGATGGCGGGCGGGCCTCTCGGGAACGGAGTCCCGGGCATCTGTGGCGGCGCTCTGAGGAGAGGATCCTTCCGGGAGCAGCGGGGGCCACGTGGTTTGATGGCGGGCGGGCGGGCGGGCCTCATGGGAACGGAGTCCCGGGCGTCTATGGAGGCGCTCTGAGGAGAGAATCCTTACTGGAGCAGCGGGGGCCACGCGGTGTGATGGCGGGCTGGCGGGCCTCTCGGGAACAGAGTCCCGGGCGTCTATGGTGGCGCTATGAGAAGAGGATCCTTCCGGGAGCAGGGGGGCCACGCGGTGTTGATGGCGGCGGTTGTTCCGGATGGCCACCAAGTCGCCGGGCGACTAAAGAATTAGTCTGCATCCATTTAATGTTATTATTATTATTATTGCTATTATTATTATTATGGTCCTTGTTAAGCTCTTACTATGTGCCAAGCAGTAACAAGTACTATCATCATTATTATTACAGTCTAGTATGTAAGCTCGGAGAAAGCCGGTACCTTCTGTCTGTACATGTCCTGCAGATTGTCGTGCCACACAGATTGGATTTGATGGTCTGTAGCATCCTCTTCAAACACAAACCGCTTTGTCCCTATATGGTAGTGGCATGGTCCGTTTTGATAATTATGTTTAGTCAAAAGGATACTTCGCTAAGAAGTAATAGACCTGGAGGGAGGGGAGGAATATAACTCTCCATTATTGTTTAATTTCAGTAAGTCCCCGGTCCCCGGTTTAAGTGGTAACGGGAGTTTTAGAACAAACAGATTAATTCAGCCAGCTTCCATCAAATGTAATTCACTAAATTCCAAGCAAATAAAATTGCAAGACTGGTTTACAAAGTCGCCTTTTCCTGTATGTTTTAGAGACAGAGGAGCCGTGGTGGATGCTAAACAAACAGCCGGGAATTATAACCTACTGGCCTGGTTTGAGAATTTCCAGGGGAATGCATTCGGTTGTCTTTAAATGCATTTTGGGCTTTCCATTCTACTTGGATCTGAGGACACTTTTGGTTATGGGAAGGGATATAGAGCTGGAGTTTCCTGGCTGATGACTGTTAAATAAGCACTTCGGGGCTCCTTGTCTTACCACATTTCCACTCAGTCAATGGTATTTATTAAGCATTTATTATATGTTTTTTCTTTCCCCTTAAACCAACAGGCAGCTTTGCAGTTTCTTTTCCATGATCGACTGCAGTATGGTGAAGGTCAGGGGGAAGGAAGATCCCTGGTACTCCATCGCAAGCGGTGCTTTAACGGGAGCTATTTTGGCAGCCAGAAGGAAGGCTAAAGCTTCAGAGTTTTAACAGTTTAAGAGGCCTCCTGTTTTCCAAACAGGGATTCTTTCAGGGTAACAGTGTAACAGCGTGGCTTACTGGAAAGAGCACGGGCTTTGGAGTTGGAGGTCAAGGGTTCAAATCCCGGCTCCGCCACTTATCACCTGTGTGGCTTTGAGCCAGTCACTTAACTTCCGTGTGCCTCAGTTACCTCACCTGTAAAATGGGGATTAAGATGGTGAGTCCCATGGAGGACAACCTGATTACCTTGTATCTACCACAGAGCTTAGAACAGTGCTTGGCACATAGTAAGTGCTTAATAAATACCATTATTATTATCATATGCAGAGCACTGCGCTAAGCACTTGGGAAATTACAATAAGCCCAGCAGAAGCAGCGTGGCCTAGTGGAAAGAGCATGGGCCAGGGCCTGATTTCTAATCTTAGAGAAGCAGCGTGGCTCAGTGGAAAAAGCACGGGCTTTGGAGTCACAGGTCATGGGTTCAAATCCCGGCTCCGCCGCTTGTCAGCTGACTTTGGGCAAGTCACTTCACTTCTCTGGACCTCAGTTCCCTCATCTGTAAAGTGGGGATGAAGACTGTGAGCCCCCCGTAGGACAACCTGATCACCTTGTATCTACCCCAGCGCTTAGAACATTGCTTTGCACCTAGCACTTAACAAATACCATCATTATTATTATTATTAATCATGGCTCTGTCAGTTGCTGACTGTGTGACCTTGGGCCAGTCACTTAACTTCTCTGTGCCTCATCTGCAAAATGGGGATTCAATACCTGTTCTTTTTCCTACTTAGACTGTGAGGCCCATGTGGGACATGATCTATATCCAACCTCATTGCTTGTATAATAATAATAATAATAATGGCATTTATTAAGCACTTACTATGTGCAAAGCACTGTTCCAACCTCATTGCTTGTATCTGCCCCAGTGCTTAATACAGTGCCTGGCACATAGTAAATGCTTAACAAATATCATTAAAAAAATAGCTCCTCCTCTCTGCTCTCCTCTTACTCTGAATATTTTGCTTATTGAATCACAGTGACTGAGGATTTGTCCACTTGGTGTGTGCTTCCCGGAGAGGTTTTGATTTCATGACAGTTCAAGTTCTAGTTGTTTTCTTGACAAACACAAATGTGAATTGTGGGAAATGTGTTCCCTCTCTGTTTGTTACCAGTTGATGACACTGAGGACATTCTGATGAAGTTAAAATGGACTGTAGTGTTCTAACTGCAACAGAGACACAAGACAGAGTCCCTGCCCTCAAAGAGCTTATATAGCAATAATGGTGGCATTTCATTCATTCATTCAATCGTATTTATTGAGCGCTTACTGTGTGCAGAGCACTGGACTAAGCGCTTGGGAAGTACAAGTTGGCAACAGATAGAGACGGTCCCTACCCAACAGCAGGCTCACAGTCTAGAAGGGGGAGACAGACAACAAAACATATTAACAAAATAAAATAAATAGAATAAATCTGTACAAATAAAATAGAGTACTAATATGTACAAACATATATACATATATACAGGTGCTGTGGGGAGGGGAAGGAGGTAAGTCGGGGGATGGGGATGGGGAGGAGGGGGAGAGAAAGGAGGGGGCTCAGTCTGGGAAGGCCTCCTGGAGGAGGTGAGCTCTCACTTACAATGTGTCAGGCACTGTACTAACCACTGGGGTGGATACAAGCAAGTTGAGATGGACACAGTCCCTGTCCCACGTGGGCCTCACATTCTCAATCTCCATTTTAAAGATGAGGTAACTGAGGCACAGAGAAGTGAAATGACTCGCCTAAGGTCACACAAAAGACAAGTGGTAGAGTACGGATTACAAACCATGACATTCTGACTCCCAAGCCCATGCTCTATCCACTATACCATGCTATTTTTCAGTGGGGGAAACAGCATGGCCTAGTGGAAAGAGCATGGGCCTGGGTTAATAATAAATAATAATATTAATGGCATTTATTAAGTGCTTACAATGTGCAATGCACTGTTCTAAGCACTGGGGAGGTTACAAGGTGATCAGATTGTCCCACGGGGGGGCTCATAGTCTTAATCCCCATTTTACAGATGAGGGAACTGAGGCCCAGAGAAGTGAAGTGACTTGCCCAAAGTCACACAGCTGACAAGTGGCAGAGCTGGGATTTGAACCCATGACCTCTGACTCTACAGCCCGTGCTCTTTCCACTGAGCCACGCTGCTTCTCTCTTCTTTCTCTGGTTCTAATCTTGCCTCTTCCCCTTGTCTTTAGCGTGACCTTGGGTAAGTCACTTCAGTTCTTTGTGCTTCAGTTCCCTCATTCATTCATTCATCTCATTCAATCGTATTTATTGAGCGCTTACTGTGTGCACAGCACTGTACTAAGCGCTTGGGAAGTCCAAGTTGGCAACATATAGAGACGGTCCCTACCCAACAGTGGGCTCACAGTCTAGAAGGGGGAGACAGAAAACAAAACAAAACATATTAACAAAATAAGAGAAACAGAATAAATATGTACAAGTAAAATAAATAGAGGAATAAATACGTACAAACATATATACAGGTGTTGTGGGAAGGGGAAGGAGGTAAATGAAGGACTGAGACTGTGAGCCCCGTGGGGGACGTGAACTGTGTCCAACCTGATTAACTTGTATAGACCACAGGGCTTAGTAGGGTGAACTGTGTCCAACCTGATTAACTTGTATAGACCACAGTGCTTAGTAGAGTGTATGACACAAATACCATTAAAAGTAACCCCTCCCCAAACAAACAAAAACCCCTAAACCGGGTTGATCAGCAGTGAAACGCTCCGCGTCTTCCCCTTTTAGACTGTGAGCCCAATGTTGGGTAGGGACTGTCTCTATATGTTGCCAATCTGTACTTCCCAAGCGCCTAGTCCAGTGCTCTGCACATAGTAAGCGCTCAATAAATACGATTGATTGATTGATTAAATGAAGGACACGTGCAGTTATGGGGATGGCCACCAGAGGGCAGACACCGCTCGTGTAAGCGGCGGAGGCTCGGCCTCAGGGGGCTGTGACGTCACTCTCTTCCTCCCATCCCCATCCCCATAATAATAGTAATTATCAATCAATCAATCGTATTTATTGAACGCTTACTGTGTGCAGAGCACTGTACTAAGCGCTTGGGATGTCCAAGGTGGCAACATATAGAGACGGTCCCTACCCAACAGTGGGCTCACAGTCTAAAAGGCATTTAGATGTCTAAAATAATAATAATAATAATAATGATGGCATTTGTTAAGCGCTTACTATGTGCAAAGCACTGTTCTAAGCGCTGGGGGGGATACAATGTGATCAAGTTGTCCCACGTGCGGCTCACAGTCTTAATCCCCATTTTTACAGATGAGGTAACTGAGGCTCAGAGAAGTTAAGTGACTTGCCCAAGGTCACACAGCAGACTTGTGGTGGAGCCGGGATTCGAACCCATGACCTCTGACTCCAAAGCCCGTGCTCTTTCCACTGAGCTGCCAAATTATGGCATTTATTAAGCGCTTACAATGTGCCAAGCACTTTTCTAAGCGCTGGGGAGATTTCAAGGTGTTCAGGGGGTCCCACGGGGGGCTCACAGTCTTAATCCCCCTTTTACAGATGAGGGAACTGAGGCCCAGAGAATAATAATAATAATAATGATGGCATTTGTTAAGCTCTTACTATGTGCCAAGCACTTTTCCAAGCGCTGGGGAGGTTACAAGGTGTTCAGGTTGTCCCACGGGGGGCTCACAGTCTTAAGCCCCATTTTACAGATGAGGGAACTGGGGCCCAGAGAATAATAATAATAATGATAGCATTCGTTAAGTGCTTACTATGTGCAAAACACTGTTCTAAGTGCTGGGGGGACACAGGGTGATCCAGTTGTCCCACGGGGGGCTCACAGTCTTAATCCCCATTTTACAGATGAGGTAACTGAGGCTCAGAGAAGTTAAGTGACTTGCTCAAGGTCACACAGCAGACATGTGGCAGAGCTGGGATTCAAACCCATGACCTCTGACTCCAAAACCCGTGCTTTTTCCACTGAGCCATGCTACAGCTGACAATTGACAGAGCCGGGATTTGCTTATATACACAGCACTTATATACACTTTATTTATTTGCATTGATGTCTGTCTCCCCCCTCCCCAGGCTGTAAGCTTGTTGTGGGCAGGGAATGTCACCGTTTATTGTTGTAGTGTACATTCCCAAGTGCTTAGCACAGTGCTGTGCACTCAGGATTTGAACCCAGGATCTCTGACTCCAAAGCCCGTGCTCTTTCCATTGAGCCATGCTGCTTCTCTGCTTCCCATCCTCATCCCCAGGGCTTTCTGACCCCTGGCCCGGTGGCTTTTAAGTCTCCTTCTCCCTCCCTGGGTAGACTTGGCGGCCGGGAAGGGATTTCTCATCCCTCCTGCCCGGCTCGGCAGACACTTTCTCCCCCGGGAACACCTTATTGAGGGCCCACCTCCTCCCAGAGGCCTTCCCAGACTAAGCCCCACTTCTTTCCTCAACTCCCACTTCCTTCTGAGTCGCCCTGACTTGCTCCCTTTGCTCTTCCCCCCTCCCAGCTCCACAGCACTTATATACACTTTATTTATTTGCATTGATGTCTGTCTCCCCCCTCCCCAGGCTGTAAGCTTGTTGTGGGCAGGGAATGTCGCCGTTTATTGTTGTAGTGTGCATTCCCAAGTGCTTAGTACAGTGCTGGGCACTCAGGAAGCGCTCAATAAATACTATCGAATTGAACGAATGAATGAATGACAGAGTCCACCCCAACAGGATCCCCCTAAAACCGGCGGTTTCATAGTTTTAAGGGAGCAGCTCCTTTTCCCCATCTTGTATCCATCCAACGGCCGCTTGTAGCAGGCAGGTTTGTTCACATCATTGTCACCATCATCAGAAGCATTTGCTGATCACCTACTGTGTGCAGAACACTGCACTAAATCCTTGGGAGAGGTTTAAGAAGCAGTGTGGCCCACTGGAAAATGCATCGGTCTGGGAAGCAGAGGACCCGGGTTCTAATTCCAGCTCTGCCATTTGTCAGCTGTGTGACCTTGGGCAAGTCACATATCTATTTATTTTATTTTGTTAGTATGTTTGGTTTTGTTCTCTGTCTCCCCCTTTTAGACTGTGAGCCCACTGTTGGGTAGGGACTGTCTCTATATGTTGCCAACTTGTACTTCCCAAGCACTTAGTACAGTGCTCTGCACACAGTAAGCGCTCAATAAATACGATTGATTGATTGATTGATTTCTTCCAGCTCCGGCTACGTCATCTATAAAATGAGGATTAAGACTGTGAGCCCCGTGTAAAACAGGGACTGTGACCACCCTGATTTGCTTGTATCTACCCTGGCGATTGGTAGAATGCTGGACACATCAATCAATCAGTCATATTTATTGATCACTTACTGAGTGCAGAGCGCTGTATTAAGCCCTTTGGAGAGTACGGTATAGCAGTTGGTAGGCTCATTCCCTGCACACAATGACCTTACAGTCCAGAGTTGATACAGACATTAATATAAATAAAAACCTTATGGATATGTACATAAGTGCCATGGGGCTGAGGGAGGGGTAAATAAGGGTACAGATCCATATGCAAGGGCAAAACAGAGCGGAATGGAAGAAGACGAAATGAGGATTTATTTGGGGAAGGCCTCTTGGAGAAGATATGTTTGGAATAAGGCTTTGAAAGTGGGGAGAGTGATCGTCTGTCAGATATGAAGAGGGAGGATGTTCCAGCCAGAGGCAGGGCTTGGGCCAGAGGTCGGTGGCTAGAGCAGATAGTAAGTGCTTAACAAATACTGTAAAAAAGTGCTTGGAACAGTGCTCTGCACACAGTAAGAGCTCAATGAATATGGTTGATTTTCATGGATAATGTTTGCAGTGTCTGGTGCTGTTTTCTCTTTTGTTTCCTTGCCTCTCGTTCTCTATAGAGCTTTGGCTGGAAAAGTGTGACTCCTTTCTTGACAGCAGTCTGCCCTGCTGGTCCGTCCTGCGCAACACACTCACCGGTTTAGGTTGGAAAACAGCATTGTCTGAGGCTTTTTTCTTTTTTTTTACTGTGTCCAGAAGACGTTTCCTCTGCCCCGCTGGCTTTGGATTTCCCGATTTCAGCTCTCCCACGCGCCACGGTTGAAGGAGAAAGCAGCAGTGTGTAAGGAGGAGAACAAAGGAAGCACGTGCAGCTCACGAACCCCAGAGGCAGCCGCTGGTTCCAGAGGCTCTGGGAGCCGAGGCGGACCCCCAATCCTGTCCAAGGGCTTGTCCTGTCTGAGGGCTGATCATGCCCAGCAGTCCTGTCCTGTCCGAGGGCCGATTCTACCTGGAAATCCAGTCCTGTCAGAGGACATATCTGTAATTTATTTATTTGTATTAATGCATATCTCTCTCTCCAAAACAAAAGCTAATTCGGACAGGGAATGTACCTGTTATATTGTTGTACTATACTCTCCTGAATGCTTAGTCCAATGTTCTGCCAACAGTAAGTGCTCAGTAAATGCAATTGATTGACTGAGCTTGTTGTTTGCCCCTGTGGCAATGCCAACCTGGCCAGGGGTGCAAACACACACACACACATATATATATATATATATCCCATCCCGTCCCCCCCAGCCTAGCGAGACTGCACTCTGGGATTTGGGTTTCCTTGTCTGCACTGGAAACCCCCACCCTCCAACCAGGGAGGTAGGGGAGATGAGGGGCCCAGGTCTGCCCTGCCTTCTGGCCCTCAGGCAGTTCACCTCAGGTGGCCACTTGCTCAGCTTCACTCTGGACAGTCTCTGTTTCAAGTGGTCTGTCCCCTGCCTGGACCGGTTACAGCCTTTATGTCCGGCGTTTTCATTTTCAGCACATGGGCTCCCTTCCCTCTGCTCCTGCCACCAGGTTTGGTGGCTTGGGAGAGGCACCCGTGTTTGCAGAGACTCGGGAGGGGTCTGCAGAGGTGGGGGGTGGGAGGCGGTCAGGGCTCCCTGGAGAAACGCTCTGGGTTTGGATGGATTCAGGCGGGCGTCCACAAAACGATGCGTCTGTTGTCATTGTTCTCTGCTGGGCACCTGGAGTAAGGCCCGCGATCTTCACATGTGTTGGGAGTTTGTTGTCTACGAGGGACACCTGTGGCCGACCTCGCTGCGGACCCTGGAATCCGCCCACCTGCCAGAGAGCTCTTCATCTGAGCAAGTCCAAACTCCCGGGGAATAAAGTGAGCACACTCAACTGAGTTCAAAGCGGACCCAGCCAGGCCAAAGGATTCAGGGAAGGAAGACAAAGTCAGAGAGACTGAGAGGCAGTGAGAGAAATGTAGGGGGATGGAAACACACGTGTATGCACACACCTGAGTGCACATGTGCTCATGCATACCTGCCCACACATATTTTCTCATGCACAACCACCTGCACACATATGCATACACAGTGGTTGTTTGCTGCTCCCAAGGATTGCGGCCAGTGTGTTGGTTATGTCTGGGATTAGAGAAGCAGCGTGGCTCAGTGGAAAGAGCCTGGACTTTGGAGTCAGAGGTCATGGGTTCAAATCCCGGCTGTGGCAATTGTCAGCTGTGTGACTTTGGGCAAGTTACTTAACTTCTCCCGGCCTCAGTTCCCTCTTCTGTAAAATGGGGAATAAGACTGTGAGCCACAAGTGGGACAACCTTGGTTACCTTGTATCCCCCCCAGCGCTTAGAACAGTGCTTGGCACATAGTAAGTGCTTAACAAATACCAACATTATTATTATTATTATTATTATTCTTGGCCCAGAAGCAGCCAGAGACATCAGAGTTGCAATGGCAGCATCGTCATCAGTGGTATTTATTGAGTGTTTGCTATGTGCAGAGCACTGTACTAAGTTCTTGGCAGCAGTGAAAAGGGAGGGGATGTTATGCCCACCGTCTTCCCCTCTTCCCCTATCACAGGTTCACTTGGGGGGCAGTGACCAAATGTGCCTAATGTGGACAGGGAATGTGACTACCAACTCTCTTGGAATAATAATAATAATGATGATTATTATTATAATATTTGTTAGGCACTTACTATTTGCCAGGAACTGTACAAAGTGCTGGGGCGGATACAAGCAAATCAGGTTGGACATAGTCCCTGTCCCATGTGGGGCTAACGTTCTCAATCCCCATTTAACAGATGAGGTAACTGAAGCACAGAGAAGTGAAGCGACTTGCCCAAGGTCACACAGCAGACGAGTGGAAGAGCCGGAATTAGAAACCATGTATTTTACTCTCCCTAGTACAGTAGAGAAGCAGTGTGGCCTAGTGGAAAGCACACAGGCCTGGGAGCCAGAAGGACCTGGGTTCTAACTTTGGCTCTGCCACTGGTCTGCTGGGTGATCTTGGACATTTCACTTCACTTCTCTGTGCCTCAGTTTCCTCATTTGTAAACTGGAGGTTAGGATTGTGAGCCCCCTGTGGGACATGGACTGTGTCCAATCTTATTAGCTTGTATCATACGAGTGTTCAGTACAGTGCTTGGCACATAATAAGTGCCTAACAGATAGCATTAAAAAGTGCTTAGTGCAGTGCTCTGCACGTAGTAAGCCCTTATTAATTTTTTTATGGTATTTGTTAAGCACTACTCTGTGCCAGGCACTATCCTGGGGTAGACACAAGATGATAGGGTTGGATTGATTGATGTAGGACATTGGGTCAAGAGCCCTGGGCCTGGCGCTCAGAGGATCTGGCCTCTAATCCCGGCTCCAGCACTTGATCACTTCATTTCTCTGTGCCTCAGTTTCCACATCTGTAAAAAGGGGATTCAGTGCCTTTCATTCAATTGTATTTCATTTAATCTTGTTTACTGAGTGCTTACTGTGTGCAGACCACTGTATTAAGTGGCTAGAAGAGTGCAGTGCAATCAATCAATCAATCAATTGTATTTATTGAGCGCTTACTGTGTGCAGAGCACTGTACTAAGCGCTTGGGAACAGACACACTCCTTGCCCACAGTGAGCTTACATTCTAGAGGGTGGGGAGGCAGACATTACCTGTTCTCTCTCTGAACAGGACTGAGCACCCCTTGTGGGATAGGACTGTGACCGACATGCTTATGTCGTGTCAACCCCAGTGCTCGGCACAGTGCTTGGCACATAGTAAGCACTTAGCCAATACTACAATTATAGTTATTACACAGGGTTCATTCCAATAGCGGGAATGAGGTCCCCTTCTCACTGAGGGGGATCCACAGGGCTTCTGTTGGGGGCTTATGAGTAGCCCTGAGGGAACTTGAGGGCTCAGCCTGGCCCTGACTTTCCTCCCTGATGCTTTCGCTGGCTCGAGGTTGGGGAGGCTGGTGGTTTGGGACAGCAGGGGCAATCCTGGCATCTTAGTGGCTCTTCCTAACCGAGTTTGGCAGACGAAGCCTTCCAGGCTCTCCGGTCCCGCTGGTGTGGAGCCTGCAGGAATTTTTCAGCCCTTCTTAGGAAGATCAGCTCATTAGAGTGATGACTGATGCTCCCGGATTTCCAAGGCCATTAATAATCACCGCTCATTTAGGGAAAATCTCTCACTGGTCAGAGTGGCCTGAGGTGCCGGACTGAACTCAGGGCGGCCTGGCATTGGAGCTGTCCCTCCTGGCCGGCCGGCCTGCCAGCCGGTGGTGGCTGGAGTGTGCCTGGCGTGTGCCCTTGGGCTAAGACACAGCTCCTGGAAAGGAGGGACAGTTGGGATGGCGGGCGTATTTGTGGGGTCAGGAGCTGAGGCTTCATTCAGGAAAGACTGAGGTCACAGGCCAGAGAAGTCAACCTGCCCAGCCCCAAGTCACTCCGGAGCCCTACCGGTCGCTGCCCAACCTTTTGGAGTGGGTCAGTGGGGTCCAGCGAATACCCCCTTGTAGGTTGGGATTGAGTGTTGGGGGCAGAAAGCTGAGGCTGGGGACGTCGCCCGTTCCATCTGGAGGCTGCCAGCCCAGGCGGGAACACCAGCTTTTCACTGGGAGTGGGGAAGAGGAGGAGAGCTTGGAGGAGGAGGAGGAGGACATGAGCATGGAGGAGGAGGTGAGCTGATCTTGGTAGAAGAGGTGAGCATAAAGGAGGAAGAAAGCTTGGAGGAGGAGGTGAGCACATAGGAAGAGGTGAGCACAGAGGGGAAGAGTGGGGAGGAGAAGGAGGTAAACACAGAGGCGGAGGAGGTGAACTTGGAGGAGAAGGAGAGTTCATAGGAGGAGGAGATGAGCGGAGGAAGAGTGGTGAGCTCAGAGTAGGAGAGTTTGGAGTAGAAGGAAGGGAACACAGAGGAGAAGGAGGTAAACGCAGCGGTGGAGGAGGTGAACTTGGAGAAGCAGGAGATCTCAGAGGAGGAGGAGATGAGAGGAGGAAGAGCAGATGAGCTCAGAGGAGGAGGTGAGTTCATAGGAGGAAGGTAAGCATGGAGGAGGAGGTGAGCTGGGGAGGAGGAGAGTTAGTTATTTTATTTTACTTGTACATATTTACTATTCTATTTATTTTATTTTGTTAATATGTTTTGTTTTGTTGTCTGTCTCCCCCTTCTAGACTGTGAGCCCGCTGTTGGGTAGGGACCGTCTCTATGTGTTGTCAACTTGTACTTCCCAAGCGCTTAGTACAGTGCTCTGCACACAGTTAGCGCTCAATAAATACGATTGAATGAATGAATGAATGGAGAAGGAGGAGCTGAATATGGAGGAAGAGGAGGAGATGAGCTTGGAGGGGGAGGAGAGTTCAGAGGAGGAGGATGAAGTGAATTTAGAGGAGGAGGAGAGTTTGGAGGAAGAGGAGGTGAACATGGAGGAGAGTGTGGAGGAGAAGGGGAACAGCAGGAGGAGGTGTTTGGAGGAGGAAGAGAGCTCAGAGGAGGAGGTGAGCATGGGAGAGGAGAAGGTGAGCTCAGGGGAGGAGGAGAGCTTGAAGGAGGAGGAGGAAGATGAAGCTTGGAGAAGGAGGAGTTGAGCATGGAAGAGGAGGTGAGCTTGTAGGAGTAGGTGAGGAAAGAGGAAGGGGTGAGCACAGAGGAGGAGAAGGTAAGCTTGCAACACGGGTCCTAGGGGGCTGGCAGAATGGCGGGGAAGTAGAGTAGACACATAACAGGCCCGGAGAGGTGAACATACAGACAGCCACACGCACATGGAGCCAGGGGAGTTAGTATGCACACATGTCCACATGAACACATACACACATAGAGCCAAGGAGGAGGGAATACACAAACACCACCCACAACGCACACACTTGGGTCCAGGAAAGTGAGCACGCACACAAAAACACACACCCATATATACACGATGAAGCAGGCAGGGGTGAACACACAGACACCCACATGGGGCCGGGGAGGTGAAGGTGCAGAAATGCATGTAGACATACATATGAATGGGGTGACGTCACATACATTTAGGATAAGGGGTGCACATAGACTCACCCAGGGTTAGGGGTAGATACAGAAGGACAGACACACACACACATGCCAGCTGTAAAAGTTGCTGCTGTGCCTTTTCAGCTCCTCGTCCCTGCCAAGGCAGAACAAAACATCCGACAACTATAACTTCACCTCCCAGCATGTCTTTGCCCCCAGATCCCACCACCATGGCCGATCGAACTCCAACCGCCTGCCCCCGGCCCATCATCATCAATCATATTTATTGAGCGCTTACTATGTGCGGAGCACTGTACTAAGCGCTTGGGAAGTACAAATTGGCAACACATAGAGACAGTCGCTACCCAACAGTGGGCTCAGCACTTGCAGCAGGAGGACTCTGATCACCTGGAGAAGGCTGGTGATTACTAGAGCCATTGCTGTGACAGTGGGGAGACCATGGACTTTGAATCACAAGGGGACTCAATTTTACTCCTCCAGCCACAGCTCCCTCCTGACTTTTGTTTTTATTTTGTCTACTGTGTGTTTGTCTTTGCCTCTTATGCTGCTTGGATGTTTTATTGTTTCAATGCTCCTGGTGCATCTGTCTTCAGTCCTCGCCACTATTTACATTCATAGATTGTGAGATTCTCAAAGGGTAGACTCCATGTCGAATTCCCACCAGTATACTTTTTCCCAGAGTTTAATACAGTGCTCTGCACATAGGAAGTGCTTTATAAACAGTCTTATTGCAACTACTACTACTAGTACACAGGTGAGAGAACCTGTTTCCCCTCCCCAACCTTTGGTTGACTGTTCTGGTGAGCATCATGGGAGTCATAAAATGTGCTACCCAATAACATCCCCGTATTTAGTTACAAAACCTCCAAAGAACTACCTCATAGAGATTTTATTGATCTTTTTGAATCCCTGTGGGGTGCAACATCTTTGTGCAATAAAGGCTTAAAGCCACAATCTTCGTTTATGAGGTGATAAAATTGAGTGTCCAAAGTGAAATAATTTCCCCCAAATCTCCCAGGATGCCAGTGAGGAAAGATGGTCTAGAATCCAGGTCATCCAGCTTCCCCATAGAACTGAATCACATGGCAGAAATAAACACCTTGTGTACAGTGAAGGTGTCTACCAACTCTGCTGTTTTGTACTATCTTAAGCGCTTAATGCAGTCATCAGGACATAGTAGGTGCTCAATGAATACCACTGATTGATCACTTGGTAGTGGGGCAATTTACACAAAAAGCTTTGTTATCCAGCACCTCATCGTCCGGAAACACCAGAAATTTTCTGCTCTGAGGTGGATTCATAAATGAGATGCAGGAGTTAACAACTGCATTCAACCTTTCTGTGGAGTTGTGCATCAATCTATTAATCTACTGAGGAAGCACATTTACCAACTTTGTTATACTGTACTCTTCCAAGCCCTTAGTACAGTGCTCTACACACAGTAGCTCAATAAATACCATTGATTGATTGGTTGAATAGCCTTAATCTGCCTTGGCAATCAGTGGTGGTGAAGGAGTTAACAACAGTGTTGAATCCTTCTGGAGTTTTCTGGAACTTCCCTGAGGAGCTTTGCATAAATCTGCTAACCTAATGAGTAAATTTCAACCTTCATTGATACTCAAGTGGCTTCAGCTCCATGTTATCTCTTCACTGGAGCAGATCACCACATTCTCCCCTCCAAAATTGGTGTGATTACGCAGATACTGTCCAGCTAGACAACTCTGACTTTTAGATATCTGGTACATTTGACTAATGGGCATGAGGCTATTCTTGCCAGATAGCAACACTTTCCTGGGCAGGGTAGATTCTTACAGTTGTACAAGTTGAATTCACCTGTTTCTTAATGTACTAAGGGTACTCATCTGTTAGCTGAAGATAGGCAGAATCAACCCAGGCTCTGCACACAATAAGCGCTCAATAAATACAATTGACTGATTGACCCTCTGGTCTTCATGAACTGGGTGTAACATTTTTGGGGGAGGAGTGAATTGTGGAAGTTCTCAGGCCCTCATTAAAAAGGCTCAACTCTCTGAGGGGGAAACTGGGAACTACAGGTTTACATTTCTCAGGATCCTTTGGGAGCTGAGAACCAATCAGCACACAAGGCGGAACCTTTAAATTCAGGAGTGGGGACAGTTGTCTTCTTTTTTCCTGCCTGCTCAGACAGTCAGATATTCTGACCTACTTACTGACTTGTGAGTAAATACACAGATAACTCTATGCTTTAAGGCAGTTTGGTTTGTGACTTAGAGCCATTTATGTGAATTGATTAACATGGTACAATTTGACCTGGCCTGTTAAAGTGTAGGCTACCCCAAAGGATTTTTAATTCTGTTGGCAAGTCTCTAATATCTTCACTCACATATATTCCTATGGGTGTACTCCTTTTTCATCTGTTCATTCAATTGTATTTATTGAGCACGTACTGTGTACAAAGCACTCTACTAAGTGCTTGGGACAGTACAATAAACAGTCACATTCCCTGTTAAGTGCTTACTATGTTCCAGGCACTGTACCAAGCACTGGGGTAGTTACAAGCTAATCTGGTCAGACACAGTCCTTGTCCCATATGGGGCTCACAGTCTTAATCCCCATTTTATAGATGAGGCAACTGAACGACAGAGAAGTTAGGTGATGTGCCCAAGGTGTCACAGCAGCCAAGTTGCGGAGCTGGGATTAGAACCCAGGTCCATGCTCACCCACTACTTGGTGGTAAACTGAGGGGGAAAAGTGGGAATGGCTTTAATTGCACTTTTGGTGCACTGGGAAATAATGGCTTAACTATAAGCTTGTTGTTGGCAGGGAATGTGTCTGCTGCTATCTCTGTTGCGTTGTCCTCTCCCAAGCATTTAGTACGTTGTTCTGCACGTATTAAACACTCAATAATTACCATTGACAGCTGAGAGGCTGGAGCCCACCTGACATCTTGATCTGCTCTATTGTCCATCTTGGCACCATTCAAAGCCTCTTCTCCTCACTTTTGTGTTATACAGGAGGATTTGAGGTAAAAAGGCCCTGTTTTTGCTCTCATATGTCATTGTCAGCTGCTCTGACCCTCCCTGCAATATAATATAGGTGTAACAGGAATGCTAAACTTAAGGTAAGCAAACTACTCTAAGCATCTTGTGAGTAGGGAACATGCCTCCCAACTCTGTTATATTGGACACTAAGCGCTTCGTACAGTTCTCTGCCCAACCTGATTTGCTTGTATCTACCCCAATGCTTAGTACAGTGCCTGGATCATAGTAAGCACTTAACAAATACCACAGTTATGATGATTATTAATAAATAAGATTGATTTACCCAGATGTGATCAGACTGACTTCCCCAGGGCTAGATCTGTGATTGCTGTTCTAGTGTGCTCCTAGAGTTAATGTTGAATAACCTCATTGAGGCCAGGGATCCTGTCTAATTCCCTCTTTGTTCCTTCTCCATCCCTCAATACATGGTTTTACACTTGGGGAGCTCTCAATGAATAAGCGATTGACTATGAATGGAATTTAAAAAGGAGACCAGTTGGAGAGGTTTTAATCCTTTACCTGTGTTTTTTAGGCTAGCCTTGCAGACAGGTTACAAAGGTCTTTAGGCTTCATAGTGATTTTACCAGGCAATTCTATCGATCTCCCTGACAGAAGAGTTCTTCCTCCCCCTTCATCTGCTGGACTCCATGCCTGTCTAATGGTCTTTGGACCCCCAGGCTGAAGGAACCAATAGAACCAAAAGTGACTGAGATCTTACAGTGTCTCCTTACAGCACATGCTCCTCTGAAAAGCTAGTAGAAATTTGACAAAAAGGAGAGGCAGAGCCGGACCTCTTGGTCGGTTCCCTGCCAGATTTCCTTATACCCCATCTAATTTCTTTGGAACTCAGAGCATGCATAATTCATGCATCTGTCCCCCGGAACGACCCAAGCCAGTCCTGTGACGGCTTCCTGACTGCTGCTGCAGCCTGGCACCTAATTGGTTAAACAGAAAACTGACAAGCCGGTCTGACCTCATGTTGTCCATTAGCTGGATCTATTGACCGGCCCTATGGCCAGATAATGCAAACAATAACAAAGGGATTGATTAAGGAGATGCTGTGCAGATAGACACTTATCATGCTGCCGCTGATAGACTCTGTAGCTTTCCAGCATGCCCGTGACAGAAGCTTATCGATTTGGGCTATGCTCTGTAGCTTACAGCTGGCAAAGTATATGCATATTGGAACCCTGCCGGGTTGGATCCGATGCCCATGGGAGCGGTGGAGCAAATCAAGTCCCAGAATCCCAACTCAACCTACCAGGGGGTCTGGTTCCAGGGAGGGGACGTGTCTTCCCTGCAGGGCAAAGTGGAGGCATCAGTGTGACTTTGGAAAAAATGCCTGATGAAAAAGCAAAGGGGTCTCTCTCTCTCTCTCTCTGCCTGGATGGCGTCTCTTCCAGAGACCAAGGGCACCAGTGAAAGGAGCTGCAGAAGCAGCTGGCAGAACTAGTGAGCTGCGAACTGACCGGTAGGGATGCTGAAGACAGATGAATCCGGCCTCCCGCTCCCACCGGCAAGCTGAAGCATCACCTCCCTGGCACATCTGCTCCCCAAACCTGGTCCTTCTATTTGGCAGGGAAACCTGGACAGACATATTATCATCGCCTCTCCCGGTGTGGGATAGGCTAGGGGCGTTCATGGTTCATTGTCTAAATTTTTAGATGTGAACCAGCAGACTGGCTCCCCCCAATCCTGTCCTTCTTCAAAGTCTGGAGAATCGGCGGCCACACTGTGCAAGGCGCTATTAGAAATGCTGGCCACCTCTTGGATGGCTGAACAGGATCCCAAATAGGCTTTCTCAATTGTGATAGTGAAACCCCCAGAGGGCCAGGGAAAGAGGGAAGTTGAAATGAGAGGGTGGGTTGAGGGAAGAGTGGGAGCATCACCTTGCCATCTTCATTTAGCGCTCTCTCTTTAACCTTCCCTAGGAAAAGTGGACAATGGAAACTGGCTGTTAAATTCTCCTTCTTGTAGCCAGGTTCCCGTAAATGAGCTGTGCTCGGAGATCCGCTTAGGAGTGAGTAAGCTCATTATGGACAGGGAACGTTTCTGCTAATTCTGTTGTATTGTAATAATAATATAATAATTGTAGTAATTGTAGTAATAATTGTATAATAAGAGAAGCAGCGTGGCTCAGTGGAAAGAGCTTGGGCTTTGGAGTCAGTGGTCGTGGGTCCAAATCCCGGCTCCGCCAATTGTCAGCTGTGTGACCTTGGGCAAGTCACTTAACTTCTCTGGGCCTCAGTTACCTCATCTGTAAAATGGGGGTTGACTGCTTGCATTGTGCCAGACACTTCATTCCTTCAATCGTATGTATTGAGTGCTATGTGTAGAGCACTCTACTTAAGCCCTCGGAAGAGTACAATATAACAATAAACAGAACTTTCCCTGCCTACAATGATCTTGCAGTCTAGTCATTGTACTAAGTGCTGGGGTGGATACAGCAAATCAGGTTGGACACAGTCCCTGTCCCATGTGGGGCTCACAGTACTATCCCAAGTGCTTCATACAGTGCTCTGCACATAGTAAAGTGCTCAATATATGCCACTGATTGATTGAGGATACCAATTCATAAAATCAGTGCTGTTTCAGAGCAGACTGTAGCTTATGAACATTTCTCGACTGAGGCAGAGGAAACTGGTTCTCATTAACGTCAGTAGAAGCTCCAATCTGGCACCCGGGCCAGTTCTTGTTTAGCAAACCCATGGGGCGTTAGAAATCAGGCCACCATAGACAAACTCTCCCTCCTTTCTTCTCTCTTCTCTGACTTAATGCTTGTGAGATCACCGGAGCATTCTGAGCGAGCGATGTTATTCCCTGAGTCATGGATGGAATCCACGTCAGCTGTTGTCTCAGAATGGCGTTACAATTAGCTTTGTCCCTCAGTATGAGATGATCTAATCCAATTTCTGCGATTTATGACTGCAAGGAAGGAGAAGCAGCATGGCTAGGCACTGTACTAAGCGCTGGTGTAGATAGAAGCTAATCAGGTTGGACACAGTCCCTATCCCCCCGTGGGGCTCACAGAATAAATCCTCATTTTACAGAAGAGGTAATCGAGGCACAGAAAATTAAAGTGACTTGCCCAAAGTCACCAGGCAGGCAAATGGCCTGACTCTCAGGCTCATGCTGTTTCCATTAGGTCTCACTGCCCTTCACCCTTTTCCCTTCTTCCATTTCTTCTCTTTGGAGCTGCCTCCTGAGGCCCAGAGAGAATCAGCCTCAGAAAGAGGCCTGCATGGGTTTTCTTTCTCTGCCCCTAAATGCCCATTGCCCCATAATGGTTTCATCAGGCTTCACAGTTGTCCGGGAAGGGTTTGGGAGCCGATCGAACATCAGCATTTGGTTTTGGTGGAATACAAATAACAAAATGTGACTCAGTGAAGGGCTTTCATTCTCAAGGGAGCTGTTCTGTGGCAGAGCTAGAAGCTGTCAGATGTCCACTGTTTCATCTTTCCTGTGCCCAGACCAAGAGTTCTGGAGATCCCCTGAAAGGAATACAGAACCATGAGTTTGAACCTTCATCTGTTGAATGCCGAGATGCTTTCTCACATTCTGGAATGGTCAAAGACACGTACGCCATTGTCCTATGGACTCCATCAAAGTGGTTGTTTTGTCTGGATGTCAGAATAAACTGTGCCTAATGCCCCTGTGATGTTTAATAGCCAGGTTTCTCATGTCATTTATTTGAAATACTAAACGTAAGAGAGACTGAGGATAGAATTTTGTGCCTCTGATTGGATATTGCTCGTCTGTAGCCCCAGGGCTATTTTCAGGATGCTCGTTCTTAAAATAACTAGGATTGTCGATTTGGTGACAGCATCTGTGGACTTTGTGGAAATAAACAGTGTCTGAGTCCCCCCGCAGCTCTCCAAAGGGCTCCGTCTTACAGAAGCCTCTAGAAGCCCTTAATTATTCTGATCCTAAGCTAACAGCATCTGGGTGATCTTCTGTCATCAGGATTCTGATGTTCCAGAAGCCATTTGTCGTTGCTCACCATCGCATCTTCCTGAATCTTTCACCTTGAACCCTTCCATTGTTCAGGGCTCTCAATTTCAGAAAAAGAAGGGTGGTGTAGAGGGGGTGGAGTGTGTGTATTTGTGTGTTTGTGTGTGTGATAGCTGTAAACCTTTTAGGACTCTGCACCCCCCTAAGGTGCAGATCTGTGTGTTCTGGGAGGGATTTCTGGGAGAAAATAAAATCCAGTTTGGGTGAGCTCAGGGCTCCCTTGGTACTAGAGTGCGGAGCCAACAATTCTTCCCTGTGCCCGCAGCTTCCAAGCAGCCGGTGGGCTGCCTGGGCTCCTTTACATTGTTGCAGGTTTCCAGGCAGTTTGCCAGGATTCGATCCTGGGCCCTCGGTTTAAGGGCTGATGAAATATAGCCCGTCTGCATGTATTGGGTTCTGCCGTAACCTACTTTTCCACTCCACGCATCAGCAGAAATGTTGTTTGGGAATCAGGGAGAGTTCTCTCCACAAGGCAAGTCTGGTTGTGTTCAGCACCCTTTGGGAAGCCAGCGAGGAAGCCAGTCAGGTGGTTTGATAGGAGCCCACTGGCTTCCTTGCTGAAGCAAGGCATAGAGAAAGCAGCAAGGTGTGGGGGAGAAAGCATGGGCCTAGGAGTCAGAAGGTCATGGGTTCTAATCCTGGCTCCGCAACTTGTCTGCCGTGTGACCTTGGGCAAGTCATTTTACTTCCTTGTGCCTCAGTGACCTCATCTGTAAAATGGGGATTGAGACTATGAGCCCCATGTGGGACAGGGGCTATGTCCTTCACGATTTGTTTGTATCCATCGCAGTGCTTAGTACAAAGCCTGGCACGCAGTAAGTGCTTAACAAACATCGCAATTATTATTATTAATAATAATAAGACTCAGGCTTTTCCCACTTGGGTGGCCTTTCTCAAGAATATAATAATAAAAATAATAATGATGGCGTTTATTAAGCACTTACTATGTGAAAGCACTGTTCTAAGTGCTGGGGAGATTACAATGAGATCAGGTTGTCCCACGGGGGGCTCACAGGCTTCATCCCCATTTTACAGATGAAGTAACTGAGGCCCAGAAAAGTTAAGTGACTTACCCAAAGTCACACAGCTGACAAGTGGTGGAGCTGGAATTTGAACCCATGACCTCTGACTCCAAAGCCCGGGCTCTTTCCACTGAGCCACGCTGCTTCTCTATGACTCGAGGAGTCAGGAGTCCGGGGTTCTAGTGCCTGCTCTCTCACTGGCCTGCTGTTTGTTCTCGGGCAATTCATTTAACCCCTGTGGGTCTTAATGTCTGTCTCCCTCTCTAGACTATAAGCTTGTTGTGGGCAGCGAATGTGTCTGTTTATTGTAATATTGTACTCTCCTAAGCACTTAGTGCAGTGGTCTGCACACAGTAAGTGTTCAATAAATACGATTGACTGACTGACTGACTGGCTTAGGCTCCAGCACTTAGTTCAGTGCTTGGCATATAGTAAAGGCTTAACAAATATCAATCAATAATATTTATTGAGTGCTTGCTGCATGGTTGGGAGAATACAATATAGCAGAGTTGGTAGGCATGTTCTCTGTCCTCCGCAATTATGTTTATTAAAATTATTAATGTTTGCTTCCCTCAAGGGCTAATAACAATAATAATTTTTATACTTGTGGTATTTGTTAAGCGCTTACTATGGGCCAACCACTGCACTATGCACTAGGGTAGATAGCATTTAAGTCCCAAATGGAGCTCACAGTCTAAGTAGGAGGGAAAACAGGTATTTAATCCCCATTTTGCAGTTGAGGGAACTGGGGCACAAAGAAGTTAAATGACTTTCCCCAGGTCACCCAGCAGGCAAATGGCAGAGCCGGGGTTAGAACCCGGGTTCTTTGACACCCAGGCCTGTGCTCTTTTCATGAGGCCATGCTGTTTCTCATTTGTAAGGAAATAGTGAGTTAGTTGATGGGAAAGAGTTCTGGGAAAATAAACGGTGCTATGCTGCATCCCAAACATCTTATTTTCAGTTTAGCTATCTTTCAAAGCTGATTCTCGGCTGGAATTGTTGATGAAACAGAAGCCTGAGGTTTGGAACCCTTTATGGTCTCTGAAGAACTTAAGACTCACTTTTCATGTTGAAGAGTTAACTCTAGTCCTATCCTGATTCTCATTAGGTCGGTATTTTGCCAGGCTGATCTCCAGAGGTCTCAGCTGGACAAAGCTTCCCTTCCACAATTGCTATTATTCCTGGTTAATGTTTTAAAGTGAGGATGAGCTGCCGAGTTTGAATAGCTGGGTGACGCATGTCATTAATACATAGCTACCAGAGCTCCTTTCTTTCCCTTTCTAATTCATCCTCTTGTTAGCCATAGTATTTATTAAGTGTGTACTGTGTGCCAACACTATGCTCAGCACTAGGAGTAGGTATAAAATAATTAGGTCAGACACAGTCCCTGTTCCCCATGGAGCTCTCAGTTTAGGAGGAAAGGAGAGCAGGTATTATTATGCCCATTTTACAGATGAGGAAACTGAGGCTCAGAGGAATTGAGTTGTCCAGGGTCACACTGCAGGCCAATGGCAGGGTTTGGTTGAGGTCACTGGTCTCCTGTCTTCCTAGTTGCCATAAGGCCATTCTGCCTCTTTGCTGTATATGTGCCAAACCTTGAGCTAAGCAGTGGGGTTGATCTACAATAATCAGTTTGTGACGTAGTAAGAAGGGGAAAGTTTGTTGGTCATCCTTCCTTTCACAGACGGGTAACTTGAGGTAACCAGACAGTTTAAAACACTTTCCTGCATTCATACGGGAACACTAATCTCAGTGTTGAGCTCCTAGTGACCTGCCGTTTCAAATTCCCAGAAAGTTCTCTGGGCTGATCCAGCATTTATTGAGTGCCTACTAGTTGCAAGGCACTGTACTGGGGGCTTGTGAAGTATGAATAAAGACGGTTCCCTTTCTTGTCCACAGGAAGCTTTCACTCAATCATTGGTATTTATTGAGTTCTTATTGTATGTTGAGCACTGTAGTAAGTCTTGGGAAAGTATAATATCATAAAGTTGGTAAGCGCAGTCCCTTCCTACAAGGAGTTTACGGCCTATGGGGAGGAGCTTACAAAAGAAGAAGTTAAGTCACTATAATGAGACGAGCCTGGAGTCACCGTCTTGAAGATTTTGAAACCAATCCAGGATTTTTTCAATATTAATCAATCAATTAATCATATTTATTGAGTGCTTACTGAGTGCAGAGCACCATACTAAGTGCTTGGGAGAGTGCAATATAACAGGGTTGGTAGACATGTTCCCTGCCAACAGCAAGTTTACAATCTAGAGGGGGATACAAACATTAATATAAATAAATTAAGGATATGTACATAAGTGCTGTGCGGAATAAGTACATAAGTGCTGTGGGGGCTGAGGATGGGGAATGTATAAGATGCAAATCCAAGTGTGAAGTTGATGCAAAGGAGAGTGGAAGAGGAAATGAGGGCTTGGTCAGGGAAAGCTTCTTGGAGGAGATGTGCTTTCAAAAAGGCTTTGAAGGTGGGGAGAGTGATCATCTGATGGATGTGAAGAGAGAGGGAGTTCCAGCTCAGAGGCAGGATGTGATTGAGAGGTCTTCTCTTGTCTATTTCTAATCATTCCTTCTTGCTGATCCTTGCCGGATGTTATGGGTCTTTTTGGAGGGGTACCCCTTGGGCAGTCTCCCTTGTCTTTTTTAAATGTTTGGTGACAGCCTCTCGGAAGGGGACTCAAAAAACATCCTCAATCACCCACTTTCAGCAGTGCTACCACTCACTTCACTCTCAGACTGCCCCAGAAAGTGCTCTCTGATATGAAGTCCTTTGTGGAGAAATCCCTCATTGACTATTTTGTCTCACCCAGGGCAAGGAATTGGGGGAGTCCCAAGTTTGCCTGGAAAAATCCTCATCCTTCTTTGGAATAACGTTTTGAATCTAGTTGGTCAACTACCTTCATTCCTGGGATTCCAGAACCTTAATCTGAATGCTGCAGTTCTTGACCTCATTTGTATTTCATTCCTTCACTCAATCACATTTATAATAATAATAATAATAATGACATATATTAAGCGCTTACTATGTGCAAAGCACTGTTCTAAGCACTGGGGAGGCTACAAGGTGATCAGGTTGTCCCATGGGGGGCTCACAGTCTTAATCCCCATTTTACAGATGAGGTAACTGAGGCACAGAGAAGTTAAGCGACTTGCCCAAAGTCACACAGCTGACAATTGGCAGAGCCAGGATTTGAACCCTTGACCACTGACTCCAAAGCCTGTGCTCTTTCCACTGAGCCACGCTGCATAGCGACCATCTCTATATGTTGCCGACTTGTACTTCCCAAGCGGTTAATACAATGCTCTGCACACAGTAAGTGCTCAACAAGTACGATTGAATGAATGAATGCAAAGTACAGTACTAAGCTCTTGGGAGAGTACTAACATAACAATAAACATCACATTCCCTGCCAACAACAAGCTTCCTTGCTTTATTTTTAAAATGGCATTTATTAAGCGCTGACTATGTGCAAAGCACTGTTCTAAGTGCTGGGGAGGTTACAAGGTGATCAGGTTGTCCCAAGGGGGCTCACAGTCTTAATCCCTTACAGATGAGGTAACTGAGGCACAGAGAAGTTAAGTGACTTGCCCAAAGTCACACAGCTGACAATTGGCGGAGCTGGGATTTGAATCCATGACCTCTGACTCCAAAGCCCGTGCTCTTTCCATTGAGCCACGCTGCTTCTCTTTCACAGACTGGCTACTGGGGACAATTTCTTCTGTTTTCTTCTAAACATAGTGCCTCTTTCCCCTTTTCTCTTTAACTCAAAATGTGTCCAGGGATCACTCAGTCAATCACCATACAGAATGTTTGGGAAAGTACAGTATAGCAGAGTGGATAGACATGATCCTTGCCCACAGTGAGCTTGCAATTAGAGGGAGCAACGATGGCTGTAATTTTCTCTTTAGCTGCAAGGGCGATAAAGATGGATTTTATCAAGGGGGCTCCACCTTTCATTTGACGGTGCCTGGCTGCCTCGTTTGGAGACATACACAGTCAGGTGATATTCACTCAATCGTATTTATTGTGTGCTTACTGTGTGCAGAGCACTGTACTAAGCGCTTGGAAAGTACAATACAGTAATAGAGACAGTCCCTGTCCGGGGCTTATAGTGTTCCTGACACTTGGCGCTCAAATCTTGAATTTGCTGAAAGAAACATTTCTGTTCCATACTGAAGGTTGTCCCACAGGGCCTAGCGTCCTTCCTCTCCCCCTTGTCCCCCTCTCCATCCCCCCCATCTTACCTCCTTCCCTTCCCCACAGCACCTGTATAAATGTATATATGTTTGTACATATTTATTACTCTATTTATTTATTTATTTATTTTACTTGTACATATCTATTCTTTTTATTTTATTTTGTTAGTATGTTTGGTTTTGTTCTCTGTCTCCCCCTTTTAGACTGTGAGCCCACTGTTGGGTAGGGACTGTCTCTATAGGTTGCCAATTTGTGCTTCCCAAGCGCTTAGTACAGTGCTCTGCACATAGTAAGCGCTCAATAAATACGATTGATGATGATGAAGAAGAAAAACAGCTTCCAGAACCATGGCTATTAATGGGAGTTCTGGTGGCCAGGCCTGTCTTGCATAAAAATCTCAAGCTGCCCTCCCCTTCCTGTATCTTCAAATTTAACTTTGTTTGAAAAGACCTCCGATAGCAAAGCTGCTCCTCAGTCAGACAAAAAGAACAGGTGTCAATCAACTTTGAAAATGGAATTTGGAAAAAATAACCTGGATTGCATTGATTTTAGGACAGCTGGATTTTCAAAGTTCATGGGGGCTGGGATGAAAAATTAGCTCTTTTGATAGAGGAAATGAGATGGAGAGAGCCAGGGAGGGGAAGTGAGAGAGTCAGGGAGGTGTGTGGATTTTATTTCAACCTGGAAATGCGGCCGGCTGGGTACATGCAGTACTTTTTCTGGTAACTGCTCCCAAATAAACAGTTAAAATGGTTTTGGGTGATTAAAGCAATGCAGCAGATTAGTTTTGTTATGTATAATCACCTTTGCTTCTCCTTTATTGATGAAAAGAGCTTTTCTCAGCGGGCTGTGTTATCTATTTTAGATGTTGCCTGATCTTGTTTTTTAAATGTAAATCAGCTTTTTAATCTTTTTTTATGTAAATTTGATAGCCTGTACCAGCAATTATTCTGCTTTGTTGTAGCTCCCTCTTTAGAACTGTCTCTGTTTTATGTTTAATTGTCCTAATTGTCCAAATTTGAATAAACCTGGAGAATGGCAATGGAGATTATTACTTGTTTTTAAATCTACAAAAAGCTTTGCCTCCTTCATGCTGAACTGTTGGTAATTCTTTACCCGGATAGCTGGTGGGCGGGCAGGCGAGAGGGAGGAGGGCAAAAGGATCCTTGACTTTGTGTCCTTGGGATTTCTTTATGACTCCAAGTTCCATTTGTTCCCATTTGTGTCGGGGTGAGAGTGGAGGGAGGGCCGGCCAGGGGTAGAAAGGAGGGACATTTAGTGGTTAGAGTTAGAAATCTGCAAGCAGAAGGCATAGAATGGACTTTCCTGCTTTCATCAGTCAGCCAACCATATTTATTGAGCGCTTACTATATGCAGAGCACTGTACTAACTGCTCAGGAGAGTACGATATAACAATAAACAGACACATTCCCTTCCCATAAGGAGTCAGAGAACGTGGGTTCTAATCCTGGCTCCTCCACTTGTCTGCTGTGTGACTTTGGGCAAGTAATAATAATAATGATGGTATTTGTTAAGCACTTACTATATGCAAAGCACTGTTCTAAGCGCTGGCACTGTTCTAAGCGCTGGCACTGTTCTCACTTAACCTCTCTGTACCTCAGTTTCCCCATCTCTAAAATGGAGATTAAGACTGTGAGCTCCACATGGGACAACCTGATTACCTTGTATCTACCCGAGTGCTTATAACAGTGCTTAGCACATACTAAATACTTAACAAATACCATAATAATAATTATTATTATTAGAGGAGGAGATAGACATTACTATAAATAAATTACAGATATGTACATAAGTACTGTGGGGCTCTCAGTGATAATAGTATTAATAATAATAATAATAATAATAATTGTGGCATTTGTTAAGTGCTTGCCATGTGTTGGGCATTGTACAACTTGATTTACTTGTATCCACCCCAGCGCTTAGTATAGTGCCTGACACATAGTAAGTGCTTAACAGATATCATCATTATTATTATTACTAAATGCTGGGGTAGATATAAGATAATCAGGTCCCTCATGAGGCTCAAATTCCAAGCAAGCGCTTTGTAGTGCTCTGCACACAGTAAGTGCTCAATAAATACGATTGAATGAAGTAGGAGGGAGAACAGGGAATCCCCATTTTACAGTAACGATATTAAGCACTCGCTGTATGTACAGCACTGTATTAAGCGCTGTGAAAGAACCCAGAATGGAGAGGGAACAATACCTTGTGAAGTTCAATCTTGGCTAAGGAAATGTGTCTGTATATTGTTATTATTGTACTCTCCCAAGCGCTTAATACAGTGCTTTGCACACAGTAAGTGTTCAATAAATATAACTGACTGACTGATTGAGAGCCTGTGTTTCGGCCCAGGGATGGGAATGGGGAGAGAGTTGATTCAGAGAGGCTGCCAGGTTAGTCCAGAGCTGTCAGGGCTGCATGATGTCAGGCTAGGACACACTGTGAGAAGCAGTGTGGAAAGAGCTTGGGCTTCCGAGTCAGAGGTCAAGGGTTCAAATCCCGGCTCCGCCAACTGTCAGCTGTGTGCCTTTGGGCAAGTCACTTAACTTCTCTGTGCCTCAGTTACCTCATCTGGAAAATGGGGATTAAAACTGTGAGCCCCCTGTGGGACAACCTGATCACCTTCTAATCTCCCAAGTGCTTAGAACAGTGCTTTGCACATAGTAAGTGCTTAACAAATACCATCATCACGCAGTGTTCTTCACCTTGGGCACCAGCCCTAGGAGCTGCTGCTCCCCGCCCTCTGATGTGATGCCCATCCCTGCTGAATCCAGATGCCACCCCCACCTTTGACAGAGTGTTCTGAGGCAGTTGCCTCACTGGAAGTCTCTCAGTCAATCAATTGTATTCATTGAGTGCTTTCTGTGTGCAGGGCACTGTACTAAGCGCTTGGGAGAGTACATTAGAACAGAGTTGGTAGACTTGTTCCCTGTCTATGAGGAGCTTAGAGTCTAGAGGGGGAGACAGACATTAATATAAATGAATTATGGATATGTCCATAAGTGCTGTGGGGCTGAGGGTGGGGTGAATAAAGGATGAAAATCTGACCGCCTGATGCCATCTCTGGCAGCTGCAGCAACCCAGCATGCATGGTGCTGTCCAGTGTCACCATTGACTGGGTGGACAGGTATCTCGCTCCCAGTGAGTTCCCAGTGGAAGAGCATGGGCTGCTTAGGAGAAGCAGCGTGGCTCAGTGGAAAGAGCCCCGGCTTAGGAGTCAGAGGTCATGGGTTCAAATCCCGGCTCTACCAATTGTCAGCTGTGTGACTTTGGGCAAGTCACTTAACTTCTCTGGGGCTCAGTGACCTCATCTGTAAAATGGGGGTGAAGACTGTGAGCCCCCAGTGGGACAACCTGATCACCTTGTAACCTCCCCAGCGATTAGAACAGTGCTTTGCACACAGTAAGCGCTCAATAAATGCCATTATTATTATTATTATTATTATAAGAGCGATGCCCCTCTGCTCCCAGAGGTGGCTTCCCTAGGGTGAACCCTGTCTTCCTGTGGGGTGAAGCCCTTAGTGTCAGGGTCATCGTTCGAGGCTGAGTCAGCCCTGACCGTGACCTTGGCCAGCTCTTGCCTCCCTCTGGCTGTTCCTCCTCTCCCCTAGGAAACCGGAAAGGAGAGTAATTCTCAGGCAGGCTTTTGTGGAAAGGAGCTAGGTAAGGGGAAAGTCTTATATTCATTATTTTCAAAGTACCCCATTATCTCCCACAAGGTCAGACGGAATGAAAGTGAACCGCTCTCCCTGGTGTCCCCCAGGTTTTAGTAAGTGAATTCCAGCAGGGCTTTGTATTCACCGGCACGTGGCTCCTTCTCAGAGGGAAGGAATAATAGGAGACGATTTTCTTTCTTTAAACCTAGTTATGATTCCACTGCTACCATCATGCTAAATAGGCCCCCTCCCACCCCCAAAATGTTTCATATTCTTGTTGCACACTCTCACCGTGGAAAATCAAGAGCATGAAAAATCGAACAGCTGGGGAAAAGTCTCTTCAATTTACCCATCTCTCTTGTCCCCCCGCCCCCTCTGCCCTCCCGATTCTTGCTCCCCTGGCTAGACTCTAGACCATATGCCCGATTCTTTGACGAATGGTCCACCCCAAACCTCCTTCTCCTTGTGGTGATGATGGACCCAGGCCAATAGCCTCATTTTCAGAGTTAGGCTGATCTCCTCAGCTCTCGAGACCCATTTTGTCTCTCCCAGAGGTCTGTAAAATGGGCTGGGTATCCACCCACTACACAAAGGCAGAGTCCTATGAAGCTAATTGTTTCTAATTGCCCGTTTTCAATCACCATTGAAGAGTTAAACAAGTCAGAAACTGCCCCCACACCCATTTCCCCCTCCCACTTGAAAATTCTTCATGGAGAAGCCCAGCAGGTGTCAAGAGTTCATTGTTCCAGAAGTGTCACGTTGATGAGACCCTTGGCACCCAGACTCATTCCTTTGATTCCTGTGAACTGGTCTGCAGTCAGCAGGGGCTATCGGCTGGTGGAACTAGCATTGGAAAAACATCAGTCATATTTATTAAACACTTATTGTGTGCAGAGCACTGTACTAAGCACTTGGGAGAGTACAATAAACCAATATAACGGACACATTCCCTGTCCAACAACGAGCTTACTGTCTAGAGGGCAGGTCAGGTCGAAAGGAAAACTGGTTCTAAATCCAAGAAGATTTAAAATATAAAAAACAACACCCCAACTTCTCAAGTCAGTATTTTTCAATCAATCAATTGGTAATATTTGAGTGCCTGCAGTGCAGAGAGCACTGGATTTGGGTGAGTACAATAGATAGACGTGACAACTGCCCTCAAGGAGCTTAAATCTAACTGGGGAGACAGGCTCTAAAAGAAATGACAGGTGGAGGGAAGCCACAAAGTTTAAAGATATGTTTGCAAGTGGTATGCCAGTGAACCATCAATAGCATCAATTTCCTGGCCTTTGAATTATCCTCTTACAGTTATTACTATTAGTATGGTATTTGTTAAGCACTTACTTGTGTCTAGCACTGTTTTAAGGGCTGGGCTGGGTAAAAGTTAATTACATGGTACACAGTCCCATGTGGGGTTCACATTCTTAACAGCAGTGTGAATAGATATTAAATCCTATTTTACAGTTGAGGAAACTGAGACACAGAGAAGAGGTGACTTGCCCAAGGACACACAGCAAGCAAGTGGCAGAGCTGGGATTAGAACCCAGGTCCTCTGACTCATAGGTCTGGGCTCTTTCCACTAGGTCACGCTGCTTCTCCAGCTTCTTACAATGCTAAATGGGCTGTGAGTTGGAGAGACTTGTAGGACCCAAGTGTTACTAAACCTTCCTGGCCTAATGGAAAGGACGCACACCTGGAAATCAGAGAACCTGGGTCCAATTCCAAGTTCTGCCAACTGGCCTGCCATGTGACCTTGGGCAATGCCCTTAACTTCTCCATGCCCCAGTTTCCTCCACTGTAAAATAGGGATTTGATGCCTTTCTCCCTCCTACTTAGACTGTGAGTCCCGTGTGGAACAGAGATTAGGTCTGATCTGCATGTACTGTATCTTCCCCCAAACTTAGTATAGTGCTTGGCTGCATAGTCAGCACTTAACAAATTCTACAATTATTACTATTATTATGTTGTTGGCTGCCCATAAAGAGCCAAATGCCACTTGCAGCTGGCTCTGGGGAGAGTCTGGGAGCAGTTGGAGAAGGGGCCAAGGGGAGGAGTCTTTGGGATCTGGCAGCATCTGATGCATTGTGCCACTAGAAAATAAGAGGGTCTGTCAGGAAAATTTCCAGCGTAAGCAAATGTCAGTCTTAACTGATGCTCTCTCTCAGCTGGTTCCTCCGCTGAGGCTGAGGAGCTGCCTGCCTTCGTGTGATTTTTACAGCTCTCCTTTTTGAACGATGTGGCCAGTTTTCTGGGGAACCGATGTCTAGCATCTGGCTGCCGTGAAACTCCTGCCCCTGCATACACCTACTTAATCCAGTCTTCACCAGAAACCGGCCAGGGTCTATTTCATTGTAGAAGCAGCATGGTCTGGTGGTTAGAGCACGGCCCTGGGAGCCAGAAGATCATGGGTTCTAATCCCGTCTCTGCCGCTTGTCTGCTGTGTGACCTTGGGCAAGTCACTTCACTTCTTTGGTCCTCAGTTACCTCATCTGTAAAATGGGGATTAAGACTGTGAGCCCCATGTGGGACAGGGATTGTGTCCAACCCTATTTGCTTGTATCCACTCCAGTGCTTAGTACAGTGTCTGGCACATAGTAAGTGTTTAACAATACCACAGTTATCATTTTTATTATTCTGACAGCACTGCAGAGAGGCAAAGAGCTTTTGCGTCCTGGGCAGGAGAAATCAGGCTGCAGGCTAGTGGGAGTTTCAGAATAACCCTGTTGGCTTTTATTACCATGTCCTTAAAGGCAGTCATGTTTGTGTTTGATGCTTTTGTCCCCTTGGCCTTAAACATAAAGTGTATTTTAACCCTCACGCAAGGCTGTTAGGAGGATAAATCATGGAGAGAGAACATGTCAAAAATGATAAAGGAAGAAAAATGAACTGTCATCGGCTCGGTCTTTGACCTTAGGCCGGTTTCGAAGTCCTTCGGTGTCAGTCAAATGGAAAGCTGCAGCCAGGGATTGGATTGGGAAATCCACTTTCCCGATGAAATCTCAAGTTGCTCATGACCGAAAACCAGACAGTTTTGCCTTCAGGGCTGTCTCGAGGTGCCCATCAGGGGAAAGGTATCACAATCAAATATACATCCCTTGGAAATCTCTGTCCATTTTGTGTATCTAATGGAAGCTTTAGGGTAAATGCCATGGGTTAGCCTGCACTTTAGGCTAAAACTGGCAGGAGCCAGGCTCACGAAACTGGTTGGAAGTAGGTAGGGGGGGCAGAGCTGGCTGAAGTTTAGAGCCAGGCCTTGGTGGGCAATGCCATGCTCTTGTTGGGCATCATCAGAGGGAGCAGTTGACATTTATTGAGCAACTACTGGGTGCAGAACACTGTACTAAGTAATGGGAGAGTCCCGAAGACCCGATCCCTGTCCTCAAGGAGCTTACAGTCCAGATTGCTGCTGCTCCTATAGCTGTTCCAGGGAGGAGGAGTGGAGCAGAAGCATCAGCTTGGATGGGCTGGGCCTGCAGAGGTAGCAAAACCCCCGACCTCAGGCCAGCACTGCTCCCTGCGTTGAATTGCAGCCTGAACCGGAACTGGAGCAGTCTGGGAAGGGGTGAGGCTTCTTGGGGTCTCCCACAGCTCCAGGGTCATGCTGGAAGACCACTCTTGAGAAGCAGCGTGGCTCAGTGGAAACAGCCCAGGCTTTGGAGTCAGAGGTCATGGGTTCAAATCCCTACTCCTCCAATTTTCAGCTGTGTGACTTTGGGCAAGTCATTTAACTTCTCTGGGCCTCAGTTACCTCATCTGTAAAATGGGGATTAAGACTGTGAGCCCCCATGGGATAACCTGATCACCTTGTAACCTCCCCAGTGCTTAGAACAGTGTTTTCACATAGTAAGCGCTTAATAAATGTCATCGTCATCATCATCATGGGATTTTGCCATGAAGCAGCGGGACCCCGAGTAGACCAGAAGTCCCATACAGGCAGCTGCTGCTGATAATAATAATAGCAATAATTTGTGTTAAGTTCTTACTATTACCAAGCAATCAAATAAATCAATGGTATTTATTGAGCACTTAATGGATGTAAAGCACTGTACTAAGAATGTAGGAGAGTACAACATAATTGGTAGACACATTCCCTGCCCCAAAGGAGCTCACAGTGTAGAGGACAGTATCAAGAGCTAGGGTAGATTCAAGATAATCGGGTTGGACACAGTCTCTGTCCAATATGGAGTTCATAGTCTAAGGGGGAGGGAGGACAGGTATTGAATCCCTCTTTTGCAAGTGAAGTGACTGAGGCACATAGAAGTGAATCAATCAATCAATCAATTGTATTTATTGAGCACTTACTGTGTGCAGAGCACTGTACTAAGCACTTGGGAAGTACAAGTTGGCAACATATAGAGACAGTCCCTACCCAACAGTGGGCTCACAGTGACTAGTCCAAGGTCTCACAGCAGGCAAGTAGCAGAGTCTAGTAGAACCTAAGTCCTCTGACTCTCAGGCCTGTAATCTTTCCATTTGACCAAGTTGCTTCCACACCAGTTTCTTATCATTATTTCTTCTTGTGTAATAACAGCAGTTATGTATGCAGAGCACTGTTACTACGCTTATAGGAGAATACAATAGTATCAATAGACATGATCCCTTCCCTCAAGGAGCTTACAGTCTAGCTGGGGAGATGGATGTTAAAATAAATATCTGATATGGGAAGCAATTAAGGGTAAGGCTCGGCATCTAAATTCTGTGGGAATTCGGTAGTACCTAAATGCTTAGGGGATATTCATTCATTCAGTTGTATTTATTGAGCGCTTTCTGTGTGCAGAGCACTGTACTAAACACTTGGGAAGTACAAGTTGGCAACATATAAAGACGGTCCCTACCCAACAACGGGCTCACAGTCTAGAAGGGGGAAACAGACAACAAAACAAAACATGTAGACAGGTGAGCATGTAGACAGGTGAACATGTAGGCAGGGATATGGACTCCAGGGCATGGCTGACATAGTAGGGAGGGAGAATAGGGTAAAGAGATGAGCAGCCAGGGAAGGCTGCCTGGAAGAGGTGATTTTTGTGGGGCTTTGGAGATGGAGTCTGTTGGTTATGAAGCGGGAGGGAGTTTCAGGCTGGAAGAAGGATGTGATCAAGGGTTCCTTAGCCAGTGGGTGACACAGTAGGGAGGGAGAATAGGGTGGGTAGGTGAGATTAGTCAGGGAAAGCTTCCTGGAGAAGATATGATTATAATAGGGCTTTGAAGAGTGGGAGAGCCATAGTCTGTTGGGATTGAAATGGGAGGGAGTTTCATGCTGGAGGTAGGATGTGAACAAGGATTCATTAGCAAGCAGAAGCAGTGTGGCCTAGTGAGGAAGCACTGTGGCCTAGTGGATAGAGCCCAAGCCTGAGAGTCAGAAGGATCTGGGTTCTAATCCCAGCCCTGCTACTGGTCTGCTCTGTGACCTTGGGCAAGTTATTTCTCTGTACCTCAGTTACCACATCTGTAAAATGAGAAATAAGACTGTGAACCCCATGTGGGACGTGGCCTGTGTCCAACCTGACTAGCTTGTAGTTACTCTGGTGTTTAGTACAGTGCCTGGCACATACTAAGTGCTTAACAGATACCATTTAAAAAAAAAAGTGGGGGATGCAGTAGGGATGGAAAATAGAGTGGGTAGATGAGGAAAACTTCCTAGAGGAGATGTGATTTTAATATGGCTTTGAAGATGGGGAGAGCAATGTTCTGTTGGATATAAAGTGGGAGGGAGTTTCAGGCTGGTGGTAGGATGTGAAGAAGGATTCATCAGCAAGAATGTCTAGAGCAAGGGAAAGAGAGTCAGTTGGGGAGGGCTGTACTCTGGCAGATTATTTTTGGGTATGACTGTGTGGGGGTAGTTGAGGGTAGGAATGGGGAGAGTTTCTTGTTGTTCCTTCTTATTTGACTTTTGTGAAAACTACCTGAAATCTCTAGGTGACAGTACATTGCCTAGGCTCTTCGTCTCTTCAAAACTTAATGCTCACCAAGTGTTCACTGAGTGTTCACAGAGCATATACCTTTGCCCAAAGCAGAAGATTCCACGTTTCCTAAGCATCCAATTGTAAATATGTTTTATCTTTTATTGAGGAAGAGGTGCAGATATCCACGGTGGCTTTTTATTCTCCCCAGCCCCCATGTACAATTGCAGAAAGACCCAAAGACACGCGTGCCACAAAACCAAGCAGCTTCACCATTTCCATTTAAAGCCAGAAGACCAGAGAAGACACAGCTCGGTATCTCAATCCTTTTTATAGGGACCCCAAGATAGGTTTGACACATCTCAAAAATATGTCCTTCAATTCTCAGAGCTCTTGGGGGTATTCTGGCTGAGGGACGTGCCTCCTAGAAATACTTCTATAAATACAGGACATTTTCATTACCGCATGTGGGCTGGCTGATCCGGGCTGTCGACTACATGACAGTGAGAAGAAGAGTCTGAGAAACGATTTCATATAGACCCACTTTGAAACAGTCCCTGGAGCTCCCCGGATTGGAATGACTCCACTGGGAGCCCGCCGAAATGAATGTTCATCTATAAGCAGGATCTTTAAAAAAGGGTTTCGAGTTCTGTAGATTGTCTCCTTTTCTCCATAGCAATGATCGAGTGACAGCCAGCATGAAGATGAATTCCAACCAATGAAATTTTCCAGCTTCCTTCTCTGAGGAAAACTACAGAATCAATAATCTGAACAATCAGACAGGGGAGGAGGCGGCTGGGTGATTTATTTAAGAATAAACAGTGGAGTTGGAGGTGCTTATTCAGGTTGGATATGGGGTGATACCATGGCAGGACCTTAGATTTGGAAGCAGATTGGGGGGCTCGGAAAGAATAGGGAGAGGAGTGGGATCTGGGAATATTTTTAACAATTAAAGACCCTGTGCCTGTTGAAGAGCAGATTACTGTATTTGAATTGTCACAATGTTGTTGGGGTCATAAAAGTGTGTTCCACCTCTCTTGTCAGTCCAGGAATTAACCATTCATTGTGGAATACAGACTTTATGATTAGAAAGATCAAGAATAGAAAATCATTTTTACAGTGCTGGTAAGACATTGACTTGTGGATGGACCTGTTATAAGAGAGATGTTAAGATGGCAATGAAACAGGCTGTTTGGGAGGAAACCTACTGTAAAAATAGAGAAAATAATGGGCTGGGCGGAGCATAACTCATGAAGGGAGAAAATTATTTACCACAGTTGGGTCGTCAGGATGGCGGGATGGATTTTATGGGCAAAAGTGCAGGATGATAAAATCTCTCGCTCAGGATCACGCTGATCGCCTCTGGGGGAGAAGGGGCTGTTCTCCGCATGCAAAGTCTCCTCTTTTGGTGAGGCAGACTATGTGGACAGGATTGCCTTCCTATAGTCCAGGAGGGGCACCTGGCCAGCCAGGCCGGCTGCTGACGACTGGACACCCGAGGGAGGGAGAGCTCCACCGCCTCGACCCGCTCTATATGTCGTCACCCCATCACACCATGCCTGTACACTCATTCATTCATTCCATTGTATTTATTGAGCACTTACCAGGTGCAGAGCACTCTACTAAGTGCTTGGGAGACTGTGAGCTTGTTGTGGGCAGGGAATGTGTCTGTTCTTAAATTGTACTCTCCCAAATGCTTAGTACAGAGCTTTGCACACAATAAGCACTCAGTAAATACAAATAAATGAGAATACTACATAACAATAAACAGACATAATACCTGCCCACAACAAGCTTGCAGTCTAGAGGGGGAGACAGACATTAATATAAATAAATAAATTACAGTTATGTACATAAGTGCTGTGGGGCTGCGACGGAGATGAATAAAGGGAGAAAGTCTGGGTGATGCAGAAGGGAGTGGAAGAAGAGGAAGGGAGGTCTTGGAGGAGATGTGCCTTCAGTAAGGCTTCAATGGTGGGGAGAGTAAGTTGTCTGTCAGATATGAGTAGGGAGGGCGTTCCTGGCCAGAGGTAGGATGTGGGCGAGAGTTCGGTGGCAAGATAGACGAGATATAGGTACAGTGAGAAGGTTGAAGCTAGAGGAGCAAAGTATGTGGGCTGGGTTGTTGCAGAAGAGTAGCCCACGCCATGTGGTTTCATAGGGAAGCCGGCTCAAAACCCTGACCTCTGACCTGCTCCCATTCTTCCAGGGTGGTGATCTTCCCCGCTCAGGTCCCTGAACACAAAGGCTCTGCTTTTCAACTGGGCTGGAGCTTTCAGGTCTGGTGAGCCTCAAGTGGAACAGGGTCTGTCTCCCATCTTCCCATCTGTGCATTTATCCCAGTGATTAATGTAGTGCTTGGCCCATACTAAGTGTTTAACACACACCCTTGTTGTTATAATATTATTTACCTTCCTGAACTTCTGGGCCCCCATTCTGCAGCTTCCTCTGCAGGGACTGAGATGCCAATCTTAATTATTATACCTCCTCTGAGATGCCAGTCTTGTCTCTCGCCTGAAGTCGGCCCTGCCTGCAAAGCTCTACTGGAACAAAGCAACACTCAGCTGTGCTGTAACGTGGGTTTCCACTATGCAGTTCTCCTGAAACACTGTTAGAGAACTTGAAGTCAGGTCTAGGAGGCTCTATTGTCTTCTACAACCTTCTTGAATTTCATCTGATGTGACAGAAGTCATGCAGTTCCTCCTAGTTTCTTGTTTCCCACTGAAGCGATGGTCGACACTGCCACTTTTGGATAGCATGGGGTTTTCAGGAACATGGCAAGCGTATTGTAGGAGGAATGCTGATATCCTAGGGTGCCCGATGATAAAGGGAGGGGCACTCATTCATTCATTCAATCGTATTTTTTGAGCACTATGTGCAAAGCACTGTACTAAGTACTTGGGAGAGTACAATATAACAACAAACAGACACATTCCTGTTCACAGAGAGCTCACAGTCTAGAGAGGCATGGTGCTATAACCAAGCAGAGAAGTTGCACTTTCCTGCTCATACTCTGTTCAGAGGGAAGCAGCTTGGACTGGGAGTAAGAGGACCTGGGTTCTCATAATAATAATAATAATATAATAATAATGGTATTTGTTAGGCAGTTTCTATGTGCCAAGCACTGTTCTAAGCACTGGTGTAGATAGAAGGTAATCAGGTTGTCCCACATGGGGCTCACAGTCTTAATCCCGATTTTACAGATGAGGTAACTGAGACTCAGAGAAGTTAAGTGACTTGCCCAAAGTCTCACAGCTTACAAGTGGCAGAGCTGGGGTTAGAACCCATGACCTCTGACTCCCAAGCCTGTGTTCTTTCCACTAAGCCATGCTGCTTCTCCTGCAGCCCGCTGTTGGGTAGGGACTGCCTCTATATGTTGCAAACTTGTACTTCCCAAGCGCTTGGTACAGTGCTGTGCACACAGTAAGCACTAAATAAATATGATTGAATGAATGCCAGCTCCACAATGTACCTGCTGTGTGACGTGGGCCAAATCAGTTCACTTTTCTGTGCCTCATTTTCCTCATCTCCAAAATGGGGATTCAATACCTGTTCTCCCTCCTACTTAGACTGTGAGCCCCATGTGAGACCTGATTATCTTGTATCTACCCAAGCAGTTTGGTAGAGTGTTTGACCCATAGTAAGCACTTAGCAAATACCACAGTTATTATACTCTCCCTGCTTCCTGACATTGTCTCTCTCTGTCTGTTACTATCTAGATTCCACTGATGAACTGTCAAAAGTAACCCAATCTACACGCTGTATCCTATTAAAAAGTAGCTCAATGTGATATATTAATAAAAACCTCATAGAATAACCTTCTTTACATTAATAGTAAATCCCCCGATGGAAAAAAGCAGGCTTTTAATTTACTTTTTCATTCTATGAATCAGAGTTCCTTTTACCTTTCCCTATGGCATGGGAGAGAGTCAAGAGTGAAGACTCAGGTTTACTTTGCGGAAGGAGGCAATGGTAAACTGCTTCCGTATTTTTACCAAGAAAACTCTATGGATTCACTACCAGAACGATTGCAGATGGAGATGGGGCTTTCTGGGAGTGATTTATTCATTCAATCATATTTATTGAGCCCTTACTGTGTGCAGAGCACTGTATTAAGCACTTGGGAAGTACAAGTCAGCAACATAAGAGATGGTCCCTACCCAACAAAGGGCTCACAGTCTAGAAGATGTGTCCGTGGTGTCGGTATGGGTCGGATGCAACTCAACAGCATAAGACAACAACAGTAATTACGAAGAGACTATGTCGGAGGGGAAAAATAAGCACAGATATCTTCCCTTACCAGAGAAGAGAGCAACGAGAGAGAGCAGAGAAAAGAGGAAGAAGGAGGAATAAAGGGAGAGAAAAAGTGGTAATTATAAGGCAAGAGATGCGAACGATGAAGGAGAGAGGGAAGAAGAACCAGTGTCTATCAGGCTCCAGTGCAGATGTAAGTGTAAAATGCTCCACAAGTCCTGTAATTGAGAAAATCCATCAAGGGTCTTGACAGCTGCTCCAGCATTTCCAGAAGCGATAAAACTTGAATTTATTTCACTTCTAGAAAAGGGGCAGTATCACCTTCTGGCGGCTTTAATGAAATGCCATAAAACTCAAGGAAAAAACGTGCTGTAAAGTCTTAAAAGGAGAGTCAGAAGTGGATTATTGCATGCGTTGAGAAGGGGGGGCTGCCCATCTGAAGTGTGATCTCAGGGTTCTGGGGGCCCGTGAAGAGGGTATTAATAATAGTAATTTTGATATTTGTTAAGAGCTTACTACGTGGCAGGCACTGTACTAAGTGCTGGGGTGGATTCATGCAAATTGGTCTGGACACATTCCCTGGCCCACGTGGGGATCACAGTCTCAATCCCCATATTACAGATGAGGTAACTGAGGCACAGAGAAGTGAAGTTACTTGCCCAAGGCCACACAGCGACCATGGTGGAGCCAGGATTAGGGTCCATGGCCTTCTTTCTCCCAGGCCCATGCTCTATCCACTATGCCATCCCTGGTGCAGTGAGTGAAGCAATCCCTTAGACCCTATGGGGTAGCCCAGTGACTATTGCAGGCACATGTGCTTGATTCCTCATCTGTAAAATGGGGGTGTAATACCTATTTTCCCTCCTATTTAGACTGTAAGCCCCATTTATGACTGGGACTGTGTCCAACCTATTTCTTTTGTCTCTACTCCAGTACTTGGCACACTGCTTGGTACATAGCAAGAGAAGCAGAATGGCTTAGTAGAAAAAGCACGGGCTTGGGAGTCAGAGGTCACGGGTTCTAATCCCAGCTCTGCCACTTGTCAGCTGTGTGATTTTGGGCAAGTCACTTCTCTGTGCCTCAGATACCTCATTTGTAAAATGGGGATTGAAACTGTGATCCCCAGATGGAACAACCTGATTACCTTGTATCTATCCCAGTGCTTAGAACAGTGCTTGAAACTTAGTACGCACTTAACAAATACTATTATTATTATTATTGTTATAGCAAGTGCTTAATAAGTCCAGTTTGTATCATTATTATTGGTAGATTTGGCTCTTTGAATGAAAGAGGAAGTTGGACTTTCATGCTGTGAGTTTAACCTCCTGAAGCCATTTCAGGATTCTGCCTGAAGAATTCTGTTCTTCGCAGATGAGTTTTTCCCAAATCTGGGGATTTTGTGTGCAATACAACACAGTGTATTGTGTGCAAAATTTCCATGGGATATACCTGAGTTTTTTATGGTATATATTAAGTACTTACTATGTGCCAATCATTGTACTAAATGCTGGGGTAGATGTATAATAATGAGGTTAAACACAGTCCATGCCCCACATGAAGCTCGCAGCCTTACTCCCCATTTTACAGATGAGGTAACTGAGGCCCAGAGAAATTGTGACTTGCCCGAAGTCACACAGCCCACAAGTGGCAGAGGCAGAATTAGAACCCAGATCCTCCGACTCCCAGGCTCATGCTCTTTCCCGTAGGCCAAGCTGCTCTTCTTTGTGATTTTCCAAAGAACATATGGTGCCCACGTAAACAACAGTAAATACTTTGCAAGGTTAAAAACTGCTTCAGCTTCCCACTTACCCTGAGAGTTCCCAGAAAGGGAGGTGGTGCACAGTGGTTTCAAAATCAGAAATTGAGGAGAATTATTCTTCAAAAGCATTTCCTCCCAATCCTGACACTTATGTATGGTATCGCATGGATGCTTTCCTCTTCCAAGTTCCTTCCATCTGTATTCCAATTTCCATTCCTTCCAAAATTGCTGGTGACATCTGTTCCAATGTAGATTAAAACTCAAATACAGTGGCTTCGGTGTCAAGCTCTGCATCCTGTTAAAAACCAGGAGTTTTGTGAATCTGAAGAAGGCTGACAGATCTAAGCCTCTCACCACAGTGTTTCTGCATCAAGCCCCTCCGCATGTCTTGAGCAGAAAGATTTCTAGGAAACACAACCCGTTTTAGAGCGTTTGAAATAGTGCAATTTATTGTTTCAGCCCCATTTCCTACAACCTGGAGTCTCAAGTCTGAAAATACTTCAGTTCCGCAGTTACCTCAAAAACCAGGACCCGTTAAGGTGCACACAAAGATTCTCACAAAGGCAGAAATCCTTATTCTTCAGGCCTCAGCTGACAGGACAGATTAGACAAATGACCAAGCTTCTCCATAATGGGCGTTTTTTCCTTAAGGCAAACACTAGCAACCCTTTCCTGTAGCAGCTGAAGGAAGTTTGCCCTGTTTTTTTGGGTTGTATTCTGCCTATTTAGCCCTGGCACAGCATTTAACACCATGAAAGGGACATTCTGAATAGCCCTGCCCTAAGCTCAGCCAGTATTTACCTTTCAATTTCAGGCAAAATATCAAAATTTACCCAGTGCCCAGATGGACTTAAAGCTGTGAGAAGAGATGGAATTTGAAGCCAATGCTTATTATTATTAAGGTCACACCTTCTCCAAGAGGCCTTCCCAAATTAAGCCCTCTTTTCCTGGACTCCATCTCCCTTCCATGTCATCTATGTACGTGGATCTTTGTCCTTTGGGCATCTGGCATTCATCCCACCCTCAGCCCCACAGCACCTAAGTACATATCTATAAATTATTTATTTATATTCAAGTCTGTCTCCTCCTCAGACTGTAAGCTGGTTGTGAGCCGGAGACGTGTCTACCAACTATGCTGTAACGTATTCATTCGTATATTCATTTTCAATCGTAATTATGGAGCACTTACTATGTGCAGAGCACTGAACTAAGTGCTTGGGAGAGTACATTATAAGAATAAACAGACACATTCCCTGCCCACATTCCATCTTAAGGTCTACAGGAGGAGACAGACATTAATTGGGGAAGCAGTATGACATAGTGGATAGAGAACAGGTCTAGGAGTCAGTTGGTCATGGGTTTTAATTCCGGCTTCACCGCTTGTCTGCTGTGTGGCCTTGGGCAAGTCACTTCACTTTTCTGGGCTTCAGTTACCTTAACTGTAAAATGGGGATTAAGACCATTAGCCCTATGCGCAACAGGGACTGTGTCTAACTTAATTTGCTTGTATTCCCCCCCAGCATTTAGTATAGTGCCTGGCACATAGTAAGCACTTAACAAATAGAATAATTTATTATTATTATAATTATATAAATAAATTGTCCCCTTCCAAATGCTTAGTACAATACCCTGTACACAGTAAATGTTCAATAAACACCCAAGGACTGATTGACTGCAAACTTGAATCTCTAGGTTGGACCACCGTGTTGCCTGGATTAGTGTTCTTTCTCTGGAAGGGAACCATTTTTGCGGTTTCATGGGAAAGCAAGATTCTTCAAAATATGTCTTCGTTAATTGCAGGTGGGGGGGAAGAACATTTCTTCCTGACCCTTTGTGCCCCCTCCCTGTGCAGATAATCAGTTTATAACTGAAGCATGAGATTTGATTACCCATATCATTACTTTAAGTTACCCTACCAGAAAGCCACTGGGGTTCTAAAATCTAGTCAGCCCCTAGCAAAATGTAGCCACAACACTTAACCTAACGATTATTATTGTTTAACCTTTACAGAACACCCATTAGGGTCTAGACTCTATATAGGACATAACATTTTTCATGGTTCTTGGCTACTAGATTGGCAGTTGCAATCTGATAAGAGGAATATGGGACAACATATAAAATTTTATTGAGTGCTTACCATGTTCAGAGCACTATTGATCACTTGGGAGAGTACAGAGTTGGCAGACATATTCCCTGCCCACAAGAAGCTTACAGCCTAGACGGGGAGACAGACATTAAAATCGATTATAGATTATGTACATTAGTGCTGTGGGGCTGAAGGTGGGGTGAATAAAGTGTACAAATTCAAGTGCAAGTTGACAGAAGGGAGAAAGAATAGGGGAAATGAGGGCTTAGTTGGGGATGGCCTTTTGGAGGAGATGTGATTTTAATAAATCTTAGAAGGTGGCAGTCTGTCGTATACGAAGGGGGAGGGAGTTCCCGGCCAAAGGCAGGACATGGGCAAGGGTCGGTTGTGAGATAGACGAGACTGAGGTGTTAGAGGAGTGAAGTGGGAGGTGAGGTAGGAGGGGGTGAGGTGATTGAGCACCATCCTAATTCTGTTATATTGTACTCTCCCAAGCACTTAGTACAGTGCTCTGCACAAAGTAAGTTCTCTACAAGCACCATTGATTGACTGGTTAATTGCTCCTGAGGAACACTAGGACATGAAAGAGATCCCAAGTTGCCCATGGAAATTTCAGAAGTATATATGGTTTGTGTTACTACTCAAGCTTGGGGAGTCTAATAGAATATGACACCCACAGACTACTGCTACTAATGATTTTGGTATCTGTTAAGCACTCACTCTGTGCCAAGCACTGGGCTAAGGGCTGGGGTAGATCTAGTACAATCACATCAGGCGCAGACCTTGTCTCACAGGGTGCTAATGCACTAAGGGGAGGCTAGGCATTTAATCCTCAATGAGGAAACTGAGGAACAGGGAAGTTAAGTAATAATAATAATAATAATAATAATAATAATGGCATTTATTAAGGGCTTACTATGTGCAAAACACTGGGGAGGGTACAAGGTGATCAGGTTGTCCCAAGGGAGGCTCACAGTCTTAATCCCCATTTTACAGATGAGGTAACTGAGGCACAGAGAAGTTAAGTGATTTGCCCAAAGTCACACAGCTGACAATTGGCGGAGCCGGGATTTGAACCCATGACCTCTGACTCCAAAGCCCGTGCTCTTTGCACTGAGCCACGCTGCTTCCCAGACCTCTTCAACAGACTTTAGTTGCTATTATAGGCTGCATCAGCCTTCTCTCTGATCTCCCATCCTCGTGTCTCTCCCCACTTCAATCCATACTTCATGCTGCTGCCTGGATTGTCTTTGTCCAGAAACACTCTGGGCATGTTACTCCCCTCCTCAAAAATCTCCAGTGGCTACCAATCAATCTGCGCATCAGGCAGAAACTCCTCACTCTCGGCTTCAAGGCTGTCCATCACCTCACCCCCTCCTACCTCACCTCCCTTCTCTCCTTCTCCAGCCCAGCCCGCACCCTCTGCTCCTCTGCCGCTAATCTCCTCACCGGGCCTCGTTCTCGCCTGTCCCGCTATCGACCCCTGGCTCACGTCATCCCCCGGGCCTGGAATGCCCGCCCTCTGCCCATCCGCCAAGCTAGCTCTCTTCCTCCCTTCAAGGCCCTACTGAGAACTCACCTCCTCCAGGAGGCCTTCCCAGACTGAGCCCCTTCCTTCCTCTCCCCCTCATCCTCCTCTCCATCCCCTATCTTACCTCCTTCCCTTCCCCACAGCACCTGTATATATGTTTGTACATATTTATTACTCTATTTATTTATTTATTTATTTTACTTGTACATATCTATTCTATTTATTTTATTTTGTTAGTATGTTTGGTTTTGTTCTCTGTCTCCCCCTTTTAGACTGTGAGCCCACTGTTGGGTAGGGACTGTCTCTAGATGTTGCCAACTTGTACTTCCCAAGGGCTTAGCACAGTGCTCTACACACAGTAAGCGCTCAATAAATATGATTGATTGATTGATTGATATAAATTATTTACTTATATTAATGCCTGTCTCTCCCTCCAGACTGTAAGCTCATTGTGGGTAGGGAACTTGCCAGCCAACTCTGTTGTATTATACTCTCCCAAGTGCTTAGTACAATGCTCTGCACATAATAAGCGCTCAATAGATACCATAGATGATGTTAAATTTTCTTCAAGGGGGAGGTAAAAGGAAAGAGCAAATGACCCCAAATTTCCAGGTTAACTGAGCATCAGCCTTCTGGCTGGGCTCAAGGTCTGAGTGTCCTTTAGATGGGAAAAAAAGTGCCACTGAAAACAGGGAGGACTGAGGTTTCGTTGGCCAACTGCTCCCCATTAAAGCCATTCTGGTTCACCTCAGTTCCCATCCATCTTCAGGCTGGGGTTTTGGCAGTTAAATAGCATGACTAATGGAAACAATACATTTTACCTGGTTCTGGCCACTCTGAGCCCAGGATAAGCCAATGGTATTGGGCAATCATAGTTTTTTAGTAAGGAGAAATAGAGAAGAGAAGCAGCGTGGCCTAGTGGTTAGAACATGGGCCTGGATCTCAGCTCCTCTGCTTGTCTGCTGTGTGACCTTGGGCAAGCCCCTTAGCTTCTCTGGGCTTCAGTTTCCTCTTCTGTAAAACGGGGGTTAAGACTGTGAGCCCCATGTGGGACGTGGACTGTGTCCAACCTGATTACAGGTCATGGGTTCAAATCCCGGCTCTGCCAATTGTCAGCTGTGTGACTTTGAGCAAGTCACTTCACTACTCTGTGCCTCACTTACCTCATCTGTAAAATGGGGATTAAGACTTTGAGCCCCCCCCATGGGACAACCTGATCACCTTGTAACCTCTCCAGTGCTTAGAACAGTGCTTTGCACCTAGTACACACTTATTAAATGCCATTATTTATTTTTATTTTTTTATCTCTGATGGACACATGCTTAACCTGTCCGGTTATCTGCCTTTTTGATGATCCGAGCTACTTTATTTCAGCTAGTCTGGCTAACTGGTGCTTTACTGAACTTAGGAAGTATCATGCAGCTAGGCCAAGCAGAGCAGAAGAGACCACTTCCATTCCTGCCCTGGGGACTTGCGTTCAATTCATTCATTCAATTGTATTTATTGAGCACTTACTGTGTGCAAAGCACTGTACTAAGCATGTGGAAGAGTACAATATAATAAACAGACACATTAGCTGCCCATAATGAGCTCAGTCTAGAGGGGGAGATAGACATTAATATACATAAATAAGTAATGTATTGCCTCTTTGTTAGGTCTAGAAATAACAATAATAATAATAGCATTTATTAAGCGCTTACTAGGTGCAAAGCACTGTTCTAAGAGCTGGGGAGGTTACAAGGTGATCAGGTTGTCCCACGGGGGGCTCACAGTCTTAATCCCCATTTTACAGATGAGGGAACTGAGGCACAGAGAAGTGAAGCGACTTGCCCAAAGTCACACAGCTGACAAGTGGCAGAGCTGGGATTTGAACCCATGATCTCTGACTCCAAAGCCCGTGCTCTTTCCACGGAGCCACACTGATTCTGGAAAGACATCCCTCTCCCGGGTGACTGGGAATTCTTCCTCACTCCCCTCGGTTTCATATCTACCACTGGAGAAACACATGCATTTGAACAGGAAATTTGACCCAGCGGCTGAGCTGAGGCATACCTTCCGTAACAGCGATGCTCAGGACAATTTAGAGAACCAGAAAGAACAGTTTGATCTGCTCTTGATCAGAAACTCTCTGCTCCTCGAAAGGGAACAGATCCAAGGATTTTAATTGGCCCAGCAGAGTGGATATTTAATTGAACTGGGACTCGGGCAGGTACACTGTACTACATCTTTTCACCCGACTACCTAAGGGTGGGGTGGGGGTCTTTGGGTCCTCCTGTCTGAATATGAACTCGGGCAAGCCTTGCTTCATTTGCAAGATCTTCTATGGTAATTGGAACTCAAATGCTGTCACTGCAGGCTGTCACCAATGGTTATGGAGCAAGAGGGGCTGATTTATGTGGAAAGATTAAATGAGGAAATGTGTAGGGTGTGTGGGCCAAGCAATGAGTGAATGGACAGAGAGACCCACTCTCCCCAATGGCTGCAGATACCAGATAGGAACAGGGAGGGAGAATCTATGATGGAAATGGGGAAGAATGGGTTGGAGGTGAAACATTTCCATTTTGCATATGTGTGTGTGTGTGTGTGTGTGTGTAATTTGTTCATATTAATGTCTTTCTCCCCCTCTGATAATAATGATGATGATTTTTTTAAAAGTGCTTACTCTGTGCCAAGCACTGTTCTATGTGCTGGCGTAGATACAAGGTAATCAGGTTGTCCCAGTGGGGTTCGCAGTCTTAATTCTCATTTTACAGGTGAGGTAACTGAGGCCCAGAGAAGTTAAGTGGCTTGCTGAAAGTCACACAGCTAAGTGCGTAGTACAGTGCTCTGCCCACAGTAAGTGCGCAATAAATATGATTGAATGAAAGTGGCAGAGCCAGGATTAGAACCCATGACTGTGAGCCCGTTGTTGGGTAGGGACCATCTCTATATGTTGCCAACTTGTACTTACCAAGCACTTAGTACAGTGCTCTGCACACAGTAAGTGCTCAATAAATACAATTGAATAAATGAATGAATGACCTCTGACTCCCAAGCCCTTGCTCTTTCCACTAAGCCATGCTGCTTCTCACTCACTGTATGCGTCTAGACTGTAAGCTCATTGTGGGCAAGGAATGTGTCTATTTATTGTGCTATTGTACTCTCCCAAGCATTAAATACAGTGCTTTGCACACAGTAAGCACTCAGTAAATGCGAATGAATGAATAAGCTCATTGTGGGCAGGGAATCTGTCTGTTTATTCTTATACTGTACTCTCCCAAGAGCTTAGCACAGTGCTGTGCACACAGTAGGCACTCAATAAATATGATAGAATGAATTAAGTGACTAAAAGTGTGTGTGTGTGTACATGCATGCTACTTACATACATATCTACTTGTAATGATAATAATAATAGTTGTACTTGTTAAGCACTTACTATATGCCAAGCACTGTTCTACGTGTTGGGGTAGGTAAAAGTAAATCAGGTTAGACACAGTCCCCGTCCCAGATGGGGTTCACACTCTTAACCCCATTTTACAGATGAGGATAGAAGCAGCCTGGCCTAGTGGAAAGATCATGGGCCTCGGAGTCCCAGGACCTGCATTTTAATCCTGACTCTGCCACTTTTCAGCTGTGTGACCTTAGGTAAGTCAATTAACTTCTCTGTGCCTCAGTTCTCTCATCTGCAAAATGGGGATTCAGTGCCTGTTCTCCAACTTAGACTGTGAGCCCCATGTAGCACTTGATTATTCTGTATCTATTCTCTAGACTCTAAGCTTATCCCGCTAAACTGTAAGCTTGTTGTGAGCAGGGAATATATCTGTTATATTGTTGTGTTGTACTCAAGCTCTGCAAACAGCACTCAGTAAATATCATTGATTGATTCCACTTGGTTATTCCTGGCTTTAAAATATCTAGAATAGCTCGTTTGAAATTCTCAAATGGCCTTCAATATGTGGTTAATATAATGGCTAACCCAAGCAACACAGATCTCTGTGGGATGGAGTGTACAGTACGTGCTTTTTTCTGAACTCCAGAAAACTTATGAGAAAGTTTTCTCGTATGAGAAAGTTTTCTCTTTCTCATAAAAGAGACGTTTTCTCATAAGAAAACTTATGAGAAGCAGCGTGGCTCAGTGGAAAGAGCCTGGGCTTTGGAGTCAGAGGTCATGAGTTCGAACCCCAGCTCTGCCAATTGTCAGCTGTGTAACTCTGGGCAAGTCACTTAACTTCTCTGTGCCACAGTTACCTCATCTGTAAAATGGGGATTAAAACTGTGAGCCCCCCGTGGGACAACCTGATCACCTTGTAACCTCCCCAGCGCTTAGAACAGTGCTTTGCACATAGTAAGCGCTCAATAAATACCATTTAAAAAAAAACTCAGTGGGATTAGTGGCATCACAACAAATGCAGCATGACTGTTCTAAAGAATGCTGCATGCTTTCTGGCCTTGTGATTATCTGTTAAAACTTTAAAAGGGAACATTGATTCTCATTTGCTCACCTTTACTCTGAGAAAATGGAATAACTTCACTTCTCTAATGCCATCATACTCACTGTAGCACAGTCTAGTCTATCTCACTGCTGACCTCTTGCCCACATCCTACCTCTGTCTTGGAATGCCTTCCCTTTTCATTTCCAACAGACAATCAGTCTCCCAGCTCCAAACCTTAGCGAAGGCACATCTCCTCCAAGAGGTCTTCCCCAAGTCCTTATTTCCTCTTCTCCCACTCCCTTCTTTGATGCTCTTCAGCTTGGATTTGTACCCTGTATTCACCCCTACCTCAGTCCCACAGCACTTATGTACATAGCCATAATTTATTTATTTATATAAATGTCTGTCTCCCCATCTACACTGTAAGGTTGTTATTGGCAGGGAATGCATGTACCAACTCTTTATATTATACTCTCCCAAGTGCTAAGTACAGGGAAGTAGCATGGCTCAGTGGAAAGAGCCTGGGTTTTGGAGTCAGAGGTCAGGGGTTCAAATCCCAGCTCTGCCAATTGTCAGCTGTGTGACTTTGGACAAGTCACTTCACTTCTCTGTGCCTCAGTTCCCTCATCTGTAAAATGGGGATTAAGACTGTTAGCCCCCCGTGGGACAACCTGATCACCTTGTAACCTCCCCAGTGCTTTTAGACTGTGAGCCCACTCCTGGGTAGGGACTGTCTCTATATGTTGCCATCTTGTACTTCCCAAGCTCTTAGTACAGTGCTCTGCACACAGTAAGCACTCAATAAATACGATTGATGATGATGATGTTTAGAACAGTGCTTTGCACATAGTAAGCACTTAATAAATGCCATCATTATTATTATTACAGTGCTCGCACCCAATAAGTGCTTAATAAATACCACTGATTGATTGGTATTTGTTAAGTTTTACTCTGTGCCAAGTACTGGGGTAGATGCGAGTTAATCAGACACAGTCCCTATTCTACATGGGACTCACTGTCTGAGAGGGAGAACAAATATTTGAATTCAATTTTACAGATGAGGAAACTGAGACAGAGAGAAGTCAAGGGAGTTCTCCGAGGTCACACAGCAAGCAAGTGGCAGAGCCAGGATTAGAATCCAGGTCTCAGGACTCCCAGTCCTGTGCTCTTTCTGGTAGGTCATGCTGCTTCCAGTGTAAGCCAGGTGCCAAATGCCAGGAGTCCAGGTTTGGTGAGCAGGACCGGGAAATATATAGGTTATTGAATTACAAAAGTAAGGTGAACTTGTCCTGGACCATCAGAGGAGTTGGATTCAAATCTTTTATCCTGCTTGTTCTGTTCATTCACCTGAAAACAGTAGGGCTGAATGAGCAGGGGTTCTGAGGACTTCATCAAAGCATTTCATTAGCCCCATCAGCTTGATGAAGCCAGCTAACACTCCTCTCCACTCCTACCACTTTATGTCTTGAGAAACAGAGGCCCTTAGAAGTGAAGTGATTTGCTCGGAACTGGAGATTGATCTTCTGAGACCCAGTGTCTGGCAGTGGGCTCTAGTGGTGATGGTGGCATAACTGGGTGCAAAGACCTGTGGGAAATGCTAGGAAAATGTTCGCAGGTGAGAATTAGAAGTGGTCCCTTGACCCCCAAAGGACCCCCCAGTCTAAGAATAAAATGGACAAAGAAAAAGACAAAACTGAAAAGATACAAAAAAAAAAGAGGGGTAGGGACAGTGAGAAATATAAGATCACCAGGACCTTCTGGCTTGTAAAGCAAAGTTCCAGGTTCACTGAGGCTCAGATCAACATTACAGCTGCTGTTAGAACATTACCTGTGTTTGGAAAGTTGCAAAGGTCTCATGCTACCAGAGTTTCTTCACCATCCTTGGGCCAGATGAAAGGCTGATGGGAAATCCCAATGGGGTGGAGGCTGGGCAGCTTCTCTCTGGGGCTGTAGGAGTCTGGTCCAGTTACCAGGGTGAGGCCAAGGCCTCAGTCCACTTCTTCTGGAGTTTCCTCACCCTTCTTGGACTAGAACAGAGGTTGATGGGCAGTTCTGATGGAGTGGAGGCTCGGCAGCTTCTCTCTGAGGCCTCAGGTGTCTGGTCTAGCAATCAATCAATGGTATTTATTGAGCGCTTACTACGTGCAGAGCACTGTAATGATAATAATAATTACAGCATCTGTTAAGCACTTACTATGTGCCAGGCACTGTACTAAGCACCAGCGTGGATACAAGAGAAGCAGCGTGGCTCAGTGGTAAGAGCCTGGGTTCAAATCCCGGCTCCGCCAATTGTCAGCTGTGTGACTTTAGGCAAGTCACTTTACTTCTCTGGGACTCAGTTCCCTCATCTGTAAAATGGGGATTAAGACTGTGAGCCCTCCATGGGACAACCTGATCACCTTGTAACCTCCCCAGCACTTAGAACAGTGCTTTGCACATAGTAAGCACTTAATAAATGCCATTATTAGTATTGTTATTATTATAAGCAAATGGGGTTGGACACAGTCCCCGTCCCATGTGGAGCTCACAGTCTCAATCCGTATTTCACAAATGAAGGAACCGAGGCCCAGGGGAATGAAGTGACTTGCCCAAGGTCACACAGCAGACAAGTGATGGAGCTGGGATTTGAACCTATGGCCTTCTGACTCCTAGGCCTATGTTGTATCCACTACACCCTGCTGCTTCTCTACTAAGCACTTGGGAAAGTACAATACAACAGAATTAGCAGACACATTCCCTGCCCATAACAAGCTTGCAGTCTAGAGAGGGAGACAGATATTAATATGAATATATCATTTATAATATATAATGTAAAGACATGCACATAAGTGCTGTGGGATCGGGGATGTAAGCACTTAACAATAGTGCTTATTATTATTGACACTATTATTATTGGATGGTTTGGATGATCACTGGATGATGATTCGATTTATTTTATTTTGTTAATTTGTTTTGTTTTGTTCTCTGTCTCCCCCTTCTAGACTGTGAGCCTGCTGTTGGGTAGGGACCGTCTCTATGTGTTGCCAACTTGTACTTCCCAAGCACTTAGTACAGTGCTCTGCACACAGTAAGTGCTCAATAAATACGATTGATTGATTGATTGATTGATTACTGAATGAGAAGTAATGTGGCCTAGTGGAGAGCACGTGCCTAGGAGTCAGAGTACCCGGTTTCTGGGTTCTGCCTGATGTATGACCTTGGGCAAGTTCCTCATTTTGCCTCAGTTCCCTCATCTGCAAAATGGGGATTCAATACCTGTTCTTCCTCTTACATAGACTGTGAACCCCATTTGGGAACTGATGATCTTGTATCTACCCCAGTCCTTAGTTCAGTGCTTGACACATAGTAAGCACTTAACAAATACCATTGCTATTCTTACTATTAATAATAATAATTGTTATTATTATTATTATTGTCGTCATGTTTTCCAGGGATGCACCATGAATATATGGGGCTTTTGGGAAGTTGTAGGGATCCTTGCCCTCTCTCCTTCAGGTGAAGCAATTTATTCTCATTCACTAGACTGTAAGCTCCTTGAGGGTAGCGATTGTACTTTTAATTTATGGTACTGCCTCAGTGCTCTGCACACAGTTAGCACTCAGTAAATACCATTGACTGGTTAAGGAGATGTGAAGACTGTGTGAGTGGATGGGTGGGTGAGAGTGTTGGAAAGAAAAAACAGGGCACCTAAGGGGTTTCCTTGGGACTTCCAAGCTTTGCTTATCCAGGCCCAGATTTTGTGATTTGACTAGATTTGTTTTCCCCTGTGTTGAGGGGAGCAGCTGTTGGCATGAGTGATTAGAGGGCATGGGAAGAAGTTCCAGACCAGAGCTGGAAGCAGGGCACCCACACACCAGGCACTGGGGAAGGCAGCCAAAGATAAATCCTCAGGAAAAGCAGGTAGTTTGTTCATTCATTCATTCATTCAATTGTATTTATTGAGCGCTTACTGTGTGCAGAGCACTGTACTAAGTGCTTGGAAAAGTACAATACAGTAATAAAGAGAGACAATCCCTGCCCACAAAGAGGTCATAGTCTAGACAGGGGAAGACAGACATCAATGCAAGTAAACGGACATGAATATAAATAAATAAAAGGACAGGTATATACATAAGTGCTGTGAAGCGGGGGAAAGGGAGGAAGAGCAAAGGGAGTGAGTCAGGGTAACGTGGAAGGGAGTGGAAGACGAGGAAAAGTGGGGGTTAGTCTGGGAAGGCCTCTTGGAGGAGATGTATCTTCCATAAGGCTTTGAATAATAATAATAATAATAATGATGATGATGATGGCATTTAAGCCCTTGCTATTCATTCATTCATTCATTCATTCAATTGTATTTATTGAGTGCTTACTGTGTACAGAGCACTGTACTAAGCACTTGGGAAGTACAAGTTGGCAACATATAGAGACGGTCCCTACGCAACAACAGGCTCACAGTCTAGAAGGGGGAGACAGACAACAAAACAAAACATATGAACAAAATAAAATAAATAAATAAACTATGTGCCAAGCACTGTTCTAAGCACTGGGGTAGATACAAAGTAAGCAGGTTGTCCCATGTGGGGCTCACAGTCTCAATCCCCGTTTTACAGATGAGGTAACAGAGGCACAGAGCAGTTAAGTGACTTGTCCAAAGTCACACAGCTGACAAGTGGCAGAGGTGGGATTGGAACTCACGATATATGACTTCAAAGCCCGTGCTCTTTCCGCTAAGCCACACTGCTTGAAGAGGGAGAGAGTAATTGTCTGGCAGATTTGAGGATGGAGGGCGTTCCAGGCATCCAAAGAAAGACAGGAATCCAAAATAAGAAAACTGCTCTCATGGATGATAAGCAATTATGTTCAGCCCTGTGGGGATAGCAGCCTTTCAAGTGTATTCCAAATTTTGTTTCACATATGGTTTGGACTTTCATTTTGGCTGTAATTGAGACATTCGTCATGACTGGGGGAAGAGGGGAAGCAGAGAGAGGTAGCACAACACATGTACTCCTATCAATCGAGCTGTCAATTGTATATATCAAGCATGTACTGTGTGCAGAACATTGGACTAAGCACTCAGGAGAGTACAATACAATAGGGTTGGTAGACATGATTTCTAACCTCAAGGATCTTACAGCCTACTGGATTGTAAATTCTCCTACTCATTGCCACTGCCATTCAATCCCATAATGGCTAAGACATTTTTTTAATGGTACTTGTTAAGGGCTTACTATGTGCTAGGCTGGGGTAGATACAACATGATCAGGTTGGACACAGTCCCTGTCCCATATGGAGCTCACAGCCCAAGTTGGAGGGAGAGTTTTCCTTGCATTTCCTAACTCTGTGCTTCTGCTGCAGTAAGCGCTTAGTGCAGTGTTCTGCACAGTAAGCGCTCAATAAATATGATTGAACAAATGAATATTGGTATTTGAGCATCTGCTGGATGCAATGCATGGTGCTAAGTGCTTTGGAAAAAAAAAAACCAAAGACAGAAGCAGGAGTCAAGTTCCCTGTTGAGCCCCTTTCTGACTGTATTATTCTCTTGGTCTTGTGAAAGTTGCTGCTTCTGTGAGTTATTGTAGCAGCTTGGTCTAGTAGAAAGAGCATAGGCCTGAGAATCAGAGGATCTGGGTTCTAATCCTGTCTTTGTCAATTGCCTGCTGTGTGATACTGGGCAATCACTTCACTTTTTTGTGCTTCAGTTTCCTCATGTGCAAAATGGGGATTCAATATCTGTCCTCCCTCCTACTTAAAATGTGAGCTCCATGTGGGACAGGGACTGTGTCCACTGTGATTCATTCTATCTACCCTAGGGCTTCATTCATTCATTCATTCATTCATTCAATCATATTTATTGAGCGCTTACTGTGTGCAGAGCACTGTAAGAAGTGCTTGGGAAAGTACAATACAGCAATAAAGTGAGACAATCCCTGCCCACAACAAGCTCACAGTCTACAGTGTGGGAGACAGACATCAGTACAAGCAAACAGACATCAATACAAATAAATAAAATGACAGCTATATACATAAGTGCTGTGGGGTGGGGAGGGGGGGAAGAGCAAAGGGAGTGAGTGGGGGTGATGTAGAAGGGACGGGGAGCTGAGGAAAAGTGTGAGTTTGTCTGGGAAGGCCTCTTGGAGGAGATGTGCCTTCAGTAAGGCTTTGAAGTGGGGAGAGTAATTTCTGGAAGATTTGAGGAGGGAGGGCATTCCAGGCCAGAGGCAGGACGCGGGCCAGGGGTCAGTGGCGAGACAGGGGAGATGGAGGCACAGTTGAGAAGGTTAGCACCAGAGGAGTGAAGCGTGCGGGTTGGGTTGTAGAAGGAGAGAAGGGAGGTGAGTTGGACAGGGAGCAAGGTGAAGGAGAGCTTTAAAACCAATGGTGAGGAGTTTTTGCTTGATACAGAGGTGGATAGGTAACCACTAGAGATTTTTGAGAACAGTGCTTGATACACAGTAAGTGCTTAACAAAGACCATCGTCATCTTGATATTTGAAGTTCTGTGCCCACCTAAGGCAGACACATTAGTGGAAACAGTTGGCCCAATCACTCCTCCTCGAAAAAAAAGTGGTGATGGGTATTCTTTTCCCCCTTTTCCAAAACTGCCAAGGATGAACCAAATAAGGAAAATCGTCAAGTAGGAGAGGGAAAGGCAGGGAGAAAAAGGGAGTAGTTTTGCCTTTCCTCCAAAAAGAGAGCGAGGTAGCGAGGAGACACTCGCCAGATGACCAGATTTGCTACGTAAACACACAAATGCCAGCAATTCTGTCTCCGGCTGCATTGCTGCACCCCTAAAACCCTGGTGTAATCAATCAATCAACTGTATTTATTGAATGCTTACGGTGTGCAGAGCACTTTAGTAAGTGCTTGGGAGAGTACAATACCATCGAGTTGGTAGCATTATCCCTGACCACAGTGAGCTTACAGTATGGATGGGGAGGTAGACATTAAAATAAATTACAGGCAGGGGAACTGGGAGAGTTGAAGGATTTAAAGCGCTACGGGGCTGAGGGGTTGGTAACTATGGGAAGCAGTGTGGTCTAGTGGACAGAGCATGGGTCTGTGAGTCATTCATTCATTCGATCATATTTATTGAGCGCTTACTGTGTGCAGAGCAAGACACTAAGTGCTTGGAAAGTACAATTTGGCAACAGAGACAGTCCCTACCCAACAACAGGCTCACAATTTAGAAGGGGGAGACAGACAACAAAACAAAACAAGTGGACTGGTGTCAATATCATCAAAATAGATAAATAGAATTATAGATATATACACATCATTAATAAAATAGAGTAATAAATATGTACTAATATACACAAGTGCTGTGGGGAGGGGATGGGAGTAGGGCAGAGGGAGGGAGTGGGGTTGATGGGGAGGGGAGAAGGAGCAGGGAAAAAAAAGGTGGCTCAGTCTGGGAAGGCCTCCTGGAGGAGGTGAGCTCTCAGCAGGGCCTTGAAGGGAGGAAGAGAGCCAGCCTGGCAGACATGTGGAGGGAAGGCATTCCAGGACAGGGGGAGGATGTGGGCCGGGGGTCGACGGCAGGACAGGCGAGAATGAGGTACAGTGAGGAGGTTAGCGGCGGAGGAGCAGAGGGTGCAGGCTGGGCTGGAGAAGGAGAGAAGGGAGGTGAGGTAGGAGGAGGCAAAGTGATGGAGAGCTTTGAAGCCAATAGTGAGTAGTTTTTGCTTCCTGCAAAGGTTGATAGGCAACCACTGGAGATTTTTGAGGAGGGGAGTGACATGCCCAGAAGGACCTGGGTCCTAATCCCAGCTCCACCACTTGTCTGGCATGTGACCTTAGGCAAGTCACTTCACTTTTATGAGCCTGTTACCTCATCTGTAAAATGGGGATTAAGACTGTGAGCCCAATGTAGGACAGGGACTATATCCAAACTGATTAGCTTGTTTCTATCTCAGCACTTAGAACAGTGTTTGACTTATAGTAAGCACTTAAGAAATACTGTCTTTTTTCATTCATTCATTTAATCATATTTATTAAGTGCTTACTGTGTGCAGAGCACTGTACTAAGTGCTTGGGAAGTACAAGTTGGCAACATATAGAGACGGTCCCTACTCAACAACGGGCTCACAGTCTAGAAATTATTATCAAAGTGCTTTAGGGGACCCATCTCAAGTACCTACATGATGCAGAACGGGGGATACATGGGGAAATGGGGGGTTAACTGAGGCAAGGCCTCTTGGAGGAGATATTACTTTAGGGTGGATTTGAAGATGGGCTGTGGTGGTCTATGGGATGTGAAGGGAAGGGAGTTCCCAGCCAGAGGGAGGACACACAGCTTTCATTCATTCAATCATATTTATTAAGCACTTACTGTGTGCAAAGCAGCCCACACCCTCGGCTCCTCTGCCGCTAATCTCCTCACTGTGCCTCGTTCTCTCCTGTCCTGCCATCGACCCCCAGCCCACATCATCCCCCGGCCTGGAATGCCCTCTCTCCGCACATCCGCCAAGTTAGCTCTCTTCCTCCCTTCAAAGCCCTACTGGGAGCTCACCTCCTCCAGGAGGCCTTCCCAGACTGAGCCCCCTCCTTCCTCTCCCCCTCTTCCCCCTTCCATCCCCCCGCCTTACCTCCTTCCCCTCCCCACAGCACCTGTATATATGTATATGTGTTTGTATGTATTTATTACTCTATTTATTTGTTTTATTTGTACATATGTATTCTATTTACTTAATTTTGTTAATATGTTTTGTTTTGTTCTCTGTCTCCCCCTTCTAGACTGTGAGCCTGCTGTTGGGTAGGCACCGTCTCTACATGTTGCCAACTTGTACTTCCCAAGCGCTTAGTACAGTGCTCTGCACAAAGTAAGCACTCAATAAATACGATTGAATGAATGAGTGAATGAATACTAAGTGCTTGGGAAAGCACAATACAGCAAATCTTTTGTATGCATCCATAATTTATTTTAATGGCTGTCTTCTCTTCTAGTCTTGTAAGTTCCTTGAGGGCAGGGAACATGTTTACCAATTCTGCAATATTGAACTCTCCCAAGCGCTTAATTCAGTGCTCTGCACATAGTAAGCACTCAATAAATTCAGTTGATTGACTAATTGATCAATGTGGGCAAGGAATAGGGGTACCTACCTATTTTAAGCACTGACTCATATACATAGCCCCTTTTTGCCCTCCTATCTGTGATTATTTTAGTGGCTGTCTCTTCTGATAGATTACAGTAGGAGAGACAGTATTTATTGAGCACCCTCTTGGGGAGGGAGAACAGGTAATGAATTCATGTTTTGCAGCAATATCAATCAGTGAATCAATGGTATTCATTAAGTGCTTACAGTGTGCAGAGCACTCTACTAACTGCTTGAGAGAGTACAGTATAAGAGAATTGGCAGATACAGTCCCTGTCCACAAGGAACAAATACTATAAACCCCACCACCCCCAGAAAAAAGCCCCCAATAAACAAAAACCCAAGGTGGTGCCATCCTGGAGGAGAGAAATGGGTAGGCTGTTTGGGTCAGTGGAATGTCACACAGGTCAGGGGAAGAGAGAGGCAGGGTCAAGAACTAGGCTTTTCCCTCCAATTTGTCATGAGATTTGAGACAAGCCCTGGGCTTCCCTAGGGCTTCCGTTATCTTTGTTAAATGGCTAAAACCGAACTAATCCTACCTCAGGGAAGCTTGAATTTGGATTACCTAATTAAAGCCCTCCAAAAATGAGGAGAGATAATGTCCAATTGTTGTTAGGTGTAGCTGAATTCTGTGTGCGATGGAAATTCTGCTCCTTTTATGTGTTCCCAAGCAAGAGGCAAGGTTTACGTTTTCCGATGTGTTGCCAGCAACCAGATCTGAATTCCTTCCAGCGTCTCCAGCGCTAAAACACCTCTTATGATTAATTAACCTTTTGTGGAGTAACTGGGACATCTGTGTGGGGCGAGCTGTACTTTGGTCAGACTTCAGCTTCCAGGCGCTTGTGAGAGGATAATTAATTATAAGAGCTCTGTCGGAACAGGAGATTGCTGGAAGGAATTCAAATAGAGCAAAACATCTAATTATCAATGTGCAAAAGGATTTTTTTCTTGTTGGAATGAAGCAAACATTTAATACGTAGACTCCCCCTGCCCCCCCAAAAAGGAAAAAGAACAGTCTTTGAGAGTCTCATTAGAGGTGTACATTTAAACCAAATAATTTAGTGTGTTGATTTATCTTTCTGGAAAGGAAATTAGGCCTCTCTCACACCATCAACAGGAGGAAGCTCAGCTCCATATTTATAAAGGAAAAGTTTTGGGGGGGACAGTCGGCACATAACTCTGATTGGCTCCCAAGAGGCTCCCAGACTGATTGTCTGGAAGAACTGGATGAGGTGAGGGTGGAGGTGGTGAGGGGTGAAATTTCCCTGTCTGCTGCTGCTGGGTCTTGGGAGAGCAGGGAGATAGTCCTTAGTAATAATAATAATGTTACTATTATTATTATTATGGTATTTCTTAAGTGCTTACTATGTGCCAAGCACTGTTCTAAGTGCTGGGGTAGATACAAGGCAATCAGGTTGTCCCACGTGGGGCTCACAGTCTTAATCCCCATTTTATAGATGAGGTGACTGAGGCACAAAGAAGTGGCTTGCCCAAGGTCACACAGCTGACAAGTGGCGGATCTAGGATTAGAAGACACAACCTCTGACCCCCAAGTCTGTGCTCTTTCCACTAAGCCACGCTGCTTCTCAAGGTATGGGAGAGCATAAGTAGACATGATTCCTGCCCTCTAAAGTGCTTAATACAGTGCCAGGCATGTAGTAAGATCACACAGCAGACAAGTGGCAGAGCCAGGATTAGAACCGGGTAGAGTTCGGGCCTGGGAATCATAAAGCCATGGGTTCTAATTCCACCTACTCCAAATGTCTGCAGTATGACCTTGGGCATGTTACTTTACTTCCCTGGGCCTCAGTTACCTCATCTGTAAAATGGGGATTGAGACTGTGAGCCCCACGTGGGACAACCTGATTACCTTGTATCTACCCCAGCACTTAGAACAGTGCTTGGCACATAGTAAGTGCTTAATAAATACCATTATTATTATTTTTATCATCAGCAGAATGACCATGAAGACTGTAAGCTCCTCCTCTAGACTGTAAACTCCTTATGGGAAGGGAACATGTCTACCAACTCCATTAAATTATACTCTCCCAAGAGCTTAGTACAGTGCTCTTTGCACAGAAAGAGTGTAATAATTACCACTGATTGATTGATCAGTAGCCTCAGCATTTATCGAGTGCCTGCTGTCTCCAATCTAGAGAAGCTGCGTAGCTTAGGGAAAGAGCACGGGCTTGGGAGTCCGAGGTCATGGGTTCTAATCACGGCTCTGCCACTTGTCAGCTATGTGACTTTGGGCAAGTCACTTAACTTCTCTGTACCTCAGTTACCTCATCTGTAAAGTGGGGATTAAGACTGTGAGCCCCACGTGGGACAACCTGATTACCTCGTATCTACCTCAGAGCTTAGAACAGTGCTTGGCAAATAGTAAGCACTTAACAAATACCATCATTATCATTATTATTATTATTGAGGGCAGGGATCATGTCTTCCAACTCTTCTGTCCTCTTCCAGTGCTCTGCACATAGTAGGTACTCATGATGAGATTGATTGATTCTTTGAACACTTGGACCCTTTATGGAATGCAGAGCTGCAGAAATCATGGGCCTTGTCAAACAGTCACTAATCAATATTTTTTATCGAGCACCTTCAGTGTGCCCTTTATGGACAGCAGAGACATTGCTGTTGAAGCTTCAGTATTAAAAAATAAAACAAAACTGTGAACCTTCAGTGGTAATGGGGATGACTGCTCTAAAGTTATGGATTTCCTGTGCTCTTGAATCTTTACTGGATTGATGTAATATGGTAATGTGATGTAATGAAACTCTACTGAATTGTAATGTGGAACATTACATCAATCAATCAACCAGTGGTATTTATTGAGTGCTTACTGCATGCAGGGCACAGTACTGAACACAAACAAAATTGGTAAGCTTGTTGTGGGTAAGGAACGTGTCTATTGTTACAGTGTACTCCCCCAAGCATATAGTACAGTGCTTTGCAATCAATCAATCAATCAATCAATAGTATTTACTGAGTGCTTACTGTGTGCAGAGCACTGTACTAAGCATTTGGGAAGTACAAGTTGGCAACATATAGAGACGGTCCCTACCCAACAGTGGGCTCACAGTCTAGAAGTTTTGTAGTAGTCAAGGTGAGAAATTATGAGTGCTTGGATCAGCGTGGAAGTAGTTTGCAGGGAGAAGAAGGGGAGGATTCTAGAGATGTTGTGAAAGTAGAACCGATAAAATTTCATGACAAATCAAATGTGTGGGTTGAAAGAGAGGGATGAGTCAAGGATGCCAAGGTTATGATACAGGGAGGATGGTGGTGCTGTCTACAGTGATAGAAAAGACATGGGGAGGACAGGGTTTAGGAGGAAAAATGAGGAAGTCTGTTTAGGATGTCTTAAATCTGAGGCGTCGACGGGACAGCCATGTAGAGATGTCTTGAAACCAGGAGGAGATGCCAGACTGCAGAGAAGAAGAGAGGTCGGAGCTGGAGATGTAGCTCTCTTTGCACACAGTAAGTGCTCAATAAATACGATTGAGTGAAAAAATGAACATGTTTCTTGCCCATAAGGAGATTCCATTCACCTGGGGCATGGGACAGCAGGGAGAGAAGCTAGAAGAAACATGGCATCCTGGTAACTGTCTGCTTTCTCCACCCACAGACCTATCCTCAGCACTTGGGGTGATAGGTATGCTTTTATTAATACACTCTAATCTTATATTTAGTGGTACATTCAATTGTTTTTTTAATCAGTTTTACTCTGATGTGTATGCATTGCTTCTTCATTCATTCAGTCGTGTTTATTGAGCGCTTACTGTGTGCAGAGCACTGTACTAAGTGCTTGGGAAGTACAAATGGGCAACATATAGAGACAGTCCCTACGCAACAATGGGCTCACAGTCTAGAAAGGGGAGTTAGACAAAAAAAAAACCCACAACAGATCAAGTAGACAGATGTCAATACCAGCAGAATAAATAGAATTATAGCTATAGACACATCATTAATAAAATAGAGTAATAAATATGTACAAATATACACAAATGCTGTGGTGAGGGGGAAGGGCAGAGGGAGGTGATGGGGAGGGGAGGAGGACGAGGAGAGGACAAAGGGGGGAGTCAGTCTGGGAAGGCCTCCTGGAGGAGGTGAACTCTCAATAGGGCTTTGAAGGAAGAGAGCTAGTTTGGCAGATGTGTGGAGGGAGGGCATTCCAGGCCAGAGGGAGGACGTGGGTCAGGGGTCGACTGAGGGACAGGCGAGAACGAGGCCCAGTGAGGAGGTTAGCAGTAGAGGAGCAGAGTGTGCCGGCTAGGCTGTAGAAGGAGAGAAGGGAGGTGAGGTAGGAGGGGGCGAGGTGATGGAGAGCTTTGAAGCCGAGAGTGAGGAATTTTTGCTTGATTCAAAAGTTGATTGGCAACCACTGGAGAGTTTATTCTTGTTCTTCCTCTAGCTATCACTCTCTGTAAACCATTTTTGTCCATCTTTCCCACTAGTCAGTCAGTCAGTCATATTTATTGAACACTCACCCTATTCAGAGCTCTGTATTAAATGCTCGGGAGAGTGTACTCCATAACCATATAACAAACACATTCCCTGCCCACAATGAGCTTATAGTCTAGAGGGGGAGACAGACATTAATAGAACTAAATAAATTAATCATTCTATTTATTCGTTCGATCGTATTTATTGAGCACTTACTGTGTGCAGAGCACTGCACTAAGCAATTGGGAGAGTACAATACAACAAAAAACAGACATATTCCCTGCCCACAATGAGCTTATAGTCTAAAGGCAGAAGAAGATGTTTTTATAAAATAAATTATAGATATGTACATAAGTGCTGTGGAGCTGGGGGGTGGTGTTGAATGAAGAGAGCAAGTCATGGTGACGCAGAAGGGAGTGGGAGAAAAGGAAAAGGGGGCTTAGGAAAGGATCATAAGCTCTTGAGGGTAGGGAAATGTCTGTCAAAGCTACTTTTGCCTTCTCCCTCAATCTTAGTACAGATCCTGGTACCCAGGTGGTGCTCCATAGATGATACTGATTGACTCATCCAAGATATCCCTGCTCCTTTCACTACTGCAGAATGATTCTTTGTTGACAGAAAGTGATGGAGGGCCTCATTTGCGCTTAGTACAGTGCTCTGCACACAGTAAGCGCTCAATAAATACAATTGATTGATTGATTTGCATTTGCAGTTCAAAGAGGTCCTAGGGTTCTTGGATGAGAAGGCAAGATTCATGATGAGTCCATAGAAGACTGTAAAGGAAGAATTTCTCAGAAAAGAAAGGAAGAAGAGTAGGCAGGAAGGAAGGTCTTATCAACTGAGAGAAGGAGAGCAGGAAGATGATCATGGCTCTTGTGGTTTGGCTTCTCTGCGGGCCAAATACAACCAGAGTTTGGGCCCAAGAGTTTGGGGAAACAGCATGGTCTAGTGGAAAGAGGACAGGTCTTGGAATCAGAGGACCTGGTTTCTATTTCTGGCTCCACCTTGTCCACTGGTTGACCTGGGGCAAGTCTCTCAAACTTCTCTATGCCTCAGTGACCTCATCTGTAAAATGGGGATTCAATCGTCAGCCTTCCAATTTAGACCATGAACCCCAAATGGGGCAGGGACCGAGTCCAACCTGATTATTATCTTATAGCTACCCCAGTCCTTAGTAAAGTGCCTGGCTCATAGTGAGTACTTAACAATTTCTATAAAAAATGAAAACAATAACAACAACAAAATACCCTGGCACCTGAGCAGATCAGAGTGGCTTGGATCCCTTTCTGGAAAAACCTTAGGTCCCTCTTGGTCAGCACATCTGGAAAAAGATTGAGTGAAGCATCCCTGACTAACATCAGCACAACCTCCTGCTAGATCCCTTGGGGAGACACCACCCTCCAGGACATGGATATCGGACGAGAGGGAAAGCCCTGGATCCACCTTGATCTGATGCTGGCCTGAACGTTCAGTCCTGAAAGTAAAGGATCAGTTAACCGGTCAATTTGCTGTAGAAAGGGTTCCAGAGGGCAGGCTACTTCAATGGCTGGCCATTTGATTCAAGAGATTTTCTGATTACTGTTTAGCTGAATAAAGAAAGAGTTGTATTTCTTGAAACAGCATCCTCAGAATGAGTATAGGCTGTGTAATATTTAGTTCCTGCTGAGTGAAGAGGGCTTTAAGAAATACCCAGATAATAAAGGGAAGCTACAACTTTTCCTCCTCAAGGAGTTAACTATCTTACTTTCTCCAACAACCTTCCTCCATTGATTCCCAGTCCCAAAATCCTATTAACTCAAAAACCACCTCTAGCTCCTTGAGTCCTTATTTATACCCATTCTTAGTCCTGGTATATATTATATACTTATACTTATTATATATATATATATATATATATATATATATATATATATATATATGTCAATCAATTGATGACATTTACTGATTGCCAGCTGTGTGCAGAGCATTGTACTAGGAGTTGGGAGAGTACATTAGATTTAGTAAATATGATCTCTGTCCTCAGGGAGCTTGCAATCTAGCTGGGGAGACATATGATAAAATAAACTGCAGACAGGAGGAAACGATTGAGTATATGAGATAAGTACATAAGATTTATGGGGATTGTGAGTCCTTAAGTGCTCCAGTGTTGCAGAAGGGCTGAAGTGGCAGCTTGGGAATATAAAGTGGAGAGACAAGAGATTAACTGGGGGGGTAGATGTATATTCGATTCTACAATCACTTCTTCTGATTCTCTTCTTCAAATGCCATTGAGTCGTTTCTGACCCGTAGTGACTCAGTGGACACACCCTCTTCAGAACAGAGAAGCAGCATGGCTCAGTGGAAAGAACATAGTCTTGGGAGTCAGAGGATGTGGGTTCTAATCCCGGCTCTGCCACTTGTCAGCTCTGTGACTTTGGGCAAGTCACTTAACTTCTCTGTGCCTCAGTCACCTCATCTGTAAAATGGGGATTAAGACTGTGAGCCCCATGTGGGACAAACTGATTACCTTGTATCTACCCCAGTGCTTAAAACAGTGCTTGGCACATAGTAAGCACTTAACAAAATGCCATCATTATTATCCCATTTTCTGTCATAAAGCCATTCTGGTATGCATATCCACAGAGTTTTCTTGGTAAATATATGGAAGTTGTTTACCATTGCCGTCTTCTGAACTATAAAACTTGAGTCTGTGCCATTGTCTTTGATCAACTTTTGACTTTTTCCCATGTCGCTGTTGCCCAGCATAGGTGAAACAACTTTGCCTGATGCTTTGGCTTAGACTCTTCTATTATGGTTAACCCTATATGGCACAGCTCTTCACCAGCGTACGCAAACTCTCCTGCCACAAAAAGGAGTCGATTCATAGATTCTTCTGATTTTACTAGTTGTAAATTGGTTTATGTCTATTTCCCTCCTTACACTACAAGTTTCTGGTGGACAGGCAATGTATCTTTGCTTGTATTGTTTCCAGTGGGTGCTCAGTAAAGTACTACTCTTGCTACTACCAATGGGGGAGACAGCAGATATCATTAGTGGTCCCTATGGGCTGGAAGGACCTAGGCCAGAAAGAGTAGCCTTGGGTAGGTAACATTTCTGGCAAACAGAAGATGAGTCAGAGGTCTGCCACTGAATAGTTTCTGACCACTGGGTAGGGGGAGGGATAGGAGCCCACCAACAGCTGCACCTCATTATGAACTCCCACACTTCGGACAGGTGAGAAAAATCTTATCAGGCAGATGCATATTTTTAGAGGGGAAATAGGCCTTTTGACCCGAATTGGAAAAATAAATACCAGAAGGGCTTTATTTCTTAATAGTTTTCTGAGGGCCCACAAGGCTGTCCCTGCTTGTCACTACTCCTCTGGGTGGGAACATCATTCATCTTTTCTTCTGCTGAGGAAGTGCCAGGTTGATTCCCGACTTGGGCCCGGTTGTGGAATGGGGAGGCTTGGCTGCCCAGCTCCGGGGCTTTCCCTATTGGCATCCTGTCTGATTTTCCTATCCATTGGCCTGACCAGTTTTAAAAACACGTCTGCAAATGGAGGCTGAACCAGCAGGCTGCCATGCTGTAATGAATGCCTTTGCCCTTGCTGGGGAGTCCTGCCCTTTTCTCCTTTGTTCTGGAGTGTCAAAGGCATAGGACCAACTGAAAATAAAACTCCACTCCAGTCCATGGAAGGTCAGGGCTGGCCCACAAAGAACACTAAATGTTTTTAAGTTTTCTTTTTTTTTTAATGGTATTTGTTAAGTGCTTAATATGTGCCAGACACTACACTAAGCGCTGGAGTAAAGTCAAGCTAATCAGGTTGGACTCAGATCATGTCCTACATAACAACAATAATAATAATAATGATGGCATTTGTTAAGCGCTTACTATGTGCCAAGCACTGTTTTAAGTGCTGGGGAGGATACAAGGTCAGCAGATTGTCCCATGTGGGGCTCACAGTCTTAATCCCCATTTTACAGATGAGCATACGAGGTACCTGACGCACAGAGAAGTGAAGTGAGTTGCCCAAAGTCACACAGCTGACAAGTGGCTGAGCCAGGATATGAACCCATGACCTCTGACTCCCAAGCTTGGGCTCTTTCCACTGAGCCACGCTGCTTCTCTAAATGGGACTCACAGTATTAATCACAGATGAGGTAACTGAGGCACAGAGAAGTGTAGTGACTAGCCCAAGGTCACACAGCAGACAAGTGGCAGAGCCAGAATTAAGACCCAGGTCCTTCTGGCTCCCAGGACTGTGCTGTAGCCACAAGGTCACACTCCTTCAAGTTGGTTGCAAGGAATGGATTGCAGTATGCTCAGAGGCTAGCATTCAGCATCATTCCACTACACTGCAGCTTAATAGGGGGTTTTTCTGCTTCAGTAGATGCATAAGATGGATGTGTTTGCTCTGTTGCACCTCTTTTCTCTATGGAAACGCTGTTATTTGTGATTCCTTTTTCCTCAGGGGGGAAAAAAAAAGGGCGGGGGTGCCAGAAAAATGTATAATTAGTTCTCTCCTAATAGACTGACATGAAGGAACCAAAGACACAGCCTTCTGGCCAGCTAAGTGACTTTCGTGGTCATGTTTTGGGGGATACTGACCTGCTCCTGTGAACATGAAAAGCTAAAATGCTGATGAGATGGAATGCTTCGGTCAATCTGGAATTAGTCTGTTCCCCGGATCTGAAAGAAATCAGGCCAGTTCTAAAGAAAAGCGAGTGGCAGTGCTAAAAGGTCTTATTTTCTGAGCTCTGAGGGGCTTTTGAGAAGGGAACTGCCCCATAAGGGTAATGGCTTAGTCAGTCAGTCAATCATAATTATTGAGCTCTTACTGCGTGCAAAGCACTGTACTAAGTGCTTGGAAGAGTACAACAGAACAGTAAATGGACATATTCTTTGTCAATCAATCAATCAATCAATCGTATTTATTGAGTGTTTACTGTGTGCAGAGCACTGTACTAAGCGTACGTCGGCAACATATAGAGACAGTCCCTACCCAACAGCGGGCTCACAGTCTAGAACAAGCTAGAACAACAAGAACACAGTCCCCAACAAGCTTATGGTCTAGAGGTAAAGACAGACATTAATATAAAATAAATTACAGATATGTACATAAGTGCTGTAGGACTGGCGGGGGGCAGGGGGAGATGAATAAGGGAGCATGTCAAGGCGATGCAGAAGGGAGTGGAAGAAAAGAAGAGAGCTTAGTTAGGGAAGGCCTCTTGGAGGAGATATGCTGCTTCATTGGAAGCAGCATGGTGTGGTGGATAGAGCACAGGTCCGGGAGTCAGAAGGTCATGGGTTCTAATCCTAGCTCTACCACTTGTCTGCTATGTGGCCTTGGGCAAGTCACTTGACTTCTCTATGCCTCATTTACCTCATCTGTAAAATGGGATTAACACTGTGAGCTCCATGTGGGACAGAGACTGCGTTCAACCAGATTTGCTTGTATCCACTGTAGTGCCTGGTACATAGTAAGTGCTAAACAAATGCCACAATTATTATTATTATTATCATTATTATTATTGGGATCTATGGTGGGTGCCACCTACTCTAGGCAGGAGCATTAGTGAAGGGTGCCAGTCTCCTCACACTGGCAAGGAACCCAGCCCCCCATCCTCCAGGTGATGGACCAGATATCACCTAGGGGGGACTGCATCACCTCCCTTAACACACAGTCCCCTGCTCTCCTGGGTCAAACAGTAGCTAGGAGAGGGTGGTAATTGATCTGTTTATGGAGGACACTGCTCCCATCCTCCCCACGTCACGCTGTGAGACAGTCCCCGGAAATCCCTGCTTAGAGAAGCAGCGTGGCTCAGTGGAAAGAGCACAGGCTTTGGAGTCAGAGGTCATGGGTTCAAATTCCGGCTCCGCCAATTGTCAGCTGTGACTTTGGGCAAGTCACTTCACTTCTCTGTGCCTCAGTTACCTCATCTGTAAAATGGGGATTAAGACTGTGAGCCTCCGTGGGACAACCTGATCACTTTGTAACCTCCCCAGTGCTTAGAACAGTGCTTTGCACATAGTAAGTGCTTAATAGATGCCATTAAAAACTCCCATTCCAGGAGGCGCAGGGCCTGCTAGGGGTCAGAGGCAAGGAGTCTACCAGAGGGATGAGTCTGGGTGTTCAGGTGGAATCATACTAATTGTGGTACTTGTAAGGTGCTTGCTATGGGCCATGCCCTGTACTAAGCACTGGACAAGTCACTTAACTCCTCTGTGCCTCAGTTACCTCATCTGTAAAATGAGGATTAAAACTGTGAGCCCCCCGTGGGACAACCTGATCACCTTGTAACCTCCCCAGCACTTTGAACAGTGCTTTGCACATAGTAAGCGCTTAATAAATGCTATTATTATTATTATATGCAGGATAATCAGATTGGGCACAGTCCCTGTACCACATGTGACTCACAGTCTAAGTGGGAGGGAGAATAGATATTTAATCACCATTTTAGGGCTGAGGAAACTGAGGCACCGAGGAGTTAAGAGGCTTGCCCAAGGTCATCCATCAGGCAGGTGGTGGAATGTCCTCTCTTGCCGTACATGCCAGAAGCGCAGCCTCCACCACTGGCTTCTTGGGCCTCTAGCTCTGCTCCTGAGGCTTCTGGTATAGTATTCGGGGAGTAAATCTGACTTAATGACCATTCTGGGCCACCCCTGCCCTGTTGCCCCTTACCAGAAACTCTCTACTCCCTCTCCTTTCTGTGTCTCACTCGGGCTTGGATCTGTACCCTAGGAGAAGCAGTGTGGCTTAGTTGATAGAGCACAGCCCTGGGAGTCAGAAGGGCCTGGGTTCTAATCCCTGATCCACCACTTGTCTGCAATGTGACCTTGGGCAGTCACCTCACTTCTTTGAGCCTCAGTTATCTTATCTGTAAAATGGTGATTAAGACTGTGAGCCCCATGTGGGACAGGTACTGTGCCCAACCCGATTAATATGTACCTACTCTAGTGTTTAGAACAGTGCTTGGCACATAGTAAACACTTAACAAGTTTATTATTATTATTACCCTTTAAGCACTTGAACACTTGATATTTACCCCACCAAAGAACCATAGTAAGTGCTTAACTAATGTCATCATTATTATGTACATATCCGTTATTTATATTGATATCTGTCTCCCCCTCTTGATTGTAAGCTCCTTGCAGACAGAGAATGTGCCTACCAACTCCGCTATATTGTACTCTCCCAAGCGCTTTGTACAATGCTCTGCACATAGTAAACGTTCAATGATGGATTGACTATGAGAAATCAAAAGGAGGTTGAAAGGTGCAGGAAATGCCCAGCCTTTACAGTGGATGCCTGGTCCCTGCCTGGGCTGCCTTATCAAATTTCCGTCAGGAAAACATGGATCTGTCTATTAATAAAATGAAACAGGGTGGGGATTCGTGGGGACTGTGGCACCCTTAGGTGTAACGCTAGACAGGAAGCAGAAGGCTGATTGCAAGAGTTGAAAGAGGATTTTTCAGGTGAAGAAAATGAGCTGTTTTAATGACATTTAACAAATGCAGTTGGGTTATAATTTACTGAACAAATTTTTCCTTCTACCCTTGGGAAAGAAGACAAAAGGAGCTGGAGAGGATTCAAAGGACTCAGAAACCATCCTCCCCCCTTTTTCCCATGTTTTTTTTTCTCTCCATCTTCAACCCTGGGTCAGCTGATTTATCTCTGTGGCTCATGAGGCATCCCAGGGGACCTTGTCCATCTGTGCTTGAGCTGCTGAGGTGGCTTTGCTCTGACACGAGCCCCTCTCTCCTCTCTGAACCTGTTTGCCCACGGGCATCCTGAGGATCAAAGTGGCCATGTGGAAAAAGCACAGGACCTGAGAGCCAGGAGACCTGGCCTGCTGGGTGACCTTGGGTAAGTCATCGTTCTGTGTGCTACAGTGTCTTCATCTGTAAGCTCTTTCTCTAGACTGTAAGCGCCTTGTGGGCAAGGAACAATTCTACCAGCTCTGTCACATTACACTCTCCCGAGCACTTAGTACAGTGCTCTGCACAACCTATCTCTGACAGTAGCTGGCTGTGTGCCCTTTGGCAAGTCACTTAACTTCCCTCTGCTTCAGTTTCCTCATCAGCAAAATGAGGATCCAATGCCTCTTCTCCCTCTCACTTAGACTGTGAACCCCATATGGGACAGGGACTGTATCTAACTTGATTGACTTGTATCTACCCCAGCGCTTAGAGCAATGTTTGACACATAAAAAGCACTTAACAAATAGCATAATAATAATAATAAAGCATTCAGTAAATGCCATTAATTAAAATAAAGCAGGAGTAAATATCTGCTCTCCCTTCCTCTTAGGTTTGGCACAGGGATGATGTGTGATAGGATTCTCTTGTATCTATGTAATTGCTCACTATAGTGCTTTGACATATAGTAAGCGTTGAACAAATACCTTAACTCTCATTCGATTTCCTGACTTCTGCCTGTGTTGTGAAGGTTAAGGAGATCATAATAATAATAATGATGGTATTTTTTAAGTGCTTCCTGTTTGCCAGGCACTGTATTAAGCACTGGAGAGGATGCAAGCAAATCAAGTTGGACACAGTCGCTGTCCGTCATGGGGCTCACGGTCTCAATCCCCATTTTACAGCTGAGGTAACTGAGGCCCAGAGAAGTGAAGTGACTTGCCCAAGGTCACACAGCAGACAAGTCCTTCTGACTTGTCCCTTCAAGGCCCTACTGAGAGCTCACCTCCTCCAGGAGGCCCTCCCAGACTGAGCCCCTTCCTTCCTCTCCCCCTCATCCCCCTCTCCATCCCCCTCATCTTACCTCCTTCCCTTCCCCACAGTACCTGTATATATGTATATATGTCTGTACATATTTATTACTCTATTTTACTTGTACATATGTATTCTATTTATTTTATTTTGTTAGTATGTTTGGTTTTGTTCTCTGTCTCCCCCTTTTAGACTGTGAGCCCACTGTTGGGTAGGGACTGTCTGTATATGTTGCCAACTAGTACTTCCCAAGTGCTTAGTACAGTGCTCTGCACACAGTAAGTGCTCAATAAATACAGTTGATTGATTGATTGACTGATTGACTTCCAGGACTGTGCTCTATCCACACCATGCTACTTCCTGCACATGAGCCAGGCATAATTCTTAGAAAATTATATTCAAGTAGAAAAAGGATTTTTCAGTTTTAGGCTGTCCAGGATCACTCTTGCAGTAGTATTCATTCAATTGTCTTTATTGAGTGCTTACTGAGTGCAGAACACTGTACTAAGCACTTGGAAAGTACAATTCGGCAACAGAGACAATCTCCATCCAACAATGGGCTCACAGTCTAGAAGGGGGAGACAGACAACAAAACAAAACAAGTAGACAGGCAATAATAGTAGTTATTAATAATAATAATAATAATGATAGCATTTATTAAGCACTTACTGTTTGCAAAGCACTGTTCTAAGTGCTGGGGAGGTTACAAGGTGATCAGGTTGTCCCACAGGGGGCTCACAGTCTTCATCCCCATTTTACAGATGAGGGAACTGAGGCCCAGAGAAGTGAAGTGACTTGCCCGAAGTCACACAGCTGGCAATTGGCAGAGCCGGGATTTGAACCCCTGACCTCAGACTCCAAAGCCCGTGCTCTTTCCACTGAGCCACACTGCTTCTTTGACTACTCTCTGACTACTATTAAGGGACTACTCTGTGCAGACAGTACTTAGTACTCTACTGAACCCTGGGGAAAAAATATTCAGATGAGGTGTAAACCTGGTCCCTGGCCCCAAAGAGACTCATAATCTGAGTAAGGAGATGTGGTTGGAGACTGACACATAAGGAAAGATGAGACAAAAATATAAAAGACGAGGATGATGATCAATACAACAGGAATAGTAGGGTTTCAGATTCCTCCCAACTCAGAACAACAGTCACAGCCACAGTAATGGTCATCCCATGTTCTAAGCTCTGGGGGTGGTTGAGCGCTTTCCCTCTTGATGCTGATTAAGTTCTTCCTGAGTGCAGCAAAGGTTGCTGGGAGTTGATGATGATGATTATGATGGCATTTATTAAGCGCTTACTATGTGCAAAGCACATATGTTCTAAGCGCTGGGGAGGTTTACAAGGTGATCAGGTTGTCCCATGGGGGGTGCACAGTCTTAAGCCCCATTTTATGGATGAGGTAACTGAAGGCACAGAGAAGTTAAGTGACTTGCCCAAAGTCACACAGCTGACAATTGGCAGAGCCGGGATTTGAACCCATGACCTCTGACTCCAAAGCCCGGGCTCTTTCCACTGAGCCACGCTGGTAGCATGGAAGTAGGGCAGCTTCTTTCTCGTACCATGGGCCTTGGCAGTTGGGTATCAGGGGAGCGGTGGAGGGTTACTGCTATTGCTGCTGTGTACATCCTCTCTGGGCTGAAGCAAGGGCTAATGTGAGCTCCAGTGTCTTGTGGGAGGGGACAACTTCTCTCCCTCAAGGTGGGCCCCATTGGTTGCGCATGAGAGGAGCAGTGGAGGGCTCCCTCTGTAATCTAGCAGAAAACACCCGCCTGAGGCGAGGAGGAAGTGCCCAGCAGGCAGGTTGGACATCTGGGGAGTTCATTCATTCATTCAATTGTATTTATTGAGCGATTACTGTGTGCAGAGCACTGTACTAAGTGCTTGGGAAGTACAAATTGGCAACATATAGAGACGGTCCCTACCCAACAATGGGCTCACAGTCTAGAAGGAGGAGACAGAGAACAAAACAAAATAAACCCACTGATCCCTTTGGGACAGGAAAGTTACCCCTGGGGGCAGTGACCATGACACTGTTGCTCTTGTGGAAGTAAAACAATGGTTTTCTTGGGGATTTTTGTCAGACTGTCATTTTCAGGGGATTATCTCCATGAAAAACAACTTTCACACAAAAGTCTTTAGAAAGCCTCACTCCCTGATTCCTTTCTCTCCTCTTCCCAGTTCACTACCTGTCAATGAGGGAGAACAGAGAGCTATTTCCCTGGGTTCAAGTAGTCTGATCCTTCCTGTCTCTTGGGATTGAACCACTGACTCATTTGAATAAGAGGTTCTGGCATTTCTCATGGAATTGTTGATGCGAGCATTAGTCAGGAATGAATAAAGCTGGTTTAAGACGGTAAGTGACATAAGCCATTGCCTCAGGGCCATGTGGTGGGGGATGATTATGAGGGACCTTCCCAATATGGAAAACCCCCCATGTTCTCCTCAAAGCTGGTGGTTTCTCTCAAAGATGGTGACCACATGGTTTCCCTCAGAGGTGGTGATGGATTAGCATGATGGAAGACGGAGTCCAAGTTGCCTGGGGTGCTCTGTTGAAGGGAGGTGATAGAGGATTGTTTTTCTGCAAAATGAAGCCTACAGTGGCATTTTGTTATTTTGATGTGATGACCTCTTGTAGAGCATGTGGGGGGATCTGTTTTGGTCCTGCCTCACACCGGCCAAATATCTGAAGCCAGCCCTGGGAGTGAGGCCTTTGGGAGTGACCAACAGTGGGCCCTGGAAGAACTCTAGTCACTTTATCTTTCATCCTGTAATCATCTTCCCTTGGGGCTCATGAGAAATAGGTGTAGGATTCCCCAGACAGAAACCCGATCCCCTCACGTCAGGAGCATAACTGTCCATGGCAGGACCCTCCTGCTGCTCTCCTCTCCCTCAAGCAACCAGCCCCTCTCAGCCAACATCCTCATGAGCCCATTCCTCCTTCAGGGCTGGAGATTTGGCTTTCTTCCGGACTCAAGATGAGGAGCAAATGTGACTGGCTGCATTTGGAAAAGAACAATAGAGCAACTACAATTAGACTTAGGGCATCAAGTTCTGGAAGGCTGCTGGCTTCCGGGCCCACAGCTATAGACGGCGTGTTCTCTGTTGTGAAGAAATAGGCAAGAACTCTGGACTCTGCTTTTGACTTTTTCTGGCTCGCTTGATGCCAGTGCAGGCTCTCCTTCTGGATTGTACCTATGATTCCTTGCCTGACTTGATCCATAAGGAAAGCAAATGTGGGAGAAGGAAAGCCTGCTCTCATTGGAGGCTTTTTAAATTAACTGTTGGAAACAGACTTTCTAAATGCCTGAATGTCAGGTCATTTGCCTGCCTAATTTCATTTTTATGTTACATTTACTTTCAAGTGCAATTTACCGAAGCTTATCACTTGTGTTTTTCAGGAGCATTATAGTGAGCAAGGCACATTTATTACAGTTCTTTAAATTGCTCTGTTTTATTTCCATATGCTTTTAAATGGTTATTGAGTGTATTTGGTGTTTTTCCTTTAGTTAAAGTGTACTTTTTATTGTATGTAAATGGTAAATAATTCATACCTGCCATATGGTGCTCTCTGACTCTGCCCTCTTTCCTTTCCTTTTTTACGAGGCCTCTCTTCTCCATTCTTCTCTATTTGTCTTTTGGTTCTCCTCCTAGCCTTCTCTCTTCGTCGACATATCGCTAGCTTTTTCTCTGCCATTTTCCCATGACCCCTTGGTGTGCCTATCGGAGTGAGCATAAGATCAATCTGACAACATGATTAGCTCACAAGCAGGAATGCCACTGTGGCTTTTGACTCTAATCCTCAGGCGCAGGTTTAGGAAAAAGAAATGTTTTCTGAAGGGGCCCAGGGATGCTTTCTGAGCAGGTTCTTTCTGTTTTCCTGAGCTATCAATTAATCAATCATATTAATTGAGCTTTTATTATGTGCAGAGTGCTGAATTAAGCACTTGGGAGAATACAACACAGAGCTGGTAGATCAACTTCTAAATGTATCTCAGTTGCAAAGCTCTTACTCTGGCTCAATGCTTCATGTCTAAGCCCTTCCCTGACGCCCCTTTTCCTCATATTCATCATAATTCATCTCTCCCAACATCAAAGCTTTCCTAAAAAACCACCATCTCCTAGAGGACTTCCCTGACCAATTGCCATTTTCTTGTTCATGCTACCCAGTTGGCCATCTTAGCACTCTTGGGTATAATGATAATGATGGTATCTATTAAATGTTTACCCTGTGTCAAACACTGTACTAAGCACTGGGATATCAATCAATCCATCAGTGGTATTTATTGAACACTCACTGTGTGTATAGCACTGAACTAAGCTCTAGGGAGAATAAGATAGAACTGGCAGACATGATCTCTGTTCTCAAAGGGCTTGCCATTTAGTCTGATAGGCAAAAAAATAAATTACAGCTAGGGGAGACTGAAGAGTATAAAGATATGTTTTTAAGAGTGGTGGGGTGAGTATCAGAGTGTTTAGGTGATGTGTTTAGTGAAGCAGCTTGGCTTAGTGGAAAGAGCATGGGTTTGGGAGTCAGAGGATGTTGGTTCTAATCCCAGCTCTGCCATTTGTCTGCTGTGTGACCTTGGGCAAGCTAGTTAACTTCTCTGTGCCTCAGTAACCTCTTCTGTAAAATGGGGATTAAGACTGTGGGACAACCTGATTACCTTGTATCTACCTCAGCGCTTAGAACAGCGCACCTAGAAAGTGCTTAACAAATACCATCATTATTCTTAGGTGATACAGACATAAATGCATAAAGTTTGTGGGTGGCTACAAGAGAAGCAGATTGCACACAGTATCTAACCTGCATGGCGATCACTGTCGTAAAGGGAGGAGAACAGGCAGAAACTGAGGCAAGAAATACTTGTCTTGCCAGGAACTTAGTACAGTGCATTGCACCAAGTGGGCACTCAAGAAAGGTGGCGGCTACTACTACTACTACTACTTGTGCAAGGTCACACAGTAGCAGAGCTAAGTATAGAACCCAGGTCTCTTGACTCCCAGTCCTGTCCCCTTTCCATTAGGAGGCTTTTTGAGCAGGTTCTTTCTGTTTTCCTGAACTATCAATTTTTCTCTTCATCATTTGTATAACCAGAATAACTGTGCCATTTTTAAGCACTTAGTATGAGCCAAGCATTGTACTAATCACTGGGATAGTTACAAGACAATCAGGTCAGACACAGTCCCCTGTCCCACATGGGGTTCATAATCTAAGTGGAACTGATCACTAGATCAGTGGCACTTATTGAGAAGCAGGATGCCTAGTGGAAAGAACCTGGGCTTGGGAGTCAGAGGTTGTGAGTTCTAATCCCAGCTCTGCCACTTGTCAGCTGTGTGACTTTGGGCAAGTCACTTAACTTCTCTGTGCCTCAGTTACCTCATCTGTAAAATGGGGATTAAAGACTGTGAGCCCCACACCTGATAACTTTGTATCTATCCCAGCATTTAGAACCGTGCTTGGCACATAGTAAGCGCTTAATAAATACCATTTTTATTATTACTGAGTGCAGAGCACAGTGCTAGGCACTTGGGAGAGTACAATACAATAGAGTCGGTAGACACATTCCCTGTGCACAGGGAGCTTACAGTCTGGAGTGGGAAGCAATGTGGCCTAGTGGAAAAAGTCTGGAAGTCAGAGGACCTGTGTTCTAATCCTGGCACTGCCACTTCCTTGCTTGTGTTATCGTGGTCAAGGCACGTAACTTCTCTGCACCTTAATTTCCTCAACTGTAAAATGAGGATTCAATACCCGTTCTCCCTTCTACTTAAGTTGAGAGCCCCAAGAGGAACAGAGGCTCCATCTAGGCTGATTAACTTGTACCTACAGTACAGTGCTCTGCACACAGTAAGCGCTCAGTAAATATGATTGAATGAATGCTTAGAACAGTGATTGACACATAGTAAGTGCTTAACAAATACCATAGTAATAATTTATTTGTTTAAATGTGTCTCCCTCTAATAACAATAATAATTTTAAACAATAATTTATGATTATTATTAGGTGGAGACAGACATTTAAATAAAGAAACTACAGATATGTACCTAAGTTTTGCGGGGTTGAGGGTAAGGTGACTAGCAAGTGCTCAAAGAGTACAGATCCAAGTACAGAGGTGACGCAGAAGGGAGAAAAATTGGTGAAATGAGGGCTTAGTCAGGGAAGGCCTCTTGGAGGAGATGTGATTTTAATAGGGCTTTAGAGGAGGGTAGAGTGGTGGTCTGTCATATATGAAGGGGAGGGAGAGTTCCGGCCAGAGACAGGACATGGGCAAGCGGTCATCAGAAAGACCGATGTACAGAGAGTAGGTTGGCATTAGAAGAGTGAAGTGTGTTGACAGGGTTGTACTGAAAATCAGCAAGGAGGCATTGGAAGAGAGAAAATGATTGAGTAATGATAGTAAGGAGTTTCTGTTTGATGGCAGAGGTGGAAAGGAAACTACTGGAGGTTCTTGAGGAGCGGGGAGATGTGGATTGAACTCTTTTTGGGGAAAATGATGCAGGCAGCAGAGTGAAGTATCAAGTGGAGTGAGGACAGATAGGAAGCAGGAACGTCAGCGAGGAGGCTGAAGCAGTAATTAAGGAGAGATAGAATAAACTCTTGGATTAACCTGGTAGCAGTTTGGATGGAGTGGAAAGGGTAGATTTTAGCAATATTGTGAAGGTTGAACTGACAGGATTTGGTGTAAATTAAATATGTGGGTTGAATAAGAGAGATGAGCTGAGGATAATGTCTAGTTTAGGGGCTTGTGAAATAGGGATATTAGTGGTGTTATCTACTGTGATGGTAAAGATGGGGAAAACAGGGTTTGGGTGGGAAGATGAGTAGTTGTGTTTTGGACATGTCTAGTTTGAAGTGTCACCAGGACATTCAGGTAGAGATGTCCTGAAGTCAGGAGGAGGTGTGAAACTGCAGAGAAGGAGAGAGATCAGGCCTAGAGAGGTACATTTGGGAATAATCTTCATAGTTGAAGTCATTGGAGTGAATGAGTTCTCCAAGGGAGTGGGTTTAAATGGGGAAAAGAAGGGGACCCAGAACTGAGCCTTGGGGGATTCCCAGAGTTGTGGGGGGGGGGGGGGGGGGGGGGGGGGGGGAGAGGAGGAGTCTGTGAAAGAGACTGAGAAGGAGCAGTCAGAGAGATAGGAAGAGACCCAGGAGGGGACAGTGTCAGTAAAGCTGAGATTGAATCATGGTTCAGGCAGAAGGGGGTGGTCTCCAGTGTTGAAGGCAGCTGAGAGGTCAAGGTGGAGAGAGGGTTCTGTAATCTCAAATGTAAGACATTTCCTTTGCTTCTCTGTAATTTGCACAGGACTGAGAATCAGAGACCTGGGTTCTGGTCTCAGCTCCTCCATTTACCTGCTGTATAAGGCAAGTCACTTCACTTCTCTTTGTCTCAGATTCCTCATCTGTAAAATAGGGATTTGATCCCTGTTCTCCCTTCCATTTAGACTGGGAGCTCCATGTGGGACATGAACTGTGCTCAACCTGATTATCTTGCATCTACTCCAGCACTTACTACAGTGCTTGGCATAGAACAAGCATTTAATGAATGCCACAATTATTAATATTAGCTCATATTAGAAATGGAGACTGTAAGCTCCTTATGGGCAGGGCATGTGTCTGTTATATTGTTATATTGTACTCCCCCAAATGCTTAGTACAGTGCTTTTCTCACAATAAGGGCTCAATAAATATGACTGACAGACTGACTGACCTGGAAAACGAAGCAGGTGGTGATGAAATTAAGGGGCTCTTCTTTGGCTCACTCAGGTTCTCCTTCTCCCCTATTCCCACCTGTCTCTTTCTCTCTCTCTTAAATAGTATTTAAGTGCTTACTATGTGTCAAACTTTTTTAAGTGTTGGGATAGACACATGTCGATTAAGTTGGACACAGTCCCTGTCCTGTATGGGGCTCACAATTTAAATTGGAGGGAGAACAGGAGAACTGAGGCATAGAGAATTTAAGTGACTTGTCCAAGGTCTCAAATCAAGCAGTTGGCAGAGTTGGGGTTAATAATGATTAATAATAATAATTGTGGTATTTGTTAAGTGCCTACCATGTGCCAGGCAATGTACTAAGTTCTGAGGTGGATTCAGGCAAATCGGGTTGGACACAGTCCCTGTCCCACATGGGGCTCACAGTCTTAATCTCCATTTTACAGATGAAGGAACTGAGGCATAGAAAAGTAAAGTGACTTGCCCAAAGCCACACAGCAGACAAGTGGCAGAGCTGAGATTAGAACCCAGGACCCTAGACTCCCAGGCCTGTGTTCTTTTCACTAGGTTTTCTGCTTCTCTCCATCTGTCTGCTACCTATTAGCTGGCTTGAGTTCTTGTTTCCCCAACCTGGGTGGGGATGGAGACCCATCCTCTAATTCTCCATCCCCACCCTCTAATTCTTTATAAAATAATGGGGTGAGGGGGCAGTAATCCTCTTCCAAACTGCCATCACCCTCCCTTTTCAAAGGAGTATAAAGTAAATTCTAAATGTTACAGAAGAAGAGTTTTTCCTCTTCCCACGTGCTCAAACACTATAATGAATTTTAAATTTATCAGTTAAAAAATTCAAGGAGAAGTATATGATGGTTTGGGTTATACTTTTGATCCTATCCTAGAAATAGTATTCTAACCATGGGCTCTTGTAAATTACCAGTATCATTTAAGCAAGCAATGGAAATGTACAATTTAAAATTGTTAAGGAGAACAAGGTGGTAGTTTTAGAATTGCAAATATGTTCAGGGCTTGGACTAATTAAAAGAACATAATTCACCTTACTTTTCTCTGGTAAACACTGAAGATAAATATCACGTAGAATTTCAAGGTGCAGGGAAGTTAGAAATCCAATATAAAACTGAGCTTAAGAAAGATTACATTCAGGTAAAATAGGCTCCAAAGAATGTATCATTAAGTTTAAGGGAAAATTAAGAGGTACTTAATAAATGTATTTGCATCCCAAAGAACTGAATAAGTATATTGAGAGAGAACATTTTCTATTCTTAGCAGAGATGAAAGTTTTGGTGAAATGGCAAAGCCTTAAATGCTTTCATTTATAGATGCACCTTTGGGATTCTGGGTTTGTTCAGTGCACTGTGAGTATTTCTATTTCTGCCTTCCTATTAATCATAATGTAAACTCCTTGTGGGAAGGGACTTTTTTTGGACATTTATTCTACTTTCCTAAGTGTTTATTTCGGGGCATTGCAAAGGGTGGGCACTCAATGCATATCATTATTCTTTCTATACTGTTTTTACAAAATTGCCATCTGAGTGGTGTTTTGCCGACATTTTCCATTGAAGAACACAACTGATACCGCAAAACATTAAAGGCACAGAAGAGTGCATTTATTGCTAAGCGATTTTTTTTTTGCATGCTCAGCACTTACTATGTACCAGGCAGTGTACTGAGCGCTGGGTTAGTTACAAGATAATCAGGTTGGAAACAGTCTGTGTTCCCTGTGGGGCTCACAGTCTTTATCCCCGTTTTGCAGATGCGGTAACTGAGTCACAGAGAAGTGAAGTGACTTCCCCGAGGTCACTCAGCAGAAAAGTGGTGGAGCTGGGATTAGAACCCAGGTCCAGCTGGCTCTCAGGCCCGTGTATACAGTAGGCCATGCTACTTCTCAATCTCAGTGATTCAGAGTGCATCACTAGAGGAATATGAGAGCAGAGTTGATTAAAATATGTAAAATGGCCCTGAGACTGAATGAAAGTCGATGTTAATTTTGATTAAAGGAGGCTTCACCATGGGGAGAAATGGTTAGCAGATGGTGTAGGCATAGATCAAAATGGGTGTTTACAAACATAGTTCTTCCAAAAAGCCCAGGGATACTGAAGGCATTGGACTGTTTTCATTATATTGGAAAGGACACTCCAAATCTGGCAAAAGAGGAGGTCTTTAACAAAATCAAATATGCAGTGGAATCAATCAATCAATCAATCAATCGTATTTATTGAGCGCTTACTATGTGCAGAGCACTGTACTAAGCGCTTGGGAAGTACAAATTGGCATCACATAGAGACAGTCCCTACCCGATAGTGGGCTCACAGTCCAAAAGGGGGAGACAGAGAACAGAACCAAACATACCAACAAAATAAAATAAGTAGGATAGAAATGTACAAGTAAAATAAATAAATAAATAAATAAATAAACAGAGTAATAAATATGTACAACCATATATACATATATACAGGTGCTGTGGGGAGGGGAAGGCGGTAAGGCGGGGGGATGGAGTGGGGGACGAGGGGGGAGAGGAAAGAAGGGGCTCAATCTGGGAAGGCCTCCTGGAGGAGGTGAGCTCTCAGCAGGGCCTTGAAGGGAGGAAGAGAGCTAGCTTGGCGGATGGGCAGAGGGAGGGCATTCCAGGCCCGGGGGATGACGTGGGCCGGGGGTCGATGGCGGGACAGGCGAGAGCGAGGTACAGTGAGGAGATTAGTGGTGGAGGAGCGGAGGGTGCGGGCTGGGCAGTAGAAGGAGAGAAGGGAGGTGAGGTAGGAGGGGGCGAGGTGATGGACAGCCTTGAAGCCCAGGGTGAGGAGTTTCTGCCTGATGCGCAGATTGATCGGTAGCCATTGGAGGTTTTTGAGGAGGGGAGTGATATGTCCAGAGCGTTTCTGGACAAAGATAATCCGGGCAGCAGCATGAAGTATGGATTGAAGTGGAGAGAGACACGAGGATGGGAGATCAGAGAGAAGGCTAGTGCAGTAGTCCAGACGGGATAGGATGAGAGCTTGAATTAGCAGGGTAGCGGTTTGGATGGAGAGGAAAGAGCGGATCTTGGCAATGTTGCGGAGCTGAGACCGGCAGGTTTTGGTGACGGCTTGGATGTGAGGGGTGAATGAGAGAGCGGAGTCGAGGATGACACCAAGGTTGCGGGCTTGTGAGACGGGAAGGATGGTAGTGCCGTCAACAGAGATGGGAAAGTCAGGGAGAGGACAAGGTTTGGGAGGGAAGACAAGGAGCTCAGTCTTCGACATGTTGAGCTTTAGGTGGCGGGCGGACATCCAGATGGAGATGTCCTGAAGGCAGGAGGAGATGCGAGCCTGGAGGGAGGGGGAGAGAGCAGGGGCAGAGATGTAGATCTGGGTGTCATCAGCGTAGAGGTGATAGTTGAAGCCGTGGGAGCGAATGAGGTCACCAAGGGAGTGAGTGTAGATTGAGAACAGAAGGGGACCAAGCACTGAACCTTGGGGAACTCCCACAGTAAGAGGATGGGAGGGGGAGGAGGAGCCTGCAAAAGAGACTGAGAAAGAACGACCGGAGAGATAAGAACAATATCAGAAAGAATTTCATGAGTATTAACATTAAGGTATTTGGATAGAAAGAGAGAAAAGATCATTTTAGCAGGTGTTTAAAATAAGGCTTGGTGTAGTACTACTGAAAGGAGACCAGTGGCATATAAAACCCCTCCAGACTGTAAGCTCTTTATGGGCAGGCAGAATATCGGCTAATTCTGTTCTATTGTACTCTCCCAAGCACTTAATACAGTGCTCTGTACATAGTAAGTGCTCAATAAATGCCACTGATTGATAAACCAAGATATATGAAGAGAATAATAATAATGATGATGGCATTTAATAAGCATTTAGAGCATTTCCTCTGGGCCAAAGTACTGCCAGATACAGTCCCTATCCCACACTGGGCTCACAGTCTAAGAGGGAAAGAGAATGGGTATTCAACCCTCATTTTGCAAATGAGGAGACTGAGGGATAGAGAGGTTGAAGTGATTTTTTCCTGAGGCCACATGGTCGGCAAGTAGAGGAACTGGGATTAGAAGTTGTGTCCCTTGACTTCTAGCCCTGCACTTTTTCCACTAGGTTATGCTGCATCTCAAGTTGTGTTATGCTCCAGAAAGATCACTAATTATTGAAAAACATTCTCTAGAGCAACATATTTTGGAGAGGGCCTCCCTATCTGGCATTAATTGATTACTGACCTAACTCCATCTTTGTCCACCGTGAAGAAGATGGTAACTATTGTAGTTATTATGTAACATCTGCCTCCCCCTTTAGATTTGAAGCTTTCTGAGGGCAGGGATCATGCCCGCTAGCACTACATCACTCTCACAAGTGCTAGTGTAGTGCTCTGCACAGAGTTAGCACTCGAATCTATTTACTGATAGATTACTCTAGACTCTGGGCTCCTTGTGGGCAGGGAACATGCCTACTGACTATTGTACTCTCCTAAGTGCTTAGTACAGTACTTTGCACACAGAAAAAGCTTAATAAATACAACTGATTGATTGATTACTTATTACACATCACATACAGGACAACCACAGAAAACAACCTTAAGAACTCTCCATCTGCTGGCGGAAGTTCTTACAGAAGCCTTTGACATCATGGGTTGACCTGATTTTTGGAAACAAAGATAGACATGCCCTGAAAATTTGGACAAAATTTTAATCCACTCCCCGAAGTGCTGGGGCTGGGAAGGTCTTCACTGAATGGCCTAGTTAGACAAACCAAACCAACCACCCAAAAGCAAGTGATTAGAATCAGAGGGACTTTGAACAAGGTAATTCTGACTGAGGCTTTCTTGGGGAGTCGGGGGACTGGGAGTAACACCTTGCCTGGGGGAGGACGTAGGAGCTTTTAGAAGGGTGTTTCAATGAACCATTCAAAATTTGTTTTTGCTGTGTGTGTGTGTGTGTGTGTGTGTGTGTGTGTGTGTGTGTGTGTGTGTGTGTGTGAGAGTATCTGTGTGTCTCTAGTGTGTTTGTGGTAAATCTTGCTTAGCAAAGCCATAGCTGCATCCTGGAACTTTTCAATAAAATGTAGGGGATTTTAATCCAATACAGAAAATGGTTGCTTTTGAGGTAACCCTAATTCCAGGCTCAGGCTCATCATTCTCCCTCCCAACAGATGCTAAGCCAGCTTCAGGGACCTAAAGTCCCACGGGAGAGATGGAATTTCCCTTTTTTTTTTTCTGTCCAAGGCTCCATCTGGTCACCTCTGAGTTCATGGAGTGTCTGCAGTGAATGAATTACGGATGTCATTTCCACCTCTGTCTTCCTTTATACTTCACCAGACCATCCCTTGCATATTAAAACTGAAAGAGGTTCATCTTTTATGGCCTTGGTGCAGTAATATTCCCTGAAATGAGTTCCTGTCTGGAACTCATTTCAGATTCCTCGCCACTGTACTTAGAGTGCAATGCCTGCACTATGGAAGGGGAAAGGGCTAAAGGTCACAAGGAGGTCACAGGGTCCCCAGGATTCCACTGGGACACAAGAGGGAACAGTCCGCTTGGTAGGCTCTGTCCTGCAAATGGCACCCCTTCGGTGTTTGTCCACCCTTAAAACTGCCATCCTCCAGTGTTAATTCAGCGATCAATCAATCTGCAATGCACTGTACTAAGAGCTTGGAAGAGTACAATATAACAGGGTTGGTAGACATGTTCCCTGCCCACCATGAGCTTCATAATCTCAAGATTCTTCTGTCTGAGCTTTGTCACTTACAGACGGAGCTCAAGTCTTTCAGGGTGCTGATGAAGAGCGGCCTCTCGTATAACCCACAGGACCAAACCCCCTCAGCTTCATTGCTATCCCTAATAGCAGCTTAATGGCCCACTAATGTGGAGCGAGCAGAAGTTATCAGATTGATTCTGTGATTTACGAGAGATTAATTACCACTCTGGCTCCCAACTGATGTTCAGTGGATCTTTATCCAATTTATCATGGAGATGGGCCAGAGTGTATGGTTTCATAATTAATTTTTCTTCTGAGGGGTTTCATTATTTCCACTGCACCTTTGTTCCTCCATATTTTCTCCCTGCTTGTTCATTCTGCACTGCTGTGGCCTTCTGAGAAGGGGAAATGGAGGAGACTAGGACTAGCCACCAGTGGAATTCACAGTAAACCTGATGTTTCCACTGATTAGTCAGTCAATCAATCATTAATGGTATTTACTGACTGTTTACCATATGCAGAGCACTGGACTAAGCCCTTGGAAGACTATATTACAAAAAGGTTGGTAGACGTTCATTCATTCACTCATCCATTCAGTCATATTTATTGAGTGCTTACTGTGTGCAGAGCACTGTACTAAGCACTTGGGAAAGTACAGTACAACAAACAGTGACATTCCCTGTCCAAAACAAGCTCTCAGTCTAGAGTGCGGGAGACAATACAAATCAATAAAATTACGGATATATACACAAATGCTTTGGGGCTGGGAGGGGAAAGGGCAGAGGGAGCATGTCAGGGTGATGCAGAAGGGAGTGGGAGATGAGGAAAAGTGGGGTTTAGCCTGTGATGTCCTCTTGGAGGAGATGTGCCTTCAGTAAGGCTATGAAGTCGGGGAGAGTGGTTCTAATCCATCGGATTAGAGGAGAGAGGACATTACAGGCCAGAGGCAGGATGCGAGACAGCAGTGGGATGGGCGAGATCCAGGCACAGTGAGGTTAGCACTAGAAGAGCAAAATTTGCAGACTGAGTTGTAGAAGGAGAAAAGCGAGGTGAGGTAGGGGGAGGAAAGGTGTTGGGGTGCTTTGATTCCTGTCCTCCAGGAATTTACAGCCTAGCTGGGTAGACAGATATTAAAATAAATTACAGAGTATAAGATTATGGACATAAGTGCTGTGGGACTGGGGGTGGGATGAGCATTAAAGTGTTTAAGGGGTACAGCGTCAATAGCAAGAGAGATAACCTAAGAATCAGGTTAGTCATCCAGACTAGCTCTCCCACGTGCCCACCTTATTGCCCCAGCGGCTTCTGTGAACTGGGGCTGCCTGAGCCCCTTCTGGGTCCCGTTCTGAAACTCAGGCCTACTGTCTCTATATGTTGCCAACTTGTACTTCCCAAGCGCTTAGTACAGTGCTCTGCAAACAGTAAGTGCTCAATAAATACGATTGATTGATTGAGGACAGTGCTACTGGACTTGCCAGCCGCTACCCTCTCCCCAGCTCATCTTCTAGACTGAAAGCTCACTGTGTCTATTATACTGTTGTGCTGTACTCTCCCAAGCACTGCATGGCTTAGTGGAAAGAGCACGGGGTTGGGAGTCAGAGGTCATGGGTTCTAATCCCGACTCTGCCACTTGTCAGCTGTGTGACTTTGGGCAAGTCACTTCACTTTTCTGTGCCTCAGTTACCTCATCTGGAAAATGGGGATTAAAACTTTGAGCCCCATGTGGGATGACCTGATGACTTTGTATCTACCCCAGTGCTTAGAACAGTGCTTGGTACATAGAAAGTGCTTAACAAATACCATCATCATCATCAACATCATCATCACCCTGCACACAGTAAGCACTCAATAAATGCCATTGATTGATTGGATCAAACCATTCCTGGGAGAATCAAATGTTTTTTTGAAACCATAAAACCATGGCAAAGTGAAGCAGCGTGGCTTAGTGGAAAGAACATGAGCTTTGGAGTCAGAGGTCATGAGTTCAAATCCCGGCTCCACCAATTGTCAGCTGTGTGACTTTGGGCAAATCACTTAACTTCTCTGTGCCTCAGTTACCTCATCTGTAAAATGGGGATTAAAACTGTGAGCCCCCCATGGGAAACCTGATCACCTTGTAACCTCCCCAGAACTTAGAACAGTGCTTTGCACATAGTAAGCACTTAATAAATGCCATTATTATTATTATTTTGGATCAAACTATTCTGTGGCAAATCAGATTCCCCTTGAAGTAGTGCTGAGCACCGAGAACTGGGGGTAACGGAGGCGGGTGTTTTTTGGGGGACCCCTTTGTCTAGTTCCTGGCTGGTCTGTCTCTTGTCTGGCGTGAATACGGTGTCGGGTGCCTTTATGGCTGAATTTTTTATTTTGCTGCTCTCCCCCTCCTTCTGCCTTGGCTTCCACTGGTGAATTCTGAGACTTGCCAGTGATGCCTGTATTCCTACAGCCCTGGGAAGAGACTGGAAGGATAATGGAAGAAATGGAGAGGCCAGAGCTCCCAGCAAAGGAAGCTCTTGGTTCAGGTGGCCTCATCCATGGAACTGCTTCCTCATTCCCCAGGAAGAGCAGCGTGGCCTACTGGAAAGAGCACGGATCTTGGAGGCATAGGAGCTGGGCTCTAATCCCGGCTTTGCCGCTTGGCCGTTGTGTGATCTTGAGTTAATCATTTAACTTCTTTGGGCCTCAGTCTGCTCATTGATAAAATGGGAGTTCAAACCTGTTCTCCCTTCCCTTAATTGTGAGCCTTATGTGGTACAGGGATTGTGTATGACCTGATTTTCTTGGATCTACCTGAATGCCTAATACAGTGCTTGGCACACAGGAAGAACTTAAGAAATGCCAGAATTTCCCAGGTGAACCAGAGCCCATCCTAGATTTCTCATTCCTCTCTGGAAGCAGTGTGGTCTAGTGGAAAGAGCACAGGACTGGGAATCAAAGGGCTGGTTTCCAACCATTCATTCATTTATTCATTCAATGGCATTCATTGAATGCTTATTGTGTGCAGAGCACTGTAGTAACAATATAACAATAAACATACACATTCCCTGACCACCGTATGCTTACAGTCTACAGATGAGCTGTCACCAACTCCTGCTCTGCTACTTGCCTGCTGTGTGACCTTGGGTAGATCACTTAACTTCTCAGTGCCACAGGGTTCTCATCGGTAAAAAAGGGGCTAAATCCTTCTTGGACTGTGAACCCCATGTAGGAAAGGAACTGTGTCCAACTGATTATCTCATAACTACTATACTTGATCACCTTGCATCCCACCCCCAGCACTTAGAACAGTGCTCTGCACATAGTAAGTGCTTAACAAATGCCATTATTATTATTATTATTATTATTATTATTATTATCCAGCTTGTAGTACAGTGCTTAGCACATCATTAGGGCTTAATAAATACCATAATGATTATTTCCTGTGAAAGGAAATTAGGGGCACCTTCTAACTTCCTGATTTCCTCAGTTGCATGAGGGTCTTCCCACGTAAACACACTCATTGATTCAGGGTGGGGGTGAGGGTAAATCTGGGCTATTCTTCTTCAGTTTCCATAACATCCAGAGTAGCATTCGACATCCTTGGGTGGGTGACAAGTACTGAATGGAATCGAAATTTCAGGGCAGTTAGCTCAGTGAGCCATGCTGTTTTTCATTTATAATGCCCATAATGCTCATATTGGTTTATTGCTAAGCGTGCCATTAATAATCATATAATAATGCAGTGTATAGATAATATTTAATGGTGAACTACTTAATATCACAGGGCATATGATAAATAGCATAATGAGAGAAAAGCAGGCTGAAGAGAAATGCCATTCCAAATGAATGAGGATTGTGGAAAATCTGGCTAAATACAGTAACTGTTATTGTCTTCCATGTGTCAGGGAGGGAAAACTGGAATCTCAGTCTATTCAAATAAAAATAAAACAATAAAATCATGGCAGGGAGTGGCGGCTTAATTGCTGGGCTGGGCTTTTACCACTCATGCTGGGCTAACTGTTGATTAAATGATATTGAGTATAAAATGAAATATGCTTGGATTCTGTACTCACGACTCTGAACAAAATCCAATAATATTTAGAAATCGTGCCACCGGGCTTCGAAAAGATGACACAGGAGAGCAGGGGGCCAGAGAGGAGGAGGAGGAGGAGCCTGGAGGCTCGGCCTGGACTGTGGCATCAGTGCCATGGAAATGTGGGTGGCGGGGACGGTTTTGAGGCAACACAGCCACCGGCCTGTTGACCCAGGGCCGCCACAGACCACTCTGCCCTGAATGGAGATGGTTCACTCTGGAGGGGATGGAGAAAGGGCAGGGGGATGTTGGTGAGAAGCAGTGTTGCCTCAGAGATGGGGAACTGGGCAGTTGTGGTGGAAACTCTGAACTGATCAGTGGTTTGCGTGGGTGACACAGGACATGGCAGGTCAGCCCCACCTCCTGACTGGCGGTGGGCCAGAGCCAGGGCCAAGAGAAGACCCCAGGTTGTTTCAATTCTCACAACCATAATGATGATGAGATTCCCGAGAGCTTCCTGGATCCCATCCCCACACTGACACTGGGGTAGATACCAGATGATCTCAGCAGTGTGGCCTAGTGGGTACAGCATGGGCCTGATTTGCCACTTGTCTGCTGCATGGCCTTAGGCAAGTTACTTAACTACTCTGTGCCTCAGTTACCTCATCTGCCAAAAAAGGGCATTAAGACTGTGAGCCCCAAGTGGGACATGGACTTTGTCCAACCTCCTGATTAGTTTATACTTACCCCAGTGCTTAGTACAGTGCCTGGCACATAATAAGCACTTAACAAATACCATAAGCAAAACAAAACAAAACCAGTCCCTGTTACACTTGGGGCTCAAAATCTAAGAGGGAGTGTAAGTCTCTTATCTCCATTTCACAGATGAAGAAACCAAGGCTCAGAGAGGTTAGAGAAGCAATGTGGCGTCGTGGAAAGAGCACGGGCTTGGGAGTCAGAGGTCATGGGTTTGAATCCCACTCCGACGCTTGTCAGCTGTGTGACTGTGGGCAAGTCACTTAACTTCTCTGTGCCTCAGTTACCTCATCTGTAAAATGGGGATTAAGACTGTGAGCCTCACGTGGGACAACCTGATCACCTTGTATCCACCCCAGTGCTTAGAACAATGTTTCGCACATAGTAAGCACTTAACAAATGTTATCATTATTAAGTGACTTGCCCTAGGTCACCCATAGGCCTGGGGCAGAGCCAGGACTGGAACTCTCTCTTTTGATCTCTGGGCCCGTGCTGCCTCTGGCTCCTGCCCAGGCTGGGGGTTCTGCTTTGGCTGACTGATTCTTCCACCCCCAGGGAAGGGCTGTCTTCCAACGCAGAGGGTACTACGCATACCGTGAGCTCTCAATACATATTATTGATGGATTGATTCATTTGCATCATCTGTGGGAGATTTGCACTGAGATTTGCTCAGACTCTCTGGGTAGACGTGTGGACTCTGCAGTTCTTAACCCTGCCACTCTTTCCCATTCAGCCTGGCTCCGAAGTCACTGAGGGATGACCCACCCAGGTTAGGTTTAAGGGCTCCCTCCTCCCACTGACCTGGACCTGCCCCCCTTTCCGAAGGTTACCTATCAATCCACCTGGGTAGAGAAAGGCTCCTCTGACATGGGATAGGGCAGACTCTCTTCAAACACCAACAGACCTCGTCCTCCCCTTCAGCCCGGAATAGCCTTGTTTCCTTTCCTATAAACATGTTGCGTCTCTGGGAATTTCTAAAGCTTGACAGCATCTGCTCAGAAGCGGTGACTCACGCGCTTCCTGGCAGGCTTGGCAGGTCTCACTCACCTTTTCAGGAAAGTGCCTGAATGAAGCACCCAAGGCTTTGATTTGAAATCTCAAATCCACAAAACAAAAAGCTAAAGCCGAGCATCATGGTGTACGAGAAGCCTCATGGTATACGAGAAGCTGCATGGTGTAGTGGATAGAGCACAGGCCTGGGAGCAAGAAGGTCATGGGTTTTAATCCTGGCTCTTCCTCTTGTCAGCTGTGTGATCTTGGGTAAGTCACTTCACTTCTTTGGGCCTCGGTTACCTCATCTGTAAAATGGGGATTGACACTATGAGCTCCATGAGGGATAGGGACAGTGTTCAATCTGATTTGCTTGTAGCCGCCCTGCACTTAGTACAGTGCCTGCAACATTGTAAGTGCTTAGCAAATACCACAATTATTATTATTTTTACTATTAAAGCATCAAACTCCTTGAAATCCCTGTCCCTGCCTCTCTGGGTGAGCTCATGCTTGAATGGTCAGATTGTACTATGGTAGCCTAAAAACTCCCTGAAACTCACGCTTGCCATCTTCCCTGGTAGCCTCCTCTCAATGCTCCCATCTGCCCTTTACCTACCCTGCTCCTCCTAACCACACTTGGATGGCTCACCTCCCTCTTCCCCAGCCTGGATGTCTTCCACCACTCTCCTTTACTTGAACCCCTAACTCCCACTTTCCCCCCATGCTAAGTGTCTTAATAATAATAATAATAATAATAATAACAATGATGGCATTTATTAAGCACTTACTATGTGCAAAGCACTGTACTAAACACTGGGGAGGTTACAAGGTGATCAGATTGTCCCATGGGGGGGCTCAGTCTTAATCCCCATTTTACAGATGAGCTAACTGAGGCCCAGAGAGTTAAGTGACTTGCCCAAAGTCACACAGCTGACAATTGGTGGAGCCAGAATCTGAACCCATGACCTCTGACTCCAAAGCCCAAGCTCTTTCCATTGAGCCACGCTGTCTTAGGCTTCACCAATCAATCAGTGGTATTGATTGGGTGCTTAAAGCCCTCATTTCCTTTTCTCCCCCCCATTCTGTGTCACTCTGATTTGTTCCCCCCCTTTTTTTGACACTCCCCTTAGCCCCACAGCACTTACATACATATCCATAATACATTTTTTAATGACATTTATTAAGCGCTTACTATGTGCAAAGCACTGTTCTAAGCACTGGGGTAGATACAAGGTAATCAAGTTGTCCCACGGGGGGCTCACAGACTTAATCCCCATTTTCCAGATGAGGTAACTGAGGCCCAGAGAAGTGAAGTGCCTTGCCCAAAGTCACACAACTGACAAGTGGCGGAGCTGGGATTTGAACCCATGACCTCTGACTCCAAAGCCCGGGCTCTTTCCACTGAGACACGCTGCTTCTCTTTATATATATATATATATATATATATATATATATATATATATATATATATATATACATTTATATTAGTCTATCTCCCCTTCTAGACTGCAAACTCACTGTGGGTAGGGAATGTGTCTATTGTTATATTGTACACTCCAAAGCAATTAGTACAGTGCTCTGCACACAGTAAGTGCTCAAGAAATGCAGCTGATTGATTGTGTGCAGGGGCACTGTACTAAGCACTCAGGCGAGTACAATATAATATAGTCTGTAGAATCAACCCCAGCCCACAAGGAGCCTATAATATAGGGGGGGAGAGAGATATTAAAATAAATTACTTATAGGAGAAGTAGTGGAGTATAAGGAGGTGTGAATAAGTGCTGCGGGGCTGGGAGTGGGGAGAGATTCAAAGGACTTAAGTGGTATAGACGAAAGCGAATAGGCAATGCAGAAGGGAGGGCATATAGGGTGGAGAAATGAAGGGTTAGTTGGGGAAGGCTTCTCGGAGGAGGCATAATTTTAGGGGGGTTTGGAAGAGAGGGAGAGTGGTGGTCTGTTGGATATGAAGAGGGAGGGAGTTCCAGGCCGCAGGTAGGTCATGGGCAAGGAGTCAAGAGTGGGCAAGAGAGATGATATCGAGGAGCAGTGAGTGGGTTGCTGTTAGGCAAAATATGCGAGCTGGGTTGTAATAGGAGATTCATTCATTCATTCAGTCGTATTTATTGAGTGCTTACTGTGTGCAGAGCACTGTACTATGCGTATGGAAGCAGTGTGGCTCAGTGGAAAGAGCGTGGGCTTGGGAGTCAGAGGTCATGGGTTTTAATCCTGGCTCCGCCACTTGTCAGCTGTGTGACTTTGGGCAAGTCACTTAACTTCTCTGTACCTCGGTTCCCTCATCTGGAAAATTGGGATTAAGACTGTGAGCCCCGTGTGGGACAACCTGTTTACTGTGTATCTCTTCCAGCGCTTAGAACAGTGCTTGGCACATAGTGCTTAACAAATACTAAAATTGTTGTTATTATTATAATTACTAAGCACTTGGAAAGTACAGTTAAGCAAAAAGTAAGAGACAATCCCTGCCCAGCAATGGGCTCAGAGTCTAGGGATCACCTAGGTAAGGTAGGAAGGGCAGAGCTGATTGTGTGACTTAAAAGTGATGGTAAGGAGTTTGCTAGATGCGGAAAGGGATGTTCAACCCCTAAAGGGATTTGAAGAGTGTGGAGACATCCCTAAGCCTAGGCAGTTTTTCTGCTTCTGTGCCCTTGGAAGGGCAAGAAAATCCCAAGAATCTGCCCTAATAAAGTTTCCTTGAGGGAAATCTTAATTTCATCCGATTGCCTGGTTTTGTCTCTCACTGTGAGATGCCTAGTGGAAGTTTAAAATTTACAAAGTACTAATTCAAAAGGGATGAACTAATGGAGTGTGCTGATTTTCTAAATCTAAATACTGACACAGCAATGACCATCTCAAAGCTTGGGGGTCAGCGGTCGTGGATTCTAATCCCAGCTCTGCCACCTCTCACCTGTGTGGCTTTGGGCAAGTCACTTAACTTCTCTGTGCCTCAGTTACCTCATCTCTAAAATGGGGATTAAGACTGTGAGCCCCATGTGGGACAACCTGATAACCTTGTATCTACCCCAGCGGTTAGAACAGTGCTTGGCACATAGCACTTAAATACCATCATTATTATTATTATCTCCATCCCCTGCAGGTGCCAAACACTGTTTTAGGCCTTGGCCCTTGGGGAATGTTCTGTAGAAGCAGTCGGCCTGATACCTGACCTAGAGGAGTCTGTAATCCAACCACTCCTCTCCCAAACCCATTTCTGTCCTTCCACAGATCTGTTGAGAATAATCCATCTTCCCACCTCATTCTTCACATGTGATTTCCTAGAGGGCACTTTGGAGAGCTTTAATGGGGTGATGAACACGATGAAAATGAACTTAGTAGAACGTTAACTTGCCAGATTTGATGGCTCAGAGCTCTGCACTCAGTAAGCGCTCAATAGATATGATTGATTGATTGATGAATGACATCAAAAAAGATAGAGAGGCAACGGAAACAGGTTTGAGAGAGAAAATCAGCTTTTCAATTAACAGCGGACTAGACTCCCAGAAACAGTTCCACGATGGTATGAACGCTTTGCTCTACAAAACATTATTCAGGTGAAGTCCTTCAAGATGATATTACAGCAGTGGATTTTTTAACGGCTACTGATTGATTCATCTTATGGTTTGAAATCTTAGGTCACCCTATCTGGCCAGCAGAGACCTGCGTGGGGAAAGAGGGACGTGGGACTTTCTATGAAGCTCTGAGGAAGGAGTTCATTCATTCAATTGTATTTATTGAGCACTTATTGTGTGCTGAGCAATGTACTAAGTGCTTGGAAAGTACAATTCAGCAACAAAGGGGCACGCCCGTTTTCTTCTGAAATCGAGTCCTGTGTGAATGAACCTGGAGCTGATCCTTGCGGTGGGGGGAACCCCAATCAGGGCCTCCACAGCCTGGGGGGGGTCTCCCAGTACCTCAGGAGGGTTTGTCTGTCTCCCCACTTGTCAGCCGGGAGCACGGAAAGCAGTCAATCAACAGTCAATCATATTTATTCCCTTCCCCACAGCACCTGTATATACGTATATATGTTTGTACATATTTATTACTCTATTTATTTATTTATTTATTTATTTTACTTGTACATATCTATTCTATTTATTTTATTTTGTTAGTATGTTTGGTTTTGTTCTCTGTCTCCCCCTTTTAGACTGTGAGCCCACTGTTGGGTAGGGACTGTCTCTATATGTTGCCAACTTGTACTTCCCAAGCGCTTAGTACAGTGCTCTGCACACAGTAAGCGCTCAATAAATATGATTGATTGATTGATTGAGCCTTTACCATGTGCAGGGCACTGTACTAAGTCTTTGGAAGAGTACAGTACAACAATATAACATACACGATCCCTGACTGCAGTGAGCTTACAGTCTAGAGGGGGAGAGAGACAGTAATATAGATAAGTGAATTGCAGATATGTATGTAAGTGCTGGGGGGCTGGATCAGGGAGCAAGTCAAGGCAATGCAGAAGGTAGTGGGAGAAGAGGAAAAGGAGGGCTTAGTCGAAGAAGGCTTTTTGGAGATGATGTGCCTTCGACAAGATTTTGAGGGAGGGTAGAGTAATTGTCTGTAGGATATGCAGCATGGCTTAGTGGAAAGAGCACAGGCTTGGGAGTCAGAGGTCATGGGTTCTAATCCTGGCTCTGCCATTTACCAGCTGGGTGACTTTGGGCAAGTCACTTCACTTCTCTGTGCCTCAGTTACCTCATCCTTAAAATGGGGATTAAGATTGTGAGTCCCACGTGGGACAACCTGATAACCTTGTATCTACCCCAGGGCTTAGCACAGTGCTTGGCATATAGTAAGCACTTAACAAATACCATCATTATGAGAAACAGCACGGCCTAGTGGAAAGAGCACAGGCCTGGGAATCAGAAGGACCTGGGTTCTAAATCCCTGCTCTGCCACTTATCTGCTGTGTGACCTTGGACAAGTCACTTCACTTCTTTGGGTCTCATTTACCTCATCTGTAAAATGGGGATTAAGACTGTGAGCCTCACATGGGAAAACCTGATAATCTTGTATTTACCCCAGCACTTAGAATAGTGCTTGGCATATAGTAAGTGCTAAACAAATACCATCATTATTATTATTATTATTATTATGAAGAGGGAGGGCATTCCAGGCCAGAGGCAGGATGTGGGCGAGAGGCCAGTGGTCAAATAAATGAGATCGAGGTACAGATGAGATGGTTGGCATTAGAGAAGCGAAGTGTTGGGGCTGGGCTATAGAAGGGGAGTAGCCTCTGGCCTTTTCTTTTGGGTCTCTACCTTGTCTTCAAGGGCATGTGTGCTTTTTCTTTGTGTGTGGGCATGTGTGTGTTTAGGTTTGTGTCCCTGTTTGTTTCTGTGTAACCCTCTCAGGGTGTGTCCTAGCTTGAGGTCTTTGAGGTATATATGTTGGTGTTTCCTGCATATATGAGCAGATCTGTGCAAGGTGCCTGTTTGTATGTGTATGCATATGTGTGAGAGGATGGATGGCTATATATCTTTGGATACTGTTTATGGGTGTAGAATGAAACTAGTACATAGAGTCCTCTGCACACAAAATAATAATACGACTACTATTGTTATTTGTCAAGCACTGTTCTAAATGGTGGGGTAGATACAAAGTAATCATGTTGGTCACAGTCCCTGCCCCTTATAGAGCTCACCATCTAAGTAGGAGGACAGGGATTGAACCCCCATTTAACAGATGAAAGAAACTGAAGTGAGGTGACTTGACCAAGGTAACACAGCCGGCAAGTGGTGGAGCTGGGATGAGAACCCAGCTCCTCTGATTCCCAGGCCTGGGCTCTTTCCACTAGTCAGTCAGTCAATCAATCATATTTATAGAGTATTTACTGTGTGTAGAGCACTGTTCGTAGAGCACTGTTCTAAAAGCCTGAGAGAGTACAATATAAGAGAATTGGTAGACAAATTCCCAACCATGAGTTTACAGTCTAGAGGGCTTTGCTGCTCTGCTGCTCCCCTGTGCATTCAATAAATGAGCTCTCCTAGTCCCCTCTGTAGCTCTCACGCTACCCTCCAGTCACCTGACCTCTGTAGCTCCCCCAATTCCCCCCCGCCCCACCCCACCTTCCTACTTTTCTCCCTAATGTTCTGCCTTCTTCCAGAGCCTTTCTCCAGTCTCCACCATCATAGCCCATCATGGCATGTCTCTCTGCTAACATAAACATAAATTAATAATTATGGTATTTGTTAAGCACTTGCTATGTGCCAAGCACTGTAAGCACTAGGGGAGATAGAAGGTAATCGGATTGTCCCACCTGGGGCTCACAGTCTTAACCCCCATTCTACAGATGAGGTAACTGAGGCACAGAAAAGTGAAATGACTTGCCCAAGGTCACACAGCAGACAAGTGGATGGAGCTGGGATTAGAACCCACGACCTCTGACTCCCAAACCCATGTACTTGCCACTAGGCCTTGCTGCTTCTCATATTAGGTAGATAAAGTTTTATATAGATCGATGAGGCAGATAGAATTTTAGGGTCTTCCCTAGTTTAACCTGATTTCTAACCCTTGAACAATTATTTTAACATCTGGGTAAAATCAGAAAAAAATGTGGTTTAAAAATTGAGGGTTTTTAAAAACATTTTCATGGCCAAAATGGACTCCTGTCGATTTATGAATCTATCCTAATTCTCCCAGGCTGGCTTTAAGTCGATTGAGTGCATCTGCCTGATGAATTGTCAATATCCTGTCTTGTCAATGTCAGTACCAATGTCACAAGGCCATAGTCCTGTAGCCTGGAGTTCCCTCTCCTTCAGGGTTGTAGAGTAGTAGTATTCGTATTTATCAGGCACTTACTGTGTGCAGAGCACTGTACTAAGCACCGGAAAAGTGTTCAGCCTTTTAGGGGCTCACAATATGTGAACATAAGTGGGGGACACTGGAGACAGACACATCAAGAGCAATGAATAAAACAACATAATGGCAAAAAACAATTACACAATACATAAAATAAAAACAAAAGTCAATAGGGAGCTGTGGCTAGAGGAGCACAGTTTCAGGCTCCTTGTGATTCAGAGTCCACTGCATACCCGTAGTCACAGCAATGGCAACAATAGCCACTAGCCTTTCCAAGGTGAAATGAGGCCTCCTGCTTCAGGTGCTGTTCTCTTTCCAGCAGAAAGCCAGGGGCAGGCAGTTTAAATCGGATTATCTGCAGTGTGCTGCTGTGGGGAGAGGCTGAAAGCACGCAGAGAGATGAGGCTGGAGATGGAGGATGTTTCTCTCAGCCATGGTGGTGAAGAGAGGCTGAGATGGGCGTCCTGAGCCTTGGGCTACTCCCATCCTCTTTCCTGTCATGGCTGGAGTAGGGTCCCGCCCCCTGGTAGGAGTGGTGTCTGTCACATTCCCGCAGTCTGGAGCCCCTCCGTATCCAGGCTCTGAACCAGAGCTGTAAAATTCTAGACTATAAACTCGTTGTGGGCAGGATATGTGTTTATTATTATATTGCACTCTCCCAAGTGCTTAGTGCAGTGCTTTGCACACAGTAAGCACTCAATAAATACAATCGAATGAATGGAAGAGCTCCATGGTTCTCTGGCACCTCAAGGGTGTGTCCAATACTGAAAGCATCATCTCCTCTCCCAAATCCTCTTCTCCTCCTCCTAATTTTCCCATCGCTGTTGGCCACACCACCGCCCCATCTCTGAAGCCTTGGCATTATCCTTGATTTGTCTCTTTTTTTCAACCACATATTTAGTCACCAAATCCCTTTGGTTCTTTCTCCACATCGTCAGAATCTGCCCTTTCCTTTCCATTGAAATTGCCATCACCCTATTCCAAATATCACCCTCCCTCCAAAAATGTACTCTTGATCGATTGTTTGAAAAAATCTGGCTTTATGTTAGACAATCCGGTTTTCAGCTGGCACGTGCTTTGACTGGGTTGTATTCAGTATCAGATGCTTTTATATCAAATACTTTCATTTCCAGCACTGAACATCCCTGTTAGAGCTCCAGGTGCCAAGTTTTATGGATCAGACTTGGTGTTCAAATCCATGTGGATTAGTAGTGGATTTGTGGGGGAGAGTTATTGCCTGTCAGATATGAAGAGGAAGGGCATTCCAGGCCAGAGGCAGGACGTGGGCGGGAGGTCAGTGGTGAGTTAGATGGGATCAAGCTATAGTGAGTAGGCTGGCATTAGAGGGGTGGGCTGGGTTATAGTAGGAAGGTTAGTGAGGTGAGGTAGGAGGGGGCAAGGTGATTGAGTGCTTTAAAGACGACGATAAGGAGTTTCTGTTTGATGTGGAAATGGATGGGCAACTACTGAAAGTTCTTGAGGAGTGGAGAAACACGGTCTGAATGTTTTTGTAGAAATATTATCCAGGCAGCAGAGTGAAGTATGGACTGGAGTGGGGAATGGCAGGAGGCAGGGAGGTCAGCAAGGAGGCTAATGTAGTAATCGAGGCAGAATATGATAGGTGCTCAATTAACGTGGTAGCAGCTTGGGTAGAGAGGAAAGGGTGGATCTTAGCGATGTTGTAAAGGTTGATCTGACGAGATTTAGTGATAGATTGAATATGTGGGTTGAATGAGAGAGAGGAGTCAAGGATAATACCAAGATTTATGGTCTTGTGAGATAGGAAGTTGGTGTTGTCCACAGTGACGGGAAATTCAGGGGAAAGGCTGGGTTTAGGAGGGAAGATAAGGAATTCTACTTTTGAAATATTAAGTTTGAGTTGATGGCAGGACATCCAGGTAGAGTTGTCTTGAAGGCAGGAGGAGATGCGAAACTGCAGAGAGGGAGAGAGATCAGGGATGGAGATGTAGATTTGGGCATCATCCACGTAGAGATGGTAGTTGAAGCCATGGGAGCAAATGAGTCCTCCAAGGGAGTGGGTGTAGATGGAGAATAGAAGGAAACACAGAACTGAGCTTTGAAGGACACTGATAGTTAGGAGGTGGGAGACAGAGGAGGAGTCCGTGAAAGAAACTGAGAATGAGTTTCCAGAGAAATAGGAAGGTGAACCAAAAGAGGAAAGTGTCAGTGAAGCCCAGTTTGGATAGTGTTTACAGGAGAAGGGGCTAGTTGACAGTGTCATACTGAGTACTAGGACTGTGAGCTTGTTTTGGGCAGGGAATGTCACAGTTCACTGTTTTGTACTTTCCCAATTGCTTAGCACAGTGCTCTGCACACAGTAAGCAGTCATTAAATATGACTGAAAGAATAAACGAACACAAAGGTAGGAATTAGACATTGTCCCTGTCCCTTGGGGAGGCTGATAATCTAAGAGGTAAACTCGGAGAGAAGGAGGGTTGTGTCTACTATTCTCTCTCAAGCATTTAGTGCACTTCTCTGCAGAGTAAGTGCTTAGTAAATGCCACTAATTCATTGGAACTGCCCCACCTGTTTGTTTTCCCCTAGTCCTCCAAGACTACACCTCATAGATACCTACCTAGGCTGTAAACTCTTTGTGGCAGGGAATGTGTCTACCAATTCTGTTCTGTTAAAACTTAGTACAGTGCTCTGCACATAGTAAGCACTAAATAAATACCGTTGATTGATTGAATCAATCCATCAATTGAATTTACTGAGCACCAACTGTGTGTAGAACTCCACACTAAATCCTTGGGAGTGGACAACAGAGTTGGCAAATGTGACCCCTGCCTTCAAAGAGCTTACATGTAACCAGTGTGGCGGTGTCTTTGATATGCAAGGCACCAAGGTAACAAATCAATCGATGGCATTTAGTCAGTGCTTAGTGACTTATACAAACCCTCTAAGGATGAAAGGGGAGAAAGAGAAGCTTAAGGTGAAAGAGTGATTTTCCTCTTTGTTTATATTTGTTCCTGGTTTCCCACTCAAGAGGTCAGAGTCTAACATTTCCTTCAGAATCTGAAGTACTTGCTGATTGAGGTGGGGTTTTTTCCCCCTCACCCCCTTGGCAGTCTCTCCCTTGAAGGATGCACAGATGATTAGTAATTATTATTTGAAAGGGATAATCTCCCCATGGCTCATTCCTAATCCTCAAAGCAAAATTCATTTGCGTCTCCCCTTTAGTCTCTGATGTATGGAGGGACCCTCTCTTTTTCCTCTGTCCTGGTTGGGTTGTTTCTGATGGCCAGGAGACCTTCTCCTTGGGACCCTCAGAGAGGCTGAGATGAGAGACTTGGAGAGCATGATTCATTTCGAGGCCTGATTGCATCAGTGTGCCCGCACAGAGGGGGAGGGAAAGAGCCAGAGGGAAAGAGCTTCTGTCAAACCTCAACTAACCCCTTCCTACTCCAGGGCAGCTTTAGTCATCAGATCTGGTGCTACAATGATTGTAGGCACATATGAATCAGATGAACTCCACCCCATGCCCCACTTTATGGTATTTGTTCAGTGGTTACTATGTGTCAAACACTGCTTTAAGCACTGGGGTAGGTACAAGTTGATTAGGTGGGACACAGTCCCACTCCCATATGGGGCTCACGGTCTAAGTAGGTGGGAGAATAGGTATCCCCATTTTACAGTTGAGGAAGCTGAGGCATGGAGAGTTGAGTGACTTGCCCGAGGTCACAAAGCAAGCAATTGGCAGAGCCAGTATTAGAACTCAGGTCAGATAGAACCGTGCTCTATCCACTACTTCCCTTTCCTAGGCTACCCTGGTTAAGACAGTCAGCGTATTGCTTTAGAGAAGAGGGCACTCTACAAGCCCTACTTGCACTGTGCGCACCATTTAGGACAGAAACTGTCTATGACCTGATATCCATCATATTCATTGAGCGCTTACTATATGCAGAACACTTTGCTTGGGAGAGGACAATACAACAGGGTTGGCAGATACGTTCCCTGCCCACAATGAGCTTACAGTCTCGAGGGAAGGCAGACACTAATATAAATAACTTATGTATTTTAAGATATTACCAAATTTAAAGATATTTTGCTTCTGCATTAAGGATTAGTACAATACTTGGCACACTTAACAAAGTGGTCTATCCTTATTATTATTAGGCATAACATCCCTATTTGGAATGGGGTGCAATGCTATTGATGTCTATCTACTTGTTTTGTTTGGTTGTCTGTCTCCCCCTTCTAGACTGTGAGCCCATTGTTGGGCAGGTATTGTCTCTATTCATTGCTTAATTGTACTTTCCAAGTGCTTAGTACAGTGCTCTGCACACAGTAAGCGCTCAATAAATACGATTGAATGAATGAATGAATGAATTCAGCTCTGTGAAGATTTTGTGAAAGTCTGAAAAACATCTAACAGTCAATCCATGGTGTTTATGCTATGACTCATGAGCCTTAAGAACTTGGGAAACAGAAGCCAAACCCATGTCAATCTATCCATCATTGGTGTTTATTGAGTGCTTGCTGTGTACAGAGCACTGAACTAAGGTCTTAGATTAATACAATACAGTAGAGTTGTTGGACTATTTTTTTAAATGGTATTTGTTAAGCACTTTGTGCCAGGCACTGTACTAAGCGCTGGTGTAGCTACACCACCAGCATGGCATAGTGGAAAGAGCATGGGCTTGGGAGTCAGAGGTTGTGGGTTCTAATTCCGGCTTCACCATTTATCAGCTGTGTAACTTTGGGCAAGTCACTTAACTTCTCTTTGCCTCAGTTACCTCATCTGTAAAATGGAGATTAAGACTGTGAGCCCCACGTGGGACAACCTGATTATCTTGTAACTACCCCAGCACTTAGAACAGTGCTGGGCACATAGTAAGCACTTAACAAATGCTATCATTATTATTATTATTATTATACAAGCTAATCAGGTTGAACATAGTCCATATTCCATGTGGGGCTCACAGTCTTAATCCCTGTTTTATAGATGAGGTAACTGAGGAAAAGAGAAGTTAAATGACTTGCTTAAGGTCACACAGCAGTTAAGTGGTGGAGCTGGGATTAGAATTTATTTATACTGATGTCTGTCTCCCTTGCTCTAGACTGTAAGGTCATTGTGGGCTGGGAATGTCGTATTGTTGTAGTGTATTTTCCCAAGTGCTTATTACACAGTAAGGGCTCCATAAATGCATTTGAATGAACAAATGAATGAATGAACTCAGTTCCTCTGATTCCCCAGGCCCATGCTCTATCCACTAGTCCAACCTGTACTTCCCAAGCGCTTAGTACAGTGCTCTGCACACAGTAATCACTCAATAAATATGATTGAATGAATGAATAGGCCATGCTACTTCTAAAAGAGCTTCTCAAAGCTGCTTCTTAAAGAGTCCTTTCCCTCAAAGACCTTGCTACCTAGTGGGGAAGCCAGACAGTAAATTACAGGTAGGGGAAGAAGTACACTGTTTTCTAAAACAATAAACTGACTGTCTTAACCAAGCTGACCTGTGAAAAGGGAGCAGTGTCACCTCATGTACAACAATATTTATATATACATATATAGGTGTTGTCAGGTTGCAGGAACATCAAAGTGCTTAGCTAGAGACCAAAGTGCAAATTTCAGATTTTACAATCTAAAGTGGGAAACTGACAAAAATGATTTTCAAATATTATTATCAATCCATCAATAGTATTTATTGACTGCTTAGTATATGCAGAGTACTGTACTAAGTGCTTGGGAGAGTACAAAACAACAGAATTAGCAGATACGTCTCCTGCCTGTAATCATCATCATCATCAATCGTATTTATTGAGCACTTACTATGTGCAGAGCACTGTACTAAGCGCTTGGGAAGTACAAATTGGCAACACATAGAGACAGTCCCTACCCAACAGTGGGCTGTAATGAGTTTATGTCTCTCCACCTTTGCTCCAACCCTCTTCCTGACCGCCTCTCCTCTGTACACTGATATGGAAATTAATAATAATGGCATTTATTAAGCACTTACTATGTGCAAAGCACTGTTCTAAGCACTGGGGAGGTTACAAGGTGATCAGGTTGTCCCACGGGAGGCTCACAGTCTTCATCCCCATTCTACAGATGAGGTAACTGAGGCACAGAAAAGTGAAGTGACTTGCCCTAAGTCACACAGCTAACAACTGGCGGAGCTGGGATTTGAACCCATGACCTCTGATTCCAAAGCCCGTGCTGTTTCCACTGAGCCACACTGCTTCTACTTCTCCCTGCTTTCTTCTACTTTGCTAACAAATGATGAAACTGAGTTTCTTTGGAGCTGTGGCCAGGTGGTTTTCCCAGTTACTTATCTACAGACGCATTCTCCCTTTATCCTCTTCTTTCCCTAAGTTTTGTGCCTTTCTCTTCTAGTAGACTGCAAGCTTCTTGAGGGCAGGGATCATGTCTTCCAGTCACCTAGTACAGTGCTCAGCACACAGTAGACCCTCCGTAAATACTGTTGATCGATCAGTACTTGCTAAGTGCTGGAATAGATCCAAGGCAATTAGATTAGACCCAATCCCCATCTTAAATGGGGTTTAAGAGGTAGGGTGAAGAGGTATTTTATTCCTAATTTGAAGAAGAGGCCCAGAGTGGTTAAGTGACTTGTCCTAGGTCACACAGCAGGCCAGGGCAGATTTGGGATGAGAACCCAGATCTGATGACACTTTGTCTCATGCCCTTTGCACTAGACCGTGCTATCTTCCCTAAAACATATTTGGCCATTTCTTGATAAAAATAAAATTAAAACAATCAGTAGTATTTATTAAGTGCTTACTACATGCAGAGCCCTGTACTGAGCACTTGGGAAAGTACACTACAACAGAGTTGGTAGACTCAGTAATGATAATAATAATGGTATTTGTTAAGTGCTTACTATGTGCAAAGCACTGTTCTAAGTGCTAGGGAGGTTGGAAAGTGATCACAGACTGTGAGCCCACTGTTGGGTAGGGACCGTCTCTATGTGTTGCCAACTTGTACTTCCCAAGCGCTTAGTACAGTGCTCTGCACACAGTAAGTGCTCAGTAAATACGATTGAATGAATGAATGAATGAATGATCAGGTTGTCCATGGGGGGCTCACAATTTTAATCCCCATTTTACAGATGAGGTAACTGAGGCACAGAGAAGTAAAGTGATGTGCCTAGAGTCACATAGCTGACAGTTGGCGGAGCCGGGATTTGAACTCATGACTTCTGACTCCAAAGCCCGTGCTCTTTCCACTGAGCCATGCTGCTTCTCATTCTCATACTTCTCATTCTCATTATGCACATCATTAACAAAATAAATAGAATAGTAAATATGTACAAGTAAAATAAATAGAGCAATAAATCTGTACAAATATATATACAAGTGCTGTGGGGAGGGGAAGGAGGTAGGGCGGTGGCGGGGGGGATGGGGAGGAGGAGAGGGAAAGCCTTGACAGTAGGAAAGTAATGGAAGTGGATTTTTTTTCCTTAAAGGAGAAGCGGCTGAATATTTAAAATAATATTGTTCTTTTGTGCTGTTCGTCTGCAACCACTTTATTTATCTAGTGGTTGGGGGGAGGCAGCATTGCCTAGTGGAAAGAGCATGGTGAAGGGAGTCAAGAGACCCAGACCTACCACTAGCCTCAGTTTCCTCATCTATCACATAGGGATAAAATACCTACTCTCCCTACTTATACTGTGAGTCCCTTTTGGGTCAGGATCTGGGTCTGATCTGATTATCTTGTTTCTATCCCTAGGCTTAGCACAATGCTTTGGCCCAGTAGGTGCTTATTAAATATCATTATTACTATTCTGAGCGCTTCTGAGTCCTCTCCCTGAGTCTTACAAAGATTTGGCACCAGTAATTCTGTGTTTCCATCAAGGATAAGGCAGTCGGGAAGGGATTAAATTGCAGTTGAAAGTATTCAGGTTAGGTACTAAGGAGAACTTTCTGAACTATAAGGAATGTGAGACCTCCAAATGCATTTTCAAGGAGGCTGTAGAGTCGTCTTTTGAAGGTTTTTATAAAAAGAAGAAATGGAAATCTCTTAGGAATGGGTTCAGTTGATCTGGGGTAAAAACAGGCTTTTCCAAGCACCTATGTTTAGTCTGATGGCCATCCACAGGGGAGTGAGTCTTGGAGAAGCAGCACGGCTTAGCGGAAACAGCACGGGCCTTTCTCTTCCAGTTCCAGTTTCTAATTCTGGTTTCAAATTCCATTTCCACAACTTCCTGCTGTGTTACCTGGGACAAGTTACTTACCTTCTCTAGCCTCAGTTTCCTCATCTGTTAAATGGGGATTCAATACCTGATCTACCTTCTACTTAGTTTGTGAGCCCAATGTGTAGATTATTTTATATCTACACCCACTCTTAAAGCAATCCTTGGCACATAGTAAGTGTTTAACAAATGCTACATTGATTATTATTAGCTTGTGAAGAGCAATCCCGCTCACCTTTGAAGACGGCTTAGCTCTTTGCCTATGACGGACGTGTTTTGGAAGTTTTTCCCTGAAACTCCTACTTAAAGTAAAGTTGATGGTTTAGACCATGGCCGGCAGGGAGCCAATTCTTGAGATCGGGAGACTTGTTTGCTGGCTAAGTCTGCTCAGGAGGAAGGACTCAGTGGCCCAGGCTACTTAGGGGAGAGAAAGCCTCTGGATGACTGCCCCTTTATCACCGGGAGCCCAGGAGGTAGAGACCTCGATAGTTTTTCCAGCACGCTGCAGGCTCCGAGAGCAGAGACTTCTCATCTGTTCATTTGATTTTTTAAATTGGGCTCTTTGCTCTAAAAAAGCCTCCGGGCACGAGCGCAATAGAATTATTCAATAAGATGTTTAATTCAATTGACAGCAGCATGTTAAAAGAAAAACAGGAAGCGGAGAGCCAGGGCAGGTCCTATAATGCGCTGGATCTGGAGATCTTGTGGAGGTGCCACAAGGCAGCTTTTTTGACCTATTGTCCTGAAAAGGAATAAACTGGCTTCCTGGGACTAGGACAGGCAGGATGTGGCCCCTCTCCACACAGTGAATCCATCAGTCTGTGGTATTTATTGAGCGCTTACTGGGTGAATAATGATAATAATAATAATCATAGAGTTTGTTGAGTGCTTTCCGTTAGGTAGACATGAGATAATCAGGTCTAACATGGGGCTCTCACTCTAAGAGGGAGGGAGAACAGGTATTGAATTGAATGAATGAATGAATGAATGAACTGAGGCACAAAGAAGTTAAGTGATTTGCCCAAGGTCACACAGCAGGTAAATGGCAGAGTTGGAATTAGAACCCAAGTCCTCTGATATTCATTCATTCATTCAATCATATTTATTGAGCACTTACTGTGTGCAGAGAACTGTACTAAGCACTTGGGAAGTGCAAGTTGGTGACAGATAGAGACATTCCCTACCCAACAACGGGCTCACAGTCTAGAAGGGGGAGACAGACAACAAAACAAAACATGTGGACAGGTGTCAAGTCATCAGAACAAATAGAATTAAAGCTAGATGCACATCATTAACAAAATAAATAGAATAGTAAATATGTACAAGTAAAATAAATAGAGTAATAAACCTGTACAAACATATATACAGGTGCTGTGGGGATGGGAAGGAAGAAGGGTTGTGGGGGATGGGGAGGAGGAGAGGAAAAAGGGGGCTCAGTGTGGGAGGGCCTCCTGGAGGAGGTGAGCTCTCAGTAGGGCTTTGAAGGGAGGAAGAGAGCTAGCTTGGCGAATGTACTGAGGGAGGGCATTCCAGGACAGGGGGAGCACGTGGGCCGGGGGTCAATGGCGGGACAGGCGAGAACGAGGTACAGTGAGGAGGCTAGCGGCAGAGGAGCGGAGGGTGAGGGCTGGGCTATAGAAGGAGAGAAGGGAGGTGAGGTAGGAGGGGGCAAGGTGATGGACAGCCTTGAAGCCGAGAGTGAGGAGTTTTTGTTTGATGCGTAGGTTAACTGGCAACCACTGGAGATTTTTGAGGAGGGGAGTAACATGTCCATAGCATTTCTGCACAAAGATGATATCCAGGCCCATGTCTTTCTACCAGGTCATATATAATCTAATAGGGGAGACACTTTAATAAATTACTGGGGGACCAATAGAACATAAAGATAAGTATTGTAAGTACCCTAGTGGGTAGGAAACATGTCTACCAACTCTATTGTATTGTAGTCTCCCAAGCGCCTAGTACAATGCTCTACACACAGTATGCGCTTAATAAATACAATTGATTGATTGAAGTGCTTAGATGATGCAGAAGTGCAGAAATGGCGGTGGGGGGTGAGGGAAGCCCCACCGTTTTCTCACTCCTCAGTTGATGGCGACAGCCATGTGACACATCAATCAATCAGTTGTACTTATTGAGCACTTAATGTGTGCAGGGCACTGTACTAAATGGGAGAGTACAACGCAACAATACAACAGACACATTCGCTGCCCAAAATGAGCTTACAATCTGGAGGGTGAGACAGGCATTATATAAATAAATTAATTAAGGGTACATATGTAAGTGCTGTGAGGCTGGGGGGTGTATGCAAATCAGGGTGATGCAGAAGGGAGTGGGAAAAGAGGAAATGAAGGCAGAGTCAGGAAGACATGTGCCTTCAAAAAGGTTTAGAAGGTGGGGAAAATAATTGGCAGTCAGATATGAAAAGGGAGTGTGTTCCAGGCCTGAGACATGACAAGACATTTGTTATTATTATTATTATTGTTACATTTGTTAAGTGCTTTTTATGTGTCAAGTACTGTTCCCACATGGGGCTCACAGTCCAAATGAGAAGGAGATTTAATCCCCATTTTACAGTTGAGGAAACTGAGCCACAGAGAAGTTAAGTGACTTGCCTAAGGTCACAGAGCAGGCAATTGGCAGAGGCAGGGTCCCAGGTCCTCTGTCACCCAGGTTCATGCTCTTTCCATTAGACTGTGCTGCTTCTCAGGCCTTGCCACTTCTGATTTGAATGATCTAGGATCTGCCCTCTTCCTCCTCCCAAATGGGAAAAGGGCATATCCTGCTTGGAGGGAGAGATTCAAGCCAAAGAAGCTGTCAGGGCTGGGGAAGAGGGGTAAAGAGAAGAAAGGGAAGGTCATTGACAAATAACCATCGCCATGAGCAGTGAAGGCACATGGTTTCTGGAGTCCCCAGACACCCAGAAGGCCAGTGTCTTATGGTGAGGGCTCTCTCTTGGTGGGCGGCTCCACCTTAGGCCATTTGGCCCCTCCTCATCCCCGCGTCCCTTCGAGGTGGTCAGTGGGCCATGTCAGCATCTCACTACATTTGTCCCTCACTAGCTTGGTGACCAGTTTCCCCCCACAGCCAGTCCTCACTCCTCCTGGGAGAAGCCAATGGGAACCTGGGAAACCTGGGAAATCCCAGCTCCACCAATTGTCAGCTGTGTGACTCTGGGCAAGTTACTTAACTTCTCTGGGCCTCAGTTACCTCATCTGTAAAATGGGGATTAAGACTGTGAGCCCCATGTGGGACAACCTGATCACCTTGTAACCTCCCCAGTGCTTAGAACAGTGCTTTGCACATAGTAAGCGCTTAATAAATGCCATCATTAATTAATTAATTAAAGTTTTAGGTTACAGATTAATCAAACTAGATAAGTCACACTTTGCAGTCGGGACTTTGTGAGAAGCAGCTTCCACATCTTTCCCCTCCTCTTTCGTGTCCCCTACCACCCCTTCCTTCTCCTCCCCCAACTCTTCCTTTCTCTGCTCTCCTTTCCCACTCCCCTCCTTTCCTTTCTCCTCTCCCTTCCCTCTCCTCCATCTCTCTTCCTCCCCCTTTCCCTCCTGCTTCTCCTGTGCTGAGATGGAGATAATGAAAGAAAAGGCTCCGAGTTTAAAGAGTCTTTCCGACACCCAGAAATACTGGAGGGAAGACAGCAAGTTTTTTCTAGTTGTGAGAGAAACAAGAAGTGCAGAAGGAGTGAAACCAACTGGCCCCAGGGAGGACAGTTAGCTACAAAACACTGCCTTCCCCTCTCCAACCCCACTTCTTCACCGTCCCCCACCACCCCAAGATGGATTTGCTGTCCTCTTCCCACCCCAAGTTCTCCTGGGATGCTCTGGTGGATCAGCTCTGAGGGGGTGGGGTTGGGGGTGCAGGAAGATTAGAGCTGCAGCTCTCTCTGGAAATCAGAAGAGAACAGAGAAGACGGATATTTAGAGATCAATATCCAGAGCATGAGAGATTTAAAAAAAGTCAATATTAGTTTAAAAGGCTTTTTGTTATGGGAGGCAGGGAAAAACCCCATTTAATGACCTGTCTAATGCAAGGGGAAATGGGAATGATTCTGAATGCTTTTTTTCAGATAAACAGAAGAGGACAGTCTCCCTCAGGGGTTAGTTTTGAGGAGTTTCAGGGCTTATTATCTGATGCTTGTGTTCTGAAAAAGTGTTGAGGCAGAGAGGCAGAAGAAGCTTGATCTATGAAGGTGAAAGGTGGAAGAAATTTGGATTGTTAGCCTCTGTGAGAGCCAGGGACCCAATTTTACTCCCCCCTCCCCCCCCATTGTATTTTTCCCCCAGTTGATTAATCAATTGTATTTATTGAAGTGCTTAACATGTGCAGAACACTGTCCTAAGCACTCGAGAGGGTACAATAAATTATGAGAAGCAGTGTGGCTCAGTGGCTTTGGAGTCAGAGGTCATGGGTTCAAATCCCTGCTCTGCCGCTTGTCAGCTGTGTGACTTTGGGCAAGTCACTTAACTTCTCTGTGCCTCAGTTACCTCATCTGTAAAATGGGGATTAAGACTGTGAGCCCCCGGGGGACAACCTGATCACCTTGTTACCTCCCCAGTGCTTAGAACAGTGCTTTGCATGTAGTAAGTGCTTAATAAATGTTTTTCTTATTATTATTGTTATAGCAAAGTTGGAAGAAACGTATCCTGCTTACAACAAGCTTACAGTCTAGAGGGGGAGACAGACATTGATATAAATAAATTACAAGTATGTACATAAGTGCAGTGGGATTGAGGGAGGGTTGAATAAGGGTGCAAATTCAAGTGCAAAATTGACACAGGAGGAAGCGGGAGAAGAGGAAATGAAGGCTTAGTTGGGGAAAGCCTCTTGGAGGAGATGTGCTTTAATAAAGCTTTGAAAGTGGGGAGAGAGATAGTCTGTCAGATATGAAGAGGGAGGGCATTACAGGCCAGAGGCAGGACACGGACAAGAGGTGGTGGTGAGATAGATGAGATTGAGGTACAGTAAGTTGGCATTAGAAGAGTGAAGTGTGAAGGCTAGGTTGTAGTATGAAATCAGTGAGGTGAGGTAGGAGGGGGCAAGGTGATTGAGTCTTTTAAAGCCTTTGTAAGGTGTTTCTGTTGATGCCGAGATGAATGGGCAACCACTGGAGGTTCTTGAGAAGAGGGAAACCTGAACTGAATGATTTTGTAGAAAATTGATCCGGGCAATAGAATAAAGCATGGACTGGAGTGGCAGGAGGCAGGGAGGTTGGCATGGAGGCTGAAGGAGTAATTAAGGTGGAATATGATAAATTCTCAGATTAACGTGATAGTTTGGGTGGAGAGGAAAGGGTGGATTTTAGTGATGATTTGGTGACACAATATGTGGACTGAGTGAGAGAAATGGGTCGAGAAAAACTCTAAGGTTATAGGCTTGTGAGACAGGGAGGATGATAGTGCTGTCTACAGTGATATGAAAGTGATGGGGAGGACAGGGTTCAGATGGGAAGATGAGAAGTTCTGTTTTGGACAGGTTAAATCTGAATTGATGGTAGGACATCCAAGTAGAGGGGTCTTGAAGGCAAGAGTTGAGAGACTAGAGAAAGAGAGAGGTCAGGGCTGGAGATGTAGTTTGGGGAATCATCCTTATAGAGATAATAATAATATAATAATAGTGGCATTTATTAAGCGCTTATCATGCAAAGCACTGTTCTAAGTGCTGGGGAGGTTACGAGGTAATCAGGTTGTCTCACGGAGGCTCACAGTCTTAATCTCCATTTTACAGATGAGGTAACTGAGGCACAGAGATGTGACGGGACTTGCCCAAAGTCACACAGCTGACAATTGGTGGAGCAAGACTTGAACCCATGGCCTCTGACTCCAAAGCCCGTGCTCTTTCCACTGAGCCATGGAAGCCATGGGAGTGAATGAGTTCTCCAAGGGAGTGAGTATAAATGGAAAATAGTAGCCCTGAGGGGGTTGGGGCAGAGAAGGAGCACACTAAAGAGACTGAGAATGAGCAGGCAGAGAGATAGGAGGAGACCCAAGAGAGGACAGTGTTAGTGAAGCTGAGGTTGGATAATGTTTCCAGGAGACAGTGTCGAAGGTAACTGAGAGTAGAGGAGGATTAGAGTGGAGCAGAGTCCATTGGATTTGGCAAGAAGGAGATAATTGAGGAACTCTCAGAAAGCAGTTTCTGTGGAGTGAAGGGAGTGCAAGCCAGATTGGAGGGGTCAAGGAGAGAATTGATTGAGACGAAGTAGAGGCAGCCAGTGTGGACAACTCGCTCAAGGCATTTGGAGAGGAGTGGTAGGAGGGCGATAACTGGATGGAGCTGTGGGGTCAAGGGAGGTTTTTTTTAGAATCCAGGAGAGATCAGCACGTTTGAAAACAGCCGGAAAAAAGCCACTGGAGAGTGAGCAGTTGAAGATGGTGTTCAAGAAGAGAAGGGAGGGGGCAAGGGTTTTGATAAAGTGTGAAGAGATTTTTCCGCATCTTCAAAGAAAGTATATCTCCTGCAGGAAACCTTTCCTAAGCTTTCATCCCCTCTATTTTCCCTCCTTGAGGGCAGGAATAGTGTCTGTCAACTCTTTAGTGCTTAGTACAGGACTCTGAATCCAGGAAGCCCTCAATCAGTCAATCTGTCAGTGGAATTTATTGAGCACCTGCTATGTGCAGAGCACTGTCCTAAGAATGTCAAGAGTACAATTCAACAGAGTTGGTACATACATTCTTTGCCCACATTGAGCTTTCAGTTTAGAGGGGGAGACAGGCATTAAACTAAATAAATAATTTATGGCTAGGTACATTATTTATGGATATGTGCACTCAATAAATGCCACTGATGGATTGATTGTTAGTGGGAAGAGCCAAAATGTTGACAATTTATGGGATGTGCAAGTCATTTTGTGACCTGCCCATCTTCCTCTCGTATACTAAGATGGTCTTGGGAACTTACCAGGATAACTTTGGGTGCTAGTCGATTATCCTTGGCCTCATGTTCTGTCTGAGGCCTAATTTATGTCTAGCTTCCTTGGGGTTCAGTCTGGTTACCTGAGAAAGCCTGTAGAGATTGTTCAGGTCAGCTCGCCAAATGGCACCACGCTGCCAGTAGACACAATCCCTGCTCACAACGAGCTTATGGTCTGAAGGACTGTAGGGGACAGTCTAGAAAACACTTCTGTCCCAAACCTTAAAAAGTCTGTGGTGACACACTAGGGTGACCAGCTGGTCTGTCTCCTGTCCCATAGGGATACAGCCCTGGATACCTTTTTGACCGGAATTTTAATTTTCAGCACCTTCCCTGCCTCTATCTTGGCTCCTAGTAGACCTGTGTTCAGAGAGTAATAATAACAATATAATAACCATAATAATAATAATAATAATAGTTATTATTATTATTATGGTACTTGTTTAGCACCTACTATGTGCCAATCACTTTTCTAAGAGCTGGGCAGATACAACCTAATGGGGTTGGACACGTGGGACTCATACTTTTATCCCCATTTTACAGATGAGGTAACTGAGGCCCAGAGAAGTGAAATGACCTGCCAAGGTCACACAGCAGACATGTGGTAGATCTGGGATTAAAACCCAGGACTTTCTGACTCCAGGCCCGTGCTCTATCCACTATGCCACACTGCTTCTACAGAGGGGCCTGGTCAGGGAACACAAAGGCTCTAGAGCAAGTGGGAAAAAAATGATGGCATTTATTAAGTGCTTACTATGTGCAAAGCACTGTTCTAAGCACTGGGGAGGATACAAGGTGATCTGGTTGTCCCATGTGGGGCTCACAGTCTTAATCTCCATTTTACAGATGAGGTCACTGAGGCGCAGAGAAGTGAAGTGACTTGCCCAAAGTCACCCAGCTGACAATTGGTGGAGCTGGAATTTGAACCCATGACCTCTGACTCCCAAGCCCATGCTCTTTCCATTGAGCCACGCTGCTTCATGGAAGGCGTTAAGGGTCACCCTGGAAAAATGCTCTAAACTCAAGTGGTCTGAGGTAAACTTCTTCAGATTGTCCTGTGTGATGAGTATGGCATTCGTTAAGCACTTACTCCATGTCAAGAAAGCAGCGTGACTCAGTGGAAAGAGTCAGAGGTCACAGGCTCAAATCCCAGCTCCACCAATTGTCAGCTGTGTGGCTTTGGGCAAGTCACTTAACTTCTCTGTGCCTCAGTTACCTCATCTGTAAAATGGGGATTAAGACTGTCAGCCCCACATGGGACAACCTGATCACCTTGTAACCTCCCCAGGGCTTAGAACAGTGCTTTGCACATAGTAAGTGCTTAATAAATACCATTATTATTATTATTATTATTATTATTATTATTATTATTATTATTATTATAAGCTCTGGGGTAGATACAAGTTAATCAGGCTGGGCACAGTTTCTATCCCACACAGGGATCCCATTCTAAGGAAGGAGAACAGGTATTGAATCCCCATTTCACCACTGAGGAAGCGGAGGCATAGAGAAGTGAAGTGACTTGCTATGGGGTCTTTGCGTAATGTTGCGTGCCTCAGGTTAAACATGTGACCTCGGAATCAACATTTCCTCTAGCCAAGGCATTGCCCATCCAGGCATTGCCCACTCAGCAGAAATAGAGAAGTATGGAGGTGAAGCCATTTCTGCCTCAGTACCACGGAAGCACCCAGCCAGTAATAATAATAATGGCATTTATTAAGCGCTTCCTATGTGCAGAGCACTGTTCTAAGCGCTGGGGAATTTACAAGGTGATCAGGTTGTCCCCCGTGGGGCTCACAGTGTTAATCCCCATTTTACAGATGAGGTAACTGTGGCCCAGAGAAGTTAAGTGACTTGCCCAAAGTCACACAGCTGACGAGTGGCGGAGCCGGGATTTGAACCCATGACCTCTGACTCCAAAGCCCAGGCTCTTTCCACTGAGCCACGCTGCTTCTCTAAAACCAGTATCTGCTTTATAAGAAGAAACACGGGAGAGGATTCCAAGATGATCCTGAAGACAGATCCAACCAGCACATACCACAGACACAAGAGCAGGAACAAGGAAGGGCTCAAGGGCTCCATCATCTTTGATACTGCCAGAGCAGCTGTTTCATGCTCAATGTATCTCTTCCTCCTCATCCTGTTTTAATGCTGGGCCCAGAGGGTCACTGCCCATCAGCATGGATACCAGACAAGGAGGTGCACATTCATTCATTCATTCAATTGTATTTATTGAGCACTTATCATGTGCAGAGCACTGTACTAAGCGTTTGGGAAGTACAAGTTGGCAACATGTAGGAACGGTCCCTACCCAACAACGGACTCACAGTCTAGAACGGGCTCATGGTGATATGTTGCCAATTTGTACTTCCCAAGCGCTTAGTACAGTGCTCTGCACACATTAAGCGTTCAATAAATATGATTGAATGAATGAATGAATAAATCTCTCCACCTGTGGACCAGCCTTGGCCTCCCAGGAGGGTCCATTCGCTGTGCTTTGCTTTCTCGTCTCTCCTCTTTCTGGTTCCCACCCCATCCTTCTCCAGACTGATCGCCGAACAACCTGCTAGCCCAAAAGGGAAGTAAATCTTAGTTTTGTTTCCTTCTGGGGTGAAACCTTATTTTTAAGTGGAAAAAGACTACCACCCCCTTTTTCAAGTCCCCTTTTCAGTTCCTGTCTCATTTTCCCTTCACTTTGGGCCTGTTGCTGACCCCTCCCTTGGCTTTGGAAGGAGTCTTTCAAAAGGCAAAAACATGGGTCAGTAGATGAGATGGCGGAAACCATATGATCAGACCCTAGGCGTAGCCAGTGTAGGATTGTTTTCTTAGTGACCACTCTTAGGCCATTGGATGCTTGAATCTGGTGCGGGGCATGTCAGAACACCTTTAGGGCATTATTGAAAGGTTGGTTCAGGTCTGAAATGGGCAGATATCCCAGGACTATGGTCTAAGACTCTTTCCACTCCCAATGTGGAGGATCCCTTGGAGAGGTTGGACAGTTCTGAGGTGCTTCTGGGGGCTTTGGCTACTGTGGAGGAATCCTCATGAAGCTGAACTTGTAACCTTAACTAGTTTGGGGTAGATTCCCCTTCCTATAATAATAATAACAATTATTATTATTATTATCTGTCTTAAGCACTTATTATGTGCTAGACACTGGGGTAAATATAAGATAATCCCTCTAGAACTGTAATCCCTCTAGACTGTAAACTCTCTGTGGGCAGGGAATGTGTCTGCTAATTGTTATAGTGTACTCTCCCAAGAGCTCAGTTCAGTGGTCTGCACACAGTAAATGCTCAATAAATACGATTGAATGAATGAATAATTAGTAAGTTCTCATCCCCAAGCGCTTAGTACAGTGCTCTGCACACAGTAAGCGCTCAGTAAATACAATTGAATGAGTGAATGAATATATGTTTGTACAGATTTATTACTCTATTTTACTTGTACATATTTACTATTCTATTTATTTTGTTAATGATGTGCATTTAGTTTTAATTCTATTTGTTCTGACGACTTGACACTTGTCCACATGTTTTGTTTTATTGCCTGTCTTCCCCTTCTAGACTGTGAGCCCATAGTTGTGTAGGGACCATCTCTATCTATTGCCAACTTGTACTTCCCAAGTGCTTAGTACAGTGCTCTGCATACAGTAAGCGCTCAATAAATACGATTGAATGAATGAATTAGACACAGTCTCTGTCAACCCAGGACTCACAACATAAGTGATAGGGAGAGAGCAGGTGACTTAACCACTCAATACCTCAGTTTCCTTCTCTGTAGAATGGGGCTGAGTGACCCAAAGTCATACAGCGAGAAAAGGAGATCATCATGCCAACCCACTGTGCCAATTTGCAAACTCTCCTCTAAGGCCACTGAGGCGTCTGGGACAACCAGAACAGCAGTATCGTGATGAGCACCCCCTGGTCGTGTGGAATGACTCACGTTTCTAGAAAGATCAGTACCAGACCCGTCTCTTTTTATGTTTTAAATCTCACCTCTTCATGATAGCATTCATTAAGTCCATCATGCGTGCAAGGTCTGTACTAGGAATCTGGGATAGCGTAATGGGGGTGAAAGAGTCGGTCCCTGCCCTTCAAGAGGTAGCAATTTGGAGCACCTGGTCTCCATCCGGATTTTACTTGAACTTCAGCATCCTTCATATCTTAGACTCACTCAGTGCCTTTTTCCCACTTTTTTGAGCCTCTCCCCCAGTCATTCAGCTAACTCCTTCCTCTGGCCGGACACAGCTGCAGCAGGCTATCAGGAACAGATGAAGAACATCTCACACTCTCCTCCAACCCTTCCAACATGGATGCGAAGGAAGAACTGCCTAGGATGGAGGGGCAAATGACCATCTTGGGGCAGGGCAGGGGTGCCAACCGCCTGGTGGGGCAACCACGGCCTGCTCCTCAGAGGGCAGAGGTTGGGCTCCCTCGAGGGGTCTCCAGTCACATCAACCACCAGGTCCGGACAAAGCGGGTAGACTCCTTTGTGCTTCTGGGACTCAAGCAGCCAAGCTCCCTTGGCCAATGCAGGATGTTAACAGTGGCAGAGATTCCTCTAAACAGGAAGGGATTTAGGCACAAACCACAGAGGCCCAGAACTAATTGCTGAGGGGCACAGTGGCTTGCAGTGGATTGGACAAAAGAAACCCCACCCTTGCCCCTTGGAGCCCATCCAGAATGTCACACTTCTAGGCCCTGCTGAACTGCCAGCTCTTTTTCCTTTGTTCTTTACAGACTGTGTTTTTAAAAAAAATCTTCAGCCTCTTGCCAAAAACTGAAATGAAAGAGGAATCATTTCCCCCGTCTTTGTTTCCACCCTGCCATCTCAGAGGACCAGTTTTATTTTTTTCCTGTTAAATTACATCTCCTAATTGGGTCATGTCAGTGGAGGTGACCCACATTTCAGAAGCCAACAAGCTCCCACGCTCACAGGAGGAGAAGCAAATTGGGCTGGAAGAAGAAGGATGGCCAGCCCCTCTTCCTCCCTCCACACAAGTCTTTTCCCCTGGGACGGAGGTTGTGGTAAAACTTAATCATAAATGAGAACTGAACATTTTGGCTCAGGGCGCTCTTCTGGAATCTTACCCAATGGGACATGTGGTGTGAATTGTACATCAAATATAAGCCTTCCCATTATAGTTGTGATTGCTGAACTCAATCAGTGGCATTTACTGAAAACTTACTGTGTGCCGAGCACTGTAATAACCTCCTGAAAGGGCAATATAACAGTGTTGGTAGACACATTCCTTGCCTACAAGGAACTTTCAGTCTAGAGGGGGAGACATATTAAATAAATTCAGATATGTACGTAAGTGCTGTGGAGCTGAGGGTGAGGTGAATATCAAGTGCTTGAAGGCTATGGATCGAAGTGCATAGGTGATGCAGAAGGGAGAGGGGTGTGGGGAAAAGAGGGATTCACTAAGGAAGGACTCTTGAAGGGCTTTGAAGGTGAGTAGAAGATCTGATATGAAGAGAGAGATGTTCCAGGCCAGAGGCAGGACATGGGGTAGTTGGTGTCAAGATAGACGAGATGGAGGTACAGTGAGATTTTTGGTGTTTAGAGGAGCAAAGTTTGGGCTGGGTTGTAGTAGGAGATCAGTGAGGAGAGGACAAGCTGATTGACAGTTTTAAAGTTGCTGGTAAGGAATATCTGTTTGATATGGAGGTGGATGGGTAGCCACTGGAGGTTCTTGAGGACTGGGGAGAGAGATTATAGTAGGCGAGGATGAATTTAAAGAGAGAGGAGTTGGACCGGTGCCTGGATTTCCTCCTGGGGTTGGCATGAATAACTAAGCGGAGGACCTGGGCTGAGTGCTGGCACTGGGGTGTTGAGGGGGGGTGGTCATGGCACAAGATCGGTGGTTGGATGGGGATGAGGGGGTTGGGTTTGGTTGAGAGGGGGAATGTATTGGTGTTCTGGATGCCAGCCCTGTGCTGGGTATGGTTATGGGCAATGCCAAGACTGCCTCTGGGGACCAGTGCAAGTCAACAGCCAAGTCCTGGGAGAAACAATTAGGTCCTGGATGGGCACCTGATGAAACAGGCACCTGGTACCTAGCTATGCAAGGCATCAGGCTGGCACTAAGCAGCATGCATCTTACAGATGTGTTTAAGAAGGCAGAATATGTGAATAATAATAATTGTGTTATTTAAGTGCTCATTCATTCATTCATAATAATGGTATTATTATTAATAGTGATGGCATTTGTTTAATAATAATAATAATAATAATGATAATGATGGCACTTATTAAGCACTTACTATGTGCAAAGGACTGTTCTAAGCGCTGGGTAGGTTACAAGGTGATCAGTTTGTCCCATGGGGGGCTCACAGTCTTAATCCCCATTTTATAAATGAGGGAACTGAGGCACAGAGAAGTTAAGTGACTTTCCCAAAGTCACACAGCTGACAATTGGCAGAGCTGGAATTTGAACCCATGACCGTACTCTTTCCACTGAGCCATGCTGTTTAGCTCTTACTTCATACCAAGCATTGTAATAAGCACTGGAGTAGATAAGCAGCGTGACTCAGTGGAAAGGGCACGGGCTTGGGAGTCAGAGGTCATGAGTTCAAATCCTGACTCTGCTGCTTGTCAGCTGTGACTTTGGGCAAGTCACTTAACTTCTCTGTGCCTCAATTACCTCATCTGTAAAATGGGGTTTAAGACTGTGAGCCCCACGTGGGACAACCTGATCACCTTGTATCCTCACCAGCACTTAGAACAGTGCTTTGCATATAGTAAGCGCTTAACAAATGCCATCATTATAATACAAGGTTGGACACAGTTGCTGTCCCACATGGGGCTTAACAAATACCACAATTATTATTCTTATTATTGTCATAATTACTAATACTAGTAGTAATAGTAGTTAAATTGACTCCATCCCTGTCCACATGGAGTTCCTGACCATAAGTATGGATCTAGCGTGCTGGCAGAGTCTGTTCCACCTTGAGTAACTTAATTAAGACACCCAACATGGTATAAGAGATAAATTTAAACCGTGTGGAAAGCTTTCTGTTAGCTACGGAACAGCGAAGAACACCTTCGGCTTTCAGACTGACCACCCTGCCCACACTGCCGGTGGAGGAACAAAAAGTTTACCAGAATCTAAGTCCTTCCAGAGCGCAAGGGAGTCATTTCTCAAAGGACCAGCATTAAGGTAGCACATTCTTAAACAGAGCAGGGACCTGTTATTACCTCATTAATAACTTTAATCTAATAGGGGCTGAAAAGAGTCACTTAATCTGGTGAAGAGGATATTTCAGGATTACTACTGGCCAAAGAACAACGAGATAACTGGAGATTCAGATTTCAGATAAGATTCCGGGAGATGGCTGTTTACCACGCGGATGAGTTCAATAATAATAATAATAATAATGATGGCATTTATTAAGCACTTACTATGTACAAAGCACCGTTCTAAGCACCAGGGAGGTTACAAGGAGATCAGGTTGTCCCACAGGGGGCTCACAGTCTTAATCCCCATTTTTACAGATGAGGGAACTGAGGCACAGAGAAGTTAAGTGACTTGCCCCAAAGTCACACAGCTGACAATTGGCAGAGCTGGGATTTGAACCCATGACCCCTGACTCCAAAGCCCATGCTCTTTCCACTGAGCCACGCTGCTTATCTGAAGCTTTCAAGTGAAAGCTCAGAGTGAACTGTGGTAAGTCAGCTAGAGTAAGACAAATTGAAAGATTAATTGAGACTTTGAAACATTTAAATTACTTGTTAAGCTTAAAACACCAAACGGGTTATGTGTTATTGATATGGGTAAAGTGGAAGATGGTAATCTGATTCATCAATATCAATCAATCAATGGTATTTATCGAGCATTTACTGTGTACCAAGCAATGTTCTAGGTTCTTGGGAGAGTACAGTACAAAGAGTGGGCAGATATGATTCCTACTTACAAGAAGCTTATAGCCTAGAGAGGAGCTTAGTATTTGTTGAAAGCCTACTGTGTGCTGAGCACTGTTCTGAGCCTTTGGGACAGTACAAGCAGTAGGAGCAGTGTGGTCTAGTAGTTAGAGCAAGGTCCTGGGAGTCATTAGGACATGGGTTCTAATCCCGGCTCCACTACTTGTCTGTTGTGTGACCTTGGATGAGTCACTTCACTTCTCTATGCCTCAGTTACCTCATCTTTAAAATGAGGATTAAGACGTGGGACAGGGACTGTGTCCAATTTGATTAGCTTGTATCTACCCCAGCGCTTTGAACGGTGCCTGGTGCATAGTAAGCACTTCAATACCATCACTCTTATTATTATTCTTAGAAACGATCCCTGCCCTCAGTGAGTTTGCATTCTGTTTCTGTTTAGCTACGGAACAGCGAAGAACAAACTCGGTGAGTTTGCATTCTACCGTGTGCAGACCACTGTCCAGAGCGCTTGGGAGAGTACAATGGAGTTAGTAGATATGATCCGTGCTCTCAGGGAACATACAGTGTATAGGGTACTGTACTAAACACTTGAAAGAATAAAATAGAGTTAGTAGACATAATTGCTGTCCTCAAAGGGGCTTATAGTGTCGGGTAGTAATTCTTGAGGCCTCTTATGGTCGCACCTGGAGAGTTTTCAGTACACTACCAGTCTTGGCTACGGAAGGGAGAGTCGAGCAGAGGCTGCCCATTCCATTCCTAGCTTGGGCAGTGGCTAGCGAGTCGAAGGCAATCTGCTACAAGTCAAAACTCACCCGTGCTGGGCAGCAGCGGCATGGGAGAGTCGAGGGCGGAGACTCAAATTTACTGCACAGAAGGTGGCAATGGTAAACCATTTCTGTATTTTTACCAAGAAAACTCTATGGGTTCAGTACCAGAACGACTGAGATGGAGAGTGGGCGTTCTGGGAGAGATGTGTCCGTTGTGTTGCTATGTGTTGGAAAAGACTCGACAGCATAAGACAAGTAATTCTTGAAGAGATCAACTTCCAGAGTAGGACAGAGAAAGATTTAGACACCAGGCTGGCAGAACACAACCACAGAAAAATAGAATGCAAGGAATGCCCGTGTTGAGAGTTAAATCAGATAAGTATACAAGTCATTTGTTGTTTCATAAAAGCTGCAGTGCCTAGATTATCACTTAAAATATCCAATGGAGATTTCCTTTAAATGTCAGCCAAAAGATATTAAAATAATATTTTGCTCAGGTTGCTTTTAATAAAGTACAGGACCTCCTAAGTAGCAGTGATAAACACTTCTCTCCACTAACTGCAGGGGTAACATAACTCTTAAAGGAATAAAATTCCAGTGGACACTGAAGTTTCAGTGAAGATTCAGGTCTGTAACCCCCAATTCTGGAAACAAACCCTTTGAAAGTTGGCTTTTAGATTTCCTCTGTCTAACGATGCTTTTACAGACAGAGTTGATATGCTACCAGTTCTACATTTACTTTACTACTCAGATTTAATAAAGAAAATGGCTCGAAATTGTAAATATGTCTTGTAAAGAATGATTTAATCTAGCGACTTGAAGCGAAGCATTATCCTCTGGAAAATATAGTTTATTCCGATCTGTTCAGCTCCATCACTCCTTTCGGGAACTACAATCAGTCCCAGTGGGATTCTGAAAGGAATCTTTCAGGAAGACAGATAGGGTAACTGCTTCCTGAGGGGACAAGCGTCTAGTAATCATAATGATAATAACTGTGGTATTTGTTAAGCACTTACAATGTGCCAAGCAAGCAATCAATCCATGGTCAATTTATTGAGCACTTACTGTGTGCAGACCACTATACTAGGTACATGGGAGAGTACAGTACTTCAGAGTTGGTAGACATGTTCCTTGCCCACAGTGAGTTTACAGTCACTTACTATGTGCCAGGCACTGTACTAAATATTAAAGTAGAGCCAAGATAATCAGCTTCATTATAGGGTTCACAGTCCAACTGGGTTAGGGGTGGGGAGAACAGGTTATGAAGTTGTACTTTCCAAGTGTTTAGTACAGTCTATTCCAATTAGTGGATAATAATAATGATAATAATAATAATAATAATGATAGTATTTGTTAAGCACTTATTAGGTAGCTCTTATTAACTTTCTCATTGCTGTTGATGGCACTACCATCCTTCCCATCTCACAAGCCGGCAAACTTGGTGTCATCCTCGACTCCACTCTCTCGTTCACCCCTCACATCCAATCCATCACCAAAACCTGCCGGTCTCACCTCCGCAACATTGCCAAGATCCGCCCTTTCCTCTCCATCCAGACTGCTACCCTACTCGTTCAATCTCTCATCCTATCCTGACTGGATTACTGCATCAGCCTCCTCTCTGATCTCCCATCCTCCTGTCTCTCCCCACTTCAATCAATACTTCACACCGATGCCCGGATCGTCTTCGTGCAGAAACGCTCTGGGCATGTTACTCTCCTCCTCAAAAATCTCCAGTGGCTACCAATCAACCTATGCATCAGGCAAAAACTCCTCACCCTCAGCTTCAAGGCTGTCCATCACCTCAACCCCTCCTACCTCACCTCCCTTCTTTCCTTCTCCAGCCCAGCCCGCACCCTCCGCTCCTCTGCCGCTAATCTCCTCACCGTGCCTCGTTCTCGCCTGTCCCTCCATCGACCCCCGGCCCACGTGCTCCCCCGGGCCTGGAATGCCCTTCCTCTGCACATCCGCCAAGCTAGCTCCCTTCCTTCAAAGCCTTACTGAGAGCTCACCTCCTCCAGGAGGCCTTCCCAGACTGAGCCCCCTCCTTCCTCTCCCTCTCCTCCCCCTCCCCATCCCCCCGCCTTACCTCCTTCCCCTCCCCACAGCACCTGTATATATGTATATATGTTTGTATGTATTTATTACTCTATTTATTTATTTATTTTATTTGTACATATTTATTCTATTTATTTTATTTTGTTAATATGTTTTGTTTTGTTGTCTGTCTCCCCCTTCTAGACTTTGAGCCCACTGTTGGGTAGGGTCCGTCTCTATGTGTTGCCGACTTGTACTTCCCAAGTGCTTAGTACAGTGCTCTGCACACAGTAAGCACTCAATAAATACGATTGAATGAATGAATGAATAGGCGCCAAGCACTGTTCTAAGTGCTGGGGTAAATTCAAGGGTATCAGGTTGTCCCACGTGAAGCTCACAGTCTTAATCCCCATTTTACAGATGAGGTAACTGAGGCACAGAGAAGTTAAGCGACTTGCCCAAAATCACACAGCTGACAAGTGGCGGAGCCGGGATTAGAACCCACAATGCTCCATCAACACCCTAACCACTACTACTATCAGTCAATCAGTCAATACTATTTATTGAGCTCTTACACTGTGCAATTGGTCTGAGGGAAGGAGAACAGGCATTGGATCCCCATTTTGCAGATGAGGAAACTGAGGCAGAGAGAAGTTACATAACTTGCCCAAGGTCATAAAGCAGGCGAGTGGTAGTGTCGGGATTAGAACCAGTCCCTCTGACCCCCAGGCCTGTGCTCTTTCCACTAAACCCTGCTACTTTCCCTGATAATTCAATCCAGTGCCTTTATCCCCCGCAAGCCTCCATCACAGAATCTTTTGCACTCACTGCTCTACTCCTACCCTACAAGACCCTCTTCTAAAGCTGGCCTTCACTAGAATATATTATAATAGTGCCAGTATTTATTGTTCACTCACTGGGTACAATGCACTGCACTAAATGTTTCCTTTTCCTGTAACTGACTTTAGTGTCTGTCTCTCCATTTAAGCTCCTTAAGGACAGGGTCCATTGTCTATCAACTTGGCTTTATTGTACTCTCCAAAGCACTTAGCACAGTACTCTGCACAGCACTTGGGAGAGTACAATATAACACTACAACAGACATATTCCCTGTCCACAATCATCTTACAGTCTAGAGGGGGAGACAGACACTAATATGAATAGTATATATTTATATATACCTGTATATATGTTTGTACATATTTATTACTCTATTTATTTATTTATTTTACTTGTACATATCTATTATATTTATTTTATTTTGTTAATATGTTTGGTTTTGTTCTCTGTCTCCCCCTTCTAGACTGTGAGTCCACTGTTGGGTAGGGACTGTCTCTATATGTTGCCAACTTGTACTTCTCAAGTGCTTCGTACAGTGCTCTGCACACGGTAAGCGCTCAATAAATACGATTGATTGATTGATTGATTGATAAATAAATACAATTACAGATATGTATGTAAGGGCAGTAGGTCTGTGTGGGGGGATGAATAAAGGGAGCAAGTCAGGGCAAAGCAGATGAGAGTGGGAGAAGAGGAAAGGACCTGGGTTCTAATTCTGGCTCTGCCTCTTGTCTTCTGTGTGAGCTTGGGCAAGTTATTTCACTTCTCTAGGCCTCAGTTACCTCATTGGTAAAATGGGGCTCAAGACTGGGAGCCCCATGTGGGACAGGGACCATGTCCAAACCGATTACCTTGCATCTACCCCAGTGCTTAGCACAGGGTTTGACACATAGTAAGCACTTAACAAATATCACAATTATTATTATCACTCATTATTATTATTTGTTGGGTGCCAACTGGGTGCAGAACATTTTTCCAGACAGTCAGGAGAAGATAATAGAATTAGCCACTGTAGCCCCTAGCCTCAAGGAGTTTGCAGTCAAACAAGGGGAGAAAGACAACAAAATCAATTACACATAGGAGGAAGCAACAGAGTAGAAAGGTATGGATATGAATGCTATTGGGGTGGGATGTGAATACCCAAGTGATTAAGGAATGTGGGAGTATCCCAAGCCCTTACTACAGCGCTCCCCAGGCCCCCAAGAAAGTGCTCAATAGATACTGTTGGCTGACTGATTGCTGAGTGGCAGAGGTAAAGAAAAAGACTGGGGAGAGATGATGGGAGTGTGGACCAGTGGATAGAACACAGGCCTAATTGTCAAAGGACCTGGGTTCTAATTCTGACTCAGCCAATTACCTGCTGTGTGATCGTGGGCAAGTCACTTCACTTCTCTGTCCTGCAGTTGTCTCATCTGTAAAATGGGGATCAAATACCTGCGCTCCATCCCCCTTTGGCTATAAGCCCCATGTGGAACAGGGGCTGTTCAGTCTGCTCATCTCGTATCTACCCCAGCACTTAGTATACTGCTTGACTCATAATAAGTGCTTAACAAAAACCACAATTAATATTATTAACAAATACCACCATTATTATGAGTCAGGGAGAGCCTACTGGAGGAGGTGCTCTTTTCCCCACCTGGAGGAAGGAACCATGGCCAGAGGAAGATTAGCAGGCAGTTGATAACCTTCATTCCCTCTGGCCTGTTTTTTGATGGCACGGAAGGGGAAAGGACTATTTGGGATCGCAGGTGCTTCCACCATGGCCGGATTAATTCCACTGCTTCAATTTTGCAAATAATTCAGGAAACTGCCTCATGTTCCTGCCCCTCTCCACCCCTCCCCACAAACCAACAACTTTGTCTTGGACTACACAGGTGATTGAATGAAGGAAAAGTAGGATTTCTAGTGGGAATTATTCAGGCAGTCAAACCACCCAAATTTAGCAATATAGCAGGTAACTGCCAGAAGGCCAATACACCCTGTTTTGAGCCCTGGCATGTGTGGATGGGAACTGTTGTGTGGTGTTTAGGGTTCCTGCTGCCCTCCAAGTTTCAGAAAGAGTGCGCTCCTGGGGTAGAGATCTTGCTTCCCTTTAGACTACAGAAAGAACTGTCAGGGATTATCATCAGTTGATTGATTCGTTACTGAGAGGAAGGAGATTTCTCTTTCGGTTGAAAAATGGGTTCAAAAAAAGAACCTCCCTGTCTGACTGTCTCCTTACGAGCGAACAATGAAGCATTTCAGATCTCTTGAAACCCCAAGCCTGAGGAGCTGCATGGCTCTAGGAAGACAGAGAAGGTAAATGCAGGAGTTAAAAGAAGGCCGTTCTCCAGCCTCCCAATTTCAGCCTGTGTCCTGAGTCCCCTAGGCATGTCATTTGATCCTAGGTAATACTCACGGAGACAGTAACGTGGCCCCAAATTCATGAACGTTAGAGTGAGCTGACAGCTGGTATTTTGAGGGGAACTGATTTAGTGGCTAATTTTATTTATTCAGTATTCCCTGCCAAGATCTGCTCTTTCCTTGCCACGTGCCACCAAATCCCATGGCACCCCAAGGAGGCAATTTACAAATCTATTCCCTTCCTGGGCCCAAGATCCTCTTTGCTGTGATGTGCCTTTCTGAGCGGAGTAGGGAACTCAACCTTTTAGGATCTAAAGACCGTGAACCCCAAGTCATCTTTAATGTCACATCAAAAGCCGTATATCCACATGTTTATTTATATTTAGCCCAGAGTTCAGCCCCCCAGGGAGGATCTAGCTGAGCACATTTTGTTCAATAAATAAGTTCACCGCAGAAAACCTTTCTCTCTACAAAAAAAAAGGAACCTGACTCTGCATAACCTTGGAACAAAGGCAGACTAGATATGCTATTCGGCAGCCAAGAAACAGCATAATTTTGTATATGTATATGTGTGCATACATGTAAGTGTAAATGTGTATTTGCATTTGGTTATGTGTGTGCCTGGGGGAATGCTTGTGTATCTGGTGTGCATATATGTATGTGTGTTCAAGCATGGGAGTTAATCTGAATATGTGTGGGCATGTGTGTGCATGTGTGTGTGTGTGTGTGTGTGTGTGCATGGGTGTGCAGATCTGCATGTGTTTGTGTGCCGGCTGTATGACTGTGTACTGATGTGTGCCAGTGTATAGATGTCTGCATATGTATAGATGTGTGTGTGTGTGCATGGGTGTCTATGTCTGTATGGGTATGTTCACATCTGTACATGTCTTTATATGTATGGGTGTATGGGCATCAATATGTGTTCAAATATGATTGAATGTGTGGATGTGTGTGTGTGTGTGTGTGTGTGTGTGTGTGTGTGTGTGTGTGTGTGTGTGTGTGTGCAGGGAAGCGTGGGGTGAGAAGGAGAGAGAGATTTTTTTTCTGCAGCCTTTCCAGATGGTGTAGGACTGGAAGACAGAACTGATGAGTTCTATGTGGGGAGTACTTTAAATTAATATTCCTTTATTTGCCTTTCATGTGGGTTCAGTAAGACAGTTACATTCTTGCCAAGTATCAGTTGATGATCAAAGCTATGGCATATCTGCTGGAGATCAGACTTGTCTACGGGACAGTCAGTAGTCTCCGTAAACGATGTATTTGCATCTCTATTTCTGTTACCTCTAAATCTACTCTTTCAGGATTAGCAGCTTTGCCAAACATTTGGTAGCTATAATGGAGGCGATCCAATCAATGGATAAATATTTCTGATAATCAGCGAGCCCTCTTTGATATCTAAAACCCAGGCAGTTAAATTGCAGTTTTCATTGTAATTAATGATTCTGATTGATTTCCAAAAAGGGAGCGGACAGATCAGTGATTCAGTGTAAGGTATTCATTCCACGTCCGTGTCACCAAATCCCTTTCCAAGCCCAGAAAAGAAACAACTTTTTTTGTATTTCCTTCTGTCTGAGTTTCTAGAAATGAAGTTTTCTCTCTTTCTTGGCTTTTTGCTGCATTGCCTCCTCGCTTGTGGTTTGAAAAGTGACTAGCGTCTTTTGATAGAGACTTGTAAAAGAAAATTCGGCAGAGTGAGCAAAAAGGAGAGCAAAAAATTCAGCAGGCTGAGTTGATCTGAGGAGATGCTAGCAGCACACATGAAAAGAAGGAGCAAAGCTCTCCTCTCCCAGGCAAGGCTGGGGCTGGTGATGACACAAGGAGCTCCTCTGGTATAAAATGATCTGTGTTCTCTCCAGCCTCGGCTGGCAATTCCACTGGGTAATGAAAGAGAACCCTCTATCCTCAAAATCCTCTGCTTGGCACTGAATTCTCACAGCTAAAGTTCAGGGGGTAGTTTACATGTGCAATTTCAGGGTAGATGTTAAAAAAAATAATTTTCTAACAACAAACACATTGTGGACGGGGAATGTAATAATAATAATAATTATGGTATTTGTTAAGCACTTACCTCACACTGGGGTGGAGCAAGTAGGGATGGACACCGTCCCGGTCCCATCTGGGGCTCACAGTCTCAACCCCCATTTTGCAGAGGAGGTAACTGAGGCCCAGAGAAGTCAAGTGACTTGCCCCAAGTCAACAGCAGACAAGTGGCGGAGTCGGAATTAGAACCCAGGCCCATGCTTTATCCACTACACCACACTGTTTCCCTAGATAACGCTGCTTTCTGGTCAAATCACCCCAAAAGACACCTTCAGCATTTATGGATATGGTATTTACTGAGTACTTACTATGTGCAGAGCTCTGTACTAAGCACTTGGGGGAGTATAATACAAGAGAATTGGCAGACAGCCCACAAGGAGCTTACAGGTTAGATATATCAACTTATTAATTATTTATGAATTAAATCACTCTAAGGGATGGTTCCCTCTGATAGGGAGTGGGAAGTAAGGGGACGCCAACCCCTCTGCCGTCACCATGGGAATGGCCTTGGGACCCTGGTAAATCTTAACCTCTTGCAGTTGGTGTAAAGTTTTTCCCTCCTACTCCCGCTGTAGGGAAATAATATATGCTTGCCTCTCCCTGATGGAAGGCATACAATTAACGCTGTAGAATGAATGGATGAGGTTCTGATAGTTCAACTGGATTGAGTCCTGCACTGGTGAGGGATAGAAGGGAGGCAGAAAGAACAAGGGACCGGGAGCCAGGAGACTGGGGTTATAATCCCAGCTCTGCCACTTGTTGCTCTGTGTGATCTTTTTTTTTTCTCTTGTAATGGCATTACTATGTGTCGAGCACTGTTCTAAGAGACCTTGGGTAAGTCACTTAACAACTCTGTTCCTCCGTTTCCTCACATGTAAAGTCTTGTTAAAATCACATCTCCTCCAAGCGGTCTTCCCCGATAAAGCCCTCTTTTCCCCTAACCCCTCTCGCTTCCGAATTGCCTTTGCACTTGGATTTGTACTCTTTAATAATGATAATAATAATAATGATGGTATTTGTTAAGCGTTTACTATGTGCAAAGCACTGTTCTAAGTGTTGGGAAGGTTACAAGGTGATCAGGCTGTCACATTTTTAATCCCCATTTTACAGATAAGGTAACTGAGGCACAGAGGAGTTAAGTGACTTGCCCAGAGTCACACAGCTGACAGTTGGCAGAGCTGGGATTTGAACCCATGACCTCTGACTCCAAAGCCCGGGCTCTTTCCACTGAGCCACACTGCTTCAAGCCTTATGTACATAGCCATTATTTATTTTGTTGTCTGTTTCCCCCTGTAGGCTGTAAACTCCTTGTGGGCAGGGAATGTGTCTACCAACTCTGTTATGCTGCACTCTCCCAAGTGCTTAGTACAGTGCTCTGCGCACAGTAAGCGCTCAGTAAATATCACTGATTGATTGACAGTAAAATGAGAATTCAATACCTGGTCTCCCTCCCCCTTAGATCATGAACCTGGGTGGGCTGGTGATTGTGTAAGATCTGATTGGAAACAGCATGGCCTAGTGGATAAGGTCATAATAATAATAACAATAATAATACCAATGGCATTTATTAAGCACTTACTATGTGCAAAGCACCGTTCTAAGCGCTGGGAAGGTTACAAGGTGATCAGGTTGTCCCACGGGGGGCTCACAGTCTTCATCCCCATTTTACAGATGAGGTAACTGAGGCACAGAGAAGTTAAATGACTTGCCCAAAGTCCACAGCTGACAATTGGCGGAGCCGGGATTTGAACCCATGACCTCTAACTCCAAAGCCTGGGCTCTTTCCACTGAGCCATGCTGCTTCTCCATGGATTCTAATCCTGGCTCTGCCACTTGTCTGCTGTGTGACCTTGAGTAAGTCATTTCACTTCTCTGTGCCTCAGTTACCTCATCTATAAAATGGGAATTGAGGTTATGAGCCCCATATGGGATAGGGGCTGTGAACAACCCTATTTGCTTATATCCACCCCAGCACTTAGTACAGTGCCTGGCACAAAGTAAGCGCTTGACAAATACTATTATTATTATTATTATTATTATTATTATTATCAAGCAGGGGACTGGGGAGTCAGAAGAACCCATTTTCTAATCCCAGCTCTGCCACTTGTCTGCTGTGTGACCTTGGAAAAGTCACTTCATTTCTCTGTGCCTCAGTTTACCTCATCTGTAAAATGGGAATTAAGACTGTGAGCCCTATGCGGGACAGGGACTATAGCCAACTTGATTAGCCTGTATCTACCCCTGTACTTAGAACAATGCTTGACACGTAATAAGCACTTAGCAAATATCATTATTATCATCATTATTATTATTGTTATTATGATATTCCCCTCTAAGTGCTTGGGAGAATACAATATAACAGAGTTGGTAGATACTTTCCCTGTTCACAACGAGCTTGGAGTTCAGAGGGGGAAAAGTCCACAGATTAAAATTAAACAAGGTCTCTGACTCTCAACAAAAGGACTCAACTCATTGGTGACTTATCCCGGGAAGGCAGGGAGTCCTGGGAATGTGGCTGGAAGTGGACCCCCCAGGATACCACTCTGGCTTATTTCTGAGCCCTTTTGTATACGGACAAAATTAATTTTAATGTCTATCTCCCTGTTTAAACTGTAAGCTCCTTGTGGGCGGGGAACATGTCCACCAATTAACAATAATGATAGTATTTGTAAAGTGCCTACTGTGTGATAACAACAATTATGGTATTTGTTAAGCACTTACTATGTGCCAGGCACTGTACTAAGCCCTGGGGTGGAAAGGCTGGGATGGATCCAAGCACAGTCCCTGTCATGTTGGGTTCACAGTCTCAATCTCCATTTTACAGATGAGGTAACTGAGGCCCAGAAAAATGAAGTGACTTGCCCAAGGTCACACAGCAGACAAGTGGCGGAGCCGGGATTAGAACCCAGGTCCTTGTGACTCATTCTTTCATTCATTCATTCAATCATATTTATTGAGCGCTTGCTGTGCGCAGAGCACTGTACTAAGCGCTTGGGAAGTCCAAGTTGGCAACATCTAGAGACGGTCCCTACCCAACAGCGGGCTCACAGTCAAGAAGGGGGAGACAGAAAACAAAACATATTAACAAAGTAAAATAAATGGAATAAATGTGTACAAACAAAATAAATAAATAGAGTAATAAATACGTACAAACATATTTACATATATACAGGTGGTGTGGGGAGGGGAAGGAGGAAAGGCGGGAGGGGGAGAGGTAGGAGGGGGCTCCCAGGCCCATATTCTATCCACTAGGAAATGCTGCTTCTCCTCTGCTCAGGCTGGTGAAAATGGCAAGTTGCAGTGGAAAATTGTCGTCTGTGTCTGGAAAAGAGCCATCAGACAAATGGCACAGGACTAGGATGCACAGAGTGCACTGCTGCTAGGAACTCCCGGGCCCAGCTGTTTAGTGGAATGCAGGCTGGCGCAGAGCTGCCAGGGACTACGGTCTCCATTCCAGGTGGCTCTGTCATTTAGAAAGTCAAAAGGATTGTAGAAAACGAAGTGATGGAGCAGATTAAAGAAGACAGTGTTAGCTCTTCAGCCCGGGCGTGGAAGTGACGCTGAAATACAGTAGCGGGGTTTAGGATGAATTTCCATTTCATTAGATTTCCGGCCACCTGTGCTTCTGACCCCATTCCCTCTCATCTTATGAAATCTCTCGCTCCATCCCTTCTCCCCTCCTTAACTTCCATCTTCAACCACTCACTCTCCACTGGTTCCTTCCCCTCTGCCTTCAAACATGCCCATGTCTCTCCCATCCTAAAAAAACCCTCTCTTGACCCCTCCTCACCTTCTAGTTATCGCCCCATATCCCTCCTACCATTCCTTTCCAAACTCCTTGAACGAGTTGTCTACACGCGCTGCCTAGAATTCCTCAACAACAACGCTCTCCTCGACCCCCTCCAGTCTGGCTTCCGTCCCCTTCATTCCACGGAAACTGCCCTCTCAAAGGTCACCAATGACCTCCTGCTTGCCAAATCCAACGGCTCATACTCTGTCCTAATCCTCCTCGACCTCTCAGCTGCCTTTGACACTGTGGACCACCCCCTTCTCCTCAACACGTTATCTGACCTTGGCTTCACAGACTCCATCTTCTCCTGGTTCTCCTCTTATCTCTCCGGTCGTTCTTTCTCAGTCTCTTTTGCAGTCTCCTCCTCCCCCTCCCATCCTCTTACTGTGGGGGTTCCCCAAGGTTCAGTGCTTGGTCCCCTTCTGTTCTCAATCTACACTCACTCCATTGGTGACCTCATTCGCTCCCACGGCTTCAACTATCATCTCTACGCTGATGACACCCAGATCTCCATCTCTGCCCCTGCTCTCTCCCCCTCCCTCCAGGCTCGCATCTCCTCCTGCCTTCAGGACATCTCCATCTGGATGTCCGCCCGCCACCTAAAGCTCGACATGTCGAAGACTGAGCTCCTTGTCTTCCCTCCCAAACCTTGTCCTCTCCCTGACTTTCCCATCTCTGTTGACGGCACTACCATCCTTCCCGTCTCACAAGCCCGCAACCTTGGTGTCATCCTCGACTCCGCTCTCTCATTCACCCCTCACATCCAAGCCGTCACCAAAACCTGCCGGTCTCAGCTCCGCAACATTGCCAAGATCCGCCCTTTCCTCTCCATCCAAACCGCTACCCTGCTAATTCAAGCTCTCATCCTATCCCGTCTGGACTACTGCACTAGCCTTCTCTCTGATCTCCCATCCTCGTGTCTCTCTCCACTTCAATCCATACTTCATGCTGCTGCCCGGATTATCTTTGTCCAGAAACGCTCTGGACATATTACTCCCCTCCTCAAAAACCTCCAATGGCTACCGATCAATCTGCGCATCAAGCAGAAACTCCTCACCCTGGGCTTCAAGGCTCTCCATCCCTTCGCCCCCTCCTACCTCACCTCCCTTCTCTCCTTCTACTGCCCAGCCCGCACCCTCCGCTCCTCCGCCGCTAATCTCCTCACCGTACCTCGCTCTCGCCTGTCCCGCCATCGACCCCCGGCCCACGTCATCCCCCGGGCCTGGAATGCCCTCCCTCTGCCCATCCACCAAGCTAGCTCTCTTCCTCCCTTCAAGGCCCTGCTGAGAGCTCACCTCCTCCAGGAGGCCTTCCCAGACTGAGCCCCTTCTTTCCTCTCCCCCTCGTCCCCCTCTCCATCCCCCCGTCTTACCTCCTTCCCTTCCTCACAGCACCTGTATATATGTATATATGGTTGTACATATTTATTACTCTATTTATTTATTTATTTATTTATTTTACTTGTACATTTCTGTCCTACTTATTTTATTTTGTTGGTATGTTTGGTTCTGTTCTCTGTCTCCCCCTTTTAGACTGTGAGCCCACTGTTGGGTAGGGACTGTCTCTATGTGATGCCAATTTGTACTTCCCAAGTGCTTAGTACAGTGCTCTGCACATAGTAAGCGCTCAATAAATACGATTGATTGATTGATTGATTGATTTCCGGTCTCAGGTGCACAAGAGTGCTGGCAATCCCAGCAGATCCCGGAGGGCTGTTGCGATACTGTGCTAAAACAGGTTACGGATAGACAAATGATGACTGAATCCCAGGTAGCCTAGACGTTAGAGGAAGACATTAGCCATGCCTGCATCACCTGGCGGATCAGTACTATTACGATTATGATTGTTATTATTAATGATAATCAGAACTTGATAATCAAACAATGGTATATGGCAGCTCAATGAATGCAATTCTCACTATCATCAGCTTTTTAAACTGGTCTTCCCTTCTGACATCATAAATGCTTCTTTCGCAAGTCTCAGTAGTCCCACTTTGGGGAGAGGGAGGCACAGGACAGTATGCCCTGAAAGCAATTTGGGGATTGGGTTGAAAAAATTCACAGTGGTAAGGATTCAAAAGGACTCCTTCACATCCTTGTCTGTGAACAAGTAACTTAGGTGGAATTTGGGTTCAATGTAAATATTCTGAGAATTGATTAACAAAACTCTTTTTTCCTATTGGTTGACCATTTGGGGACTCAAAGACCACACACATGGAGAAGGATTCAGAAAAAAACTTTGTTTCCACAGGCAACATGCAGTGGACTACTGCTGAATTAAATGCAGACCCCAAAACTGCTATTGATGGGGGCGGGGGGGGGGGGGGGGAGAGAGAGAGAGAGAGAGAGAGAGAGAGAATACTTAAAGGATGTTTTAAAACACAGATTGATTAGCTATTATTAATACATTTTTCAAAATAATTACTCAGTTTTCTCCTTCCCTTTTTCTGGTAGGTCTGGCTTGACAATTAATAGAACCACTATGGCCTAGTGCAGACACCATGGGCCTGAGAGCCAAAGTGCCTGGGTTCTAATTCCGACTCTGTAACTTGCTTCCTATGTGACCTTGGGTAAGTCACTTAACTTCTCTGTGCCTCGGTTCCTCATCTGTAAAATAGGATTCTCTAAATGTTATCCCTCTTACTTAGACTATGAGCCCAATGTGGGGCAAAAAGACTGTGCCTGAATTGTGCTTTCCAAATGCTTAGTACAGTGCTCTGCACACAGTAAGCGCTCAGTAGATATGATTGAATGAATGAAAGAACAAATGATCAGATTATCTTCTATCTATCCCAGGGCTTAGTACAGTGCTTGGCACATAAGAACTTAACAGATATTATTATTATTAGTAGTAGTAGTAGTTGTAGTAGTATCTGGGTTCTAATGTGGGCTCTGTCGTGGGAATAACTAGAAGGTAGAAATAATGTCATTTATGTAATAATAATAATTGTGGTATTTGTGGAATGCCAGACTGAGCCCCCTCCTTCCTCTCCCCCTCCTCCCCCCATCCCCTCTTTACCTCCTTCCCCTCCCCACAGCACCTGTATATATGTATATATGTTTGTATGTATTTATTACTCTATTTTATTTGTACATATTTATTCTATTTATTTTATTTTGTTAATATGTTTTGTTTTGTTCTCTGTCTCCCCCTTCTAGACTGTGAGCCCCCTGTTGGGTAGGGACCGTCTCTATATGTTGCCAACTTGTATTTCCCAAGCGCTTCGTACAGTGCTCTGCACACAGTAAGCGCTCAATAAATACGATTGAATAAATGAATGAATGAACACTACATTCCAAGCACTGTGCTAAGCCCTGGGGTAGATGAAAATGCAGTCAGATCATACACCATCCCGGCATCATATGGAGTTCACTGTCTAAGTGGAGAGTGAACAAGTATGGCTCCCCATTTGAAACAGAAGTTAAGTGACTTGTCCAAAGTCATACAGAAGAAATGTGGTGAAGCCAGGATTAGAACCCAGGTCTCCAGACTCCTAGTCCTGCGGTCTTTTCACTAGGCCACCCTGCTTCTCAATATTTTTTGTCATACTCAATGCCAAGGGTATTTTTCTTTAATTGTATTTATTTTTTATATTTGCCAAACACTTAAGCCATGCCCAGCACTGTACTAAACACTGAGGAAAAGTAAAGGAGATCAATTTAGGCTTGCATGATCTAGAAGAGGAGGAGGGAAGTGATGACAGACACAGGGGAAAAGAAATAAAAGGGAATATTTAACAAGAAAATTCAACCACAACAACCAAATTAGAAGGACATTACAGCTGGGAGTTTAGCTACTCAATGAATATTTACTAATTGTGACATCTCTTCTTCACTGCTCATCTGCAAATGCATTTCCAACCATTTCTTCCTAAGAACCACTACTATTAGCCCTAGTAGCATTTATCGTGGTATATGAAGATGGTGCTGAGGTGTCGGGTACTGTATTGGGTGTTTGGGAAACACTCATTCATTCAATCGTATTTATTGAGCACTTACCGTGTGCAGAGCACTGTACTAAGTGCTTGGAAAGTACAGTGCAGCAATAAGAGAGACAATCCCAGCACACAGAGACCTCAGTCTAGAGGGACAGATAAAATAAGTGACCCATTCCCTACCCACAAGGAAGTTACATTTTAATAGGGGAGAAAATAATTTATAACTTGAGGACACAAAATGAACAAATTGGGAACTGATGTTGAGACATATTCATTCATTCAATCAATCGTATTTTTTTAGCGCTACTGTGTGCAGAGCACAGTACTAGGAACTTGGAAAGTACAATTCAGCAAATAATAATAATGATGATATTTGTTAAGTGCTTACTATGTGCCAAGCACCGTTCTAAATACTGAGACAATCCCTGCCCACAATGGTTCACAGTCTAGAAGCTGCGGGGTGGGGGAGACAGACATCAAAACAAGTAAACAGGCATCAATATCATCAATGTAATTCATATATAGAATTATAGATATATACACATCATTAATAAAATATATAGAATTGTTAATATGTACATATGTACACAAGTGCTGTGTGGGGAATAGGGCAGAGGGAGTGAGTGGGGGCGATGGGGAGAGGAGAGGGAGCAGAGGAAAAGGGGGGCTTAGTCCAGGAAGGCCTCCTGGAGGGGGCTTTGAAGGGGGGAAGTGTGTTAGTTTGGCAGATTTGAGGAGGGAGGGCATTCCAGGCCAGAGTGAGGACATGGGCCAGAGGTCGATGGCAGGAAAGGTGAGAACGAGGCACAGTGAGAAGGTCAGCACCAGAAGAACAGAGTGTATGGGCTGGGCTGTAGAAGGGGAGAAAGGAGGTGAGGTAGGAGAGGGCAAGGGGATGGAGAGCTTTGAAGCCAATTGAGAGGATTTTTGCTTGATACAGAGGTTGATAGGCAACCATTGGTGATTTTTGAGGAGGGGTGTAAAATACCCGGAATGTTTCTGTACTCTGGAGGGTATCTGTGCTCAGGAGGGTGTAAATAAATTCAGGAGTGCTAGAGTTGACTAAGGGGATGATATGACTCAGGGTGTTGGAAAATTAATCAGGGAAGGCTTGCTGGAGAAAATGGGATTTTTAATGGGCTTTGAGTTTGAGAAGGGGGGATGTCCCAAACCGAGGGACAGAACAACATGAGCTAGGGGATGGAGGTGGGAATTTGAGAGAGGGAGGCAGCCGGATTTACTCCTCTTGCTTCTTCCATCTGAAAGCATCTAGTGATAAATCCAATGCCAAAATACTACTAAGAAAATTGAACACAAGTGTAAGGCTTCTGTTACTCTTTCCCCATCTCCCAGGCTATTTCATTCCAACAGAGAAGGAGCGTGGCTTAGTGGAGAGAACATGAGATTGGGAGTCAGAAGGACCTGGGTTCTGATCCTGGCCCTACCACTTCCCTGCTGTGTCACCTTGAGCAAGTCACTTAAACATCTCTCTGCCTCAGCTTTCTCATTTGTAAAATGAAGATTCAATACCTGTTTTCCTTCCTTCTTAGACTGTGAGCCCCCTTGTAGGACAGTGACTATGACCAACCTGATTAGCCTGTATCTACCCCTGTCTCAGTGCAGTGTTTGACACATAGTGAGTTCTTGACAAACATTATCATTATTATTATTAATCCAGAAATAGTTTCTCTCATGAGCCCATCTTCATATACACAATCTTTTGTACAAAAGGTCAGCCAAAATAGGCCAACTTTCCTGCCCTCCAGGAGCTTACGTTCTCCAGGAAGGACTGCAGTGGCCCAGATAAATAGAACTTTTTGTTTTGTTTTGTTTTAATTGTATTTGTTAAGCGCTTTCTATGTGTCAAAACACTGCTCTAAGCACTGAGGTAGGTACAAGTCAATTAGGTCAGATGCAGTCTCTATCCCACAGGGGGCTTACAGTCTAAATAGGAGGGAGAACAGGAATCCCCATTTTACACATGAGGAAACTGAGGCACAGAGCCGTTAAGTGACTTGACCAAGGTCACACAGCAGGCAACTGGCAGAGCTGGGATTAGGCCACATTGAATGAAGAGGAGTGAAGTAACGTAGTTTCGATCCTGACATATGGCTCTTGAGTGGACAGTTTGGGTTGTGACAGACTGTAGACTATAGATTTACAGTCCTCTAGATTGTAAACTCCTTGTGGGCAGGAATAAAACTACCAACTCTGTTTGAGCTTTACTCTCCCAAGTGCTTAGTATAGTGCTCTGCATAACGCAACTACTCTCTAAACTGTAAGCTCAGCGTGGGCAGGGAATGTGTCTACCAATTCTGCTATATTGTTATACTATACTGGCCCAATCAGCGTGGTCTACTGGAAAGAGCACAGACCTGAAAATTAGAGGACCTTGGTTCTAATCCCGGCTCTGCCAAATGCTTGCTGTACGACCTGGGGCAAGCCACTTAACTTCTCCATGCCTCAGTTCACTTGTTTTCTGTCCTATTTAGACTGTGAACCCCATGTGGGACAGGAACTGTGTCCAACCTAATTCACCCGTATCTACCCTAGCGCTTCAAACAGTGTTTGACACGTAGAAAGCACGTAACATGAATGATAAAAATGCAATTGATTGACTGATTGATTGATAAATATGATTGATTGATTGACAGGAGGCCTTCTAGCCAATTGTAGATGTGCTTTGAGCTTCTAAGAAGAGAGGGTAACATTAAAGTACAAATAATAACTGATTTTCTCCCACTATACCTGCGTGTAAAAGGTCATTTCTACTGATGTGTAATCAGCAATTTCCCCCTAATCTGTCCTTTTCTAGGCCAATGATGGGAATTTCATACAGAAAATGTCATCCAGATATGCCGGAAATTCCCAGTCCCAGCCACAGCACAGCAGTGGTGAAAGTACCTAATTTGTGAGTGCGGGCGGGGGAGGGAGGGTATGGTGCGTGCTCGTGTGTGTGTGTGTGTGTGTGTGTGTGTGTGTGTGTGTCCAATCAATCAATTAGTGGTATTTGAGTGCTTACTGTGTGCAGAGCATTGTACTAAGTGCTTGGGAGAGTACAATACAATACAATCAGTAGACAATTCTTGCCTTCAAAGAGCTTACAGTCTAGTGGAGGCAGACATTAAAATAAATTACAGGTAAATGTAGAAGTGCTGTGGAGTTAGAGCCGGGTGAGTGGGGTACTCACCCAGAGGAGAGGGAGTAGGGGAAATCAATCCATGAGCGCTTACTATATGCAGAGAGACTGTGAACCCACTGTGGGCAGGGATTGCTTCTATCTGTGGCTGAATTGTACTTTCCAAGCGCTTAGTACAGTGCTCTGTACTAAGAGAAGCAGCATGGCTCAGTGGAAACAGCACGGGCTTTGGAGTCAGAGGTCATGGGTTCAAATCCTGGCTCTGCCACTTGTCAGCTGTGTGACTTTGGGCAAGTCACTTCACTTCTCTGGGGCCTCAGTTACCTCATCTGTAAAATGGGGATTAGGATTGTGAGCCCCCCGTGGGACAACCTGATCACCTTGTAACCTTCCCAGCACTTAGAACAGTGCTTTGCATATAGTAAGCACTTAATAAATGCCATTATTATCATTATTATTACTAAGTGCTCAGTAAATTCGATTGAATGAATGAATTGTACTAAGCACTTGGGAAAGTACAGTATAACAGAGTTGGTAGACATGTTCCCTGTCCACAATGAACTTACACTCTAGAGGAAATAATGGCTTAGGGAAGGCTTCTTGGAGGAGATGTGATTTTAGTAAGGCTTTGAAAGCAGGGATGGGGGAGTGGGAGTGATGGTCTGTGTTGCTATGAGTATGTGCATCTTTTGCTCTTGTTTTCTGTTCCCATTCTCATTCATTCAATCATATTTATTGAGCCCTTACTGTGTGCAGAGCACCGTACTAAGCACTTGGAAAGTACAATACAGCAGTAAAGAGTGAAAATCTCTGCCCACACCGGGGCTCCCAGTCTAGAGCCATCCCTCCCTATCTACTCTGTCCTCCATCATCATCTACCAGGGAATAACCACCAGGGAACCACCCTCACCGGGAAACCATCCACAGGGAAATACCCACACCAGCAATTCACCAACCAAGGAATCACTCACCAGCAAGGAATCAACCACCAGGGAACCACCCGCATCAGGGAACCAACCACGCCAGGGAAATCACCTACCACCAGGGAACCACCCACCACCAGAGAATCATCCAGGGCTCAATGGAAAGAGCCCGGGCTTTGGAGTCAGAGATCATGGGTTCAAATCCCGGCTCCACCACTTGTCAGCTGTGTGACTTTGGGCAAGTCACTTAACTTCTCTGTGCCTCAGTTACCTCATCTGTAAAATGGGGATTAAGACTGTGAGCCCCCCGTGGGACAACCTGATCACTTGTAACCTCCCCGACATTTAGAACAGTGATTTGCACATAGTAAGCGCTTAATAAATGCCATTATTATTATTATTATTATTAGTCAGCTTAGAATCATTCATCAGATCCACTGTGGTGGGGGACAGAGAAAGAGCCAACTTTTCACCCCTGTTTTTAATCACTGGAATTCCAGGCTGTCGGGTCTGGCAAATTCAGCGCCATCTCCCTGACCCGCAGGCTGCCTGGGCATGGGAAATGAGGCTTTTCCTGGCCACTCCTGATTCCTGCATTGGAGCTTGCAGACTGATGGCTATTGCCTTGCTGGGTTCAGGCTGAGGCCTTTTAGAGCTCATTCAGTGGCACTGCCAGCCCACTGGATCATAAGCTCCTCGAGGCCAGGGATCGTGTCTACCACCTGCATCGGTCTCTCCCAAGCGCTCGGCACACCTCTCTCTCTGCGCACAGTAAACTGTCGCTAAAACAGATTGATTCCCGAGGCTGGGGCTGGGAGGAAGTTGGTGAGTTTTCTCTCTCTGCCTCAAGAGAAGAGCTCACTTCATTTAGGAATAGTTTTGGGAAATAAAGAGGCATAAAAGGGGAAGGGCAAATGACACTGTAACTCACCCCAGTATGCCTTCTTTCTAAATGAGATAGAGAAGCTTCAGTTGGTCCCAAAGGAGTTCTGTCTGGCGTGAGTCAGCAACCAGCCAGATTTCCTGCCAGTTGATTAAATTAGCATTTGTTAGAAGCCAGAAAAGTAGGGGGAGGAGGGAGGGAAGAAAAATCTTCTTCATGGCTTTTGCATTATTCATGGCCTGGAACGCTACATGCTAAACCTTAGACATACTTGAGAGATACAGATTTCCAACCTCTGACCTGTCTCTTAAAAAGGCAGTGAGCGTCTTTCTAAGTCTTTGGGTTTCTAGGAGGGATTTTTAGAAGTCAAGCGGAGGAAGGTCAAAGCTTACTCATTCTGTTATCAATCATTCAGTTGTATTTGTTGAGTGCTTACTATGTGCAGAACACTGTGCTAAGCGCTAGGGAGACTACAATACTACAGAATTAGCGGACACATTCCCTGTCCATAACGAGCCTAGAGTCTCGAAGGGAAGACAATGTGAATAAATAAATGTTCTGATCTGAAAGGTGAAAATTCTGCCTAAGAAGCTTTGATGCTACTGCTTATGAGCATTGGAAAGATGACCTTTGCTTTCTTTTTATTTAGGTGGAACAAGGAATGACTGTTTGATGAATGGGTAAAGGGTAATTGTTGTTGCTCTTCATTTTGTGGACCTGGCATTGGGCCAAGTGTGTAGTGTGTGTGTGTGTGTGTGTGTGTGAGAGAGAGAGAGAGAGAGAGAGAGAGAGAGAGAGAGAGAGAGAGAGAGAGAGAGCTGAAATGCTACTGATGTGATTTTCCCACCCGCCTCTTCCAACCTCCAAGACAATAATTAATTTGGATGTGTGGAGTCTCCTGGCTGTGCCTAAATTTCGGTAAATCATGTCCAAATGTTTAGTGCGTGAAAATGAAGAGTGTCTAACTCAAAAATGTGTCTCTGTGGGAGAGGTGCAAACCCAGAGGGAAGAGAGACGTGCCTGAGCTGGAGAACGATTCAGGCGAGAGCATGTGGAGGGGATGGCCACTCGGGAAAAGAACAGGGGTGTGAGTGTGTGAAATGTGTAGGTTGATGAGGGGGCCTGTATGATTTAACCATGGTGGGGTGAGGGAAGAGGGTGTGTGGGGGTGACATCTTTTGTTTTAATCCTTCTGATGGAATGCCCTAATACACGTCCAAAATATCTATACTCTCCATCGAGTACTGTGTGTCAAAGGAGGGGGATGTCTCTCATCTCTTCCAGGCTAATATCCTGCCTCAGAAATAGCTTCAGGATATGTTTCCTGTTTTCTGCTGAGATGCTGCGTATCAGGACCCCATTGTAATCCAGGGTTTTTCCTGAAGAGAACACGGCCATTCACTAAAACAAATGGAGGAAAGGGAGAAGGGAAGAAGAACTAAATAAATGAATGAACAAAGGAAAGGCAGAAGAAGCAGAACTGGTAATGGAAACAAGAAATCCAAGAAATCTAGAAAGTGGGTTCTGATGCTCCCGCTCCCCACCTCCACACTCATTTCTGACACTAAAATTCTAACCATTATCTTTTCTGGATTTACTAGCTCTATATGGCATCTTTTCTTTACAGAGTTCAGTTTTTCAATATCTGAAATGTTCAGTAACAAAAAAGATTGATCAGAGTGGCAGGAACTGAAAGGCAAACCGTTTTAGAAAACCAGCAGATGCTTAACATTTATATCAGTTTGGGACCAGAGATAAACAAGGAAGAGAAGACTCGGTCATTTTCCATGAAATGTTAAATGGAAGGAAGATGGCTCCTCAGCCAGAATGTCAGGCTGATGGACAATTTCCAGGGAATCCCTTGGGTGGGATTTTGGTTTCTAGATGTCAGAAGCACTCGGTCAAGGTCTCTAAGGGCAAAGAAGTTAGCCAGGGCAATCACTTTGGTAATTCAGGCAAGGGCTTTTCTTTCACCTGAATTAGTCAAATAATTTTAGAATATAGTGGAATTTTTTAACCACAATTTTGTGGCATAGGCAGAGTTTAGCAACCATTCAAAGGAAAATGAGGCTCCTTGAATTATTTCTTCTTTCTATGTAAAAGATTAGTAGTAATAGTAGTGATTGAGTGCCCACTTGGTGAGCCACACTTGACTAGGCCCTTGGGAAGTGCAGAATTAAGAGTAATTATAATAAGAATAACAACTGTAATATGCTACCAACTCTGTTGTATTGTACTTTCCCAAGCACTTACTACAGTGCTCTATACACAAGGAATGCTCAATAAATACCATTGATGATGATGATGATTGATGATAATGATATTTGTTAAGGGCTTACTTTGAGCCAGCACTGTGGTAGATATAATCAATCAATCAATTTTTTTCATTCATTCATTCAATCATATTTACTGAGCACTTAATGTGTGCTGAGCACTGTACTACGTGCTTGGAAAGTACAATTCAGCAATAGAGACAATCCCAGCCCATACTGGGGTTGCAGGTTAGAAGGGGGGAGCACTTCAGTGAGCAGAGCACTGTACTAAGCACTTGGGAAAGTATAATGCAGCATTCATTCATTCAATTGTTTTTATTGAGTGCTTACTGTGTGCAGAGCACTGTACTAAGCACTTGGGAAGTACAAGTTGGCAACATGTAGAGATGGTCCCTACCCAACAACGGGCTCACAGTCTTGGTAGACACATTCCCTGCCTTCAGTGAGCTCACAGTCTGGGTGGCAGGGGGGGACAGACATTAGTATAACTGCTATGGGACTGAGATTTGGGTGAATACCAAGTGTCCAAAGGGTACAAATCCAAGTGTACAGACAATGCAGAAGGGAGAAGGAGTCAGAGAAAAGAGGGTTAAATCAGAGAAGACTTCTTGGAGGTGATATGATTTGAATAAGGCTTTGAAGGTGGGGAGAGAGGCCGTTTGTTGCACATGGAGGGAGAGGCAGTTCCAGGCTAGAGGGTGGTGTGGGAAAAGGGTTAACAGTGAGATAGGCAAGATCAAAACACACTGAGCAAGCTTGAGTGAGAGGAGTGAAGAGGGTGGGCTTGGCTGGAGACTCATTCCCTGTCCACCTTCTGCTAACAGCCTAAGGGGAAGGGGAGTTTTATTCTCAATTTTAATGATGAGGAAACTGAGATATAGAGAATCAGTCAGCTTGTAAGCTCATTGTGGGCAGGGAAAGTGCCTGTTTATTGTTACTTTGCACTCTCCCAAGCGCTTAGTACAGGGTCCTGCCCACAGTAAATGCTCATTAAATATGATTGAATATATCTTGACTCTGGATCCCAGAAGTCTAAGGAGCAAGTGGAGGAGGAGAGAGTAAAGGAGAGAGGGAAGGGGGAAAAAAAAGATGGGGAGAAGAGGGGGAAAAGGTGATTGTCCATTCCCAAGATAAATGTCTGTGGCAAATTGTGTTAAACCATGACGAGTCTGGAGAGCCTTTGAATCAACCATCAGGGGTATTTATTGAATGCTTACAGTCCTAAGCACTTGGGAGAGTACAATGACACAGAGTCAATACTCATTCTCTTCCCACAAGGAGCTTACAATCAAATCACTTAGGAATTTAATCCAAACCATGGCTTTTGCTGAAAGTGAAGGGTGGCTGGGAAAGAGGCTTGCTTGTATTTAATTCCTTAATTAGCCATCAGCTATCAGTGGAAATTAATCCTGTTGAAGCACTTGAAGCTCCCACCCCCAATCTCTGGAATCAGATTAACAGCTGACAGATGGGAACTCAGCAGCAGCTGTGTAGAATGGTTGCCAATAGAGATCTTCAAATAAGGTGACAAAGTCATCCAGATGCTGAGATGGGGGGATTGGGTTAGGTTTTCCCAAAGGATGGTTATTCCTTTCTTACTCAGAGATGAAACAGAGAGTAGCAGTGAAGCACCTTAGAGAAGAAGTGAAATTTTATTGACAACCTGCTGGCTAAGGTGAAGGGGCAACAAGTCCCCTGCTGTTAGTAGTTGTGGTATTTTAGTGCTCACTATGTGACAAGCACTGTGCTAAGTGCCAGGTAGATCCAAGATAAACAGGTTCATTCATTCATTCAATTGTATTTTCATTCATTCATCCATTCAATCGTATTTATTGAGCACTTACTGTGTGCAGAGTACTGTACTAAGCACTTGGGAGGTACAAGTTGGCAACATATAGAGACGATCCCTACCCAACAACGGGCTCACAGTCTAGAAGGGGGAGACAGACAACAAAACAAAACATGTGGACAGGTGTCAAGTCATCAGAATAAACAGAAATAAAGCTAGATGCACATCATTAACAAAATAAATGGAATAGTAAATACGTACAAGTAAAATAGAGTAATAAATCTGTACAAACATACAGGTGCTGTGGGGAGGGGAAGGAGGTAGGGCGGGGGGATGGGGAGGATGAGAGGAAAAAGGGGGCTCAATAAATCAATCAATCATATTTATTGAGCACTTACTGTGTGCAGAGCACTGTACTAAGCGCTTGGGAAGTACAAGTTGGCAACATATAGAGACAGTCCCTACCCAACAGTGGGCTCACAGTCTAGAAGGGGGAGACAGACAACAAAACAAAACAGTCTGGGAAGGCCTCCTGGAGGAGGGCTTTGAAGGGAGGAAGAGAACTAGCTTGGCAGATGTGCGGAGGGAGGGCATTTCAGGCCGGGGGGAGAACGTGGGCCAGGGGTCGACGGCGGGACAGGCGAGGGTCAGGTTCCATGTAAGTGTCACATTTAAGTAGGAGGGAGAATAAAAATAATAATGGTGGTATTTGTTAAGTGCTTACTATGTGCCAGGCACTGTACTAAGCATGGTATTGAATGCCCGTTTTGCAGATGAGGGGAGTTAAAGTGTTGTGCCCAAGGTCTCACAGCAGTGATGTATTGGGGTTGGGATTAGAACCCAGGTCCTCTGACTTCTAGGAATGTACTCTTTCCACTAGGCTGCACTGCTTCTCTATTTCACCATAGTTATGCACTATGTTAAAGGTGCTGAGCCAGCAGGAGCCTGCCTCCTGGATAAATACTGGTTTCTCTCTGTTAGGTTGTTTAGTCTGATTCAGTGGCCATTTTGTGTGACTGAGTCTTTGCTTTCACCTTTCTGATAGTAAAGTTAACAGGGGCTATTACTTTCTCCATTAGAGCCCTATTGTTCCCTGTCACTGGGAATGAATCACTGGATCTGATCTCTTTCTTATCTAACAGCATTCATGAGAAGCAGCGAGGCTCAGTGGAAAGAGCAAGGGCTTTGGAGTCAGTGGTCGTGGGTTCAAATCCCGGCTCCGCCAATTGTCAGCTGTGAGACTTTGGGTAAGTCACAACTTCTCTGGGCCTCAGTTCCCTCATCTGGAAAATGGAGATTAAGACTGTGAGCCCCTCTGTGGGACAACCTGATCATTTTGTTACCTCCCCAGCGCTTAGAACAGTGCTTTGCACATAGTAAGCATTTAATAAATGCCATTATTATTATTATTATTATGAAGTGCTTGCAGTGTGTCAAAGCTCTGTACTAAGTGCTGGGAAAACGTACCCAAGCAAGAATTAGATCTGGCCCTCAAGAGGCTAAAAATTGAAGAATAAAGGGGGAGAGGGATCCGGTGACAGGTTCATAACGAAAGATCAAACATAAAAGGCAAGGCTAAGGATCAATACAAAGAATAAAAACAAAGCGGTAGGGTGAGTGGCTAGGAGAGCAGAGTATGGAGTTCCCTGTGGCTCAGACTATAACGGTCACAGCTGTAGCCACGGTGTCTGCCACAGATCTCCCCTTCCACTGCTCTCCTGATGAAAACCTAATCATTCTGGAATAAATAGGAGGGTTATTTGAATTTCTCTCACCTAACTACCCCGTTTTCTCTAAGTCCATCCTTTTTGGTTTAGCCTGGTGCTGAGGACCTTTATTAGCATCAGAAGGTTGGGATTGTTCAGGCTTTCAGAGACGAAGGGAGTCACTGTTGCACTTACGTATCCCATAGCACCTATTTACATATCTGTACATCTGGGATACATAGCCCCCATGTACATATCTGTCATTTATTTATATTTTTGTCTGTCCTTTTATGTAGGCTGTAAGATGATGATGATGATGATGGTATTTGTTAAGCACTTACTATGTGCCAAGCATTGTTCTAAGTGCTGGGGTAGATGCAAGGTAATCAGGTTGTCCCACTTGGGGCTCACAGTCTTAATCCCCACTTTACAGATGAGGGAGCTGAGGTGCAGAGAAGTTAAGTGACTTCCCCAAAGTCACACAACTGATACGCGGCGGAGCCAGGATTAGAACCCACGACCTGTGACTCCCAAGACCCTGCTCTTTCCACTAATCCATGCTGCTCCCACAAGATCCTTGTAAGATCCTTGCGGGAGTGACAGTGTCTACTCTCTCTTTTTTCAGTGGCATTTATTAAGCGCTTACTATGTACCAGGCACCATACTAAGTGCTGGGGTAGATACAAGATAATCATGTCGCTCACAGTCTTAGTCCCCATTTTACAGATGAGGTCACTGAAGTGCGGAGAAGTGAAGTGACTTGCCCGAGGTCAAAACCAGACAGGTGGAGGAGCTGGGATTAGAAGGCAGATCCTTCTAACCCCTAGGCCTGTGCTCTATCTCCTGGGCCATGCTGCTTTTCATAACTCTGTTATACTGCCCACAGGTCTTAGTACAGTGCTCTGCACACAGTAAGCACTCAATAGATGTGACTGATTGATTGCTGCACTGGTTTCAATGTTTATTAAGTTGTTTCTGAGTTTGTCCTTTCCCCTCTAGATTGGGAGCTCTTTATGTACAGGGGACATCTCATTCAGTTTTCTTTGTTCATTCCTAGTCAATCAATCAATCAATGGTATTTATTGAGCACTTACAGGGGCCTGTGCTAAATATTAATACTGATAATGATGGCATTTGTTAAGCACTTACTATGTGCCAAGCACTGTTCTAAGGGCTGGGGTAGATACAAGATGATCAGGTTGTCCCAGGTGGGGCTCACAGTCTTAATCCCCATTTTACAGATGAGATAACTGAGGCCCAAAGAAGCTGACTTGCCCAAAGTCACACAGCTGACAAGCTGCAGAGCTGGGATTAGAACCCAAGACCTCTGACTCCCAAATCCGTTCTCTTTCCACTAAGCCCTGCTGCTTTTCAAGGCTTTGGAAAGCATAAGAGCATAAGTAAACATGATTCCAGCTCTTGAAAGTGCTTAATACAGTGCTAGGCATGTAGTAAGTGCTTAACAAATACCATAATTATTATTATTAGTACAGTCTAGTGCAATATTTTTGTTTCACCCATTGCAGGTGATTGAAAAGTTTCGGTCATGACGCTGAAATTAACAGTAGGCTTTTTAACTGAGGATAAAAATTAAGGATGCTTGGCCTTTTCCAAATTGCCATATTCAGGGCTGGAGTCTCCCGCCAGAAAGATAGAAGCCTGCCTTGTCACCCTGCTCCTACCACCTCTCATGAGTCTTTGCTATTTGATGATGATGATGACAATGATGGCATTTATAAAGCACTTACTATGTGCAAAGCACTGTTCTATGCACTGGGGAGGTTACCAGGTGATCAGGTTGTCCCACAGGGGGCTCATAGTCGTAATCCCCATTTTGCAGATGAGGTAACTGAGGCACAGAGAAGTTAAGTGACTTGCCCAAAGTCACACAGCTGACAGTTGGCAGAGCCAGGAGTTGAACCCCTGACCCTGACTCCAAAGCCCGGGCTCTTTCCACTGAGCCACGATGCTTTTCATATTTCAAAACAATGAGCCTGTGTAACGGGCCATTTAAAGTACAACCAATCATCATCATCATCAATCGTATTTATTGAGCGCTTACTATGTGCAGAGCACTGTACTAAGCGCTTGGGAAGTACAAATTGGCAACATATAGAGACAGTCCCTACCCAACAGTGGGCTCACAGTCTAAAAGGGGGAGACAGAGAACAAAACCAAACATACTAACAAAATAAAATAAATAGAATAGATATGTACAAGTAAAATAAATAAATAAATAAATAAATCACAACCTCCTTAAAAATGATTGGCTTACTGAAATGGCTCATCACCTCCTTAATTGTGATATTCGTAAAGCACCGTACGAAGCACTGGGTGACTACAGGAAATTTGGGTTGGACCCAGTTCCCGTCCCATACAGGGCTCACAGTCTTAATCCCCATTTTACAGATGAGATCACTGAGACCCAGAGAAGAGAGGTGACTTGGCCAGGGTCACACAGCAGACAAGTGGCAGAGTTGGATTAGAAGTCAGGTCCATCTGACTCTGAGCCCTGTGGTCCATCCACGAGGCCACACAGCTTCTCACCACCTTCATCTGTGGATACTTGGAAAAGGTGATGTAGATGGTGTGCTAGAGGCATCCTCGATGGCCAATAGGGACTAGAGTTTCCAACCCTCACCTTGCTTTGAAATTTCTCTGGGATCCAGCTATGAAACGGTTGGGACGACAGACCTCTCGAAAGTCACCTGGTGTTGGGGCCTGTGCTGACGTAGAGACTCGTAAACTAGGATTAAGGGGGTGTTTTTTCTGTGGCGGAAAACATACTGCGATACTTCCCAGGGTTCTGCCCTCACATGCTGTTCCTGAAGACAGTGGGTTTTTCTGTCTCTGGAAGCAACAGATGGAGTGGGAATGATGGATTTTTTTCTCGCATTAAGAGGGTGTAAAGTTGACCTTTTAAGAGGTGAGCTCTCTTTTCCATTTATGTATAGTTGGCTGCCTGGGGGACTGGATGGTCGTCATTGGTGATTGAAGGCTGTGGGGCAAATGGCAGCTCTTTATTCAGGAAACCCTGGCTGCACATTTTTGGTAAACCACTTACCGGCTTTAGGAGACTTATACCCTGTGGAGGGTAATTCTTTCATTCATTCATTCATTCAACAGCATTTATTGAGCACTTACTGTGTGCAGAGCACTGTGCTAAGCGTTTGGGAGAGTACAATATGACAAACAGACACATTCCCTGCCCTTAACAAGCTTACAGTCTGGAAGGGGAAACAGACATTAATATAATGTGGGAGGGCAACATTGTCTTGGGATTGTATTTTTTAAAATATCTTGAATTTCCATCACACCAAGTGGGGGTGGGGGGAGTCTATCCCCCTACATGATTTCTGCTGCACATCGGCCAGGAGTCAGTCAGTCAATCATATTTATTGAGCGCTTACTGTATGCAGAGCACTGTACTAAGCACTCGGGAGACTACAGTATAACATGACTTCACTCCTCTAACATCAACCTCATAACTCTGCCTCAGTCTCGTCTGTCTCATCAAACCCTTGCTCACATCCTGCCCCTTATCTGGAATTCCCTCCTCCTTTATATCTAGCAGTTCACCAAGCTCCCAACTTCAAAGGCTTTCTAAAATCACACCTTCTCCAGGAAGCCGTCTCCATGCTATTCACTCTCCCTTCTCCATCACTTATGCACTTACATCTGTGTCCTCTTAGCACTTTTTTTAATGGAATTTATTAAGCTCTTACTACATGCAAAGCACTGTTCTACCCCAACCCCTTCCCACAGCACTTATTTAAATCTCCTTATAGTCTCCCGCTTCCCCTAATGGCAACTTATTTTAATGTCTGTTTCCCTCACCAGGCTTCACGCTACTTGAGGGCAGGGACTGTCTAGCTATTCTTATATTGTCTTCTCTCAAGAAGCAGCATGGGAAGCAGCATGGTCTAGTGGCAAGAGCATGGGCTTGGGAGCCAGAAGTTGTGGGTTCTAATCTCGGCTCTGCCACACATCCACTGTGTGACCTTGGGCAAGTCACTTAACATCTCTGTGCCTCAGTTACCTCATCTGTAAAATGGGGATTAAGAGTGTGAGCCTCATGAGGGACAGGGACTGTGTTCAATCTGATTACGCTGTAACTACCCCAGTGCTTAGAACAGTGCATGGCACATAGTAAGCACTTAACAAATACCATTATTATTATTAAGTACTTAGTATAATAATAATAATGATGGCATTTATTAAGCTCCTACTATATGCAAAGCACTGTTCTAAGCCCTGGGGAGGTTACAAGGTGATCAGGTTGTCCCACAGGGGGCTCACAGTCTTAATCCCCATTTTACAGATGAGGGAACTGAGGCACAGAGAAGGTAAGTGATTTGCCCAAAGTCACACAGCTGACAATTGGCAGAGCAGGGATTTGAACTCATGACCTCTGACTCCAAAGCCCGTCCTTTGCTCTTTCCACTGAACCACTGAGTCATGCTGCTTCCCAGTAGTATGGTTCTCTGCACACAGGAAGTACTTAGTAAATACCATTGATTGATTGATTGATGGACTAAAATAGAGTTGATGGGGTGTGTGTGGTGGGGTGGATTGATAGTACTATATGAAGTGCCTAGGAACAGAGAGTAAAGGTGAAGTGATGTGAAATTGAGGTGGCAAGATAATTTCAGTTACCAGAGACTCGATTCAAGTTCCTCCTTAGCAATTGTCATCTGTCACCAGTGCTGGGCCTCTTTCAATCTAATCCATAACGGTAACTTTCTGAATTCAGTACTGCTTCTGAGAAACCAATGATCTTTTTGTCTTATGAGTTCTGGCAAAATTTAAGTGTTCAAAATTCAGGGAAACAAAAGAGCTTCCATTAACCTCACCTCACTTTTAAAATGCTAAATTATTGTCCAAAGGCCTCCAAGAGTGGCGAGACATTTTCTTCCCTACAGCGGTCATGATGCTTCCCCCTTTTCACTGTAGGAGAGGTTTGGAGAGAGGTAGAATTCAGAGATGGGCCTAATCGCCCATCGAGAAAATAGCTGAAAAGTCCCAGGGCACTAGGTGAGCAGATTTAGGCTGGCTCAGTCTGGACTGTTGCTGTGTCTGGGTGGACCAAGTGGAACTATCTGAATGGGGAAGACCATGTTTTGGATGACTTGCTGGTTTGAGATCATTCTACACTCCAAAATAATGATTATGGTCTTCGTTAAGCACTTTCTCTGTACCCTTAGACTCTGAGCCCCAGTGGGACAGAACCTGTATTGGATCTGATTCATTCATTCATTCAATCAATCAGATTTATTGAGCACTTACTATGTGAAGAGCATTATACTAAGAGCTTGGGAGAGTACATTACAACAATTAATAGATACATTCCCTGACAGTCTTATTTTGTACTCTCCCAAGCACTTAGTACAGTGCTCTGCACACAATAAGCTTTCTATAAATACCATTAATTGATGGATTTTGTATATATTCCAGCTCTTAGCATAGTGTTTAGGCCCAAAAGGGCTTAACAAACACCATAATAATAATAATAATATTATTATAAATAATTTTGGGCCAAGCACTGTAGTAGATACAGAATAATCAGATTGGACAGAGCCCTCATCCCACTTGGAGTTCACAGGCCAAGGAAGAAGGAGACAGTTATTTAAACGGAGGCACAGAAAAGTTAAGTGACTTGCCCAAGGTCCCACAGCAGGCAAGTGGTGGAGCTGGTATTTAGAACCAGGTCTTCTGAGGTGCAGGACTGGTGCTCTTTTTACTAGGCCATGCTGCTTCTCACTCAACAGGGTTGGGGTTTGTACAGCTCAGTGGTATGTTCCTGTTCTCTTCGGTGTTTGTTGAGGGATTCTGGCTGAGATGTGGGGCATTGGGTGCCAGTGGACAAGGGCCAGGCAGCTGTGGGCTATATAAGCTCAAGGGGATCAAAATGGGAACTGGAGCTAACTCCTGAAGTGATAAGAAGGTCACCAAAGTAACTGCAGACCTGACAGAATGAAGAAGTGAACTTGTCTGTTTGGAGTCCATTAGAGGAAAGGCACTTACTTCCTCAGGAGCAGTGGACCCATCAGGAAGGCTTGAAAAGCAGCCTGTTATCCCCTCATGCCTTTGAAGCCCCCCCCACCCCTGAAGGTAAAATGAGGGATAAAACTGGGCAGCGACATCAACTGGAACTCACACTGGAGAGAATGCCTAGCTGTGGTCTTCAAGCCACCACTGCATCTGGGTGATGGGAAGGTGAAGCAAATGCCCAAACTCCCAGCAGAGGCTCTATTTATGAATAAACTTCGCATTCTAGGAAGCTGCTGAGGTGAAAGACTGCCAGAGTAGAAAAGGTTTCTCCTCTCAAAACTGATTTCTTACATCCAGAGTGAGTAAATTATAGCCTCAGCCAGGGGAGAGAAATGCCTTCCCTCCCCCTGATGGCCCCAAACCATTAGCAGGTTCTCCACTGGCTAATTAGCCCAAATGTTTTAAATAGAGTGATTGGCACCTGACTCTTTTATTGTGTCCCCTCTTCCCCAGAGACTCCATTTTGGGCATCCCAAGCAACAGCTTCTCAGCTCATTGAGAATTCTTTGTCGCAACATATTTTTACCAGGGATTCAGACTCGCTTTTCTAAAAGGAGCCTCCACAAGCCCGTTCCTAACAAGCAACTGAGAGCCACTTTTTATTTTGACTGTGGGGGTGAAAAGGGGGTGGGCATTGTAGGGAGAGAGGCCAGTGGTGACAAGCTTCAAAGAGCAAACAGATCAGAAAGTTGCCATTTTTATTTGTTGCTTTTTTTTAAAAAAAAAAAAACAAACAAAACAAACCCTGACGGGAAACTCTCATAGACCTGGGATGAGCAAGGCTGGGAGACAGTGAAGATGGGAACTATGTAACAAGTCATCCTACTCATCTTTCATGGATCTCTGAAGAGATCAGAGGGGATGAATAACAAGTGAGAGGAAATTTTCCTGTCAAGCTGTTGGGCACCAGCGAATGAAACTTCACTCGACTCATCTTTGATTCAGTGCAGTCTCACTCATCACAGAAAGCTCAAAGAGCACACAAAAATATTGGCATTCAGACTGATGGGTCAATGGGGTAGGAATTCTATCTGGAGAGTGGATAAAGAGCCCGGGCTTTGGAGTCAGAGGTCATGGGTTCAAATCCCGGCTCTGCCAATTGTCAGCTGTGTGACTTTGGGCAAGTCACTTAACTTCTCTGTGCCTCAGTTCCCTCATCTGTAAAATGGGGATTAAGACTGTGAGCCCCCCATGGGACAACGTGATTACCTTGTAACCTTCCCAGTGCTTAGAACAGTGTTTTGCACATAGTGCTTAATAAATGCCATATTATTATTATTATAATTGTTATGGCCTAGTGGTAAGAGCATAGGCCTGGAAGTTAGTGGACTTGGCTTCTAATCCTGGCTCTGCTAATGGCTTGTTGTGTGACCTTGGATGAGTTACTTAACTTCTCTGTGCCTCATTTTCCTCATCTGCAATTGGGGATTCAATACCTGTTCGCCCTCCTATTTAAACTGTGAGCCCCATGTGGGACCTGATTAACTTGTATCAAACAGCGTGGTTTAGTGGAAAGAGCACAGGCTTGGGAGTCAGAGGTCATGGGTTCTAATCCTGCCTCTGCCACTTGACAGCTGTATGACTTTGGGCAAGTCACTTAACTTCTCTGGGCCTCAGTTCCCTCATCTGGAAGACTGTGAACCCCGTGCGGGACAACCTGATTACCTGGTATCTACCCCAGTGCTTAGAACAGTGCTTGGCACATTCAATCATATTTATTGAGCACTTAGTGTGCAGAGCACTGTACTAAGTGCTTGGGAAGTACAAGTTGCAAGTTACATAGTAAGCGCTTAGCAAATACCATCATTATTATTACCCCAGCACTTAGCAGAGTGCTTGGCAGAAAGTAAGCATTTTACAAATGCCACAGTTAGTATTATTTATAGTCATTCAAACATCCTTAATTCTTCTCTCTGTACCCCAAACTTTCCCTCAAGATCAATTATGAACTGATTGCCTATAAATTTATCGAAATGTTTCTTGAACTGTTTAAATTTTGTGTCTGCACAATTTCTGTTGGCAACTGAGTCCGGAAACTTACCAATTGCTGGGTGAAGAAGACAGTAAGCTTGTCGAAGGCAGGGGCCATGTCTTTGATTTGTGTTGCACGTTCTCAAGAGCCTAGTTCAGTGCTCTGCCTCTAGGAGCTCCTTCTACCTTGCCTCACTGGTTTCCTATCACAACATAGTCATCACATGTCTCTCACCTAAAGTCAACTTCCTCCCTCTATCTAGATCCCCTCTCTCTTGCTGCCAACCCCTTGTCCATGTCCTCCCTCTGGCCTGGAACTCTCTCCCCCTTCATATACGATAGACCACCTCTCTCCCCACCTTTCAAACCTTATTTAAAAATCACATCTCCTCCAAGAGGGCTTCCCCAACTAAATCCTCTTTTCCCCTACTCCCTCTCCCTCTGCTTCACCTACACATTTGGGTTTATAATTTTAAGCACTTTGATTTTCACCCCACCCCCATAGCAATTACGTACATTTCCATCTGTAATTTATTTTAATGTCCTTCTCTCCCTCTGGTCTGTAAACTCCCTGTGGACAGGGATCTTGCTTGCCAACTCAATTGTACTGTACTCCCCCAAGTGCTTAGTACAATGTTCTGAACACGATAAGCCCAATAATATACCCGATGACACCCAGATCTACATCTCTGCCCCTGCTCTCTCCCCCTCTCTCCAGGCTCGCATCTCCTCCTGCCTTCAGGACATCTCCATCTGGATGTCTGCCCGCCACCTAAAGCTCAACATGTTGAAGACTGAACTCCTTGTCTTCCCTCCCAAACCTTGTCCTCTCCCTGACTTTCCCATCACTGTTGACGGCACTACCATCCTTCCCATTTCACAAGCCCGCAACCTAGGTGTCATCCTCGACTCCGCTCTCTCATTCACCCCTCACATCCAAGCCGTCACCAAAACCTGCCGGTCTCAGCTCCGCAACATTGCCAAGATCCGTCCTTTCCTCTCCATCCAAACTGCTACCCTGCTCATTCAAACTCTCAACCTATCCCGTCTGGACTACTGCACCAGCCTTCTCTCTAATCTCCCACCCTCCTGTCTCTCTCCACTTCAATCCATACATCATGCTGCTGCCCGGATTATCTTTGTCCAGAAATGCTCTGGGCATATTACTCCCCTCCTCAAAAACCTCCAATGGCTACCAATCAATCTGCGCATCAGGCAGAAACTCCTCATCCTGGGCTTCAGGGCTGTCCATCACTTCGCCCCCTCCTACCTCACCTCCCTTCTCTCCTTCTACTGCGCAGCCCGCACCCTCCGCTCCTCCGCCGCTAATCTCCTCACCGTACCTCATTCTCGCCTGTCCCGTCATCGACCCCCGGCCCACGTCATCCCCCGGGCCTGGAATGCCCTCCCTCTGCCCATCCGCCAGGCTAGCTCTCTTCCTCCCTTCAAGGCCCTGCTGAGAGCTCACCTCCTCCAGGAGGCCTTCCCGGACTGAGCCCCTTCCTTCCTCTCCCCCTCGTCCCCCTCTCCATCCCCCCCATCTTACTTACTTCCCTTCCCCACAGCACCTGTATATATGTATGTATAGTTGTACATATTTATTACTCTATTTATTTATTTATTTATTTTACTTGTACATATCTGTCCTATTTATTTTATTTTGTTAGTGTGTTTGGTTTTGTTCTCTGTCTCCCCCTTTTAGACTGTGAGCCCACTGTTGGGTAGGGACTGTCTCTATATGTTGCCAATTTGTACTTCCCAAGCGCTTAGTACAGTGCTCTGCACATAGTAAGCACTCAATAAATACGATTGATGATGATGATGATGATGATGATGATGACACCTAAAATCCACCCTTTCCTCTCCATCCAAACTGCTACCATGTTAATACAATCATTCATCCTATTATCTCACCTACATAGCTGCACTGGCCTCCTTGCAAACCTCCTGCCTCTTCCCACTTCAGTCCATACTTCACTCTGCTGCCCGGATCATCTTTCTACAGTAACGTTTAGGACGTGTCAGCCGTCCTCAAAAATCTCCAGTGGTTGCCTAGTCACCTCTGTATAAAAAAAAAATTCCTCTGCATTGGCTTTAAAGCACTCCATCACCTTGCCCCCTCCTACCTCACCTCCCTTTCTCCCCTTCTACAACCCAGCCAGAACACTCCGCTCCTCTGGTGCTAACCTTCTCACTGTGCCTCCATCGCACCTGTCTTGCTGCTAACCACTGGCCCACATCCTGCCTCTGGCCTGGAATGTCCTCCCTCTTCAAATCCACCAGACAATTACTCTCCCCACCTTCAAAGCCTTATTGAAGGCACATCTCCACCAGGAGGCCTTCCCAGACTAAGCCCCACTTTTCCTCATCTCTCTCTCCCTTCTGTGTTGTCCTGACTTGCTCCCTTTTCTTTTCCTCTCCTTCCCAGCACCACAGCACTTATATCTATCTATAATTTTATTTATTTATATTGATGTCTATTTATTTGTATTGATGTCTGTCTCTCCTCTTCTAGACTGTGAGCTCGCTGTGGGCCAGGATTGTCACTCCTTATTGCTGCACTGTACTTTCCCAAGCACTTAGTCCAGTGCTCTGAACACAGTAAGTGCTTAATAAATATAATTGAATGAAAGAGTGAATGAATGAAAAGCCCTTGATTGATTGATTGATTGATTATGGAAAGAGGCACAAATTATGTGTGCCTTCACTTTTCCTTCTGTAAAATGGAAATCTGAACATTTGCCACCCATTTACCTAGGAGAAATAATGAAGATAAATGGGAAGTGCCTTGAGGTTGGCATGAGGGAATGGATTTGAAAATAGAATCTGCTAATTTTAACTTGCTACTCTACTCATTAGGCCACCACATTTCCTCCTTGTAGGAGTGCTGTGCCTTGGAACCAATTGCCCAAAGAAATTAACCATTCACAGCTAATTAGAATGAGTTTCTGCCAAAAAACTATGCTTCCAGAGGGCATATCTGCCACCATTTTACACATGCTTGTGATTCAGATTGTACCACTGCAAAAAAAGCTTTCAACTGTTAATCTGGGAATTTTTCCTTCTGCCCTTTAGTTTGCTGTGCCCAAGTATCTGTGATCCACCTGATCCATCTTCCAGCTATCTGCAAAGGAATTATGAGAAAGGGAGGCTGGTAAAGTGGTCCCTATAGGGCAGGGTTCAATCAATCAAACAACCAATCATATTTATTGAGCACTTACTGTGTGCAGAGCACTGTACTAAGCATTTGAGAGCATACTATATAAAAGAGTTGGGAGACATGTTCCCTACCCACAATGAGCTTACATCTCCAGTTGAATGGGTCAGTGTGGAGCTCCTATCTCATAGCATTTTTACCTTGTCAACTAATTAGGGAGTGGCCTAGTGAGAAGCCACTGGGCTGGGAGTCAGAAGACTCAGTTTCTTACCCTGATTTGGCCATTACCTGCTGTGTGATCTTGGTCAAGGCAACGTGGTCTACTGGACAGAGCACGGGCCTGGGAATCAGAAGGACCTGGGTTCTAATCCCGACCGCCACTTGTCGGATGTGTGACCTTGGGCAAGTCACTTCACTTCTCTTTGCCTCAATTACCTCATCTGTAAAATGGGGATTAATGCTAAGAGCCCCAGGTGGGACATGGACTGTGTCCAACCTGAATAGTTTGTATCTCCCCCAGCTCTTGGAACAGTGCTTGACCTATAGTAATCACTTAAAGAAATACCATCATTATTAAGAGAAGCAGTGTGGTTCAGTGGAAAGAGCACAGGCTTTGGAGTCAGAGGTCTTGGGTTCAAACCCCGACACCGCCAATTGTCAGCTGTGTGACTTTGGACAAGTCACTTAACTTCTCTGTGCCTCAGTACCTCACCTGTAAAATGGGGATTAAGACTGTGAGCCCCCCGTGGCACAACCTGATCACCTTGTAACATCCCCAGCACTTAGAACAGTGCTTTGCCCATAGTAAGCACTTAATAAATGCCATTATTATTATTATTATCACTTGGACCTCAGTTCCTTTATCTGTAAGTGAAGATGAAATCCTATTCCCTCCTACTTAGAATGTGAGCCGTCTGTGGTACAGGGACTGTGTCCAACCTGGTTATCTTGTATCTACCCTAGCACATAGCACTTGACAAATATCATTATGGGGAAGCAGCATGGCTTAGTGGAAAGAGCATGGGCTTTGGAGTCAGAATTCATGGGTTCAAATCCCGGCTCCATCAGTTGTCAGCTGTGTGACTTTGGGCAACTCACTTAACTTCTCTGTGCCTCAGTTTATCTCATCTGTAAAATGGGGATTAAGACTGTGAGCCCCCTGTGGTACAACCTGTTGACCTTGTAAGCTCCCCAGCACTTAGAACAGTGCTTTGTACATAGTAAGTGCTTAATAAATGCCATTATTATTATTATTATCATTAAAAAAAACAAAACAAAAAGTCCCCCAGATACTTGTTCCCTTAACATTTTAGGTAGTGAGCCCCATATGCAATCTGACAACCTCAAGCCTAGACCAGCATTTAGCACACCGTAATGATTATAATCTGCCCAATTGCATGTCTTCCAAGCATGATCCAGGAGAGGACAAAGGGGCCTATCAAGGAGCTCCATGTCAGACAGACATGGGAGACTTCCTCTCAGAGCTGCAGACTTGAATGCTCAGGACAGATGGGACTCTCAGCGCATGGAGCCCCTAGGCAGTCGCACCGATTTTCTGAGCCTTGGATCTGCCAGTTGTTTCTTCCCCAGGTAGAGAGGAGACAGAGAAAGAAAGGAAATCAAAAGCACAGAAAATTCAGGATGAGTTCCACCTTGTTTTGGCTGCTGAATTATTTACTTCCTGCTCCTGGTCCCAGGACACTCTGTGGCGACTTTTTCCCCAGGCTCTTTCCCCAGTTTCTGCAGTTCTTTGATCCCCTGCTCTGTATCTAAGCTGCCTTTTGAAAGAGCACCTGACTTCTTCCTTTATAATGGCCAGTGGAAACGTGGAAACCTGCTTTCTGCAGAACAAGAGAAGTCAGGGAGTTAAACATAATTCATCCCAACTCCTCAGCTTCTGCTTCTATCCTTTAAACAGTTATGGTTACCCTTGACTGGCTGACTGAAAATAGAGTAGTAATATTCAATCTTATTTACTGAGCGCTTACTGTGGGCAGAGCACTACACTAAATGGTTCGGAGAGTACAATACAACAATTAACACATTCCTTTCCCACAGTGAACTTACAGTTTAGAGATGAGCTAGTGTCATTTATAGAGTCTCCACTTGGTTTGATGCCTTATCCTAGATGCCTGGGAAGTACAGAATAACAAAGTGATGTTTTTCCTGCCTACAAGGAGCTTCTATTTTAATGGGGGAAACATGTACAAATATTTATCACACAGATATTTTTACCAAGAGATGGCACTTGAGGGGCAGGGTCTGTGCTGAACCAGGATCAGGGTGGGTATTGAGCAGTGTCAGCTGGATTGGCACGTGCTGTCCCCAGTGGGATGACCCCTGACCCCCTTTCTGGGTTCCCAGGTTGGTGACCCCATTCATGTTGGGTGGGATGAACTCTGTTATTTTTTTTTGGCACTCTTACATTCCTTCCCTCTGTTTATATCCGGATCATTTTCCTAAGCAATTGTTCAGTCCACAACTTCATACTTCTCAAGAACCTCCAGCGGTTGCCCATCCTCCTTCACATCAAACAGAAACTCCTTACCACTGGTTTGAAAGCACTCCATCAGCTCGCCTCCTCCTATCTTACTTCGCTGACTTCCTACAATATCCCAGTTGGCATACTTTGCTCCTCTAATGCCAACCTACTCTCTGTAACTTCATCTTGTCTATCTCTCCAACGATCCCTTGCCCACATCCTCTCTCTAGCCTGAAACTCCTTCCCCTTCATATCTTACAGACAGTCACTCTCCCCACCTTCAAGGCCTTATTAAAATCACATCTCCTCCAATAGGTCTTTCCCGATTAAGCCCTCATTTCTCCCTCTTCCTTCTGCATTGCCTACGCACTTAGATTGATACCCTGGAAGCATTTGATATTCACCCCACTCTCAGCCGCACAACACTTATATACATGCCCGTAATTTATTTTGATGATTGTCTCCACCTCCAGACTGTCAGTACCGTGTGGGCAGGAAATGTTTCTACCAATTCTATTGTATCGTACCCTCCCAAGAACTTCATATAGTGCTCTGCACACAGTAAGAGCTCAATGAATACCATTGACAGATTGATTGATTGAGAGGAACAGGGAAGATTTTAGGGAGATTGTACCTGATGATTTCAGTTTTATCAGTAAAGTACATAGCCAGGTGATTGTATTGGACAGTTTATTTTTAATAATAATAATAATAATAATTGTGGAATTTGTTAAGTGCTTACTATGTGCCAGGCACTGTACTAAATGTTGGGGTGGATATAAGCAAATTGGGTTGGACACAGTCCCTGTCCCATATGGGGTTCAGTCATAATCCCCATTTTATAGTAGTAATAATTATAATTATGGTATTTGTTAAGCATTTACTATGTGCCAAGAAATGTTCAAGTGCTGGGGTAGATACAAGGTAATCAGGTTGTCCCATTAGGGGCTTACAGTCTCAATCCCCATTTTCAGATGAGGTAACTGAGGCACAGAGAAGTTAAGTGGCTTGCTCAAGGTCACACAGCAGACAAGTGGTGGAGACGGGATTAGAACCCATGACCTTCCGACTCCAAGGACCGTAAACCCCCTGTTTGGAAGGGTAAGGCACCGAATGCCTTTATGTTTGGTAGTTTGATTTTCAGCATCCAGCCTGCTTCTATCCCAGCTCCTGCTGCCGAGTTTCACAATTCTGCAGCAGTGCCCAAGTTCACAGAGATCTGGGAGGGGATCTGGACAAAGGTTCGGCAGTTGGGTTTCCGCTGGAGAGATGCCAGGCTCGGGTGGCTTTGGAAGGACTTCCACTAAATGGTGCCTGTGAAATCATCATGCTATGGTGTGTGTTGGCAGGAATGAACACGATATCACCGGTACCACAGCCACCCTACCTTTCTTTGTGAGTGTGTGTGTGTGTGTGTGTGTGTGTGTGTGTGTTATCCCTGGCTGTGTGGTGTGTGGGTGTTTGTTCTGACTTTCTGTGTGTGTGTGTGTGTGTGTGTGTGTGTGTGTGTGTGTGTGTGTGTGTATCCATGTGAGTGTCATCCAGAATCTATGGATGTGTTGTCCTTGATTATGTAGATGTGTGTGTGTGTGTTGGTGACTGTGTGGGTGTGTGCTTGTGGTAGTATGTAATCCCTGGCTGTGTAGGTATTGATCCTGACTCTGTGTGTGTGTGTGTGTGTGTGTCCATGTGGATATCATTTCTGATTGTGTGTATGTGGGTGTCTTGCCCCTGACTGCAGAGGTGTGCAAGTTTGTGCGTGCATGTGTGTGTGTGTGTGTGTGTGTGTGTGTGCGAGCGTGCACATATGTAGGTGTCATTTCCGGCTGTATGGGAGTGTGGCTGTGGGCTGGCCGGGGGAAGGGGGCAGAGGTGAAGGTGACTGCTGCAGGACGAGTTAGGTAGGTGTGCATGCCCATGCCCCACCGTGGCCCTTTTGCATTCTATCATTCTTCTAAAATAATAATAATAATGTTGGTATTTGTTAAGCACTTACTATATGTCAAGCACTGTTCTAAGCGCTGGGGAGGCTACAAGGTCATCAGGTTGTCCCACGTGGGGCTCACAGTCTTAATCCCCATTTTACAGATGAGGTAACTGAGGCACTGAGAACTTGCCCAAAGTCACACAGCTGACCAGTGGCAGAGTCAGAATTTGAACCCACGATCTCTGACTTCCAAGCTGGTGCTCTTGCCACTGAGTCATGCTGCTTGTCCACCAGTCTGGAAGGAGCTGTCCACCTCATGGTTTTGTTGCTGCAGCAGGTCTGAGGGAGCCTTTCTTTGGGATGCAGTGTCTGCCTCCCTGACTTCCAGCTAATCGCTTTCATGTCTCCCGGATGGCTCTGGGATGCCTCCTCCTCCTCCCTCTGACTAGTGGGTCATTATTTATTCACAGGGCTGAAGCCCCTTCAGCAGCCCCCTGTGGACTGTCCCACGGCAGGGGATTAATGTAGCATGGCCAGCTAGTCAACAAGAAAGATGACATCATTTTCATGTCAGGAGCAAGAATGTGTGTTTCTGGAGGGAGGAAGGAGAGGGAAGGGAAAATTGGGAAGGGGAAATCCAGTTCATTCCTCTTTAGAGATGCACTTCTACACATTTCTTCTTTCACTTTCAATCCAATCTGGCAACTCCCACGTGAGTTATTAATATAGAACACATTTAGAGCTTCTTCCTTTCTGTCTCAGCATAAATACTGTATTCAACAAATTAATTTATTTTAACAAAGAAAGCCACCTTTTCCTTCTCCTCTTCTCTGCTTCCTTTTGCTAATTCCATCCCTGGACCCAGAAGAATCATCATCAGTAGCATTTATTGAATGCCTTCTGGGTGCCGAACCCTGCGCTAAGCACTAGTGGGTTTTAGGAAGAGTTAAAAGAGATGGTTCCTGACTTCGAGGAGCATAATCAAGGGATGAAGACAGGATAAATGATTGGCAAATAGAGGGAATGGACAGAAGATAGACTTGGGTAATCTCGTTAGTATCACCATTGATAACTGAGCAAATAAGAAGAGCACATGAATTTTCTACATGCAAAAGTTTTCTAGAGTGGCTGGTGGAATGGCAGAAACCAGGGTGGAAGACTTCCAGGAAGAGGTGGGATTTCAGCAGAACCTTGAAGATGTGATGAGATGTAGTCTAGAAGAATAGTAATAAAAAGCATAATGGCAGTGTTTGTTAAGTGCTTACTATGTGCCAAGAACTGTGCTAAATGCTGGGGTAGATACAATGTAATCAAATTGGCCACAGTCCCTGTCCCATATGGGCCTCACAGTTTAAGGGGAAAAGAAAACAGGTATTTAATCCCCCATTTTGTCGTATCTTATGCCATCTCTTATGCATCTTTCCCAGAACGCCCCATCTCCATCTGCAATCCTTCTGGTAGTGGATCCATAGAGTTTTCTTGGTAAAAATATGGAAATGGTTTACCATTGCCTCCTTCCACGCAGTAAACTTCAGTCTCCACCCTTGACTCTCTCCCATGTCACTGCTGCCCAGCATGGGTGAGTTTTGACTTGTAGCAGATTGACTTTCACTTGCTAGCCACTGGTCAAGCTAAGAATGGAAAAGGTAGGCCTCTGCTTGACTCTCCCTCCTGTAGCTAAGACTGGTAGAGTCCTGGAAACTCTCCTGGTGCGACCCTGAAAAGTCCCCCATTTTACAAATGAGGCACCAAGAAGTTCTGTGACTTGCCCAAGGTCACATGCAGCAGGCAACTGGCAGAGCCTGTATTGGAATCCAGACCTCTCGACTCCCAGCCCCGTGCTGTTTCCACTTGATATGACCAGGCCCTGATCAATCAGCTGCAATATGCAAGGGTCTTTCACCCATCAATAACTGAAAATCTCCCAGCCGTAGCCAGGGAAAATAGAAAGAATCAATCAATGAATCAATCAGTGGTATTTATTGAGCACTTACCATGTGCAGAACACTGTACTAAGTGCTTGGGAGAGTAAAACACAATGGTCAGTAGGCATGTTCCCTGCTTGCAATGAGCTTATTGTCTAGAGGGAGGGTCTAGAGGTCTTAAAGAACCATGTAGGACAAGTGTGAGCAGGAAAGGGTCAAAGGAAAACAAAAAGAAACTGGTAAGTTCAATTATGTTATTTTCAGTCAATCATTCAATCAATCAATTGTATTTATTGAGCACTTACTGTGTGCAGAGCAATCAAGCAATTGTATTTAATGAGCACTTACTTTACTAAGTGTTTGGTGAAAGTAAAATATAAGGGAAATGATGGACACGTTCCCTGCCCACAGCAAGCTTGCAGTCTAGAGGGGGACAGATATTAATATTAATAAGCACAAATCATTTATATTTGTTGATATGTTATTTATAAATATAAATAAATACTAATTGTGAAAGGAAATAGAGTTTAATCCATGTGACCAATCTCACAATAGTTGATGGTCGATGTTGACACATCCATGGTGGCTCATTTCCAATCGGAGTTATCGGATATAGTATTTGTAAAGTGCCTTCTCTGTACTAAGAACTGAAGTAGGCTCTGGGGTAGACACAAAATTATCAGGTCAGATCACCCACAAGGGGCTCACACTCTGACGGAAGGAGAACAGGTAATTGAATCCCCATTTTACAGCTGAGGAAATTGAGGCACAGAGAAGCTAAGTGACTTTCCCAGGGATGAACATCAGGCAAGCAGCAGAGCCAGAAATATGAACCAGCGCTTAGAACAGTGCTTTGCACATAGTAAGTGTTTAATAAATGCCATTAAAAACCCCCCAAAAATCAAACAAACAAAAAATACCAGGTCCTCTGACTCCCAGGGGTTAGGAACTCATAATGGGATTGCCTCTCTGGACCAGATCACTGGTGGTTTGGCAGATATTTTGCCTCACTTGGGCTTCTCCTTTTCACTTCGGGAAGAGCTGCTTGTGAGTTGAGAATCCTGGACCCGTCGGAAGTCTTTTGATGGCCTGAATGGCAGAGAGCAAAATAAGGCAAGATGTGTCATCATCACTCACCATCCCTAGCTCTGCCCCACTGTCACGTTTAATATCATTCTGGGGAGACGGGCCAGGCCCAAATCAGGAGAGAGGTAGAAGAACCAGACATGCCAAAGAGAAGCCATATGGCCTAGTGGAAAGAGCACAGGCCTGGAAGTCAGAGGAGCTGGGTTCCAATTCTGACTCCATGCCTTTTGCCTGCTGGGTGACCTTGTGCAAGTCATTTCACTTCTCAGTTTCCTCCTCTATGAAGTATATTCATTCATTCATTCATTCAATCGTATTTATTGAGCGCTTGCTGTGTGCAGAGCACTGTACTAAGCGCTTGGGAAGTCCAAGTTTGCAACATATAGAGATGGTCCCTACCCAACAGCGGGCTCACAGTCTAGAAGGGGGAGACAGACAACAAAACAAAACATATAAACCAAATGAAATAAATAGACTAAATATGTACAAGTAAAATAAATTGAGTAATAAATATGTACAAACATTTATGAATATATACAGGTGCTGTGGGGAGGGGAAGGAGGTAAGGGGGTGGTGTGGAGGGGGAGGAGGAGGAGAGGCAGGAAGGGGCTCAGTCTGGGAAGGCCTCCTGGAGGAGATGGGCTCAGTAGGGCTTTGAAAGGAGGAAGAGAACTAGCTTGGCGGATGTGTGGAGGGAGGGCATTTCAGGCCAGGGGGATGATGTGGGCTGGGGGTTGACAGCGGAACAGGTGAGAATGAGGCACAGTGAGGAGATTAGTGGCAGAGAGTGGAGGTGCGGGCCGGGCTGTAGAAGGAGAGAAGCGAGGTGAGGTAGGAGGGGGCGAGGTGATGGAGAGTCTTGAAGCCAAGGGTGAGGAGTTTTTGCCTGATGCGTAAGTTGATTGGTAGCCACTGGAGATTTTTGAGGAGGGGAGTAACATGCCCAGAGTGTTTCTGCACAAAGACGATCCGGGCAGCGGCGTGAAGTATGGATTGAAGTGGGGAGAGACAGGAGGATGGGAGATCAGAGAGGAGGCTGATGCAGTAATCCAGTCAGGATAGGATGAGACATTGAAAGAGCAGGGTAGCGGTTTGGATGGAGAGGAAAGTGTGGATCTTGGCGATGTTGCGGAGCTGAGACCGGCAGGATTTGGTGACAGATTGGATGTGAGGGGTGAACAAGAGAACGGAGTCGAGGATGACACCAAGGTTGCGGGCTTGTGAGACGGGAAGGATGGTAGTGCCATCAACAGTGATGGGAAAGTCAGGGAGAGGGCAGGGTTTGGGAGGGAAGACAAGGAGTTCAGTCTGGGACTTGAGTTTTAGGTGGCGGGCAGACAGCCAGATGGAGATGTCCTGAAGGCAGGAGGAGATACGAGCCTGGAGGGAGGGGGAGAGAGCAGGGGCAGAGATGGAGATTTGAAAGATATATATCAAGTATATACCTGTACTCCCTCCACAGCATGGCCTAGTGGATAGAGGATGGGCCTGGGAGTCAGAATGACCTGTGTTCAAGTCCTGGCTCTGCCACTCGTCTGTCATGTGACCTTGGGCAAGTCACTGAACTTCCATATGCCTCAGTTCCCTCATCTGTAAAATGGGGATTCAGACTCTGAGCCCTATTTGAGACAGGGACTGTATCCAACCTGATTAGCTTGTATCTACCCCAGTGCTTAGAACAGTGCTTCACACATAGTAAATGCTTAACAAATACCACAATTTTTCATTATTATTTGGACTGTGAGCCCCATTGGGACAGGGACTGTGTCCAACCTGATTAACTTGCATCCACCCCAGAGCTTAGAATAGCATTTAACATGTAGTAAGCACTTAAGTATCGTAATTATTATACTGGAAAGTGCCACCTCACTGTATGAGAGAGAGGCCTGCCCAGGGGCAGCTCACTCTTGGGAAGATTGCAGAGCTGCTAAACTTGGCAAGGAGGCACAGAATTTTCTCTTTCCTAGAGAAGTGTCGATGCTTATGTGTCAGAAGCCAAAGAAAGATGGTGAAAGCAAGTATTGGGCAGCCCCCGCTTTCACACTCTCACAGCAGATGAGGAGGAACCGGAGAGGAGTCGAGAGTCGCTAATGAACGTGCCAGCTGCGTACAGAAAACCGGCCAAGGCCGGGCTTCCATTTACTCCACAGGTCCCTAGCCTTAGTCTCCTGCACAGAATGTGCCGCGGAATTGCCCCCACCACCGGCAGATAAAGAAAGCCAGGACTCAGTCAATCAGTCGTATTCATTGAGAGCTTACTGTGTGCGGAGCAGTGTATTAAGTGCTTGGGAGAGTTCAATATAACAATAAACAGAAACATTCCCTGCCCACAGTGATCTTACAGTCTAGAAGGGGGAAGAGACATTACTATAAACAAATAAATGACAGATATGTACCTAAGTGCTGTGGGGCTGGGAGGGGGGATGAATAAAGGGAGCGAGTCAGTGCGACGCAGAAGGGAGTTGAAGAAAAGGCAAAGAGGTCTTAGGGAAGGCCTCTTGGAGATGTGCCTTCATTAAGGCTTTGAAGGAGGGACAATAATTATCTGTCGGATATGAGGGAGGGCATTGCAGGCCAGAGGCCGGTGGTGAGGTAGATTCATTCATTCAATCGTATTTATTGAGCGCTTACTGTGTGCAGAGCACTGTACTAAGCACTTGGGAAGTACAATTTGGCAACATCTAGAGACAGTTCCTACCCATCAACGGGCTCACAGTCAAGAAGGGGGAAACAGACAACAAAACAAAACATGTAGACAGGTAGATGAGGTTGAGGTACAGTGAGAAGGTTAGCACCTCCACCTGGCTGTCCATCCTACACTGCTTTAACCTGCTGAAAAGGCAGGTGTTCCCCAGCATCACTTTCTGACCCAATCGATCAATCAGTGGTATTTATTAAGCACTTATTATGTGTGGAGCACTGTACCAAGCACTTGGGAGAGTATAATACAACAGTCAGCCTTGATGTGGTCTTAGAGTCGATAGGATCCAATAATGATAATAATTATGGTGTTTGTTAAGCTCTTTCTACATATCAAGCACTGTTCTAAACGCTGGGGTGGATACAAGTTAATTAGGTCAGACAAGTCTGGGTGCCTCATGGAACTCACAGTCTAAGTAGGAAGGAGAACAGGTATTGACTCCCTATATTGAATTCCCATATTACATTTGAGGAAACTAAGGCACAGAGCAGTTAAGTGACCTGCTCAAGGTTACACAGCAGGCTCATGGTAGAGACGGATCGGAACCCATGTCCTCTAACTTCCAGGCCCATTCTCTTTCCAGCGTGCTGTTCTTCAGTGACTCCGTATTCAAGTACCTCTCGTTTCTCCTCTCCTTCCCTAAGAATAAGGCTGAAAACTGATCAGCAGCAGTGGACTGGCTATTACCCCTCTGAAGATGACTATCTCCAAATAGGTAGCAGAAGCTAAAAATAATTTCTTCAATGGTAGTCATTGTATTAGTAATAATTATCCCGGTGCTTGTCAAGCATTTACTGTGCTAAATGCTATGTTAGGTATAAGATAATCCAGTGGGATCCATTCCCCATCCCAAATGGAGCTTGTAGTAGTAAATAGTCAGATTTATTGCACACCCATTTGGTGCGACACTTGGGAAGTACATAATAAAAAAGGGACATGTTCCCTGACAACAAAGAGCTTTCACTCCAGTGAGGGATGAAAACATACCAGATTGCTTTCTCACTTGGCAGTGTTTCCTAGTAGATAGAGCATGGGCCTGGGAATCAGAAGGACTTCTGAAATCCTTCATCTACATCCTTCAAATCTACATCTCTGCCCCTGCTCTCTCTCCCTCCCTTCAGGCTCGTGTCTCCTCCTGCCTTCAAGACATCTCCATCTGGATGTCTGCCTGCCATCTAAAACTCAATATGTCCAAGACTGAACTCCTTATCTTCCCTCCCAAACCCTGCCCTCTCCCTGACTTTCCCATCACTGTTGACGGCACTACCATCCTTCCTGTCTCATAAGCCCACAACCTTGGTGTCGTCCTCGACTCTGCTCTCTCTTTCACCCCTCACATCCAATCCATCACCAAAACCTGCCGGTCTCACCTCTGCAATATTGCCAAGATCCACCCTTTCCTCTCCATCCAAACTGCTACCCTGCTCGTTCAATCTCTCATCCTATCCCGACTGGATTACTGCATCAGCGTCCTCTCTGATCTCCCATCCTCCTGTCTCTCCCCACTTCAATCTATACTTCATGCCGCTGTCCGGATCATCTTTGTGCAGAAACGCTCTGGGCACGTTACTCCCTTCCTCAAAAATCTCCAGTGGCTACCAAACAACCTTCACATCAGGCAAAAACTCCTCACTCTCGGCTTCAAGGCTCTCCATCACCTCACCCCCTCCTACCTCACCTCCCTTCTTTCCTTCTACAGCCCGGCCCGCACCCGCCACTCCTCTGCCGCTAACCTCCTCACTGTGCCTCGTTCTCGCCTGTCCCACTGTTGACCCCAGGCCCACGTCCTCCCCCTGGCCTGGAATGCCCTCCCTCCACACATTTGCCAAGCTAGCTCTCTTCCTCCCTTCAAAGCCCTACTGAGAGCTCACCTCCTCCAGGAGGCCTTCCCAGACTGAGCCCCCTCCTTCCTCTCCCCCTCCTCCCCCTCCCCATCCCCCCTGCCTTACCTCCTTCCCCTCCCCACAGCACCTGTATATATGTTTGTACAGATTTATTACTCTATTTTACTTATACATATTTACCGTACTATTTATTTTATTTTGTTACTAAGTTTTGTTTTGTTGTCCGTCTCCCCCTTCTAGACTGTGAGCCCGCTGTTGGGTAGGGACCGTCTCTATATGTTGCCAACTTGGACTTCCCTAGCACTTAGTACAGTGCTCTGCACACAGTAAGCGCTCAATAAATGCGATTGAATGAATGAATGACTTGGATTCCAATCTTAGCTTGCCTGCTTGTCTGCCGTGTGACCTTGGGCAAGTCACTTAACTTCTCTTGGCCTCAGTTCCCTCATCTGTAAAATAGGGACTAAGGCTGTGAGTCCTATGTGGGACAAGGACTGTGTCCAACCCAATTATCTTGTATTCACCCCAGTGTTTAGAACAGTGCCTAGCACATAGTAAGTGCTTAACAAATACCAAAATGATTTCTCCTACACATAACCAGGAAGGAGACCTGTTTTTTCTGCAGTATAGGAAAAATAAGTGCATACAGAGAAGATCTTCAGCTAGACACTTATCACAAGAGAAACATTTATGATTCCTTTGGTAGAGAATGAGCGGTTCATTATGATGTGCCACTACTGTTAACCTTTGCAAATAAGTCTAATTATCCCAGATTAATGAACAGAGCTTAGACACAACTAAAGAGGCTTCGCTGAGGTTTTTTCATTTCGGCATTTCATTATCTTCATATGCTCTGCTACTCCCGATGAACAGCGTTCAACTTTTACTTATTTATTTTTCTGCTGGGCTCTGGGAAATGGCCCTTTCCACACCTGGGCAGTGGTGAAACATGGAGATTCTCCTCCAGAAAATGTTAAGAAGCTTGGCAAGTGAGCTGGGTGCTACTGAACTGATTCCTGATAAACCGTAAGACATAGAAAGTAAGATGGGTTCATTGGTTCACAGGGAATGAAGATCTAGGTGGTCACCATGGAAACAAGCTCCGGTTTGGGGGAATTTCTCAAGTGATGGTGAAATATCCAGGAAAAATCAATTTTCTTGTTCAAGAGACGTATTAAGCTGTGTCTGCATTAGGGTAAGTTACCATGATGAAAATTCCATTTTAATGGGATTTGTTTTATATAAACCCTGCTTAAAAGTCTCATCCAGATGTGACCCTGGTCACCTCAACTAACGTGGATCAGGCTCATAGGAATTCTGTTAGAGAAAAGCTCTTGAACTGGTCGGTTCAGAGCTAGCTACCTTCCCCTAAGCATGAGTGTACCTCCCCACCCCCCACCACCTTTCCAGCTCATTCTTTGGATATGGTGACCCCCCGGAGGATGCTGTGTTGGACGTAGAAAGCAGCTGTGGACGTAGAAAGCGGGGCTCTGGATTGGGAGATGTCAGGGGTGTTAAGGAAAATCTTTAGTCCAATGCTCAAAGCAAGGTACATTAATAAATGATTAGATTTGCAAATTATGTCAGTAGAGATTGCTGTCATAGCATTAATGAAATAAATAATGAAACATTTCTAATGTTTCTGGCTCATTTTCAGCCCCAACTGTTCAGCTGCCTTTGTCTGAGTGTCATTATTCACATCCTCTCCATCAAGGCTGCAGATTGAGAGAGAGAGAGAGAGAGACAGAGAGAGAGAGAGAGAGAGAGAGAGATCCTTCATATGTCTAACAACTGCTTTCCGCTTTCAGCTGTAGAGCTCACGTCTCTTTCTTGTTCTAAGTCTGAAGGTTCCCCCATCATAATTTCCAATGCGGCAGCCCATTCGGGGGGAAGCCACATGGAGGAAATTAGAATTCGTTCCTACATCCAACAGAGACTGTTGAATTTAGAGCACTTAGTGGTGGGGGTGAGGGAGGGAGAGAGAGGGCATCTATGCAAGGTCACAGGAAGCATTAAAAAGTGAATTCAAATGGCTGTGGCATAGATGTTTCATGGCACAGGGCTCAGAATATTTCCTAATGATTTCTGGCTAAGGTCTTACCAATTTCCAAAGCCCTCTGAGCAGTTCCAGAAGCAGGCTTAGAGATCTGATGCCTATCTTTCCAAGACCCTTTCATTCCCTTCAGTGATAGGAAGTTTCACATTTGTGCTTGGAGCTCTGAGCTACCATTTAAAATTTTTTTTAATGTTATTTGTTAAGCATTTACTATATGCCAGGCACTGCACTAAGGGTTGGAGTAGATACAAGCTAATCAGGCTGGACAGAGTCTTTATCCCACATGGGGCTCACAGTCTTAATCCCCATTTTACCGATGAGGGAACTGAGGTATGGAGAAGTTAAGTGACTTGCCCAAGGTCGTACAGCAGACAAGTGGCAGAGCTGGCATTGGAACCCAGATCCTTCTGATTCCCAAGCCCGTGCTCTACCCACTAGGCCATGCTGCTCCTCAGGTAACCTTTCAATTAACCTTTCTGAGTTAAGTACAGTTCCGCAACTAAAAGGCAGCTGCTCAGAAAATCGGGGTTTCTTAGAAATCTCCTTACGGTCATTGGGATGTGAAAACTGAGAAGCAGCATAGCTTAGTGGAATGAGCATGGACTCACGAGTCAGAGGACTTGGGTTCTAATCCTGAATCCTCCAGTTGTCTGCTGCGGCTTGGGCAAGCCAGTGAACTTCTCTGTGCCTTAGTTACCACATCTCTAAAATGGGGATTAAGACTGTGAGCCCTATGTAGGACAAGCTGGTTACCTTGTATCTACCCCAGTGCTTAGAACAGTGCTTGGCACATAGTAAGTGCTTAACAAATGCCTTTATTATTTAAACTGGAATCTCCTCATCTTCTTTTCCCTGTGAGGCTACAGCCTTGCTGGACTGAGTCGTGGATCCAGGCAGAAACCTAAGTGGGTCAGGCCCCAGGCTGTGGGCTCTGTTGGGCTGGACAACAAAATGGCAGGCTTGAGGGTGGACAAGCACTCAGGCTGGCTCTCGTGCCCCCCATTCTGACCTGCCCTGCCTGGCAGTGGCTCCCACTAGCAGAGCCTTTGGCAAGTTTGATTTGGCCCTTGGATTGCCGGCCCCATCTCCCAAAAGTCCTCTGGGATATCCATCATGGCTGCCTTGTCGAAGCTGAGCCCACACAGAGCTCCATGTGGGCATTGTGACAATCACTTAGTAAATTAATAATAATAATAATGATGATGACGATGGCATTTGTTAAGTGCTTACTATGTGCAAAGCACTGTTCTAAGTGCTGCTGAGAATACAAAGTGATCAGGTTGCCCCATATGGGACTCACAGTTTTAATCCCCATTTTACAGATGAGGGAACTGAGGCACAGAGAAGTGAAGTGTGACTTGCCCAAAGTCACACAGCTGACAATTGGCAGAGCCGGGATTTGAACCAGGACCTCTGACTCCCAAGCCCATGCTCTTTCCATTGAGCCACACTGCTTCTCGTGCTTCTTCTTGGTTTCATAACCAGTTCTATTGGTTATGAAATGTAGAACCATCCTTTCTTCCCTAAGGACTTGAAGTTAAAATCCCCATGCCATGTGGTTGGTGTGGCAAAAAGTAAAAAAAGTTTGAGCTAAAAATTGAACTTTAAAAATTTCTCCTTTGCTCCCTTGGACTGTGAACCCCTTTTAGTACAGGAACTGTGTCTGATCTGATTGCCTCGTATCTTCCTCAGGGCTTAGCACAGTGCTTGGCACATATCATCATTATATTTATCCCTAGTCATGTCCTCAGAGTATACACCCAAACGTGATCCAAAGAGCTACTCCTGATGATTCAGCACCTAGAACGGTGCTTGACACATAGTAAGTGCTTAACAAATACCACAATTATTATAATCATTATGATGAGCCACCTACAGAGTGTAGCGCAACAAGGATATTGAGAACACTGCATTACCAGGATACAAGTTAAAATAAAGCGAGACAAAATGGAAACTTTAATTCAAGCCATTGAAATTCTTGTTGAGTCTGAAGAATACCCACCTAAAAGCCAAGTTTTAAATAAACAGCACTGCTTACTCTGCGAGGTCCATGAGGGCCAGGGACTGTGTTAAATTCCCACCTGCGTATTTTCCCAGCTCTTAGTACAGCACTCATAAAAAAATGCAATTACTACTGGGTGGTAAGACTGAAACTTTTAACTCGGTGGAGGAAATGGGGCCATGAAGTAAACGATTTTGAGTGGTGATCATTTATTAATATTTTCCCTGAGATTGTGACTCAGTTGAAACTGTGCAAAGATCTCCCTTGGGGGCTCAGCCTGATCTTTAGGCTTTCAAGGTTGGAGAAGAAGGATAAAATGAATTCTTGGTTGGTTTTGTTCAAGGAAGTGCAAATACTCTTAAATACTTGTATGTCAATCTCCCCCATTAGAGTATAAGCTCTTTGTGGGCAAGGAATGCTTGCTTTGTTCTTTCAAAACATTTAGTAGAATGCACTGCACCCAGTGGGGGCTAAATAATTGTTGCCACTCCTACTACTATTTCAGTTGTATTTTTTGAGTGCTTACTTTGTGCAGAGCATTGTACTAAGCGCTTGGGAAAGTACACTATAACAGTAAACAGTGACATTACTTTTATTATGACTCCTCCTCCTCCTCCTATGTCTATTACTGCCACTGTCCATCAATGGTAATGAGCACTTACTGCATATACAGCATGATACTAAGTCCTTAGGAGAGTACAATCAATCTATCAATCACTGGTATTTATTGAACCCTTACTTTGTGCAGAGCCCTGAACTAAGCACTTGGGAGAGTACTGTACAACAGAGTTGGTAGCCATGTTCCCTGTCCACAACGAGCTTACTGTCTAGAGGAGGAGACAGACATTACCATAAATAAAGTGAATTATGGATAGGCAAGTAAGTGCTGTGGGGTTGGAGTTAGGGTGAATATCAAGTGCTTAAAAGGTATAGATGCAAGTGCAAATGCACTGGATTTGGGGCCTTCAAGGAAAACATTTCCCTCATTTGGAATATGATACTAGGCCATGACTCTAGAGTGCAACCAAAATAATAATAATAATAATAATTATGGTATTTGTTAAGTGCTTACCATGTGTCAGGCACTGTTCTAAGCGCTGGGGTAGATACGAGGTAGTCAGGTTGTCCCACACGGGGCTCACAGTCTTAATCCTCATTTTACAGATGAGGTAACTGAGGCTCAGAGAAGTCAAGTGACTTGCCCAAGATTGCACAGCAGACAAGTGGTGTAGCCAGGATTAGAACCCATGACCGTCTGACTCTCAGGCCTGTGCTCTATCCATTATGCCACTTTGCAAAGTTATTTGTTGAAGAGACTGTTCCGACTCTCCCCTCAAACTGATTTCTGGAAAGAGGGGTAACCATAGATGTTGAGTTAAATAGCAGAGCTCTTAAACAAACAAACAAAAACCCAACAAAAAAAGGCAATCCCTAGATGATCCATTTAAATCAAAGTCCGACAGCTGGTCTCGAGTTGGCTGTTGCTATGGGTTACCTCAGGGCACATGGCAACGTTGGTCTGAATCGTCACATCCTCCTCTGAGATACTCTCTCTCTCTCTCTCACTCTCTCTAAAGATGACCTTTCCTTTCTTTTCTCTCTACTAGGGTAGTGCTGTAGATGCTAACGATTTCTTTTTTCCTTGAAAGAGAGAAATGATGCCCTAAAAATTCACTAATGTATCTGTGGCCTTTGATGCTTTTTTAGGTCTGGCTTTTGCTCTGGGGGCCCCATCAGTTCTCATTGACCCCAACACAACAGTCTAGTTGTGGTTCCCTCTCATGACACCACAAGAGTGCATCGTCCACAGCGAGCCTGGGATCCAAAGTTTTTTATCTTCTTTCAAAAATAATTGTGGTGTGTGTTAAGCTCTTACTGTATGCCAAGCACTGTACTATAATGCTGGGATAGATACAAGGTAATCAAGTCCCACGTGGGGCTCACAGTCTAGGTAGGAGGGTGAATAAGTACTGACTCCCCATTTTGCAGATGAGGGAACTGAGGCTCAGAGAAATTAAGTGACTTGCCCAAGGTCACATAGTAGGCAAGTGGCGGAGCCAGGATTAAAACCCATGGATTAAAACTCCGACTCCCAGGCCTGTAGTCTTTCTACTACTGCTAATAATAATTGTGGTATTTGTTAAGTGTCAACTTTGTGCCAGGCACTGTACTAATTGCTGGGGTAAATACAAGCAAATTGGGTTGGACACAGTCGCTGTCCCAAGTGGGGCTCACAGTCTCAATCCCCATTTTACAGACAAGGAAACTGAGGCTCAGAGGAGTGAAGCAATTTGCTCCAAGTCACCAGCATACAAGTGGCAGAACCAGAATTCCTTCTTAAAAAGTACAACACGCTCTCCATTTTAGAGTTAATTTAATTTTTCCTTAATCCTCCTGCTACCCTGTCAGTAACTTTTATACCTTCCTTTTAGACAAGACTCAGAATTTCTTTCCCCCACCTGCCTTCTTTCCTTATAGAAATGTTCAGGAATCTATTAGAATGCCAATTTCGACACCTACTTTTACGTTTTGAGAAATGATTGCCAGATGGGATGTATTCCTCAGGAATACCCTGCCCATAGCAAACAGAAATGTAAAACATGGACATTAAATCGAAACGTTGCAGGATGTTCGGCGTAATGGTTCTAACAACTTAAACTGTCAAAAATCAAGAAAAGTATTTGCTTTTACATAAAGCAGGTAATTTATGTGAAGCACTCTAAGCTCTTTAGAAGAAAGACGGTATGATTTTTTTCAGGTTCCATGTTATTTAAGTACCGGTGTCTTTATTGATATTGCCTGACAGGTTTTTTTTTTTGATGCTGTGGGTTATGGCTTCATTAAAAAAATAATTTGATCTCTATCACATTTATTTTCCTCTATTCTTCTTTTCCAGAAGTCAATCACTTGCACGGTAGAAGGAGATGGTCAGGTATTTATTTTAGCTTTACAGGTAATCGAGAAAGAAAGGAAATTCATTGAAGATTTCAGAGAAATTTCAGGTTCATTGAAGAATTCAAAGAAGCAGCGTGGCCTGTTGGATAGAGCATGAGCCTGGACAGAAGGACCTGGGTTCCAATCCTGACTCCACCACATGTCTGCTGTGAGACCTTAGGCAAGTCACTTCATTTCTCTGGGCCTCAGTTACCTCATCTGTAATATGGAAATTAAGACTGTGAGCCCCTTGTGGGAGAGGGACTGTGCCCAATCCGATTTGCTTGTATCCACCCCAGCACTTAGTACAGTGCCTGGCATATAGGAGGTGCTGAACAAATGCCACGGTATTAAGACAAAATTCCAGGCACTAAAATCAGTTCCTTAGTAGAGATTCTCAGTTCAAAGTCACAGGAACAAGACTCATCCATCTTCCTTGATGGGAGACATTGTCATCATCAACACTATCCTCTTCCTCCCCTTCTTTCTCCTCTTCCTTTGAAAAATGTATATGAACTGAATCTATAGCAAAGAGCAAACCTGTGAGGTTTTTAAAAGCCTTGTCCTTGATCTTTCAATCAATCAGTTAATCAGTCAATGAGTGATATTAATTGAGCACTCGCTAGAGCGGAACATTGGTCTAAGCAACTTGGGAGAGAAAATGTAAAATAGTTGGTAGACATGATTCCTGCCCTTAAGGGGTTTACAGTCTAGAGGGGGAGACAGATGTTAGAATAAATTATAGTGGAAATGGCAGAGGGTAAGGGTATTTCCATAAGTGCTGAGGGCTGTGTGTGAATATGGGCCGAGAGTGTATCTACCAACTCTGTTATATTGTACTCTCTCAAGTGCTTAGTACAGTCCTCTGCACTCAGTAAGTGCTCAATACATATGATTGATTGATTGACTTTCAAGCCCTTCAGAGGTACAGATCCAAGTGCATAGGTAGTACAGAAGGGTACGCAGAAAAATTAAGGGCTTAGTCTGGGAAGGCTTCAGGCTTCTTGGAGTAGATGTGATTTTGGAGGGTTCTGAAGGTGAGGAAAGTGGCAGTCTTGCAGATATGTAAGATGGGAGGGGGTTTCAGGCCAGAGAGGGAGGATATGGGCAAGGGGTTGGTGGTGGAATGAGGAGATTGAGGTGCGGTGAATAGGTTGGCATTGAAGGAGTAAGATGGTATGGGCTAGGTGGTACTAGGAGATCAGTGAGATAAGGTAGGAGACAGATGATCGAATGCCTTAAGGCTGATTGTATTCATTCATTCATTCAATCATATTTACTGAGCGCTTACCGTGTGCAGAGCACTATACTAAGCACTTGGGAAGTACAAGTTGGCAACATATAGAGACGGTCCCTACCCAACAATGGGCTCACAGTCTAGAAGGGGGAGACAGACAACAAAACAAAACATGTGGACAGGTGTCAAGTCATCAGACAAATAGAAATAAAGCCAGATGCACATCATTAACAAAATAAATAGAATAGTAAATATGTACAAGTAAAATAAATAGAGTAATAAATCTGTACAAACATATATACAGGTGCTATGGGGAGGGGAAGGAGGTAAGGCGGGGGGATGGGGAGGAGGAGAGGAAAAAGAGGGCTCAGTCCGGGAAGGCCTCCTGGAGGAGGTGAGCTCTCAGTAGGGCTTTGAAAGGAGGAAATGAGCTAGCTTGGCGGTTGTGCAGAGGGAGGGCATTCCAGGCCAGGGGGAGGACGTGGGCCGGGGGTCGACAACAGGATGGGCGAGAATGAGGTACAGTGAGAAGGTTAGCGGCAGAGGAGTGGAGAGTGTGGGCTGTTTCTGTTCGATGAGGAGGTGGATGGGCAACCACTGGAGGTTTTTGAGTTGTGGAGAGATACGGACTGACCTTTTTTAGAAAAATAATCTAGGCAGTAGAATGCAATAAGGCCTGATGTGGGGAGAGACTGAGGCAGGACGGTCAGCAAGGAGGTAGTAGTCGAGGTGAGATAGGATAAGTGCTTGGAACGACATGGTAATAATAATAATGATGATGATGGTATTTGCTAAGCACTTACTATGTGCAAAGCACTGTTCTAAGCGCTGGGAGGATACAAGGTGATCAAGTTGCCCCTATGATCCCGTCAGAGGCTCATAGTCTTAATCCCCATTTTACAGATGAGGTAACTGAGGCACAGAGAAGTTAAGTGACTTGCCCAAAGTCACACAGCTGACAAGTGGTGGAGCCGGGATTAGAACCCATGACCTCTTCCTCCCAAGCCAGTGCTCTTTCCAGTGACCCATGCTGCTTCTCTGGTAGCAGTTTGGTTGGAGAGGATTGGACAGATTCTAGAGGTGTTGTGAAGATAGAACTCTCTCCCCGGCAAGTTGTGCCCAGAACAAGTAAACTGGATCTCCAAACCATGGCTGGCTGCCTTCTCGGAAACTTTGTCCATTCTCACATGCATCCTGGTCCAACTAGTCGAATAGCAACTTTGTGTGTCAATAGAGGAACGTCTGGTTTAATTACAAATGACGAAGCCCCATGTGGTGTCACCAGTCCAGGAGGAAAGTATATAATTTTTTTCTCATTGCTTTATTTATCTTCTACCCAAATATAAGGGGAATCCATTTGGAAATTTTAAAATAGACTTCTAGAGGGTTGGCTCCATGTGCTTTCAGCATTACCTGGTGAATTTTAAAAATGAGACAGTGACACAGCAAGCATCTTTCTGAGAAATGAATTGAAGATTGTGCCCTTCAAAACTCAGAGCCTTCGAGGTGGTAAAGGAATAGTGCTTTTGCCTGAGTTAAGAATGCACTCAAATACACGATTTGACTGGATTTGAGGTCATTTCCTCGCCGCACTGCCAAAGCGGTGTAGATAAAGGGAACTTCTGAATACCCAACTCTGTAGTTGGCAAAGTTTTAAGTGATCTCTCTAATTAATCCCGGCATTTGTCACTCCCTTCAGTCAGCTAATGTAAAAGGAAATGTATAGCACAAAAGAAGTCTCAGTTTCTTCATGACAACTGACGGGACACTTGAAACAGCAGGAAACAAAACCAACGTTATGTATGCACAGGTATGTAATCTTCCCATCCATCTTCCATTCACTCACTTTTTCTCTAATGCCGACTCATTTTTAAAGGACGAGTAAGTTAGTAAATTGCTCTTAGCATATTACCCGGGGGTTGAATGCTGTTGAGTGAGTATGAAATGAAGATAATGAGGTTTTCTTAAAATAGCCTGGCCAAGGCAAGTGGTGGTATGTACAAAAATTAATTTAAAAGAGTAAACTCTTCTTTTTCTAATTATTATTATATTTGAGTACTTACTATGTGCCAAACACTGTACTGAAACACTGTGGAAAGCACAAGATAATCCAGGTGGCCACAATCCCTATCCCTCGTGGGGCTCACTGTCTACAGGAAGGTTTTAGGGTGCTTGACCACACCTATGTTTAAATAAGGTTAAAAATAAATAGTCAGGAAACAAATACGGAGATAGTTTCAAATGGCTAGTCATTTTAAATCCCCCAAATACTCCTCTTATAAATTCACCCATTGCAAAGCAAATTGTTTAATGGCTAGAGGAACATTTAATCCAATATGGCCAGTTTAAAGTTAACATTTTGTATTCAGCATGATTTATGGTCCCACATTGTACTTCAATTACTACAAGCTACTTTTCCGTAATAAAAGATGGCAATAATAGTCACATTAAGTCAATAAAAAGCATATTCAAAGTGTGATGTATAAGTGCCATTATTATGGTATAATTTGATCACATCATACAATGAATTATCAACAACAATAAGAGGAAAGTTCTAAACCACAGAGTATTTTTTTCCTCTCTATACACAGGGCTTTGGCATATAACCATTGGTATTAATAGGAGTCAAATAAAAATCCTCACGCTTTACTGTAAAGGGAGAGTACTGCTCATAAATCCCAAAATTCGCCTTTTCTACGATGCTGCAGCTCTGGTTACTGATGGCAGGCTATTGGTTGATCCACTCACATCAAGCAGAAATTCCTTACCGGATCTCTCCATCCTACATATGGGCTCTCTTCATCTGTTATTCCCCAATTTCACCCTCTTTGCTCCTCCCAAAATCACCTTCTAACTATCTGTTTATGCTGTATCTACCCTAATTCTTATACCCTGCTTGGTACAGAGTCAGCACTTAACAAATACCAAAATTATTACTGTGATTATACTTTTCCCTAGATTCACTGCTGTTTCCCCAGTCTGGAATTCACTCTTTTTTCACACATACTAACTTTTCTCTCCCTCCTCACGAGTACAGTTTTGGTGTTTCAGTAGAATAGGTAGAGTAATAATGTAGTAAACCAGAGGAATGATTTATGTAGGCTTTGGTCGGCTGTAACCGAGAGAGGGAAATGGAGCTATAGTGGAATTGATTCAATTTAGAAGAAATATTCCAAACGAATATGTTATGGAAATTCTTCCTGGTGAGAGACAATGTTGGGAACATACAAGTTATAAAGATTGACTGCATTCTGGCAAGATTCCTAGGGAGTGAAGGGTAGGAGATTGATATTCTCCAGCTTCACTCCTCTAATGCCAACCTATTCACTCTACCTCAGTCTCATTTATCTTGCCGCTGACCCCTTGCTTATATCCTTCCTCTGGCTTGGAACCCTTGTCCCTTTCATTTATGACAGACCACCACCCTCCACACCTTCAAAGCTCTATTAAAATTGCATCTCCTCTAAGAGGTCTTCCCCCACTAAGCCCTCACTTCCCCTACTCCCTCTCCCATCTATATCGCCTTAGGCTCTTGGCTCTGTGCCCTTTAAGAACTTGATATTCACCCCATTCTCAGCCCCACAGAACTCACATACATACCCATAATAATGATGGTGGTATTTGTTCAGCGTTTACTATGTGCCGAGCATGGTGCTACGTGACGGGGCAGAGACAAGATCATCAGGTCCCACATGGGGCTCTCACGTGAAGTAGGAGGGAAAACAGGATTCATAATTCAGTTCCAAAATTCATTTTAATGTCTGTCTTCCCTTCCTTGTGGACAGGGAACATGTCTACCAACTCTGTTGAATTGTATTCCTCCAAGTGCTTAGTAGAGTGCTCTGCACACTCAATAAATACCATTGATTGATTGGTTAATATGACGAGAAGGATACCTGCTAACGGTACTCCTTTCTGTAATAAAACCTTAGCAGTGTGGCTGGGGAAGGGGCGGGGGGAATCACTGTAGTCTAAACCACCTCTGGGCCTACTTTCGACTGCAAGGTCATCGTGGTCAGAGAATGTGTCAGTCTGTTGTTGTTTTGTACTCTCCCAAGCATTTGGTACAGTGCTCTGCACACAGTAAGTGCTCAATAAATATGGTTGATTAAATGAATGAATGAATACTTGAAAGTCCAGTGGGGTCACTTCATGGAAGGACTGATGAGACATCCAGCCAGCTGTTCCTGGTGGTCAGCAGCATGGATTCATTTCTCATTTCATAAAAAATCAGCAAACATGTTTGCTCTATGATAAAACATGGTTATTTAATCATCCCACTTCCTTCCCTCCCTCTCCTAATAATAATAATAACAATAACAGTAATAATTGTGGTATTTGTTAAGGACTTACTATGTGCCAATCACTGTTCTAAGCCCTGGGGTAAATGCAAGGTAATCAGATTGTCCCATGGGGGGCTCTCAGTCTCAATCCCCATTTTATAAACAAGGTAACTGAGGGTCAGAAAAAGCTAAGTGACTTGTCCAAGGTCACACACAGCAGACAAGTGGCAGAACCGGGATTAGAACCCACGACGTCTGACTCCCAAGCCCGTGCTCTTTCCACTAGGCCATACTGCTCCTATAATAATAATGATGGTACTTGTTAAGCACTTACTATGTGCCAAGCAGTGTCCTAAGCATTGGGGTAGATACAAGGTTATTAGGTTGTCCCACTTAGGAGTCTTAATCTCCATTTTACAGATGAGGTAACTGAGGCACAGAGAAGTTAAGTTACTTGACCAAAGTCACACACAGTAGACAAGTGGCAGAGCTAGGATTAGAACCCACGACCTCTGACTCCCAAGCCTGGGCTCTTTCCACTAAACCACACTGCTTTTCCTCTTGCCCTTGATCTGACCCTCTCCTTCCCAGCGCTCCTTGACATCACCGGGAGAAGGCAATGGGGACAAAAAGTACCAAATTTGACTTTGGCTAAGGATTAGGAAGGCCGTGTTTACAGCCTTGGAGAAATTGGCATTCGGGGAGTGACGACCTATAAATGTATTCCTGTTCCCTGGGAATCACTGTAATGGGTTTCGCAGTCAAAATTACTATTATTCTTACTTTGCATCGTTTGTACTGAAATGTTATCTGCCCCTCAGTTCACAGTTTTACAAGACAAAATCGCAGAAGGCTTTTAAAATGTGTGAACTTTACTGCCGTACGGCAGAGCAGTATAAACTGAAAGGCCCAGTCTGGACACCATCTTGTAGTCTTTGTAGAAGCAAAATTAAAAGCTCTTATACTGGCTTCAGGCTTACGGCAGACCTGGGCTGCAGTAAAGCACTAATGCAGCCATCGTTGGAATGCCAAGAGGTACCCTGCTGGGGTAACAGCTGTCATTCCTTGCCAAACTAACATAACTGTAAGGATTATGGGCCAGTAAAAATGATGCTACTGTTCTCTTTGGGTTACAAGATGGGTACCAGGACGCATTAGAAAGCAATTATCTTGTTTCGTGCTTAAATATCATGCTTGTCAAAATGGCTGGTTATTATGGAGAAAGGTGGACGTATCTGTAAGTAATGATCTGGCTTTTGGGTTTGAAGATGGGGTTATTGATAGTGAGAGTGTGTGTGTGTGTGTGTGTGTTTTGGTGGGTGGGGGAGCGTTTACTGGGGGGCGACTGAATAGGCAGCCCCTTACTGGGCACCTGGAAAAGTCAACCTTTGTTGAGCTGTTGTTATTTGATTTTTAATCTGGGCTCTCTGTATCATAACAACAACAGTAATAATAATTGTGGTATTTGTTAAGCATTAAGCCAAGCACCGTTCCAAGGGCTGGGGTAGATACAAGCTAATGAGGTTGGACACAGTCCCTGTCCCACATGGGACTCATAGTCTTAATCCCCACTTTACAGATGAGGTAACTGAGGCACAGAGAAGTTAAGTGACTAGCCCAAGGTCACACAATAGACAAGTGGTGGAGCCGGGATTAGAACCCTCATTCTCTGACTCCCAAGACTGTGCTCTTTCATTCAATCATATTTATTGAGCACGTACTGTGTGCAGAGCACTGTACTAAGCGCTTGGGAAGTACAAGTTGGCAACATATAGAGACGGTCCCTACCCAACAGTGGGCTCACAGTCTAGAAGACAGTAATGGCATTTATTAAGCGCTTACTATGTGCAAAGCACTGTTCTACGCTCTGGGGAGGTTACAAGGTGATCAGGTTTTCCCACGGGGGGCTCACAGTCCTCATCCCCATTTTACAGATGAGGGAACTGAGGCCCAGAGAAGTGAAGTGATTTGCCCAAAGTCACTCAGCTGATTGTTGGTGGAGCCGGGATTTGAACCCATGACCTCTGACTCCAAAGTCCGGGCTCTTTCCACTGGGCCACGCTACTTGCTCTTGCCACTCAATCATGCTGTTCTCCTCCAGGTCTCCGCTCCACACTCCAGCCCCATTGATCATCAACTGTTGTTCCTCAGCTGTCCACAGCTTTGCCACATCAATCAATCAATCAATCAATCACTCAACCAACAACATTTATGGACGACTCACTATGTCTAGAGCACTGCAGTAAGCACTTGGGACAGTACCATGCAACAAAGCTAGTGGACACAAGTCCTCTTTACAGCGAGCTTAAAGTTTAGAGGGGAAGACAAACACATCACCAGAGGATGCTCTTCCTTGGGCCTTAAAAGTGTTTCATCAATCAATCAATAGTATGTATCGGGAGCTCACTCTGTGCGAAACACCATAGTAAGCACTTGAGAGAGTGCAAACAACAGAACGAGTTGTCACAACCCTCGCCTTCAGGGAGTTTGAAATTTAGATTCTTCTGCCTTCCCCAATGACAGTCTCCTCCTCCATGTTAACTTCCCCACAGAACCATTTGACTAGCCGGCTGTCATCCAATTCTCCTTGTATAGGACACCTGGAAAATAACTAAGCTGTTGGGATTTTATGCAACCTCTTTTATTCATTAATTCAATCATATTTATTGAGTGCTTCCTGTGTGCAGAGCACTGTACAATAGAACAATGAACAATAGACACGTTCCCTGCCTACTAGGAGCCTACAGTCTAGAGGCAGTACAGACTAGAGGGATGCTGCGCCTTCCTAACTTCAGACTTGTTTCTACACTTCAAATGTTTTCAGCCCCTGTTTCTTTGTTTCTGGGGATGTGGGAATGTAGGTTTATCTCTCCGCAACCTGAAGGAATGGGCTCTGGCACAGAAAGCAATGTGCTGGACATCAGGATTTACATTTCCTTTCCATTTGGTTAGTATGTTGCTTTCTGTGCACTCCTTAAACTCAGACAATTGACCTAAACCCAGGCATATTTGCACAATGGAGAAGGGTAATGATAACTCCATTTACTAAAGCATCTTCAAAATTCTCAGATTTGTTATCCAGGGGCTTGATTATTAATATGAATAAATATTCATTAGGGAAGCAGCATGGCTCAGTGGAAATAGCATGGGCTTGGGAGCCAGTCATAGGTTCTAATCCCAGCTCTGCCACTTGTCAGCTGTGTGACTTTGGTCAAGTCACTTAACTTTTCTGTGCCTCAGTTACCTCATCTGTAAAATGGGGATTAAGATTGGGATCACCATGTGGGACAACCTGATTACCTTGTATGCCCCCCATGCTTAGAACAGTGCTTGGCACATAGTAAGTGCTTAATAAATGCCATTATTGTTATTATTATTATTATTATTATTATTATTATATCTATCTTTTAAGGGTGCCATTAGATGCTCAGAGGTGCAGGAATAACATTCCAAAATTACCAATCTGAAATGTGATCATTCTTAAAGCAACATGCAATTCGAATAACAAGGTCCTTGGAGACAGGATCCTGTTCTCCCTGGCAGCGTGAATTCTCCTAAATTGTATCCTAAAACTCAAATAAGAACTCACCCAAATTCTCTGCTACTGCTGCTCATAGGTTTTCTAGCACAGATGGTGCTTAAGCACTTTAGAATCCCAGCAGGATGGAGTAAAAAGCCTTAATGTACAATTTTCTGATTTGGTCTCAGATCTTCGCTTCTGGCGACATTTTCTACATGGACGATTCCTGGAGGGCTCTGCCCTCCTTCCCTCCCCAGAGCGGACTATGCCTGAAGCAAGAAAGAGCAGAGTGGTTGGATTTCAGGACCTCCACACTGATCCTTCCTCAGACCTCAGGGGGAGGATTGAGTGCTTCCCATGGAGAAGAGGATGTCAAGGATGCTTACAAAAGGGGATGCATTTTAAGAGTTTTACTTAGTAGCATCAGATTTCTCCCCCATCACCCATTTATTAAGTATCAGGGCTACCCACCAGAAAACACAGCCAAATTTACTTTTACAGGAACATTCTTTCTGCTGGTGATGCCTGTTTTTCTCCAAATGAAGGAGGAACAGCGAGGCCTGGGAGTCCGAGGACCTGGGTTCTAATCCTGGCTCTGCCACTTACCTTCTGTGTGATCTTAGGCAAGTCGCTTAACTTCTCTGTGCCTCAGTTTCCTCACCTGTAAAATGGGGATTAAATACCTCTTCTCCCGCTTATTTACACTACAAGCCCCATATGGGAGAGAGACCATGTCCAGCCTGATTAACTTTTATCTACCCAGTGCTTAGAACAGTACTTGACACATAGTAAGCACTTAACAGTAATAATAATAGTAATAACAATACTTTCATCTGGAATACTGCACTGTGCATGAAAAGTTCACCTGGTCTGCTCCTCTAGTGAGGCTAATTGGTAAGGCAGGCTATGTTTAGTTCTTCCCCCTTTAGGATGAGCAGGGTGAGGAGTGCTCTGCACACAGTAAGCGCTCAATAAATACGATTGAATGAATGAATGAATGAGTGTGGTGAGCCCACAGCGAGCTGCCTTATTAGTGACTGTTTGTGATCCCACGAACAACAAGAAGGAAGAGCATACATGGAGGCACACACAGAGGAAGCAGCACAGGCATGAAAGAGACTCCCAGAGGCTCATAGGGAGCAGAGGGAAGCAAGTACTGAAGCAAGCATTGAAGCAAGCACTGAAGCTCTTGGAAGCAGAAAGAAGAAGCATCGGCAGAACGGGCTCCCGTGACCAGCAGACTGTTATTGGACCTTGGTGCAGTGGAGTGAGCATGTGTGCATATGTGTCACTCCGTTGCATGTTGGTAAAACTATGTAAAAAGCTTTCCCCAGTAACCTTGGTGATCAGAAGTGTGGTTTGACTTTGCTTTGTGTCACTCAGGCTCCCCCGGTCCAGGAAGGTCCTGGTTGGTATGAACTGGGGGCTTGCGACAAGAAGCAGGGCTGTCTAGTGGATAGAGCACCGGCCTGGTAGTTAAAAGGACTGAATTTGCCACTCGTCTGCTGTTGCTAGGCAAGTCACTTCACTTCTCCATGCCTCAATTCATTCATCTGTCAAGTGGGGATTAAGACTGTGAGCCCAATGTGGGAAAGGTACTGTGTCCAACCCAATTATCTACCCCAGTGCTTAGTACAGTGCCTGGCACATAGTAAGTGCTTAACAAGTACCATTATTATTATTGTTATTTATAAATGAGGTGCTCAGATACCCCGGGCTTCCTTCAGCACCACTCTTTCATTAGTGATTGAATTGGGATTGAGTGTTGCTCATCTTTTATTGTATTCTTCCCTGGGGCTTCATTCAGTGCTTAGCACACAGTAGGAGCTCATTAAATAATGTTGAATGGATGAGCAATATTCTGAGCTATCCAGCTTTAGAGGACTTCTGTTTAGGACTCAAGGAAGAAGCAAGCCACCTTCAGTTGGATACGCACAACTGCTAAATTGCCCCTTCCTGAGGTCAGGGATCAGGTCTACCAACTCCCCTGTCTTACTCTCCTAAGCACTTAGTAGAGTGATCAGCACACACTAAATGCTCAAGCAGCTTGGCTCAGTGGAAAGAGCGTGCGCTTGGGAGCCAGTGGTCAATCAATCAATCAATCAATCAATCAATCGTATTTATTGAGCGCTTACTCTGTGCAGAGCACTATACTAAGCGCTTGGGAAGTACAAATTGGCAACATATAGAGACAGTCCCTACCCAACAGTGGGCTCACAGTCTAAAAGGGGGAGACAGAGAACAAAACCAAACATACTAACAAAATAAAATAAATAGAATTGATATGTACAAGTAAAATAAATAAATAAATAAATAGAGTAAGAGGTGATCGGGTCATGGTCATGGGTTCTAATCCTGTCTCCGCCACTTGTCAGCTGTGTGACTTTGGGCAAGTCACTTAACTTCTCTGTGCCTCAGTTACCTCATCTGTAAAATGGGGATTGAGACTGTGAGCCCCACATGGGACAACCTGATCACCTTGTATCCCCCCAGCACTTTGAACAGTGCTTCACACATAGTGAGCGCTTAACAAGTGCCATTATTATTATTATCATTATACTGTTGATTGATGGATGGGTGGATAGGACTGATTTCTTCTCGTGGGTTCTTGCTCTGTGTGATGAGGCTGAGGCTAGTCTATCATTACTAAATAATAATCGTGTATTTGTTAGGTGTTTACTATGAGCCAAACCCTGTACAAAGGACTTGTATAACAACACAGATCAGAGACAGCCCCTGTCCCTCATGGAGTTCACAGGCTAAGGCAGAGGAGGAATTCTGCTCGGCTCACCTTTTCAGTCTTGATTTACCTCCTGTTCACATTAGGCATCTGAGATAGACACCCATTTAGTCTGGTGCTGATCGTAGGTCATTTACCTAACCTGCAATGAATATTCTCTAGGAAGGAATCGGAGGAAGTAGGAAAATCAAATCAAAGCAAATGTGGGGTGTGACCAACTAGGAGGGAACATGAGAGAAAAGGATCACAAGCACACAGTGAACCCCGAGTAGCACATGGGTCAACAATCTACCGGTGCTCAAAAAGAGAGCATGAATTTGGGTTATGGAAAAGGAGTAGAACAGTTGTTTTCCACATTTTTAGACATGAAAAGTGTAGAGAGGGACCCCTGAAAGGGCTTTTTCTAAAAAAAAAAAAAAGGTATTTGTTAAGTGCTTATTGTGTGCCAGGAACTTTACTAAGCACTGGGGTAGATATAAAATAATCGATTTGGACACAGTTCCTGTCCAACATTGGGTTCACAGTATTAATCCCCATTTTACAGAAGAGGTAATTGAGGCACAGAGAAGTTAAGTGACTTGCTCAAAGTCACATAACTGACAAGTGAAGGAACTGGAATTAGAATCCACGTCCTCTGACTCCCAGGCCTGCTCTCTTTTTACTTGGCAACCCTGCTTTTAATGATTGAACGAGGAGAAAATGGGACTTAGGAGAAAGAAATCAAGATTTTTAGCCTAGAGACAAAAACTTCACATTCATTTTTCAGTCTGCAATAAAGTCCTCTTGAAGTACCTAAAATCTATATACAGTTGTCCCAAATGATACATTCAAAAGGTTAGGCCTTGTCAGTGTGACTACATATTTGAAATTATCCTTAAAAGGTAAACCACTTTAGAATAAAATCCTTATCTACAGTTACTCCCTCTGGATGTTCTGCGGTAAAGCTTCCCCAGAGCATCAGGCAGCTGTAAATATTTTTACGTTTATCTCCCTGCTCAGAGTACACACTCCTTGCAGTCAAGAAATGTACATCATTCTTCTGTTGTACTTTCCCAATCTCTTAATATGGTGCATTGTACCCAATGGATGCAAAGAAAACTCCATGATTCCTCTACTACCTCTTCTACTACTGACCTCTATCTCTACAGAGGGCAGAAGGAAAGAACCACACTGAAATTGCAGCAGTTATAATGTAGGTTAGGTAGCAGGAAGCCATTAGAGCTTTAATACTGGAAAAGATGCTAGACATTGCAGGTTTCCCTGTAAGCGCACGTCCCAGGAGGGCAGATGAATCAACTAACTTGGCAGGGGAAGCAGGACTCTCGCTTCCTGGATGTCACACTTCTTGGGAAGGAGCCATTAAAGGCAGAGAGAGCCAGTTGTTCCATGGTTTCTGGCATTCATGTGCTCAGGGGCATTATGCTACTGTTCAGCTTCCATCTTTCCCATAATCCTCTATTCATTCATTCATTCAATCGCATTTATTGAGCACTTACTGTGTGCAGAGCACTGTACTGGGCGCTTGGGAAGTACAAGTTGGCAACATATAGAGACGCTCCACAGGCATGGAAGGCCCAGGTTCCCTCATGCAGGACATGCCCTCGGCCTTCGGTCACGGTGTTTCCGGATCCTTGAAAATACAGGCCTTCCCTGACTGAACTCTCCGTTCCTCTTCTCCCATTCCCTTCTGCATCGACCTGAATTGCTCCCTTTATTCATTCTCCCTCACACAGCACTTCTGGATACATTCAATTGTATTTAAACTGTGAGCTTGTAGTGGGCAGGGAATGTGCCTGTTTGTTGTTATATTGTATTTTCCCAAGCACTTAGTACAGTGCTTTGCACACAGAAAGTGCTCGATGAATATGACTGAATGAATTTATTGAGCACCTACTGTGTGCAGAGCACTGTACTAAGTGCTTGGGAAAGTACAATACAACAATAAACAATGACCTTCCCTGCCCACAGTGAGTTTATAGTCTTGGCAGGGGGGTGTACATATCTGTAATTTATTTGTTTATACTAGTGTCTCTCTCTCCCTCTAGACTGTAAGCTCGATATGGACAGGGAATGTGTCTGTTATACTGTTATATTGTACTCTCCCAAGCACTTAGTATGGTGCTCTGCACACAGTAAATGCTCAAGAAATACGACTGATGGACTAACTGACTACCAGCAGGTCTGAATGGGGCTTGTGTAAATCTTTGGGTGAGAGGCCCAGAAGGCTGAACAGAGGGAAAGTTAGAAATGTAGAAGGGAGGCAGAGTTGTTAAATGGTACACAAGACCCTTGGAGTGTGTGTGTGTGTGTGTGTGTGTGTGTGTGTGTGTGTGTGTGTGTGTGTGTGTGTGTGTGTGTGTGTGTGTGTGTGTGTGTGTGTGTGTGTGTGTGTGTGTGTGTGATTTTTGTATATGTGAAGCACTTACTACGCTCTGCGGTAGAGACAAGTTCATCAGGTTGAACACAGTCTCTTTCCCAAATGGGGCTCACAATTTTAAGCCCCATTTTCCAGTTGGGGCAACTGAGGCACAAAGAAGTGAAGTTCATTCATTTCATTCATTGAATCATATTTATTGAGCACTTACTGTATGCAGAGCACTGTACTAAGTGCTTGGAAAGTACAGTTCGGCAACAAATAGAGAAAATCCCTACCCAACAACGGACTCACAGTCTGGAAGTGGGGAGACAGACAACAAAACAAAACAAGTAGAAAGGCATCAATAGCATCAGTATAAATTAATAGAATTATAGATATAAACACATCATTAATAAAATAAACTGTGAAGTGACTTGCCTAAAGTCACACAGCAGACACGTGGTGGAGTAGGGCTTAGAACCCAGGTCCTTCTGACTCCCAAGCCTGTGCTCTATCCACTAGGCCAAACTGCTTTTCTGTTGAATACAGAACACCGGGCTGAATGGACCTCTAGACTGTGAGCTTGTTATGGGCAGGGACTGTGTCTGTTGTTGTACTGTACTCAAGCGCTTAGTACAGTACTTTGCACACAGTAAGTGCTCAATAAATACAGTTGAATGAAAGAATAAATGAATGACCACTGGTGTGACCATGAATTGCTATGGCAGGCAGACCCCATGCCAACCATATGTTGATTTTACCTGCTCCCCATTCCCATATGGTGGTTTGTTCCTTTATCGTGCCACTGTGTCAACATTCTTAAAGGTTTGAAGATTTGAGCTTATTGGGAACAGTGATATTGCTCGATGCGATTGACAGCTCTATGAATGCAGCAGGGCTTCTCCCATTTCTTGTCACTTTCCTAGCATCTGTACCCAGTGGGGGCTTAATTAATAAAGACTTACTCGCTCCTCAGCTGTCTGGCACCTTCTGCCTCCATTTCTCAAACAGCAGTGCCACCCTTGTGGGTTACCAGAGGAAATTCTGGCTTCTCTTTTGTAAGCCTTTAAAAATCAAGCAGAAATTCACCCATTTAAGATGGCCGCGCTGTGTTTTTTCCTGCCCGAAACCCAAGGCCTAATCTGGGCAACGAGTCAAAATAATAATAATAATAATAATAATGGCATTTATTAAGAACTTACTATTTACAAAGCACTGTTCTAAGTGCTGGGGAGGTTACAAGGTGGTCAGGTTGTCCCACAGGAGGCTCACAGTCTTAATCCCCATTTTACAGATGAGGTAACTGAGGCACAGAGAAGTTGTGACTTGCCCAAAGTCACACAGCTGACAATTGGTGGAGCCGGGATTTGAACCAATGACCTCTGACTCCAAAGCCCGTGCTCTTTCCACTGAGCCTTTCTAGCCTCAGCATTGTCTCAACTGCAATTCCCAAATGAAGTCTGAATAGCTCCTTGGTATCTGAAATCCTGTTGAATACCACTCAGTGCCCCAGAATTCATGGGTCTGAGAATCAGTTTTCTAATCATGGTTCTGCCACTTGTTTGCTATGTGACTTTGGGTGACTCATTAAATGTCTCTGGGCCTCAGTTTCCTCATCTGTAAAATGGGGATGAAATGCTTATTCTCCCTCTCTCTTAGGCTGGAAACCCCTTGTGGGATAGGGACTTTGTCCAATCTGATTATTTCGTTAGTAACAATCCCAATGCTTAGGACAGTGGTATGACACGTAGTAAGCATTTAACAAATATTATCATTATTTTTATTACGATTGCTATTTTTCTGTCCACAATGGTGCAGATCCATCCTACACACTAAATGAATAAATGAGGCAAAATGGATGCAGAAAATGTTAAGAAAACAATATATGCACTACGGTAAATCACACTGGACTACCTGCAACAGTTGCAGATAGATCTAAAAGTAAATCCTGATCAGTCCCTTGGTTGGGAGAATTTCAAGTTCCTTTTAATTTTATTTAAAGTTAACTGCTGGGTTTATCAGGGAGACGAATGCATGTGATATCATTGTAATTTTGTGAGCTGTCTTCTAAATAATTGCTCCTCTCCAAGTGAATTCTTCATTTCTCCTCTTTGGCGTCCTTATCTTGCATTTTTAGAAAACTTTAAAAGAAGCAAAAATAGGAAGACTCATGGTTGCTGGTTTTTTTTTTAGTTCTGATATTTAATGGAAGCAGGCTTAAGTGCTATGTTTACCGCGGATCTCTTCCTGGTCTTACGGGGATGATTGTCATATTTATCTGAATCTGCATACCTGGGGTTCTTCCCAGGCAGAGGGTTAATGACAAAAAGAAACTGGGCTTCATTCCCATTCTAGGGAATGATATTTCCCAGCACCCCCTCCACCCCCATTTCTCCCTCCCAACAAGAAAGGTCACCTGATTTGACAACCTGTTCCATTAAAGGCCTGTTTCTAAGGGCTCTTGGTCTCAGTTCATTCTGCAGTACCAAAGACATGGGCACGTCTCGCTGCCTGTCTTTTCCGGTCCATCTTAGAGGGATGGGAGAGCTGCAGTGCTGCTCTGGGGGCTGATTATTGGCAACACTGTGTCAGTCGCCACAATTGCCTTCACCCCAGAGGAATCATGTCCTTGGCTCGCCGTTTTGATGGATATTCGGTTACTGCCGCTAAATCATCTAGTCCCATTCCAGGGATGATTGACAGTTCTGACAATATGGTACCAAACCGAGGCAAGTGGCTGAAAGGAAAATCGTTTCTTGAAAGGTCAAAGTCCCTTAATGGGACAGAAAATGTGCTTCAGGAACAACCCAGCCCGAGGCCTCTAAAAACCGCTGGTTGATCCCCCTATAATTTATTTTTTGGGTCTCTCTCCCCGATTAGATTATAAACTCCTCGACAGCAAGGATTTTGTCTCCCAACCAGAGTGTGGGGAAAAAAGAAGCTCTTATAATTAATGACAGAACATGAAAGCAATACCGGTCTGGTTTTTCAGACCGATCTGACTTTGTTCAAATGGTTATCTTCCTTGCAATTGGGGGATGAATGTGCAGCCATTATGGTGGTAGGTTTGGAAGAAAAGTTATTGTAATTACAGGTTGCTGGAGACCTAGAGCTCAACTTTCTGTTCCTTCTAGTTCCCTCAGAGACTGTGTCGCTTTGTTATTTATTAATTATGGTGGTATTTGTTAGGCAGCTGGGAGTCAGAGGACTTGGGTTCTAATCCTATTTCCTCCACTAGCCTGCTGTGTGATCTTGGCCAAGTCACTTTGCCTCCCTGTACCTCCATTTCTTCAACCATGAAATGGGGATCCAGTCCCCGTTCTCCCTCCTACTGAGAAGTAGCGTGGCCTAGTGGATAGAGCACAAGCCTGGGACTCAGAAGGACCTGGGTTCTAATCCCACTCCACCACTTGTCAGAAGGACCTGGATTCTAATCCCAGCTCCACCACTTGTCTGCCGGGTGACCTCGGGCAAGTCACTTCTCTGTACCTCAGTTCCCTCATCTGTAAAATGGGGATTAATACTGGGAGCCCTACGTGGGAAAAGGACTCTGTCCAACCCGATTATCTTGTATCTATCCCAGTGTTTAGTACAGTGCTTTGCACATAATAAGAACAAATACCTCAGTTATTATTATTATATTATTACTTAGACTGTGAGCCCCATGTGAAGCAGGGACCGTGTTTAACCTGATTAACTTCCGTCCAACCCAGTGCCTAGAACAGTGCTGCAATACCTAGTAAATGCTTAAAAACCATCACTCAGATGATAATGATGATGATGATGATTCTATACAGCTTCCAGCAGACACTCCAGCCCCAGGCCAGGAGCTCTGCCAGGAGGCAGCCCTCTTCTGGGAATAAGGGAGGCAGGTAGCTGCAGTAACTGGAGGAAACACAGGCCTGGGAATCAGAAGGACCTGAGTTCTAATCCTAGCCCTGCCAATTGCTTGCTGGGTGACCTTAGGCAAGTCATTTCACTTCTCTGTGCCTCAGTTTCCTCAACTGTTGAATGGGGATACCTATTCTCCCTCCTACTTAGGCTGTGAACCCTTTGTGGGACAGGGGACTCTGTCCAACCTAATTAGCTTGTACCTTTCCTAGTGTGCAGAACAGTGTTTGACACATAATAATAATAATAATAATAATGGCATTTATTCAGCACTTACTATGTGCAAAGCACTGTTCTAAGCGCTGAGAAAAAATGATGGCATTTGTTAAGTGCTTACTATGTGCCAAGCACTGTTCTAAGCACTGGGGGATACAAGGTAATCAGGTTGTACCACATGGGGCTCACAGTCTTAATCCCCATTTTCCAGATGAGGGAACTGAGACACAGAGAAGTTAAGTGACTTGCCCAAAGTCACAGTTGGCAAAGCCGGGATTAGAACCCATGACCTCTGACTCCCAAGTCCGTGCTCTGTCCTCTGAGCCACACTGCTTCTCATAGTAAGGGCTTAACAAATACATAATCAGTCAATCCATCAATCTATCATTAAGGAACCAGACCTTGAACAGTCTCTAGACTGTAACCTCATCGTGGGCAGGGAATAGGTCTACCAGCTCCTTTATAATGTACTCTCCCAGCTGCTTGGTGCAGCGCTCTTCACCCAGTAATAATAATAATAATGGCATTTGTTATGCGCTTACTATGTGCAAAGCACTGTACTAAGCACTGGGGAGGATACAAGGTGATCAGATTGTCCCACGTGGGGCTCACAGTCTTCAACCCCATTTTACAGATGAGGTAACTGAGGCACAGAGAAGTGAAGTGACTTGCCCAAAGTCACACAGCTGACAATTGGAGGAGCCGGAATTTGAACCCATGACCTCTGACTCCCAAGCCCGTGCTCTTTCCATTGAGCCACGCTGCTTCACAAGTGCTCAATAAATACGATTGATTGATTGATTAAATCAGCTGACCCCTAGAGTAGCTCTCCCCATGGGGTCCTTTATCACTCCCTCACCTCAGGGAATGCCTGTTCCTGGTGGAAACCCCACCTGGGTCAGATTGGTCTCTGAGCCCCATGTGGGACAAGGACTTTTTCCGATTTGATTATCTTCAATCTACCTCAGTGCTTAGCTTGCTGTGGGCAAAAAGTGTGCCTGTTCCATGGTACTCTCCCAAGTGCTTAGTACAGTGCTCTGCACACAGTAAACGCTCAAGAAATACAACTGGCTAACTGACTACAGTGTTTGGCACATAGTAAGCACTTGGCAAACACCACAATAATTATTAGTAAGGTGGGGAGTTGGGAACAGAGCAACACTGGAGTGTGTGATGTCATGATTTCATGTGATCAAATGACCGCCCCAGGCTCCCCTGACTGTCTAAGCAGCTACATCTAACCAGTTATGGTTTTTCTTTTCAAGAAGCAAAACACACATTCCTCCATAAGGAAACAGACTATAGTAATGTCTGTCTCTCCCTCTAGACTGTAAATTATTTCGGAGCAGGGAATGTGTCTGTTTTATTGTTATAGTATACTCTCCCCAGTGCTTAGTACAGTGCTCTGCACACAGTAAGCATTCAAATAAATATGATTGACTGGTAAGTGGTGAAGCCAGAATTAGAACCCAGGTCCTTGCTGTATTCACTAAACCAGGATGCTTCTCTTCTTATACTTTTCTGTGCCTCAGTCCCCTCACATTGCAAAATGGGGTTTCAATACTATTCTCCTTCCTAATTAGACTGTGAGCCCTATGTGTGACCTGATGATCTTGTATCTACCTCCTCCAGGAGGCCTTCCCAGACTAAGCCCTCTTTTTCCTCTCCCCCTCCCCATCCCCCCTGCCCTACCTTCTTCCCCTCCCCACTGCTCCTGTATATATGTTTGTACAGATTTATTACTCTATTTATTTTACTTGTAAATATTTACTATTCCATTTATTTTATTTTGTTAATATGTTTTGTTTTGTTGTCTGTCTCCCCCTTCTAGACTGCGAGCCCACTGTTGGGTAGTGACTGTCTCTATATGTTGCCAACTTGTACTTCCCAAGTGCTTAGTACAGTGCTCTGCCCACAGTAAGCGCTCAATAAATATGATTGAAGGAATGATTGAATACCCCAATTCCTAATACAGTGATTTTCTTTTGAATCGATATTTGTTAAGTGCTTACTATGATTCAAGCACTGTTCTAAGCGCTGGGGTAAATACAAGTTAATTAGGTGGGGCAGAGTCCCTATCCTATGTGGTATTCGCGGTCAAGTAGGAGGGGGAAGAGGTATTGAATCCCCATTTTACAGTTGAGAAGACTGAGGTACAGAAAAGGGAAGTAACTTGTCCTAGGTTACACGGCAGGCGAGTGATGGAGCTGGAATTAGAATGGCTCAGTGGAAAGAGCCCGGGCCTTGGAGTCAGAGGTCATGGGTTCAAATCCCGGCTCTGCCAACTGTCAGCTGTGTGGCTTTGGGCAAGTCACTTAACTTCTCTGGGCCTCAGTTCCCTCATCTGTAAAATGGGGATGAAGACTGTGAGCCCCCCGTGGGACAACCTGATCACCTTGTAACCCCCCAGCGCTTAGAACAGTGCTTTGCACATAGTAAGCGCTTAATAAATGCTATTATTATTATTATTATTATAATATCCATTAGGCCATTCTGCTTCCCCATAGTGCTTGCCACATAGTAAGCACTTAACAAGTACCACGATTATTGTTATTATTATTAAATGGTTTAGAACCAACCTCCAGTTTGCACGAATTTCCCTGTGTTTTTACCAGCCTCCTGTGCTTTCCACAATTCCTTTGTCATGTAAGTCAGAGTCTACTTCAAAAACCTCTCCCCTGTGGAGTCCTCTGAGGGATTCCAGGGCTGAGGTGAGTGAAGCTAACCTCAGCAATTCCAATAGACATAGCTAAGCAACTTCTCCGGGCAAAAAGAATGAGCTCTTCCCACCCAGCTCCCCAGCACCCCAGCCTAATTCCCAGCTACGTTTGACATGAGGAACAGGATATGGGCTGGCCTCCTTGAAGCTGGGAAGATACTAAATCCTTAAGGAAATTTTGTGCAAGCTCCCACAGTCGCTGAAGATCTAAGAGATAAGATTCCATGTCCCCTGTTTCCATAGTTTCCTCCTCCTCAAGGGCAAGGATGGTTTCTTTCATTTTTATCACAGTCTCCCAAGTGCCTATAGTACAGTTCTCCGCTTGCAGCAGGAGTCCAATAAATACCACTGTATGAATGAAGTGTGTTGGGTGAAACATTAAGCTAGCTTTTCTCCATTTGGCTCCAGGTAAATCATTACAACCTGCATGACCATTGTGGCTTCATTCATCCCCCCCCAAGCCCAGCCCCACAGCATTTATGTACATATCTGTAATTTCTTTATTTTTATTACTGTCTGTCTCTGCCTCTAAAATGTAAGCTCATTGTGGGCAGGGAATGTGGCTGTTTATTGTTATATTATAAAAATAAATTAACAGTGTTTGTTAAGCACTTGTGATGTGCCAGGCACTGTACTAAGCTCTGGGGTGGATACAAGCAAATCAGGTTGGACACAGTCCCTGTCATTCATGCATTCATTCAATCGTATTTACTGAGCACTTACTGTGTACAGAGCACTGTACTAAAGTACAATTTGGCAATAAAGAGAGACAATCCCTGCCCACACTGGGCTTGCTGTCTAGAAGAGGGGAGGCAGATACCCAAACAAGTAAATAGGAATCAGTATAAATAAATAGAATTATTGATATTTACATATATACATAAGTGCTGTGGGGCGGGAGAGAGGGGGAAGAGCAAAAGGAGGGAGTAGAGGTGATGCAGAAGGGAGGGAGAGCTGAGGAAAAGGGGGGCTTAGTCTGAGAAGGCCTCTTGGAGGAGGTGAGCCTTCAGTAGGGCTTCGAAGGGGGGAAGAGTGATTGGTGGATTTGAGGAGGGAGGGCATTCCAGGACAGAGGTAGGATGTGGTCCAGGGGTCGATGGTGGAACGAGCAAGATCGGAGCTCATTGTCTCAATCCCCATTTTGCAGATGAAGTAATTGAGGCTCAGAGAAGTGAAGTGACTTGCCTAAGGTCATACAGCAGACAAATGGCAGAGCCAGGATTAGAACCCATAACCTTCTGACTCCCGGGCCCATGCTCTATCCACTTGGCCATGCTGCTTTTCTCCCAAGCACTCTGTACAGTGCTTTGCACACAGTAAGCACTCAATAAGTACAATTGTATGAATGAATGAATGAATTGGAGGACCCCTGACTTTCCCTTTGCTACAGAGCCATTATGATCCCCTCCTGGGTCTCTTTAAATAGGGGTTCTATTTTGGAGCTGCAGGACTCCACAGCAAAGGGACACTGAATGATGAAAATAGAAATACTGGACTTAAAGGCATTTGGTGGCATCTTACTAGTTGACAGGGACTGACCAAATGGAAACTGGCCCAAGGGGCACCCGAGACCAGTGGCCAGCTTCTCTGCAAGCGGTGCATTGCTTGCCTTTTTCTGCCTTCGAGGAAAATGGCAAAAATCCAACTGAGGGAAGTCTGAGGGTTTCCTCTGGAATTCCACAGTGTTAATTCTGGGCCACATCGCAGAGATTGAAAGGAGAGTCAAAAGGAATTGACCTTATTGAATTTTTCCTGAGAACTTCAGTCCCCAACATGCCCCTTCTGCTAAATGGTTCAGTGTTGCAAGTCTGTGAGAGCACTGAGAGCATTTATTCGGTCTCCACACGGGAAGCTGAACTGTGTTCTTTTAAGAGTGACTAGCCCACACGGGGATTCCATGGCTAAGGGATAACAGCGTCGGGGTGAAGGGATGTGAAGGGATTCTGTCCTAATCCTCCTCGACCTCTCAGCTGCCTTTAACACTGTGGACCACCCCCTTCTCCTCAACACGCTATCTGACCTTGGCTTCACAGACTCCGTCCTCTCCTGGTTCTCCTCTTATCTCTCCGGTCGTTCTTTCTCAGTCTCTTTTGCAGACTCCTCCTCCCCCTCCCATCCTCTTACTGTGGGGGTTCCCCAAGGTTCAGTGCTTGGTCCCCTTCTGTTCTCAATCTACACGCACTCCCTTGGTGACCTCATTCGCTCCCACGGCTTCAACTATCATCTCTACGCTGATGACACCCAGATCTACATCTCTGCCCCTGCTCTTTCCCCCTCTCTCCAGGCTCGCATCTCCTCCTGCCTTCAGGACATCTCCCTCTGGATGTCTGCCCACCACCTAAACCTCAACATGTCGAAGACTGAACTCCTTGTCTTCCCTCCCAAACCTTGTCCTCTCCCTGACTTTCCCATCTCTGTTGACGGCACTACCATCCTTCCCGTCTCACAAGCCCGCAACCTTGGTGTCATCCTCGACTCTGCTCTCTCCTTCACCCCTCACATCCAAGCCATCACCAAAACCTGCCGGTCTCAGCTCCGCAACATTGCCAAGATCCGCCCTTTCCTCTCCATCCACACCGCTACCCTGCTCATTCAAGCTCTCATCCTATCCTGTCTGGACTACTGCACCAGCCTTCTCTCTGATCTCCCATCCTCGGGTCTCTCTCCACTTCAATCCATACTTCATACTGCTGCCCGGATTATCTTTGTCCAGAAACGCTCTGGGCATATTACTCCCCTCCTCAAAAATCTCCAGTGGCTACCAATCAATCTGCGCATCAGGCAGAAACTTCTCACCCTTGGCTTCAAGGCTGTCCATCCATCCCCTCGCCCCCTCCTACCTCACCTCCCTTCTCTCCTTCTCCAGCCCAGCCCGCACCCTCTGCTCCTCCGCCGCTAATCTCCTCACCGTACCTCGTTCTCGCCTGTCCTGCCATCGACCCCCGACCCACGTCATCCCCCGGGCCTGGACTGCCCTCCCTCTGCCCATCCGCCAAGCTAGCTCTCTTCCTCCCTTCAAGGCCCTGCTGAGAGCTCACCTCCTCCAGGAGGACTTCCCAGACTGAGCCCCTTCCTTCCTCTCCCCCTCGTCCCCCTCTCCATCCCCCCATCTTACCTCCTTCCCTTCCCCACAGCACCTGTATATATGTATATATGTTTGTACATATTTATTACTCTATTTATTTATTTATTTATTTATTTTACTTGTACATATCTATCCTATTTATTTTATTTTGTTAGTATGTTTGGTTTTGTTCTCTGTCTCCCCCTTTTAGACTGTGAGCCCACTGTTGGGTAGGGACTGTCTCTATATGTTGCCAATTTGTACTTCCCAAGCGCTTAGTACAGTGCTCTGCACATAGTAAGCGCTCAATAAATACGACTGATGATGATGATGATGTTTGGGATATTTGAGTTGGAGGCAGTCTGGATCCACCCTTGTGGCTGGCATTGTACTTTCCAAACGCTTAGTACAATGCTCTGCACACAGTAAGTGCTCAATAAATATGACTGAATGAAGGAATAGCGATAGGAACAGCAGTGTTTATTTCCACAAAGGTGTCTGAGGAGAATTCATCCCAACAGATGGGTTGGCAGTAAGGGAGGCTCCATCAGAGGTGCGGGTTCTCTGTCCTGAGGTCTCAAGGCCTTGTGTCAGGAGTCATTCTCCCAAGTGCTTAGTATAGTGCTCTGTGCCCAGTAAGTGCTCAATAAATATGATTGAATGAATGAATTCTTGGAGAGAGACTCTGTCATCATCATCATGAACAAAGCCACCCTCAGGAAGAGAAGAGCGTGGGCTAATGGATAGACTATGGGCCTGGAAGTCAAAAGGACCTGGGTTCTAATCCCAGATCTGCCACTTGTCTGCTGTGGGACCTTGATGATGATTACGGTATTTGTTAAGCACTTACTATGCGCCAGGCACATATGTAGTACATGCTAAGCACTGGGGTGGATACAAGCAAATTGAGTTGGACACAGTCCTTATCCCGCATGGGGCTCACAGTCTTAATCCCACTTTACAGATGAGGGAACTGAGGCACAGAGAAGTGAAATGTAGTGAAATACGATTGAATGAATGAAATGACTTGTCCAAGGTCACACAGCTGACAAGTGGCAGAGCCAGGATTAGAATCCATGACCTTCTGACTCCCAGGCCTGTGCTCTATTCATTCAATCGTATTTATTGAGCGCTTACTGTGTGCAGAACACTGTACTAAGCGCTTGGGAAGTACAAGTTGGTGACATATAGAGACGGTCCCTACCCAACAGTGGGCTCACTATGCACTGCCCTAGGGCAAGTCTCTTGACTTCTCTGTGCCTCAGTTACCTCATCTGTAAAAATGGGAATTAAGACTTGTGAGCTCCATGTGGGACATAGGCTGTGTCCAACCTTGTATCTACCTCAGTGCTTACAATCAATCAATCAATCAATCAATCGTATTTATTGAGCGCTTACTGTGTGCAGAGCACTATACTAAGTGCTTGGGAAGTACAAGTTGGCAACATATAGAGACAGTCCCTACCCAACAGCGGGCTCACAGTCTTATAACAGGGTTTGGCACATAATAAGTGCTTAACAAATACCACTGAAGAAAGAAAAAGAAAAGAGTGAGCAGCAGCCATTCCCCAGCAACCAATAATGTGAGCTGTCTGGAAATCTTGGTATGGGGCCTTAACACTGCTCCTGATGCTTATGGTATGTGTTAAGTGCTTACTCATCCTATCTCTACTGGATTACTACATCAGCATCCTTGCTGATCTCCAACCTCCTTTCTCTCCCCACTTCAGTGCATACTTCACTCTGCTGCCCAGATTATCTTTCTACAGAAACATTTTAGATATGTCACCCCCTCCTCAAAAATCTCCAGTGGTTGCCTACCAACCTCTGTATCAAGCAAAAACTCCTCACTATTGGCTTCAAAGTTCTCCATCATGTTGCCCCTTCTTATCTCACCTCCCTTCTCTCATTCTGCTGCCTAGTCCGCACACTCCATTCCTCTGTCGCTAACTTTCTCACTGTGCCTCTTTCTCATACCTGTCCCGCTATTGACCCCTGGCCCATGTCCTACCTCTGGCCTGGAATGCCCTCCCTCCTCAAATCTGCCAAACAATCACACTTCTCCTCCTTCAAAGCCCTATTGAAGGCTCACCTCATCCAGGATGCCTTCCCAGACTAAACCCCCATTTTCCTCTACTCCCCCTCTCAATCAATCAATCAATCAATCTTATTTATTGAGTGCTTACTGTGTGCAGAGCACTGTACTAAGCATTTGGGAAGTCCAAGTGGGCAACATATAGAGACGGTCCCTACCCAACAGTGGGCTCACAGTCTAGAAGGGAGAGGCCTCCCCATAGCCCCAACTTGCTCCCTTTGCTCTACCCACCTCCCCCTAGCACTTGTGTATATAGGTACATATTTACAATTCTATTTATTTATATTAATGATGTGTATATACCTATAATTCTGTTTATTTATATTGATGCTACTGATGCCTGCCTACTTGTTTCGAAGCCTGTCTACCCGCTTTCTAGACTGTGAGCCCACTGTAGTCAGGGATTGTCTCTATTTGTTGCTGAATTGTACTTTCCAAGCACTTAGTTCAGAGTTTATGTAAATATGATTGAATGAATGGATGAATACTAAATTTGTAATAATAATAATAATAATAATAATAATAACGGTATTTATTAAGCACTGACTATGTGCCATGCACTGTTCTAAGCGCTGGGGTAGATAAAAGATAATTGGGTTGGACACAGTCTCTGTCCCACAAGGGACTCACAGTCTTAATCCCCATTTTACAGATGAGGGAACTGAGGCACAGAGAAGGGAAGTGACTTGCCCAGGGTCACACAATTTCCTGCAATTTATTTCTTGCGGACTGTCCTGGCTGTTGAAATTTGAAATCTCAGTGGTGCAGACAAGAAGGTCAGATGCCCCACTGGTACGTGATAATCATAAGCACTGTGATACTTATGAAGTGCTTACTGTGTGCCAAGCACTCTACTAAACACTGGGATGGATACAAGATAATAAGGTCAGATCCAGTCCCTGTCCGACAAGGGGCTCATATTCTAAGTGGGACCTGGAGATGAACAGAGATGCTAATAGTAGAGAAGAAAATAATAATTGTTGCATTAGTTAAGCACATACCACATGCTCCATATTAACATCCGTCTTTCATATTAACTTCTGTCTTCCCCTCTAGGCTCTAAGCTCATTAGGGGCAGGAAACCTGTCTGTCAAATCTGTTGTATTGTTCTCTCCCAAGCTTCTGTGACAAGTCACTTCACTTCTCTAGGCTTCAGTTACCTATCTGTAAAATGGGGATTAAGACTTTGAGTCCCATGAGGGACATGGACTGTATCCAACCCGAATTCCTTGTGAATACCCCAGAGTTTGGAACAGTGCCTGGCACATAGTAAGCACATAAAAAATATCATCAAGAAAAAAAAGTGGAGGACAGCTGCCACAGCTTGCCTAAACTAAGCTCATTGTGGGAGGGAAATGTGTCTGTTATAGTGTTGTATTTTACTCTCCCAAGCATTTAATACAGTGCTTTGTGCAAAGTAGGTGCTACATAAATACGATTGAATGACTGACTTCTGCAGGCCTTAGAACCCCTCCTGAGTCTAGGGTCCAGACTTATGGACAAGTCGTTGGCCTCAGAACCAACTTATGGTCCCGGGAGAGATCTGAACCAGGAAGGAGTAACCCTTTGAGGTCTCAGGAGACTGCTAGTACATTTCTCTCCATCGTGGGGCATATAGTGCAACAGGACACTAAAAAAATCCCCTACAGAGCTGAAAGAGTTAATACTTTTCCTCAATTGCCCGACTCATGTTAGCAGAGTGTAAGCTCCTTGTGTGCAGGGAACATGTCATTGCTTTTTTTTTTTTAATGATATTTGTTAAGTGCTTGCTATGAGCTAGGAACTGGGGATACAAGCTAACCAGAGACACAGTCCATGACCCGCGTGGGACTCATCATCATCATCATCAATCGTATTTATTAATACAGTCTTAATTCCCATTTTACAGATGAGGTAACTGAGGCACAGAGAAGTTAAGTGACTTGAACAAGGTCACGCAGCAGACAAGTGGCAGAGCCAGGATTTAGAACCCAAGTCCTCTGATTCCCAGGTCCGCATTCTTTCCACTAGACCACACTGCTTCACATTTCTTTCTTTTGTACTGCTCAAGCGCTTAGAACAGTAAGATGATAATTGTAATAATAATAACTGTGGAATTTGTAAAGCGCTTTACTATATGCTAAACAGTATACTAAGTGTTGGGCTAGATATAAGATAATCAGTCCAGACACAGTCCCTTTTCCCCACAAGGCTCACCTTCTAACTAGGAGGGAGAACTAATATTTAATCCCCATTTTCAGATGAGGGAACTGAGGCAGCAAAAAGTTAAGTGACTTGTCCAAGGTCACGTGGAAGACAAATGGAGGAACTGGGATTAGAACCCAAATCCTCTAGCCCCTAGGTCTGTGCTCTACCCACTAGGAAATACTGCTTCTACTGCACAAACACATAATAAATACTAACACCACTACTAGGGTAATACCACTACTATTATCATCATCACAATTTCACTGAGTGAAAAAGAGTACAGATTGAGTTATGCTGATGTATCTAGTGAAATGACAAATGTTGGGGTCACTACCCTCATCCCTAATTTCAGATTCTTGCTCATTACTACCTTAGAGTTTTGTGAACTTCAGCAAGAACAGAGTTTTACATTCAAGACCAAAGCAGAGTGGATTCACTTAGTTTGGTTAATTGACTTTGGCACCACTTTAATAACAGCACACACCTGGAGAGTTAAAAGGCAGGTCGTTACTTAGTCTCAGCCTTATGGAAAAGTTCAGGTATATATTATTGTTAGCCTCAAAGGGTCCATATGTCATCTATGTTTTGACTAGAAACAAACTTGGGAAGAATACATACAGACATGAGTTGCATTGATCAACATTTTTTAATTTTTGAGGACAATCTCTAGATTTTTTTTCAGTATCAAGGATTTCACGGTCATTGAAGTCGAAAGGGCACATCATCAAATTCTCATCTCATGGATTCTCATCATCCACCAAAGCCAAATGGAGATGAGAATTTTGTCGAGAGGTCAAAGTCATGTTTGAGTAATTGGCCTGGAGAAACAACTTCCATTAAAAGTCAGGGGGTTAGAATCCGGACTAGCAATGCTATCCCTGCCCTGGAAACTAAACAAGATTTGTCTTTCCCTCCCTTCCTCTCTCCCTCCTTCTCTTCCATCCTCTCTTCCCTTCCACTTTTTTTCCGTTCTCTCTCTCTCTCACTCTTTCTCCTCTGCTATCTTCCCTCCTGGCTCTGACCCTCCTTCCCACTTTCCCAAAGAAATCTGCTCCAGTGCACTGCTACTCTAGAGTTCCCCTCCCTCCTCACTCACCCTTTGACTTCCTGTAGCTTCATTGTGAAGATTATCTCTCCAGTCTGAGGTCAATTTAAGCCAATGTTTCTGGAAACTTGACATCCCGATGGGCTCTCCAATTGAATGAGATGGAGCAGTTAATAATAATGCTGGTATTTGTTAAGCGCTTACTATATGCCAAATGCTGTTCTAAATGCTGGGGTAGATACAAGGTAATTAGGTTGTCCCACATGGGGCTCACAGTCTTAATCCCCTTTTTACAGATGAGGTAACTGAGGCACAAAGAAGTTCTGTGACTTGCCCAAAGTCACACAACTGACAAGTTGCGGAGCCGGGATTAGAACCCATGACCTCTGACTCCCAAGCCTGTGCTCTTTCCACTAAGCCATACTGCAGTTCAAAGAAAGGAGAAACAGGAACGACCTAAGCTTATTGTGGACAGGGAACGTATCTGCTTATTGCTATATTGTACTCTCCCAAGCACTTCATACAGTGCTCTGCACACAGTAAGCGCTCAATAAATACAATTAACTGACTGGCTGACTAGGGAAGAAAACAGAGCATGACAATCACGGGAGAGATTGAGGATGAGGAAAGTGATGGGAATACGGAATTCAGGGGCCCTTTATGCCATGTGCACTTGCAGTGTATGGCAGTGATGTCATGCATGACCCCATCCAAACCCCCGACCTCACGACACTTCTCTGGGCATACTCTTGGCACATCTACTAGAGAAGCAGTGTGGCTCAGTGGAAAGAGCATGGGCTTGGAAGTCAGAGGTCATGGGTTCCAATCCTGGCTCCACCACTTACCAGCTGTGTGACTTTGGGCAAGTCACTTAACTTCTTTGTGCCTCAGTTACCTCATCTGGAAAATGGGGATTAAGACAGTGAGCCCCACGTGGGACAACGTGATTACCTTGTATCTCTCCCCAGCACTTAGAACAGTGCTTGGCACATAGTAAGCGCTTAACAAATACCATAATTATTATTATTATTATCTACGTTCTCTATAACCATCCGGTTTCCCCCCAAGATGCCTGTTCACACAGGTGCTGTTTCCAACGGGCTGGAAGTTCCAACAGGCTAGACTGTAAGCTCATTGTGGGCAGGAAATACGTCTGTTTATTGTTGTATTGTATTCTCCCAAACACTTAGTTCAGTACTCTGCACACAGTAAGCACTCAATAAATACAATTGAACGAATGGAAATTTTGAATTTCTAACCACCGTTATCCTCCCTGACCATGAGACTTGAAGAAATTGCTTCACTTGCTTACTGCCTGAAGCCAGCCCTGAGCCCAGCTTTTCATGCCGACATACGCTCTAAAAAAAGAACCAGGTCAAAAAAGACATAGTAATACAAAACACTGTACAAACACAAGAATTGTGTCTTAATCTTCCCTTGAGCCTCCATCCAACCCACCACACTGATGAGATACAGGGACAGATTAGTCTGGCCTGCCTCTGATAATAATAATGATAATAATTATGGTATTTGTTAAGTGCTGATTATGCATCAAGCACCGTTCTAAACTCTGGGGTAGGTAGAAGTTTATCAAGCCCAACGTGGGACTCAGAGTTTAAGTAATAATAATAATAATCGTGGTATTTGTTAAGCACTTACTCTGTGCCAGGCACTGAACTAAGGGCTGGGGTGGTTACAAGTAAATCAGGGTGGACACAGTCCCTGTCCCATTCAGGGCTCAGAGTCTCAATCTACATTTTACAGATAAGGGAACTGAGGCCCAGAGAAGTTAAAGTGACTTACTCAAGGTCACACAGTAGACAAGTGGCGGAGCCAAGATTAGAACCCATGCCCTCTGACTCACGGGCCCATGATATTTCCACTACACCACCCTGTTTCTCTAAGAGAGATCAGGAGTTGAATCCCCATTTTACAGTTGAGCAAACTGAGGCACAGAGAAGTGAAGTGACTTGCCCACAGTCACATGGCAGGCAAATGCGTAGAGCCAGGATTAGAACGCAGATCTTCTAACTTCAGGGGTAGAGAATGGTTTTAAAAGGTGGGGAACTGAAAAGACCCATTTAATGGGAAGATTCACAGTGATGCCACACATTTTAACTAAAGATCAATCACTCAAAATTATAGCACACTGCACTAAATTCTAGGGAGAGTACAGTATTACAGAGTTGGGAGACATGTTCCCTGCCCACAGTGAGCTTACAGTCTAGAGGGGGACACAGACATTAATATAAATAAATGAATTACAAATGTGAACATAAATGATGCTGGGTTGAGGGAGGGATGAATAAAGGGTGAAAATCCAAGTGCCAGGGCAATGCAGAGAAGAAAGCATGGCTTAGTAGATAGAGCACGGGCTTGGGAGTCAGAAGGACCTGGGTTCTAATTCCGCCTCTGCCACTGTTGACTGCGTAATCATGGGCAATTCATTTCACGTCTCTGTGCCTCAGTTACCTCATCTGTAAAATGGAGATTGAATCTGTGAGCCCTATTGTTTTTTTTTTTTTTTGTCTGTCTCCCCCCTTCTAGACTGTGAGCCCTTTGTTGGGTAGGGACCGTCTCTATATGTTGCCGATTTGTACTTCCCAAGAGCTTAGTACAGTGCTCTGCACACAGTAAGTGCTCAATAAATATGATTGAATAAATGTGGGACAGGGACTGAATCCAACCTGATTTGCTTGTATCAACCCCAGTACTTAGTACAGTGACTAGCACAAAGTAAGCTCTTAACAGATACCATTATCATTATTATTATTATTATTATTGTTAAAGCCAAGGGGCTTGAGGGGAAAGACCTTAAAATAAGCACAAAAACAGGATTTAGGGATTTGAAATTTCCAGCTGAGAGCTTCTTCTTTCATATCAGTTTTCCTATTTGTTTTTCAAGAAAAAACTTGGCAGCTACAAACCGTTTCCCACCCCCATGAATGCAGAGGGAAGCAGAAGGGAAGAAATGAACAGGAAACTTGATGAACTTTCTTGAGGGATTTAAACTCAGTACTATCTTGCTGAGAGCCCTTGATAAACAGCTAGCTATAATCCATCCCTCAACCAACAAATATTATTTATGCAAAGCCTAATATGTGCATTACACTTGGAAGAGGACAGTTTATAGGAAATCCAGTCCCTGCCTTTAAGGATCTTACAATCTAACAGGGGAGACAGACACAAAATCTGTTATAGGTAGGAGGAAGAAGTGAACAGAAAGATGGATATGTGGTTGGATAGGTGCTTAAATAGTGGAGTGGGTAAACTAATCCATATAGAAGAAAATGGATGGAGACACAAGGTTGCAAACTCTCCCTTGAGATCTGGCTCCCTGAATTGCCTCATCTTCCCACATTGCTGAAACAATGTCTTTTTGAAGACACCAGAGGAAGAGAAAAGTGGACGATGCTGGGGAAATTACATTGATCACAATTCCGGCTGGGCTTCAGTTCCTCTCAGGAGGTTACGAATCTAAGAATAAGGAAGAGGGAGGAGGGCACCAGAGATATACGAAAAGACCAAAATAGAAATATCAGAAGCAGCATGGCGTAGTGAACAGAACACAGGCCTGGGAATCAGAAGGTCATGGGTTCTAATCCTGCTCTGCCACATATCTGCTGTGTGTGACCTTGGGCTAGTCACTTCACTTCTCTATGCCTCAGTTACCTTATTTGTAAAATGGGGATGAAGACTGCGAGCCCCACATGGGACAGGGATTGTGTCCAACCAGATTCCCTTGTATCCACCCTAGCACTTAGTACAGTGCCGGACACAGAGTAAATGCTTAACTGATACCGCAATTATTATTATTATAAAGCCAATTATATTTATTGAGCACTTGTGCAGAATACTGTACTAAGCCCTTGGGAGAGAACAATATAACAGGAATATTCCCTGACAACAACAGTCTAGAGGGGGAGAATCTGAAATATGAAAACAAGATGGGAAAATAGGGACAACTTTAAATGCTGTAAGTGCAACAGAACACTGCAGCAAAAGAAAGGCCTTTAGGGGCTCCTTCCTTTCGGGCACGGCGACCTATAAACAACAGTTCCAATAGCCACAACTCCCTAAGTTGCTAAATATTTGGGATATTGTTAATATGGTGTCTTCCTGCTCCACTTCAGGAGGGGTGGGTAGGAGTACCAGGTGGCCTGGGGATACACACCATCTCTCTTGGGTGGTGAGGCATGGCATTCAGAGGACAGGGCAGGACTCCCAGAGGGTGTTTGGGCAGGTGATTCTTCCAGTTAGTGGGACTCAAGCGTTACTCTTCTCATGCCATCGAGTCGTTTCCAACCGATAGTGACACCATGGACACAATCTTTCCCAGAACGCCCTGCTCTCCACCTGCAATCGTTCTGGTAGTGGATCCATAGAGTTTTCTTGGTAAAAATATGGAAGTGGTTTACCATTGCCACCTTCCGGGTAGTAAACTCGAGCCTCAGGCCTTGACTCTCTCCCCTGATGCTGCTGCCCAGCATGGGTGAGTTTTGATTTGTAGCGGAATATGCCTTCCATTCGCTAGCCACTGGCAAAGCTAGGAACAGAATGGGTAAGCCTCTGTTTGACTCTCCCTCCCATAGCAGAGACTGGTAGAGTCCTGGAAACTCAGGTGCGACCCTGAGAGGGACAAAAGTTGCTAAGGATCTCTAAATAATTGATATGGTAGTTCAAGCATGGCTTTACTGGGGAAAAAACAAATCACAAGACTTAGAGCCAGAAGATCCATCTTCTTATCCCAGTTCTGTCCCTGTCCTACTGTGGGGACTAAGGCTTGTCACATCCTCTCTGGGCTTGTTTCCTCATCTGTAAAATGGGAATAAGATACCTCCTCACTGTATGTCTTAGACTGCATCCTGATACGGATTATCCTGTCTCTATTCCAATCGTGCTTGGCACATAATAAAAGCTTAATAAACAACAGAACTAAAACCATAGTATTGATTCTCCCTCTCCCTCTCCTCCTCCTCCCCACCCCCCCACCTTACCTCCTTCCCCTCCCCACAACACCTGTATATATGTATGTATGTTTGTACGTATTTATTACTCTATTTATTGATTTATTTTATTTGTACATATCTATTCTATTTATTTTATTTTGTTAATATGTTTTGTTTTGTTGTCTGTCTCCCCCTTCTAGACTGTGAGCCCACTGTTCGGTAGGGACCGTCTCTATGAGTTGCCGACTTGTACTTCCCAAGCACTTAGTACAGTGCTCTGCACACAGTAAGTGCTCAATGAATATGATTGAATGAATGAATGAATGATTGTGAGGTGAGATTCACTCATTCAATTGTATTTATTGAGCATGGAGAGATGTCCCCACCCACAGCATAATTTTTTTTAGTGGTATTTGTTAAGCACGTACTATGGGCCAGGCACTGTACTAAGTGTTGGGGGTTGATTTATTTTATTTTATTTTATATTTCTTATGGTATTTGTTAAGCACTTACTATGTGCCAGGCATTGTTCTAAACCCTGGGGTAGATACAAGATAATGAGGTTGGACACAGTCCCTGTTCCACATGGGACTCACAGTCTTAATCCCCATTTTACAGATGAGGTAACTGAGGCCCAGAGAAGTTAAGTGACTTACCCAAGGTCACACAGCAGACAAGTGTGGCCTAGTCCATAGAGTGCGGGCTTGGTAGTAAGAAGGATCCATGTTGTAATCCTGACTCCACCACTTGTCTGCTGGGTATCCTCAGGCAAGTGACTTCACTTCTCTGTGTCTCGATTACCCCATCTGTAAAATGGAGATTAAGTCTGTAATCCCCACTTGGGAAAAGGACTGTGTTCAACCTGATTACCCTGTATCTATCCCAGTACTTAGAATAGTGCCTGGAACAAAACTAAGCACTAAACAAATATCACAGTTATTATAACTAAGTGGCAGAACTGGGATTAAAACCTAGGTTCTAACACAAAGGAGTAAAAACTGACCCTTACAAAATTCTTTAAGAAACTTGGGGACTTGCCTTGCCTGACTGCAGAACACACTAGGAAGCTTCGAGAGCCTGCCAATCAGGTGAAGAAGTGACACTTGTTCTCAATTTTTAAAGAAGCTACTACAGTGAGAAGCTGTGTGGCTCAGTGGAAAGAGCATGGGCTTTGGAGTCAGAGGTCATGGGTTCAAACCCCGGCTCCGCCAATTGTCAGCTGTGTGACTTTGGGCAAGTCCCTTAACTTCTCTGGGCCTCAGTTACCTCATCTGCAAAATGAGGATTAGGACTGTGAGCCCCCCCGTGGGACGACCTGATGACCTTGTAACCTCCCCAGCACTTAGAACAGTGCTTTGCACATAGTAAGTGCTTAACAAATGTCATCATTTTTTTTTACAGTAGTAATGCTTCCAGAATTGGCAAAATACCTACCCAAATCCACAAGCAAGGGGAGAATTTATGTCTTAAGTAGCTATTTGGGGTGTTCCTCAATATATGGAACCTGGAAGAAATGGCCAGATCATGTGCCAGTGTGCAAACCCCACCACAATATAGCTCAAGCTGCTAAAGCGCTTTCTCCCTCTAAACTGTAAGATCGTTGTGGGCAGGGAATGTGTCTTGTGTTGTACTCTCCCAAACACTCGGCACAGGGCTTTGCATATAATAAGAGCTCGATAAATATGATTGAGTGATTGATTGACGAAGCTCACAAAGCTCTCCAATGAACTAGCCTACTCTAGCCTAGCTAATAGTGCAGTGTTTTCTTTTTTCTTCTCTCAATTTATTCTCTTTGTTCTGTGCAAGCAAATCGGCTCAATATTTCCAGTGACATCTTTGTTACCTATTCCACACACCAATTCCCTCTCCCCTCCATTCCTTCCCAGATCTGAATTTACTCTTCCAATTCACCATTCCACAGGTCAGTCAGTCAGTCAATCAATCAATCAGATTTACTGAGTGCTTACTGTGTTCAGAGCACTATGCGAAATGCTTGGGAGAGTATAATATAACAATATAAGAGACACATTCCCTGACCATAATGGGATCGTACACTGCCAAAATTCTACCTCTTGTCTGAGACTTTTTAGGATTTGTCCTTCTGAACCTTTTCTCCAGCTGGCCCCAGAATTATTCTTATTTTGAGGGATGCAACAGGGCCTAGTGGGGAAAGCAAAGGCATGGGAGTCAGAGGACGGGAATTTTAATCCCATTCTGCCACTTTGCTGTTGTAGTTTAGGCAAGTCACTTATGTCCTCTGTGCCACTCTTACCTCATCGGTAAAGTGGGGATTAAGACGGTGAGACATGGGCTGTGTCTACCCGAGTGTTTAGTCCAGTGTCTGGCACAGAGCAAGCATCAAACAAGTATCATTAAAAAAAACCTTATGCATCTCCATTATTTGTATTTTATTTCTTGGATATTGTCTTTTCTGGGGTTTTCTGACCTGCTCTGTCTCTCCCAAGGGCCTGAGACTTAAATTCTTCTTTTGTAACGTCTCAGAGATGTTCTACAAATGATTTTGGGGCAGGGATCAGCTATATGCTTCTAAAGCCTTGCCAAATGTTAGCGGATTGTTGGTGGCAGCAGTAGGCCAAGAGAGTCAGCCTTGGGGCAGCATGGGTACAGGGGGAAGGGGCAGGTGAGAAACTCAACACCCTCATAATGTCCTTGATGTCCTTAGAAAAACAGCGTGGCAAGGTGGATGGAGCCCAGGCCTGGGAGTCGGAAGGTAATGGGTTCTAATTCTGACTCTGCCACTTGTCTGCTGTGTAACCTTGGGCAAATCACTTCACTTCTCTGGGCCTCATCTGTAAAATGGGGATTGAGACTATGAACCCTATGTGGGACAGGGACTGTGTCCAACCCGATTTGCCGGTATCCGCCCCAGCGCTTAGTAAAGTGCTCGGAACACAGTAAGCGCTTAACAAATACCACAATTATTACTATCATTATTATTATAACCAGATCTACATAGGCCTCTGTTCTCGCTGCTCTCCAAAACTCCCTTTCACTAGCCCCCTTCCCAACCCTTTTGCTTCTCTTCAGGGAGAGTGACCCACGGACTGGATTTTTTGAATAAGCAACCAATAACCAATCAATCAATTAATAGTATTTTAAAATTTTTCAATGTTATTTGTTAAATGCTTAGTGTGTGCTAGCCACTGTAATAAGAAGTGCTGGGGTAGATACAAGCTAATCAGGTTGGTTGCAGTCCCTGTCCCATATGATAATAATGATAATAATAATATTTGTTAAGTGCTTACTATATGCTAGGCACTGTACTAAGCGCTGTGATGGATACAAGCAAATCAGGTTGGACACAGTCCCTGTTCCAGTCTTAATCCCCATTCTACAGATGAGGTAACTGAGGCACAGAGAAGTGAAATGACTTGCCCAAGGTTGCACAGCAGACAAGTGGCGGATCCAGAATTAGGCATTATTTTTGTTAGGCATTTAGAGAAGCAGCCTGGCTCAGTGGAAAGAGCCTGGGCTTTGGAGTCAGAGGTCATGGGTTTGAATCCCAGCTTCACCAATTGTCAGCTGTGTGACTTTGGGCAAGTCACTTAACTTCTCTGTGCCTCAGTTACCTCATCTGTAAAATGGGGATTAAGACTGTGAGCCCCACGTGGGACAACCTGATCACCTTGTAACCTCCCCAGCGCTTAGAACAGTGCTTTGCACATAGTAAGCGCTTAATAAATGCTATTATTATTATTATTATTATTATTATTATTACTATCTGTCAAGCACTGTTTTAAGCACCGGGGTAGATGTAAGTTTATCTGTTTGGACACAGCCCTTGTCCTACATGGGGCTCGTAGCCTAAATAGGAGGGAGAACAGGTATTGAATCCCTATTTTACAGATGAGGAATCTGAGGTCCAGAGAAGCAGAGTTGCCCAAGGTCACATAGCGGGCAAATGCCAGCCGGGTTTAGAACTCAGATCCCATGACTCCCAAGCCTGTATTCTTTTTCCCTTGGCCACATCGCTCCTCATTTCTACTCCTTGACCTTCCCTTTGTTCTAAATTTTGAGCCATGTTGGGTGCCCCCTTGATTGTAAACTTCTGGAGAGCAGGGGTGGTGCCTACTAACTCTCTGTACTCTCAAGTGCTCTGTGGATAGTTGGTGCTACTGATAAATTGTCATATTCTGCAGTCTCTTGAAGGACACGCTGTCCTCAATTCAAATTTAATATGGTAGAAACATACACTCACACACACACACAATAATAATAATAATAGCATTTATTAAACACTTACTATGTGCAAAGCACTGTTCTAAGTGCTGGGGAGGTTACAAGGTGATCAGGTTGCCCCACAGGGGGCTCACAGTCAATCCCCATTTTACAGATGAGGGAACTGAGGTGCAGAGAAGTTAAGTGACTTGCCCAAAGTCACACAGTTGACAATTGGCGGAGCCGGGATTTGAACCCATGACCACTGACTCCAAAGCCCGGGCTCTTTCCACTGAACCACGCTTTCTGTAGTCTCACGTTTTGTAATTCCAAACAAATCCTTTCTCCAAATCGCAGTGCTTCTGGAAAGGGGTCATCTGGGATTTTTTTTTGACCTTATGTGATAATAATAATAATAATTTTGGTATTTGTTAAGCGCTTACTATGTGTCAAACACTGTTCTGAGAGCTGGGGGAGATACAAGGTAATCAGGTTGTCCCATATGGGGCTCACAGTCTTAATCCCCGTTTTCCAGATGAGGTGACCGAGGCACAGAGAAGTTAAGTGACTTGCCCATAGTCACACAGCTGATAAGTGGAGGATCAGGGATTAGAACCATGACCTCTGACTCCCTCGTGATGACAGATTAGAATACAGACATTTAGTAAGAAACAACGGAGGCAAATGAGAGAGGAGGAGCATGAGAAAAAAAAGCATTGTTTTTCTTTCTATAGAAGAAAAATTCCCTGAGTGAACACATTCGCCTCTCTGCCATCATCCCCAGGGTGAAAATATAGTTCTGTCCATCTCAAAGTGCAATTTGGAGGAATTTGAAGTCTCTTAACTATTTAAGATATGGTGGGTGTGCAGTATGCTCCTCTCATAGCCAACCCAAGATAAGACACCTGATCAATGCTCAGTGATCCGAGGGCGAGGCAAGCACTTAGGGAAATATCCCCGCGGTTCTTAAACACGAGGCAGCCATCATCATCATCATCATCAATCGTATTTCTTGAGCGCTTACTATGTGCAGAGCACTGTACTAAGCGCTTGGGAAGTACAAATTGGCAACATATAGAGACGGTCCCTACCCAACAGTGGGCTCACAGTCTAAAAGGGGGAGACAGAGAACAAAACCAAACATACTAACAAAATAAAATAAATAGAATACACATGTACAAGTAAAATAAATAAAATAAAAAAATAGAGTAATAAATAAGTACAAACATATATACATATATACAGGTGCTGTGTGGAAGGGAAGGAGGTAAGATGGGGGGATGGAGAGGGGGACGAGGGGGAGAGGAAGGAAGGGGCTCAGTCTGGGAAGGCCTCCTGGAGGAGGTGAGCTCTCAGTAGGGCCTTGAAGGGAGGAAGAGAGCTAGCTTGGCGGATGGGCAGAGGGAGGGCATTCCAGTCCCGGGGGATGACGCGGGCTGGGGATCGATGGCGGAACAGTGAAGGATGCCTGCGGAGACCACATGGTGAATTTGACAGCGGAGCAGTGTGGCTCAGTGGAAAGAGCACGGGCTTTGGAGTCAGAGGACAAGGGTTCAAATCCCTGCTCTGCCAATTGTCAGCTGTGTGACTTTGGGCAAGTCACTTAACTTCTCTGGGCCTCAGTTACCTCATCTGTAAAATGGGGATGAAGACTGTGAGCCCCCGGTGGGACAACCTGATCATCTTGTAACCTCCTCAGCGCTTAGAACAGTGCTTTGCACATTATAGTAAGCGCTTAATAAATGCCGTTATTATTATGATTATTCCGTTTTAAAACTCCCAGGCCCGCTGGCGATCCCACCACGGCCCACGTGCCTCGTCTGGCATCATTTAGTCCCCCTTACAAACGCATAAAGCTTAATGTTCTCTTTCAATCAACTCTGACTGGGAATCAGATTTTTTTTTTCCCTTCCTTACGGACCCTCCCCCTGCACTGTTTGAGAGCGGAAGGGAAAAAAAATAAGAGGGGTGAGGGAGGGAGGGAGGGAGGGCATATATTACTGCCTGCAGGTCTGAGCCAGGGAGCAAAGCAGAGGGGGTAAGGCGGTGGCAAAGCAGCAGAAGAAAGCCGTTCGGGACAGGTCTACTCAGCCCTCGGTTTCTTTTTGTTCTTTCTCATTGTGTTTCATTTCCTCTTCCATTTCATTCTTTCAATACTGCCACCCTATGGGGCCTGCCTTTTTTTTTTCTTTTTAAATAATAAAACAAAGTTTTCCCCTCCTCCCCCCTTTCTTTCATCATTTGCAGGGAATTGTGTGTGCGTTCTTTTTGTCTTTTTTTTTTGTTTTAGCTTGTCCCAGGGAGGCTGGAGCGACCGGGCCTTTCCCATCGCCCCTTTTAGGAGTTTTCTTCCCCACCCTGGAAGGGGGATTTAGCCGGGGCGAAGGCCGGCGGGTTTGGGCTACTGAGTGGTAGAAGGGGAAGATGCTCCCGTCTGTCCCACTAGCCCCCAAGGGTGGGGAGGATGGAGGCCACCCCCATTCCTGGTGGCTGGTCCTTTCGGGAGCCCACAAGAGGCTGGGGGCAGGGGGGGGGCGACCCAAGGAGGTAAAGGGCAAAAATTGGGCAGAGGTACCACCTTCTCCTCCTGTGCATGTGCAGCATCTAAACCTCCCCACCTCTTCTCCCCTTGGTGCGCATCCCGGCTGCGGGAGCTCCTAACGCGTGTTTGGGAGGGAGTGTGGATAATTATTATTATTATTAATAATCATAATCATAATGATGGCATTTGTTAAGCGCTTACTATGTGCAAAGCACTGTTCTAAGCGCTGGATGGGGGTGGAAGAGTAAATGTGTGTGGGTGAGTGGGTGGGGATGGTTCAGCGCTTAGAACAATGCTCGGCACTTAGCGCTTAACAGATACCATAATTATTATCATTATTATTAGTAGTAGGCGTGTGTGTGGATGGATGAGTGTATGTGTGTGTGTGGGTTTCAGTGCTTAGAACAGTGCTCGGCACATAGTAAGCGCTTAACAAATACCATCATTATTATTACTATTAGGCGTGTGTGTGGATGGATGAGTGTGTGTGTGGATGAGTGAGTGTGTGTGGATGTTTCAGCGCCTAGAACAGTGCTCGTCACATAGTAAGCGCTTAACAAACACCATCAGTATTATTACTATTAGGAGTGAGTGTGTGTGTGTGTGTGTGGATGAGTGAGTGTGTGTGGATGGTTCAGTGCTTAGAACAGTGCTCGGTACATAGTAAGCACTTAACAAATACCATCATTATTATCATTATTATTATTGTTAGGCGTGTGTGTGGATGGATGAGTGTATGTGTGCATGTGTGTGTGTGGATGAGTGAGTGTGTGTGGATGGTTCAGCGCTTAGAACAGTGCTCGGCACATAGTAAGCACTTAACAAATACCATCATAATTATCATTATTATTAGGCGTGTGTGTGGATGGATGTGTGTGTGTGGATGAGTGAGTGTGTGTGGATGTTTCAGCGCTTAGAACAGTGCTTGGCATATGGTAAGCGCTTAACAAATACCATTATTATTATTATTAGGTGTGAGTGTGTGTGGACGGATGAATGTGTGTGTGGATGAGTGAGTGTGTGTGGATGGTTCAGCGCTTAGAACAGTGCTCGGCACATAGTAAGCGCTTAACAAATACCATCATTATTATTATTATTATTAGGCGTGAGTGTGTGTGGATGGATGAGTGAGTGTGTGTGGATGGTTGTGTGTAAGTGTGAGAGTGTACGAGCGTGTATGAGTGTGTATCAGTGTGTGTGAGTGTATAATGATGGCACTTGTTAGGCGCTTACTATGTGCTAAGCACTGTTCTAAGCGCTGGGTGTAGGAGTGGGAGCGTGTGTGTAAATGTGTGTCCGTGGGCCCCCGATTCTCCCTCCCTCTCCCTCTTGCTTTTCTTCTTTTCTCTTTCTCTCCCAGGCCTCCAAACCACCGGCCCGACCCCCTTATATAGCGCTCTAAAAATAACTCTGGGCTCCCCTGCCTTGTAAGGGAGGAGGGGGCGGGGCCTGTTCGAGCCCCCCTCCAATCGGCGCCTCGCTCTGCGGCCCGGCCCCGCCCCCGCGCCCGGATCGCCGTCGCCGATTGGTCCGCAGTAGCAACCCGAGCCCCGCCCCTTTCCCTTATATGGTCACGCACCGCCTTAATGGACGGCGGCCGCCGAAAATCCCACGGCTGCGCGGAGGGGAGGAGGGAGGGAGGAGGGAGAGAGAGGGAGGAGGAGGAGGAAGGAGAAGAGGAGGAGAATGAGGAGGAGGAGGAGGAGGAGAAGGGGGGGAAGGGGGGATCTCCAAACTAGTAGGGATAAGGGTGGGGGGTGGGGAGGGAAAGGGGGGAAAGCAATCGCGAGAAACATTGCAACCTCCCCAAATCAAGAGCCGGCGATGCAGAAATAGATGGCAGTTTCGTGTCAGTGAGTTTGCATCCTCCAAGAGCCGGAGGGACCCCGAGCCCTGGAAGGGAATCATTGCCTTGACTCCAGGGGAACTGTACATGTTGGATGCATCTCTCCATCCCCTCTCACTCTCTCTTCTCTCCCCACCCCTCTCCCTGCCTCCTGCCTTGATTTTTTTTTTTTTGGAAGTGGGACCCAAACAAAAGGGACCCTGGATTTATGCTCGTTTTTGTGTTTTTTTCCGGGTGAGACAGACAGACAGGCAGACAAACAAACACAAACGGTGCTGGGGGAGGGCTTTCCCTCCTGCTTTGCCCAGCGGCAGCATGGATGTGTTGGCTAGTTATAGTATATTTCAGGAGCTGCAACTTGTCCACGACACCGGCTACTTCTCAGCTTTGCCATCCCTGGAGGAGAACTGGCAGCAGGTGAATGATTTAAATTACTCGTGTAAATCTTGTAGCGGCGGAGATGCAGGGGCTGCGTTGATGTGGGCTTTGTTGGGTTTTTTATTTTGTCTTTCTGCCTTTAAACGTGTCTTCTTTTTTTTTTTTTTTCCTCCCCGCCTTCGTCTTCTTTTTCTTCTTCTCCCCAGTGTGCCCAAAGGAGCAGTCCGGGCAGAGACCTGTCTGCCTTCAATCATAAATACACATCTTTACACTCTCGCACCGTACACTCGCCGGATTCCGGTTCAACTTCTTGCGTTAGGAAAAGCGGAGACGGTCTCTATTAGTGGGAAGTGAAAAGTAGATATTAACGGTTTAGTGGCTGGTTTAAAAACCCTCCGGACCCCCTTTCAACCGAGGTTGACAGCAGGCAGGTAGACAGAGGGCTAGATCATGCTGTGGCCAGGTGATTTTAGTGTGTCAATAAAAATAATAGTTGGGTTTAGAGCTGGGGAAGCGGGGGAGGGGAGAGAATGAAAGCGAAAAAAAAAGATGCTCAGCAAGATATAGAAGTGACCGGGGTTGCTCACTTATTTATTTATTTATTTTTGACTTAAGGTGCTTTCCTCAATGCATTCTGATGCACCCAGAAACGTGCTTTTTTGCTGCATTTTTTTTTAGCAACTCGCACGCGGCTGGGATGGGGGGGTGGAAAGGGGGAGGTATCCTTTCTTTGGACTGAAATGGATTTGATAGAAATGGATTTGAGGGAAGGAAACCATCTCCGGAGTGAGGCCCTGGGAGGCGAGGAGTCAGTAGGGCCCTTGCCCCCAATCTCCCATCAGAAGCACGCCACATTCTTCAGGATCCAGAAATTGGCTTGTCAGGAGAAAGCGTGGATCAGCTGAAATCTTGGTTCTGCAGCTGTTAAGGGGTTAGAAGGGGGAGGGGGGGGGTCACCCTTCTGAGGAGATGATGGGGATGAGAGAGTGGCTAAACTAATCCCTTTCTGCTAGAAAACGGGGACATCAGCAAACCCCCAAAGCCAGGCCCACGTTCCACATGTCGAAGCAAAGTTAATACTCCTGTCTTTCCTAGCGAACCCACTTACCGCTAGTAATAGATGTGTGAGGAAAGGCATGTGGTTGCTGATATAACTTCTGTGCTCTATATGACAGTAACTAGTTCAGGCTATTGAGCTGCTGGATTTCTCCTTAAAGATATCCGGAGCTGACTCTCCAGTGTCAATCAGACTCGTGGTTGGTAGTTGTTACTGCTCTACCGAATGAGATGGTGTTTTGGAGAAGAGAAGTTTTACAGGAGGTAGAAGAGGAGCCCATTTTGTATTATGATTGTCGTACTCTGGTTACTCAGTTGCACCACTATTAAATTTGGAAAGTTTTCCTCTGGGTCTTGGTATGCGTTGGTGTGTGTGCATTTGTGTGAGCCATTGGGGTTTCTCTCTCTCTCACACACACACACACACACACACACACACACACACACACGCAACTGTTCCTCGCACATGTATTTGACTTTCTACTTTCAGAGGAAAGAGTGCCACACATCCATAAGGTTTTCTTTACTCACGACGGGTCTGAAAAAGCAGATTTATTCAAAGTCGATTCCCTCTCCCCCCCCTTATTGTTATTGATAATCCCTCTGTCTGACAGCATTGTTCTCGTTTGGTTTCTTTTATATTATTAATCGACCAATTAATGTGATTTTATGTTTTTTGAGTCCCTCGTTTAATTCCTCCTGTCTGGGGCTGTTGAATCAGCTGCATATTAATAACAGTCTAGACAGTTTAGTGAGAGAGGGAATCTAGTTCTGTAGCCAGCGTGCTGCAGGCTGACAATAAACTGTGATATTCTGCTTCCCTAGTACAGAGGGGGAGGAGAAAGGGAAGTGGTTATATATATTACAGTCCTGCACCATAGATCAAAACAACAAACTTGTCGGGTTCGAGTTTTCACTGTAGTGCCCAGGCTTCAAGGAAAGCAGCCCAAGAGGGCAACCCCTAAGCCTCGAAGAGACCAGGGTTGATGTGACCTATTGTGTAGAAACATAAAAAAATCAAGTGTGGATTCCCTTGTCAACTTCCAGTTTAGCCTCTGGATTTTCCTTCCAGTGGAATCTGTTGGCCCAATGCCACGGGCCCAAGACTGGTTCTTTCCCGCGATTCACCTTTGGCACCCTGTCCAGTTTCCTGGCAATCACATCTCTCTGTTACCCCTTTCTCACCCGCCTCCCCATTCCTTTTATCACGTGTTCATAATCCAACACTAAATCTGACCAGAGGGAAAGGAAGCTTTGTTCCATTACAAACAAGGCAATCCCCCGAGGAAAGCTCTAGTACCGTGCCCTGTGAGCTCAACCGAGCTTTGTAGAGGTGACTTGTAGCTCGGAGGTCAGATTCCCGACTCGACCCTAAGCCTCTTTTCCTTCTCGAGCTCTGGTCTCCCGTCTTGTTGCTGCTCACCAGGGCCCAGCGTTCCAGGTAGCCATTTGGATTTTGAAATTTTGAACGCTGATTGCAGGACGTCTCAGAAAGCGTTGCAACACATGTCCGTTCAAGAATCTAGGCTCTTTGGCCATTTTCTTCAGGGAATCCATGCAAGAGGAAGTTGTGTGTGCGGGCTTGTGTGCATGCGCACGCTAGTCTAATCCGTCTTCGAAGTTTGAATGGGGAAATGGTGCTCCCAATTAAACACTGAAAAAGGTCCTTGGTCTTGGAGGGAGATGAGCGAAAAGGATGAACGCTGCATAGTTTGATCTAGTTTCAAGAGAAAAGTGGGTTGGGTGATAAACCGACAAGCATCTGTGCATTTGAGAATGGAATCCACCTATTTAGAGGCTTGTTTTTACACCAACAATATGGTGCAATGTTTCTACGTAATCTTCAATGGACCTTGCCTTTACCATGAGTTCTGGGCCCACAGTTTTAAGTCAAAGTGAATGAATCGCTTTAGGATGATCTAGACCTAGGTTCTTACTGCTTACCATGACATACTATGAATTATATTTTTAAGGAAACTGTCATTTTAGGGAATTTAGCTGACACATGGGACTCCTGACTGGGATGGCCATTTGTCCGGTTTTATAATGGACTGCCTGGTTTTCAGCTGGCCTGTCCGCTGTTTGGAAATGATCTGGTTCCCAGTGCCTTAATGTGAAGTCTACCTACTTTCCATCTGCTGCAGCTTCTGCTGTTGCGTTTCATGGCTCAGAAGCGGCACCTGTGTTCAGAGGGATCCACGAGGGGAAACACAATGGCTCTGGAGCAGTTTTTGGGGGGAGGGGTGTTGGGGGACATAGGAGAAATCACAGCCATGTGATGTCACATAATGCTGTGTGCTTGTGTAGCATGCGTGATGTCATCTGTGTCTCGGGGTCTTTTTCTTTTTTTTTTTCTTCCCGGCCACCCTATTTCCCGAAAAAACCCTTGGAGAAAGTTCTAAGAGAATAAGAGGTGTAAGCAGGGAAGGGCACAGGGGGCAACTAAAACTGGTTTGGCTTGAACTTAGGTGTTCCCAGAAATCTGCTGCTCAGATTGGGCTCAGTATCCAACTCTGAGAGAAAAGTGTTAGTAGCATTTGCTGATGACAACTCATCCTTCAGGGGTTCCAGTGGTGCTGAGAGCTTGAATATCCTGATTTACATTCCTTCTGTCTGCGGTGATTCATTAAGTTAGGAGATAGCAGGGGGGAATTAGGCTCTGAGTCTTAGTTGACCCCAAGTTTGCTTTCTGCCATCTAGAATGTAGGGAAGACGATTATGGCTTTCTGTTGGTCGTTAATGCTGATTCATAATGGGCAGATGGGGACAGTTTCAGGCCACTTTTCTCCTTTAGAAAATTTTCCACTGCTCTGGAAACAAATAAATCATTGAACGTTCCCTCCCCACCCCCTTTCCTCCTTGCGTTAGTCTAATGGCATACTTGGCTACTGCGGGAACTAAAGCATCCCTGTAATATTGCAGTTTCATCTTGGTTCCAGCCACCCTGGAACACTTGATAGAAGCACCTTTGCTTCAGGATGTTCTCTGGAGGACGACCTACATGAATGGTTACCTTCTGAGAATAACCTCGTGGTACACTGGCCTGTGAGCCTTACACCCCCTTCCCTCCCCTTACCCGTGTCCACGGGTGCTGAAACAGCCGGGTACTATCCTAGAAAGACGGAATCAACTGACGGTTCCAGCCCCAGCTCCATCTCTGTCCCCGATTTGCAGAAAACCTCGTTATGAATTGTAATTTCTTGGCAACCGCATGGCCAGGGTGAATTTGTAGACACAAAGGAGCCTTGCAAACCACATTGAAAGCGTAAAATAGCTGGCGTGTGTGTGTGTGTGTGTGTGTGTGTGAGAGAGAGAGAGAGAGAGATGGAGAGAAAGAGACTTGTGCAATCGCTCTTCAGCTACGAGAAAAATATTTCTTCATTTGAAATACGGTGATTTTCAATGTTTAAGAATGTAGAAATATTCTTTACTCCTTGGTTTTTTCTTTAAAAGAGTCAATGAGAAAAGGTAGGGGTTTTTTTTTATAGTGGAAGATCCTGATTGTGTCATCAATCAAGTGCCAGGCCTTTGTCTAAAAATCCATCTGGACTTTTCTTTTATTAAAAGACTCGATGTGTGAGCGGAAGAGGATTCAGCTAATATCCAGTCATCCTGTTTCTTATTTCTGTTCCTTTTAAAGAAGTGAGTAGTCAGGCAGAGCATCGGACCGGGACTGGTGATTTAATCCGTAAGGCAAGGGTGCATGGAAGGAAACCTTAGCTTTTGTAATTAAGCCAACATAATTTCTATTTGCCATCCAATTAAACAAGGGAAGACACCTGCTTAGAGGGGAGTGTGACATCCGGGCTTCATCTCTTTTAAAGAATAGAGCCGAAGATGTAGTGCGACAGCTTGTCAGGGGCCGTAGACATTCAAGTGCGAGCTGTTCCTCACTCCTGCCTTGGCGGGGAGTTTGGTCATGGGGGTGGAGATGGAAACCCTAAAGTGAGGATTCCGTGGTCACTTCTGCCTTCCATGTTTTGCGCCCAGGACAGGCTCGTTGTCCCCCCTCCCCAGTTTCTTCCTCAATTCCCACACTTTTGGATCCAAGTGTGTGTGTGTTTTGAAAACTTCAGGCCCCAGGGGCCAAGTGAGATTGAGAGACTAACTCTGATTTCCAAATTTGTTCCCAGAGGAGGGCATCACCTTACAAGTGATTTTCTTGAAATGTCCATCTGGAGTCACCACCGGACAGGGTCAGTCCATTTCCAGAGTTTTGCCTGATTTGTGTTGTGGGGCCTTTGAGTGTGTGTGTATGTGTGTGTTGGGATTGGCTTGCTGAAAATTTAGGACAGCTCCCCATCTTAAGTTGGAGCTGGAGCAATGGGTGGAGTTCACCTTTTAAACAAATCCTCTTTCTTTAAGGGTTCAGCCGGAATCTATAGAGCTGGGGCTTCGTGCAAGGAAGTGAAGGTGTTTCAAAGTTATAGGATGGGAATATGGAGACCGGGCAGGCATTAGACCGATCCTAGCTCCAGGCAGATGGCAGCACGACTAGATTTAGTCATTCCCTTTGATGTGTGGTGGAACTTCGGGTTTTTCATTTCAGGTGGATGCTTATCCTATTTTCCCTGACACATTCAAAAAACACCTAGTAAAGGGTCCGTGTTTAACCCAGGCAGGAAAATTCTCATTGTAACGGCACAAATTCATTCTACCGGCTCATGGTTGACCGTAAGCAAATTGTCTTCAGCCCTGATTCTTATCCATAAATTGTAGCCATAGTATTTAGAAGTACGGATATTTAAGTAGGTGGTGCAAGTTTTCTGTTTCTTTTCTGTCAAAGACAGAAGGATGTATGTGTCAGGGGTTGGGAGAGGCCTAGGGGAAGGGCCTGAACCAGTCTCCCAAACATAGAAGAGGCTGTGCTACCCAACAGTCATGGGGTAGACTGGGCTTTCCTGAAAAATCGATTTTTCCCATTGGATTAGAAGATCCTCGAGGGCAAGGATCCTGTCTACCGACTCGACTGTACTCTCCCACGCTTAGATGCCCACTTCCCATTTTGAGTGTGAGGGTGAACGGGGGCAGGAATTCATTCAGTCTTATTAAGTGCTTACTGTACTAAGCATTGGAGAAAGTACAATACGACAATAAATAGTGACAATCCCTGCCCATAACGAGCTCACATTTTGAGTGGAGCCGGGGCCGGAGAAAGGGCAGGCTTCATAGACCTTTTGGACCTTTTGAGCACTGATAGGAAGTTGAGTCTTATCAGAGGCCCAGGATGAGCAAGTCTGGGAGTCCAGTTCAAAAAGCAGTGGGGGCAATCACTCCTGTGTATGGGTTCCCATTGCTCCCAAACACTGACTGCAGTGCTCCTCACCTGGTAGGTGTTCAATAAATAGTATTGATTGATTTTCATTTTTTAATCATGTGGTAACCTGGAAAATTTACACCCTCCAGAAAACCAATTCCAGTCAGTTCCAGTAAGCAAGAGCTGCTGTGTGAGTAATTCCGAAGGGGAGGAAAGGAGGGAGAGAGGGAGCAGTGGTTGGGTAGAAGAGACACCGAAACTTCATATGGAAAACATCAATCCAGAAATTGCTTTGACTCTGACATTTTGCCAGAGAAGAGTCTACATTAACTCTTTGATGGAAAAAGAGCCCCAGTCCATGAAAATCTTTGGGGAGGCTTTTAAACTTCTGTTGGGGATTGGATGAGTGGGAAGTCCCTGAGACTGAATGACTCCCTTAAAAAACAGAGAAAAAACCCACAAAGTGGAATAAAAAACATATTACATCTTTTATTAATAACAATAATTAAATAATAATTGTGGTATTTGTTAAGCAGTTAACTATGTGTCAGCATTTACCTGTTCTAAGCACTGGGGTAGGTCCCACATGGGGCTCACTGTCTGCTGTGTGACATTGGGCAAGTCATTTCACTCCTCTATGCCTCAGTTACTTCATCTGTAAAATGGGGATTAAGACCGTGAGCCCCACATGGGACAACCTGGTAACCTTGCATCCCCTCCAGTGCTTCGTACAGTGCCTGGCACATAGTAAGTGCTTAATAAATGCCACACTCATCATCATCAAGTAAGTGGGAGAACAGGTATTGAATCCCCATTTTCCAGCTGAGGAAACTGAGGAATGGAGAAGTTGATTTGCTCAAGGTCACACAGCAGAACAGTGGCAGAACCAAGATTCGAACTCAGGTCTGCTGACTCCCAGGACTGTACTCTTTCCATTAGGCCATGCTTCTTCTCGCTATTTCATGGACTGGGGCCTTTTTCCATTAAATAACATTACAGCTATTAAAACCCCCCTCACTGTCCCTTGCTTTTAACACTCTCACTCACCATTCGTGGGTGAGACTTCAGCTTTCTCTATCTTCAAAGGCCTCCTGAAATCCCTTCTCCAAGAGGCATTCCCTGATATTTTTTTTTTCCCCAGGTCATATCCTCTCTATCACCTCAGCACTTGTGCACTCTCAGTTTTCATTGCATTTATGTACTCATTTGTTTTCATTTTCTACCATTTAAGCCTTTATTTACTTATCCAACTTTCTATTCTCACTGATTGTAAGTTGTTTTTGGGTCTCCTCCTCCCCCTCCCCCCACCTTTAGACTGTAAGATCTTTGAAGGCAGCAGTGGTATCTTTTACCCCTACAGTGCTTTGTACAGAGGCACTCAATTATAACAATAAAAATAACTGTGGTCTTTAAATGCTTACTATGTACCAACCACTGTACTAAGACCTGGGATGGATTCAGGATGATCAGGTAAGATACAGACCCTGTCCCCTTGGGGTTTACAGTCTAAGAGGGAGAACCTGTCTACATGTTTTGTTTTGTTGCCTGTCTCCCCCTTCTAGACTGTGAGCCCTTTGTTGGGTAGGGAACCATCTCTATATGTTGCCGACTTGTACTTCCCAAGTGCTTAGTACAGTGCTCTGCACACAGTAAGCGCACAATAAATACGATTGAATGAATGAATGAGAACAGGTATTTAATACTCATTTGTACAAATGAGAGAAGTCAGGCCCAGAGAAGTTAAATGACGTGATCAAGGCAACACAGCAGACTAGTAGCAGAGTTAGTACCAGAACCCTGGTCTTCTGACTCTCAGGCCTGTGATCTATCCACTAGACCAAGCTGCTTCTCCACTTCTCAGTAACTGCTCAGGATTGATCGATTGAAATGGGAAGTATCTGCATCTGAATTGATGAATAAGATTCCTTTCAGGGACCAATAAATGGAACCACGCTGATGCTTACAGTGGTCTCTGCCCTGAGGTGAGGGTGGGAGGGGGGAAGCAGAGATGAGATTCCACCAACTTGAGCTTTGATGCCTCTCTCCATTAGTCCGGGTGTTTGCTCTCTGATCACTGTGAGATCCAGGTCTGGAGTGAAGGCAGAGGGGATTGGAGTTAAGTGGTTCTAGGTGTCTACCTTCAAGGTATCTTTCTAGTTGTTTCCGGGGGTCAAGAGTTTAGGAGCCAATGAGCTTCCAATGCCAGATGGATCCTTGCTTGAAGAGTTGGTCCTGGTTCATGTTGGCAATTGGTCTAATGAATTCTGGCCCTGGGATTGTACGTTCAATGCTACTCGCCTGTCCAGTGATGATGATGATGGCGTTTGTTAAGCGCTTACTGTGGGTGAAGCACTGTTCTAAGCACTTGGGTTGGGGGGGATACAAGGTGATTAGGTTGTCCCACATGGGGCTCACAGCCTTAATCCCCATTTTACAGAAGAGGTAACTGAGCCACAGAGAAGTTAAGTGACTTGCCCAAAGCCACACAGCTGACTAGTGACGGAGCCAAGATTAGAACCCATGACCTCTGGCTCCCAAGCCCCTGCTCTTTCCACTGAGCCATGCTGCTTCTCATATACAGTGTGCTTCTCTGCACACAGGAAGTACTCAGTAAATACCACTGATCATGAGGATTCTAGCTCTGTTTTATTGTACTCTCCCAAGCACTCAGTACAGTGCTCAGCACACAGTAAGTGCTCAAATACCGTTGACGATGTGGATTTCAACTCTGCACACAGTAACCACTCAGTAAATACCACTGATGATTATGATTCCAACTTGGTTATGTTTTACTCTACCAAGCACTTAGTACAGTGCTCTGCACATGGTAAGTGCTCAATAAATGCCACTGATGATGAGGATTAGAATTCTGTTATATGGTACTCTCCCAAGCACTTACTACAGTGTTCTGCCCACAGTAAGCACTCGTTCAGTACTAGTAATCGTTTGATTACTGCTTCCTCCTTTTGCTCCCACCCTGCATCATTTTCAGTTGATCTGTTTGCCTCTGCTCCTCAAAGATCTCCTGGCATTTTCCTTCCCCAGGCCAAATTCAGTCTCTGGTATCTTTGCTTTTTCTTCAGGAGAGCACTTCAGACTGAAGTTGGTTCAAGTAATTCATTCTCTCTGGGCACTCAGCCCTGCTTTTCCACTTACCCCAGACCTCCTTGTGGTTTTAAAGAGGTGGACTCCAGCATTGATATTTCTTGGATGCTGCCAGACATGCATTAGGGCCTTGCGTCTCTTTGGTTTCTTATTATCTGGGTTTAGTCTCACGGGCTGCATCTTTGCCTGCGTTTGGATAAGGGCAAGTGTTCTTGCAAGAAGAAAATCAGCCAGCAAAGTCACCGTGGAGTTAATGGAGTTGAAGGGGATTTGGACAAGTTGGCTGGTTGAGAATTAGGCTGTGGGTAGACTGCAAGCGCTGAAGTACAGTGCTCTGCACACAGTAAGCGCTAAATAAATACCATTGATTGAATAAGCTCATCCTCTAGACTCGTGTGCTCATTTTGGGCAGAGAATGTGACTGCTAACTCTGTTATATTGTATTCTCCCAAGTTCTTGGTACAGTGCTCTGCACACAGTAAGCGCTCAATAAATATGATTGTGAGGTGATCCGTACCAGAAGGTCATAGGAAGTCTTGTTTCCAAGACAATGTGCAGGCAGGTGAAACCCTAAATGTATGTTATGGGAGGTGTTATGGGAGGGGTCAATCTTTGTAAAAAAGAAAATGTTTCTGATTGGCTGGGGAGACTTAACCAGAGAATGAAAATATTTATGGTTGAATCATGCTTTTTGGGAAACCCTTAAGTCCTCAAAAAAATGGAAATTAGTCATGGCGAAATGTACTCCGTTATGCAGGAACCCAGACTCGACTTCCAGATCCCTGTGAGCAGGAATTAGGTGGATCAGGGTCTCAGATCTGCTACTGCCATTGGGGGTGGGGAGAAAAGGTTCTCCCATCTGACAGGAGCAGATGAGAAAATGTATTTTTCATCTTTAGAGCTCAGTCTGCAGGTGGACGTGTTTGGAGAGCCTGCCAGAGTTCGATGCTCCTGGTTTGAGTTGGAGCAATGCGTGACAAAATCAAAGATGGTGAGATTTTCCAAACCCAGGCACACTTGCAAGATTCCCCCAGAACACATCAGCCAGATCAGTTGTTGTACTGTACTCTCCCAAGCGCTTAGTTCAGTCCTCTGTTTACAGTGAGTACTCAATAAATATGATTGAATGATTGAATCAATGAACAGGTGTAAAGTTCAGCCTCTGCACTGAATCCTTAATTTTAGTGAGGTGGGCTATTTCCTCTTGCCTTCTGCATATCTGCCCTTTTATCAATACTGTCTGATCCTTTTCTATGGTATTTAAGTTTTATTATGTGCCAGGCACTGTCCTAGGTGCTGGAGCAGATCCAAGCTAATCAGGTTGAACACAGTCCGCGTTCCACGTGGAGCTCACAGTCATAATCCCCATTTTACAAATGAGGTAACCGAAGCACAGAGAAGTGAAGTGACTGGCCCAAGGTCATACAGCAGACATGTATGCCTTCTGGCTCCCAGGCCTGTATTCCTTCCATTTGGCCACGCTGCCTTTCATGCTGCTTCCCATGTTCCTTTGGCTGAAGAACGTGTCTATCAACTGTATCGTATTGTACTCTCCCAAGTGTTTAGTACAGTGATCTGTATACAGTAAGCGCTCCATAAATACCACTGAAGCCTTCACTGCTGCCCTTTCAACAAATGTCCCCGGGGGCCGTGGAGCAACAGCAGAATTTCCTCTGCTCAAGCTCTTCTGAGGAGCTCAGAGTAATTTGGTATGTGTCTTTTATTCATCCACCCATCATCTCTGTCAATTAGGGAGAGAGAGGATATTATTCCCATTTTGCTAGGGGGGGGCAATTGTGAAATTAAATGTCTTTTCCAAGGTTCCACAGCTTGTAAGTGGGAGGCACAGCTTCTTAGCTGCGGCCTCCTTACCCGGGTGTTTGGGAAGAGGTTTTTTTTGCTGGTTTTTTTTTCTTTTGGTCTAGAATGTTTAAAAGCCAGAGGAATTGTAAATAGGTAACTTACCTTAGGTGGCGGAATCTATTAGCAGAGCGGTTGCCTGAAAACTGAGCAACAATAGGTTCTTTAGGTCCCTCCCTCCTTTCTCTCTCCCTCCATCTCTCTCTCCCCCCTTCTCTCTCTCTCTCTCCTTTCCTCCCTCCTTCTCTCTCCCTTCCTCCCTCCCTCTTTCTTTCTCCCTTTCCCTCTGTTCCTCTCTCCTGTCAACCTATCCACCCTTTGTCGTGAAGCATCTACTGTGGGCAGAGATCTCATCTCCGTTGCTGTTGACCCCTTTCTCACTTGCTTTCCTTTCATATCCAACAGACTACCACTCCCTTATCTTCAAACCTCTACTAAAATCATATCTCTTTCCAGAAGCCTTCCATGACTAACCCCTCATTTCCCCACTTCTTTCTCCCTGCCCTCTACATTGCACTTGTGTCTGTACCCCCTAAGCACCTTGATACTTACCCCATCCCTACAGCCCATATGAACAAATCCTTATATTCTGCTGCTTCCTCTGTCTGTATTTTATTTTAATGTCTGTCTCTTGTGTAAGCTCCTTGAGGACAGGGTTAAGGTCTGCCAACTTTATTACATTGGAGTGTCCCAAGGTACAGTGCTTGGCACATAGTAAGTGCTTAACAAATACCATAATTATTATTACAGTGAGTTGCACACAGTAAGCACTCAATAAATACCGTTGCTTGATGTCAGAACACTGTACTAAGTGCTTGGGGGACTACAATAGAGTAAGTTAGACATGATCTCAGTCCTCACTGAGTTTATACCCTCCCTCTCTTTGTCTCTCCCTCTCTGTCTTTCTCCCTCCTTCTCTCCCTTCCCTATCCCCCCTCTCCTCCCTCCACCCCCATTCTTTCTCCTTATCCCTCTTCTTAGTTACTGCTTTTGCTATTTCTTGTAGCTTCAAGCCAGCTTTTCAAGAGCCAGAGTTAAACCTATATTCTCCATAATGCAATACCGGTTCCTATACCTAGTAGCATACCTAATGGCTCAGCTTATATCTGCTCATAAGACTGAATGAGGTTTTATGAAGTCCATAAACATCTCAGATAGGATTTTTATTTCATTTTCCCCTTCAAATAAGACATAATGGAAACACTCACATACACAAGGAATGTACTTTTCATGATAAAGTGGGGGATCTTGAATTGGCCCATGAAAAGCAATAATTTGATGTGGCTCATGTTAGGAGTGTATATGGGGGAAAGGAAGAAATATACACATCACCATAAAACTAAGAAATGATTTTCAAATATTTAAGGTTTATCACTACCTAAGGAGAGATTGATTGTACACTCATAGATACCGTCCCTGAAGTCGCCTTCTCATTGGTGGATCTGGTATATGTGTACGTATGCCCAGAAAAGAGAGATTGGAAAAAACCTAGCAAACCCGTGGTCTAATAGGATTGTTCCATGAAACAACCTTTCTGGGTCTTTGTCTGGTTTAATTTGAAATGTCTCACGGGAGAGTGTGCCCACACTTCTCTCGGATTCATCGACTCTACCTTGGGAAGATCATTTCACATTTTAATTCAGCTCACTCTTAGCAGTTTATCCTGAATCGGGCTTAGTTCATGCAGTAATTCATTCATTCATTCAATTGTATTTCTTGAGCGCTTACTGTGTGCAGAGCACTGTACTAAGCGCTTGGGAAGTACAAGTTGGCAACATATAGAGGCGGTCCCTACCCAACAGCGGGCTCACAGTCTAGAAGGGGGACACAGACAACAAAACAAAACATATTAACAAAATAAAATAAATAGAATAAATATGTAGTTGTCCCCTGCCGTCTCCCTGCCCTCCCCTGCCCCTGCCACCCAACTTTTTTCTTTTCCAAATTTATCCTTTCTCTCATACTGGCATTCTTCAGTCCTAGACTGAGAAGTAATAATAATAATTGTTGTATTTGTTAAGCGCTTACTATGTGCCAAACACTGTTCTAAGTGCATGGGTAGATATAAGGTAATCAGGTCAGCCACAGTCTCTGTCCCATGTGGGGCTCACAGTCTTAATCCCCATTTTCCAGATGAGGTAACTGAGGCACAGAGAAGCTGAGTGACTTGTCCAAGGTCACAAAATGGAGCTGTGGCAGGGCCGGAATTAGAACCCACATCCTTTGACCTCCAGGTCTGGGCTCCTTCTGCTAGGCTATGTGCCTTCTAATTGCCTCTACCTTTGTTCATGTTTCCCTAAATAAAGCTCTGGGGTTAGAAAGCAGAATGTGAGGTTTCGTCTTGTCTCATTGGCTCTGTGCCAAGTGGCTACCTGGAAGCAGCATTTGGCCACTGTTGTCCACCACCCACACTGCTACCCGCTGCTGGACACAACGAGGAGCAGGGGTGGGAGGCCCTCATGAAGACTCCAGATTCTCTTGGGCCCACCCACTTCAGCAAACAGTAGTATTCATTGAACATCTGCTAAGTGCAGAGCACTGTACTAAGCACTGGGTTGGAGAGTCCAGTGGAGTTTTGGTAATAATAATAATGATGGTATTTGTTAAGTGCTTACTATGTGCCAAGCACTGTTCTAAGCGCTGGGATGGATACAAGGCACAGAGGCACAGAGAAGTTACACGACATGCCCAAAGTCACACAGCTGACAAGTGGTGGAGCTGGGATTAGAACCCATGACCTCTGACTCCCAAGCCTGTTCATTCATTCAGCGCTTAGAACAGTGCTTTGCACGTAGTAAGCGCTTAATACATGCCATCATTATTCATCCAATCGTATTTATTGAGCACTTACTGTGTGCAGAGCACTGTACTAAGCGCTTGGGAAGTACACGTTGGCAACAAGGCTCTGAGGCACAGAGAAGTTACGCGACATGCCCAAAGTCACACAGCTGACAAGTGGTGGAGCTGGGATTAGAACCCATGACCTCTGACTCCCAAGCCCGTTCATTCATTCAGCGCTTCATTCATTCAGCGCTTCATTCATTCAGCGCTTAGAACAGTGCTTTGCACATAGTAAGCGCTTAATACATGCCATCATTATTTATTCATTCAATCGTATTTATTGAGCACTTACTGTGTGCAGAGCACTGTACTAAGTGCTTGGGAAGTACAAGTCGGCAACAAATAGAGGTGCTCCCTACCCAACAGCAGGCTTACAGTCTAGAAGGGGGAGACAGACAGCAAAACAAAACATGTAGACAGGTGTCAAAATCGTCAGAACAAATAGAATTAAAGCTCTATGCAAGTCATTAACAAAACAAATAGAATAGTTAATATGTACAAGCCTTTGCAGGCTCTGGAACTGGACAGGGGCTTATCTGGTGTGGGGTTCCCCTGTTCTCTTTCCATTAATTAATTCATTCAGTCATTTATTGAGCGCTTACTGTGTGCAGAGCACTGTACTAAGCGCTTGGGGAGTACACATTGGCAACATATAGAGATGGTCCCTACCCAACAATGGGCTCAGCCATGCTGCTTCTAGGCATGATCCTTGCCCTCAAGGCGCTTGCAGTCTATAGATCTTGGCCAGGAATGTCCAGTCATGGCTGAAGCCACACCAGCAACAACCAGTTCCTCCTCCTTGTCAGTGTCAGCTTTTGCTGTGCTTCTGTCAGGGCCACCACCATGGCTGAGGGGTGGCAGAGAAGGGAGATATCCCCCCTTACCTGCTCTCCTGCCCCATCTCCGGTCTCCACCCTTTCCATCGCTTTCCTCTCCCTCTCATCCCTTCTTTTTTTCTTTCTACTTTTTCCCTTTTCCCCTTCTTCCCTTCCCCTATCTCCTCTTTCCTTTTTTCATCAGACTGTAAGCTCCTTATGGACAGGGATCTTGTCTACCAACTCTGCTGCATTGTGCTTAATACAGGTGCTTAGTGCGAGGGAAGCAGCATGGCCTGGAAATCAGAGGACTTGGTTTCTAATCCTGGTTCTACCACTTGTCTGCTGTGTGACCTTCGACAAGTCATTTAGTCTCTCTGGGCCTTAGGTAGCCTCATCTGTAAAATGAAGAGGCAATACCATTTTTCCCTCCATAGACAGTGAGCCTGGTGTGGAAGAGAGGGTCTGTGTCTGATCTGTTTTTTTGTGTCTACCCACCAGTTAATGATGGCATTTATTAAGCACTTACTCTGTGCAAAGCAATGTTCTAAGTGCTGGGGAGGTTACAAGGTGATAAGGTTGTCCCACGGGGGGCTCACAGTCTTAATCCCCAGTTTACAGATGAGGGAACTGAGGCACAGAGAAGTAAAGTGACTTGCCCATAGTCACACAGCTGACATTTGGCAGAGCCGAGATTTGAACCCATGACCTCTGACTCCAAAGCCCAGGCTCTTCCCACTGAGTCACGCTGCTAGTACAGTGCTTGGTACATAGCACTTAACAAACACCATAGCTGTTATTATTATTATTATTCATAAAGTTCTCTACACGCAGTAAGCACTCAATAAATACCTTTTCTCTCTCTCTGCCCAGTCCTCTTCACTAAGCCAATCTCCCTGCCCTCACCATGCCATTCTCCTCAGATCTGTTCACGTTAGGTGAAGCAACTCTATTGGCTGGGTAATTTGTCTCCAGCATCATAAATTAACGACTTTTCTCTCTACGTCATATCTTGAGTCTTCTGAGTTATGCAGTCCCATCTCTTGTGAGCTATTTTAGGGTTTTGTTGACATGTCTAAGTCAACTAAGTAACTATGCCAAATGTTGACTTAGTTCGCCAGTCAAACAGAAATTCCACTCCTCAGATGCTCTATGCCTTTGGGGATATGTGCTGTCTTTGGCTTATCTCTGTGTGTTTTTGTTTCATTTGGCGACTCATCTCAGAACCGCTCAGCCTCCCTCTGCCGTTTACTAAATATAGGGAAGATTAGCCCCCTCTCGAACTTGGATTTTCCCCTCTTCTCAGAGAAGTGGGCGGCGTATCTGCTGAACCCTGGGCATTTCCCCTCAAAATCTCAAACTGATTTGCCTTCCTATTGCTACCTTCCTGTAAGGCCTCACAATATCTTTAAATATTTCCTTTCTCGTTGAACGTCTTTTTAGGTTATATTTTCCATGATGGGGCTCATTTTTGCCTGAAGCACTCAGGTTCTGTTTTAGGTTGTAGTCGTTTGGTTTAAAAAAGACCATGCCAAGGGGTTGCTTTAATCCTCTTTTCTGTGGATAGAAACCCTTGTTAGTTTCCTTTGTATCCAGGATCATTCACTGCCTTTTCTCACTCAAGAATGGCTATTAATAGGGCTTGCCAGTGCTCATCTTTCTAGCTTTGATTTGGTGTTCCTCAAACAAACTAGATGGATTTCCATTTGTCACTATCATTTCTGCCAGCTTTCAGCCCAGTGACACAATGTGAATTAATGTGGAAGAGGAGGGTAAGTAAAATGAACTTCCTCTGTGCTCTGTAGAACAGCCCTGAGAAGGCAAATTAATTTCAGTTCTCACTCCAGATGCCACGGACCTATTCTGATTTCCTGTAGTAATTTTTCCACCTGGACAGTATGTGGAATGCCAGGCCTGGAGCAAGTGTATTTTAAATGATTTGAGAGACATGAGGAGGCAGCATATGAGCAAAGCAGAAGGAAGGTTAGAAGGTTCAGGGGGTGAGGGGGCACCTTAATCTTCTTCTCCCCTTCCTTGTGTCTGTGGGGCCTAATAGAAAGAGCTTGGGCCCGGGAGTCAGAGGACCTGGGTTCTAACTGTGGCTCTGCTGCTTGTCTGCTTCGTGACCTTGGGCAAGTCACTTAACTTCTCTTGGCCTAAGTTACCTCATCTGTTAAACGGGAATTAAGATTGTGAGCCCAGTGTGGGAGACAGAGACTGTGCTCAACCAGATTATTTTGTGTCTGTCCCAATGCTTAGTACAGTGCCTGGCACAGAGTAAGTGCTTAACAAATACCAAAAAGAAAAAAAAAAACAATCATTGGTATTTATTTAGTGCTTACTGTGTGGAGAGTACTGAATGTGCTAGGCACTTGGGAAAGTACAGAGTAGGTATTGAGGAGCCCTGCCCAGAAGACTTTTATAGATTAGAGGGAGAGACAGCAATTAAAATAAATTCCATATGGATTTGTACTTAAGTCCTGTGGGATTGTGGGATGGGTGAGTATCAAAGTGCTTAAAGGGAGCAGACCCAAGTTCATAGGCGAATGCAGATGGGAAGGCTAAGACAGGGAAGTGAGGGCTTAGCCAGGGAAGGCATCTTGGAGGAGATGTGACTTTTAATAAGGCTTTGAAGGTGGGGAGAGTGATGGTCTGTCAGCTATGAAGGGGGAGGGCGAAGTAGGTGAGGGATCGGTGGTGAGAGAGAAGAGATTGAGGTCCAGTCAGTAGGCTGGACTTAGAGGAGAGAAGCAAGTGGGCTGGGTAGGAAATCAGTGAGGTAAAATAGGAGCGGGTGAGCTGATTAGGTGCTTTAAAGCCACTGGTAAGGAGTTTCTGTTGATGTAGAAATGGATGGGCAACCACTGGAGATTCTAGAGGAGTGGGGAGATGAGGACTGACTTTTCTTAAAAAAATGAACTGGGCGGCAGAGTGAAGTAAGGACTGGCATAGCGAGAGATAAGATCAGTGAGCAGGCTGATGCAGTGGTCAAGGCAAAATAGAAATTCTTCAGCCAGGGTAGTAGCTGTTTGGATGGTGAGTAGAGGGCAGATTTTAGGAATGTTGTGCAGGTGGAACCAACAGGATTTGACGGCGGACTGAATACGTGGGTTAAATGAGAGAGATGAGTTGAGGACAATGCCAAGTTAGCAGACTTGTGAGACAGGGAGGATAGTGTTGGGGTCTCGAGTGATTGGAAAGACAGCGGGAAGGCAGGGGAGGGTTTGGGTGGGAAGAAGATGAGTTCCCTTTTGGACAGGTTAACTTTGAGGTATCAGCGGGACACCCAAGTAAAGATGTCCTGAAGGCAGGTGGATATGTGAGACTACAGAGGAGGTGAGCGGCCAGGGCTGGAGAGGTAGATTCAGAAATCGTCCTCAAGGAAATGGAAATCAAAGGTCTGGGAGCAAATGCATTCTCCAAGGGAGTGGGTGTAGATAGAGAGTAGAAGGGGACGCAGAATTGACGGAAGCCACTGAACCAGTCCCTTAAACCCCTGTGCCTGCAGCCTCTCCATCCTGTGATGGATGAGTGGATGGATTTTCCGGGTGGTATGCCTTTCTCTGTGGAAACCAATCGCTGGGTTTAGAATTATACGGCTCTCCTTGATGCAGGATCGCCTTCTTGCCGAACTCTGCATTAAGGGGAAATCACCCATGTCCATCAATCATATGTATTGAACTATTACTGTATGCAGCACACTGGCCAATTGTCAGCTGTGTGACCTTGGGCAAGTCACTTAACTTCTCTGTGCCTCAGTTACCTCATCTGTAAAATGGAGATTAAGACTGTGAACCCCCCGTGGGACAACCTGATCACCTTGTAACCTCCCCAGCGCTTAGAACAGTGCTTTGCACATAGTAAGTGCTTAATAAATGCCATTATTATTATTATTATTACTAAGCATTTAGGAAAGCACAGTATAACAGAGTTGATAGATATGTTCCCTGCCCACAAGGAATTTACACTCGTAAGGGAGCTTACGCCTTGACCCTGTACATCACGCATGAACCTGACAGTTTCTTCTGATATCACATCTCATTCAAGCCAGGCAGATGTTTCTTGTTCAGTGGAAAGGAATTCTTGGTTATCCCATTATTTGGGAGCCTCCAAGGATCTGTCAGCAGTGGGTAGACTTTGAAAGCTCCTTTTCCCTGGGCTTTGTGTCCCAGTTCTATAATGCCTCCAAGTCTGCTTTCTTCAAATCCAGTAGTTTTTGCAGTGCAGGACTCTTTCTTACCTACTCAATACCGTGTAGACTGAAATGATGCTTGAGAATGCCTTGTCGATTTCCCTGGATTCCCTGTAATGAATAGTTCTTTGCTATTGTTCAGTAAGGAATCTTCTCCTGCTCCTTAGATGTGTCCTCTCCCTCCCTCTTCCCACCTTGCCCAGCCCAAACATGACTCGACTAGATTTCAGGAGGGTTTCAAAGGTGGGAGAGAAATGGAGCTAGAATTCCACGAAACAGGGAGGATCTGAGGAAAATGACAGTGTTGGGTGTTTTTTTTAAGTATTTTATTAAGCACTTACTTTGTGCAGAGCACTGTACTCAGCGCTAAGAAAGAGTCTACAGTAGGAATTAGACATAGCCCCATCCCTGGAAGGATTCAGAATTTATGAGTGTTCAAAAGTGTTAAGAGTTTTACCCCAACTGCTTCCTGGAAGTAAGTGCTAACATTCAAACTTATATGTCTCACTTATTATACTGTAGGCTCCTCTTCTTCATCATCGCTTTCATCGTCATCATTGGTATTTATTGAGCACTTCTTGTATATAGAGCACTGAACTAAGCATTTGGGAGAGTACAATAAAAGTAAAAGACAAAGGCCTCAAGGAACTTACAAGCTACTTAACTCTTCTGAGTGTTTAATTCAGTTCTGAGCACTCAGTTTGTGCACAATATGTAATCAATGTTATCTGTTGAGTGCTCATTGCATGCAGAGCACTGCGCTAAGGCCTTGCATTACTAAGGCCTGAATCCACCCAAGCACTTAGTGCAATGCTTGGCACATAATAAGTGCTTAAAAAAACCCACAAGTATCATTACTAATAATTAATCATTAATAATAATGATTGAAACTATTTTTCATTTGAAAAGTATAATTAATCAATTGTTAGTTTTTAGTGAGCAGTATAACAGGAGCTCGGGAGAGCACACCAGAGTTGGTTGATGTGGCCCCTCAAGGAGCTTACAATCTAGACCATGGCATGCGCAGTACTAAGCTAGCAAAACCTGAGTTCTGATACAGATGGATCTACGGAGATGCTAAAGAATTCATGACCACTGACTTCCTCAAGTTCATTCCATCTATCTGTACCCATCTTATGCCCCTAGAAAGCTTTGTGAACATTGTTAAGATGATGTGACTAGGCTATAGACTGTACGCTTGTTGCAGGCAGGGAACATGTCTACTAACTCTGTTGTACTCTCCCAAGGGCTTAGTATAATACTCTGCACACGGTTAGTGCTCAGTAAATACCATTGACTGATTGATGTGAGCCCCTGTTTCGCAGAAACCGCCAGCCAATTCCTGGTAAATTGGGTTGGGGTCTTTCAGGCTGAGCTGTTGGGGTCTTGGGAAGGCCTCCCCCCACACGCTCCCACATGCTTCAACACACTGGTCATGTTTGTCATGCTCCCTTGCCGAGCTGTTCCTCAGTGCTACAAATCTCTCTGTCTCACAAGCCCAAAACCTTGGCATTATCTCTTTCTAGACTATAATCTCCTTGCGGGTAGGGAACCTGCTTTCCAACTCTGTTATTGCATGCTCTCCCAAGTGCTTAGTTCTGTGCTTTTCACTCAAAGCTCAGTAAATCCCACTGATTGGCTGATTACCCTAGGCTCATATCTCTCCTTCATCCTGCATATTCAGTTGGTCACCAAATCCTGTCAGTTCTACCTTCATAATCTCTAGAATTCACCCCTTTCTTTTCCGTCCAAACTGCCACCCTTCTGGTCCAAGCATTAGCCAGTCCTGGGTCAGTGCTGCATGGGCTTCGTGGTCATCATCATTTCCATCAATCATATTTATTGAGCGCTTACTGTGTGCAGAGCACTGTAGTAAGCGCTTGGGAAGTACAAGTTGGCAACATATAGAGACAGTCCCTACCCAACAGTGGGCTCACAGTCTAAAAGATCTCCCTATGTCCAGATTCTCCCTAATGTCTATCTCCCCCATTAGAATGTAAGCTCCTTGAGGGCAGGGATGGTATCTACTGACACTATTGTACTCTCCCAAGAATTTAGTAACACTGTTTTGCACAGACTAAGCACTCAGTATATATATACCATTGATCGATTAAATTGCTTGTATCCACCCCAGCGCTTAGTTTAGTACCTGGCACATAGTAAGCACTTGACAAATACCACAATTATTATTATTAATAATAATGAATCAATAATAATAAACAATAGTATATTATCATAAATAATAAAATCATAGTATAATAAGTAATATAATAAATAAATAATAAACAATCAATAATAATAAATAGAGAAGCAGCGTGACTCAGTGGAAGGAGCTTGGGCTTCGGAGTCAGAGGTCATGGGTTCAAATGCCGGCTCCGCCAATTGCCAGCTGTGTGACTTCGGGCAACTCACTTAACTTCTCTGTGCCTCTGTTACCTCATCTGTAAAATGGGGATTAAGACTGTGAGCCCCCCCGTGGGACAACCTGATCACCATGTAACCTCCCCAGTGCTTAGAACAGTGCTTTGCACATAGTAAACACTTAATAAATGCCATCATTATTATTATTATTATTATTAAATCATGACCCCCAGCCTGGAATTGCTGGAGAGCTGCTTGAGTTCATGGGGCTGGAGTCTCTCATCTCTGAGCTGAGTAAATTTTTTTTTATGGTATTTGTTAAGTGCTTACTATGTGTCAAACACTGTTCTAAGGGCTGGGGTAGATACAAGTGAATTAGTTTTGACACAGTCCCTGTCCCACATGGGGCTCACAGTCTGCACAGAACTCAGACAAATTTAAGTGGGTTTGTTGATGTTCTATTGGGCTTTTGCTTTCCAGAGGTGTACAGTCATCTGTTTGAAACATTTGGTCAGCTGATAAAAGCACAGGGTCATTTGGCTTAGTAAGGAAGCTTACCAAAACCAAAAAGCATGATTTGAATCCTTTGTTTGATCGTTATTAAAGAAAAGGCTAAAAGCCGAAGCTGCCGCAAATGATGACTCAGCAGGTCAGTGAGGTCGACCGCTAATTCTGCTAAATTACACGTGGTATATTTTCAAAGTGTATTAATGGTTATGGCATCAATCAGTCAATAGTTTTATTGAGCACTTACTACATGCAGAGCACTGTATTAGATGCTTGAGAAAGTACAGTATAATAGAGTTGGTAGAGGCAATCCCTGCCCACAAGAAGTTTACAGTATATAGGGAAGCAGCATGGCTCAGTGGAAAGAGCCCGGGCTTGGGAGTCAGAGGTCATGGGTTCTAATCCCGGCTCCACCACTTGTCAGCTGTGTGACTTTGGGCAAGTAACTTCACTTCTCTGTGCCTGTTCCCTCATTTGTAAAATGGGGATTAAGATTGTAAGCCCTACGTGGAACAACCTGATAACTTTGTATCCCCTCCCAGGGCCTACAAAAGTGCTTTGCACATAGTAAGCGCTTAACAAATACCATCCTGGCAAGCAAAATAATACGTATGGTATTTGATAAGTGCTTACAATGTGCTAGGCATTCTACTAAGCACTGGGGTAGATACAAGCAAATTGGATTGGACACAGTCCCTGACCCACATGAGGCTCACAGTCTTAATCCCCATTTTACAGATGAGGTAACTGAGTCACAGAGAAGTTAAGTGAGTTGCCCAAGGTCACACAGCGGACAAGTGGCAGAGCCGGCATTAGAACTCAGCTCCTTCTGACTCCCAGGCACTGTTAATAAGTGCTGAATAAGCATTTGTAAACTCCATGAGGACATGATCTACTTAAGTCTTTTATACTCTCTTCCTCCCTTCCAGGCCCTACTGAGAGCTCACCTCCTCCAGGAGGCCTTCCCAGACTGAGCCCCCTCCTTCCTCTCCCCCTGGCCCCCCCCTCCATCCCCCCGTCTTACCTTCTTCCCTTCCTCACAGCACCTGTATATATGTATATATGTTTGTACATATTTATTACTCTATTTATTTATTTATTTTACTTGTACATATCTATTCTACTTATTTTATTTTGTTAATATGTTTGGTTTTGTTCTCTGTCTCCCCCTTCTAGACTGTGAGCCCACTCTGTTGGGTAGGGACTGTCTCTATATGTTGCCAACTTGTACTTCCCAAGCGCTTAGTACACTGCTCTGCACACAGTAAGCGCTCAATAAATACTATTGATTGATTATACTCTTCCATATGCTTTAATAACGTGCTCTGCACACAGTAGGTGCTCTATAAACACTGGTGACGGGTGACTGACTGTGTGCCAAGCTGTGGGATCGCTCCAAAATAAATCCGACTGGACATAGACCCTGTTCTCCATAGGTCCCTGGATTTAAAAGATTGGGAGTTTAGGCAGTATTAGGTACCATTTTTTCTTCTCTCCAGGTTTCTCCACCCTCTCTCTGATGCTTGCCCAATTGAATGCAGCTTTGAGTTCTGGGGTGAGCTGTAGGGTTGAGAGGGAAAGAGGGAAGAGTACCTGCTGAGGAAGAGCTGAGAAGCAACATGGGGGAGTGGATAGGTCATGGGTTCTAATCCTGGCTCTGCCACTTGTCTGCTGTGTGAATTTCGGCAAGTCACTTCACTTCTCTGGGCCTGTTACCTCATCTGTAAAATGGGGATTAAGACTGTGAGCCCCCCATGGGACAACCTGATCACCTTGTAACCTCTCCAGTGCTTAGAACAGTGCTTTGCACATAGTAAGCACTTAATAAATTACATCATCATCATCATCATCATCATCAATCGTATTTATTGAGCGCTTACTATGTGCAGAGCACTGTACTAAGCGCATGGGAAGTACAAATTGGGAACATATAGAGACAGTCGCTACCCAACAGTGGGCTCACAGTCTAAAAGGGGGAGATAGAGAACAAAACCAAACATACTAACAAAATAAAATAGAATAGATATGTACAAATAAATTAAATACATAAATAAATAGAGTAAAAAAAATATGTACAAACATATATATATATATATACAGGTGCTGTGGGGAAGGGAGGGAGGTAAGATGGGGGGATGGAGAGGGGGACGAGGCGGAGAGGAAGGAAGGGGCTTAGTCTGGGAAGGCCTCCTGGAGGAGGTGATCTCTCAGCAGGGCCTTATCGTCATCATCATTATTATTATTATTATTGTTACCTCATCTGTAAAATGGGGATTGAGACAGTGAGCCCCATATGGGACAGGGAGTGCGTCCAACCTGATTTACTTGTATCCACCCCAGCGCTTAGTACAGTGCCTGGCACATAGTAAGTGCTAAACAAATACCATAATAATAATAGTAATAATTATTATTATTCAGAGCTTGGGCCTGGGAATTGACATGGCTTCTAATCCTGGCTCCATACCTGCCTGCTGTATGACCTTGGGCAAGTCACTTAAACTTCTCTGTGCCCTCAGTTAAAAGTGAAAATGAGGATTAAGACTGTGAGCTCCAGTCTTAGTGAGACATAGTCTGTGCCCAACCTGATTAGCCTGTATCTCTCTCCATGGTTGGTACAGTGCATAGCACACAGTAGTAGCTTAACAAATGCCATTTAAAAAGTAATTTAAAGTGTTTGAGGTTGCAGCAATTGAGAAGGGTTGCTTGGGGCAGGGTGACCTGCAGTGGAAGGAAAGAAGGAAAACCACTGAATCAGTTGATTGGAGGAAGAGGGAGGATGTTGAGGCAAGGATCATCCTCACTTGAACAATAATAGTAATAATAATAATTGTGGTATTTGTTAAGTGCTTACTATGTACCAGATATTGTACTAAGCACTGGGTTGGATGCAAGCAAATCAGGTTGAACACAGTTCCCGTCCCACATGGTGCTCACAGTCTCGATCCCCATTTTACAGATGAGATAACTGAAGCACAGAGAAGTGAGATGACTTGCCCAGGGTCACACAGTAGACAAGTGGTTGAGGCTGGATTAGAACACGTGACCTTCTGACTCCTACTTCTGTGCTCCATCCACTCTGCTATTGGTTATCTCAACCTCCCTGCATGCCAGAAGGCATTTGGGGACTTGACGGTGCTTTATTATTATTGTTATTATTATTATTAGTTTATTAGTTTTATTATTGTTATTATTATTAGTAGTAGTAGTGGTAATAGTAATTGTGGCATTTGGCAGATGCTTACTATTGGTCAGGTACTGTGCTGAGCACGGGGGTAGATACCATATAAGCAGATCTGACACACTCCCCATGTCGCATGGGGCTTGCGGTCTTAAAGGGAAGGAGAACAGGTTTCTTATTCCCATTTTCCTGAATGAGGAAACTTGGGAACAGAGAAAATAAGTGACTTGCTCAATGTCACACAGCAGGCAAGTGGCCTATGAGAAGCAGCATGTCCTAGTGGAAGGAACGCAGGCCTGGAAGTCAGAGGACCTGAGTTCTAATCCTGACTTTGGCGTTTGCTGCGTGACCGTGGCAAGTCCTTCGCTTCACTGTGTCTCAGGCACCTCATCTGCAGAATGGGGATTAAGACTGTGAGCCTCATATTCGTTCAATTCATTCAGTCGTATTTATTGAGCGCTTAGTGTGTGCAAAACACTGTACTAAGCTCTAATCAATCATATTTATTGAGCACTTACTGTGTGCAGAGCACTGTACTAAGCGCTTGGGAAGTGCAAGTTGGCAACATATAGAGACGGTCCCTACCCAACAGTGGGCTCACAGTCTAGAATAAACAACAATAAACAATGACATTCCTTGCCCACAACAAGCTTATAGTGTGGAACATGGACTGTGTCCAACCTGATTAGCTTGTAATATACCCCAACACTTAGTACAGTGCCTGGCACATAGTAAGTTCTTGTCTTATGCTGTCGAGTTGTCTCCGACCCATAGTGACACTATGGACACATCTCTCCCAGAATGCCGCCCCTCCATCTGCCATCGTTCTGGTAGTGTAGCCATAGAGTTTTCTTTGTAAAAATACGGAAGTGGTTGACCTTGCCTCCTTCCGTGCAGTAAACTTGAGTCTCTGCTCTCGACTTTCACCCATGCTGCTGCTACCCAGCACGGGGGAGTCTTGACTTGTAGCAGATTGCCTCCCCTTGCTAGCCACTGGCCAAGCTAGGAATGGATGGGCATGCCTCTGCTTGACTCTCCCTCCCTTAGTCGAGACTGGTGGAGTACTGGAAACTCTTCAGGTGCGAACCTGAGAGGGTAGTAAGCACTTAGCAAATACCATTTAAAAAAAAAAAAGTGGTGGTTCTGAGAATAGAACCCATGTCTCTGGACTACCAGGCTTTTCCTCGTTTTTGTTACTTACAGAAAATATTTGAATGGGAGGTGATCCAGTGTCATTCTATAGTTGTGAAGATTAGAAAAAAACAGAGAATGAGGGAGACAGAGAGAGAGAGAGAGAGAGACACAGAGAGAGACAGAGAGAGACAGAGAGAGAGAGAGAATGAATGAATGGATAGTTAATGGGCTAAAGCCACCTGCCAATCCCTTGCCCAAATTTCGTTTCCAACATTGTGAAGATCAAAGTGGCGCCTATTGTGGTCATTGCATTCAAATGTCCTGTTTCCATAAAAACCATTTGGTGGGGAACCATTCAGGAGAACATCTAGGGATGGCCTGGGTGACCTATGACCTTCACCCTTGTGGAGTCAAGTGGGACCATTTGTCGGAACAATGGAAATCCGACCCGCAGCTCTGTTTGCTTAGCTGTCCTTGGAGGAAGGGAGGTTTTTGTTCTGAGGATGGAAATTGCTCATGGAGGAGGGCTGTGTGTACATTCAGAGAATAAGAGTTTAGGCTGGGGTTGGGGGGGAAGTAATGAGGCAGAGAAAGAACAGCTCAGCGATTAGTTTGCTTTTCTCTCTCCAGCTGCCACCCCTCTAGGGAGTCCAGAGTTGGCCAGTTGGATGTAAGTTTGGTTTTTTTCCCCAGGTTTGTTCTGTGCACCAAGGGCTGGTGTGGCTCTCTGGGGCCTGGAGCGTTGTCCCCTCGGCTCTTTGGGCAGTAGCCAGATGCAGCCACTTCTGGCATCCTGACTGGTCCAGCCAGGGTGGCCTGGGGTGGGATGGTCCTCCCTGGGAAACCAGAGACTAGTTGATGGCACCGGAACTGCCTGATGGAGAGGGAGAGCAGTGGCTGCACAGAGATGGCAGTTTAAGAAAGCCCATTTCCTTCTGGAGCTAATCGCCGGCCCCTCCTCCTGTTCCTCCATCTTTGCCCTCCACCATTTGAGTCTCGGACGATATTGCGGTGTTAATAATGCTGTCGTATCGATTGCATGCGGCTCTCTGCGCTTGGGGAGCAGATGGGGGTTGGTTTTAACCCTAGCAAGGGAAACTGCACTCTCGCCTCTATTTCCTGTGTCTGCCTTCCCCCCTCCCCAACAAGGGGGCTCAAAAGACACACTGGCTTCTGAATTCTGATGCCTCCCCTATTGTTACATTGTCTGTCTCTCATACTAGAGGGTAAGTCCCTTGTGGGCAGGGTTCTTGTCTACCGACTCATTTTGTAGTTACCCATGCGCTTAGTACAGTGCTTTCCATACAGTAAGCACTCAGTAAATATTAGCACTCAGTGCTCATACTCAGCACTCATATTGACTGATTGATCCCTGTCCTACACAGAGCTCACAATCTATCGTATTCCCATTTGCAAGGAACGCGGCTACCAGAACTGTTATATTGTACTCTCCCAAGCTCTCTGCAGACGGTAATTGCTCGATAAATGCCATTGATTGACTGATGGATAGCACTGTCCTTCCTCAGAAGCGCCTGCTCCATCGTCCCTTTAGCAAGGGATGCTTGGAATTTTTCAGTGTATGCTTTAGCTGGGCGGGAATGGGGGTGCACGGGGATCTTGGTGGAAAGCTGCGTGCCTAAGTGTTAGACACAAGTGGATGCTTTTACTGTGGGGACCGGTTTCCTGCCCCAGCAGCAGACTCCTTCACAACCCGATCCCCTTGCCTGACTCCTTGCCCTTGAAAAGCACTTTAAAGCAGCCAGTCGGAGAGAGGCTGGCCCACGGGGAAATGTGGTTGTAAAACACGTGCCTAGGGGAATGGGAGTGGTTTCCTCTTTGCTTGAAAAAGTCAGCTGAATATCCACAAATAAGCTTCGAGTGAGGAAGATTTGCTGCTTCAACCCTGGACTCCTACGCCAGCTCCCAAAGGTTTTGTGGCGGGGATTAGCATCATAAAACAGCCCTTTCTAGACTCTTTCTCGCCCTCCCCTGTGTTCCACACCTGCAGTTTTTAGCCTCTCCCCCCCCCCTTCTCCCTTTCCTCCACACCTGGGGATCTCACCTTGACTGGCTTCTTTCACAAAATGGAATGATGAAAAAACACCATTTTAAGACTGGTTTTGACAGTGAAGAGGTAACAGTCTGGCTTTTGCTGCAAGGCCAAGATGAGGTGATTTTCCAGTAGTCTCAAAAGATACGATTCAGTATAGAATCAGTGTCCCCTAGTGGAAAGAGCATGGGCCTGGGAGTAAGGGGACTTGGGTTCTAATCCTGATTCTGCTGCGTTTCTGCTGTGACCTTGGGCAAGTCCCTTCACTTCTCTGTGCCTCAGTTACCTTATTGGTGAAATGGGGATTAAGACTGTGAGCCCCATGTGGGACAAGTACTGGGTCCACCTTTGTAGCTTATATCTACCCAAGTGCTTAGTACAGTGCCTAGCACATAATAAGCGCTTAACAAATACCATTAAAAACAAATGTTGAGCAGAGTAATTGTCCATCGGATGAGAACCGGATAGGAATTGCAGGAAAGAAAAAAGGCATGAGCCAGGGTAGGTGGAAGGCCCAATCTGGGTCTGTCTATTGTATTTGTTTGAGGTTGATAATAGGGACCTGGGCTTAGAATAAGCTTTTGATACCCGATAATTCATTCATTCAGTTGTATTTATTGAGCACTTAGTGTGTGCAGAGTAGTGTACTGAGCACTTGGGAGAGTACAATACAACAATAAACAGACACATTCCCTGCCCACAACGAGCTTACAGTCCCTTCTGCCCAAAGTATCCAAGGAAGCTCCGAGGATCATCGTTTCCCTGAGGCGGTTAGGCAGTAACTACTCAGTTGATCTCCTTGGAGTCACACTCAGAAGCAGGCGTGTGGATGATCACAAACCATCTGCAAGGTGGCTCATGCAGATGCTTACTATATGCCAGGCACTGAACTGAGCACTGGGATAGATACAAGCTAATCAGGTTGGACACAGTCCATGTCCCACTTGGGGCTCACGGTCTTAATCCCCATTTTATAGATGAGGTAACTGAGGCCCAGAGAAGTTAAGTGACTTGCCCAAAGTCACAGAGCTGACAAGTGGCGGAGCCAGGATTAGAACCCATGACCTCTGGCTCCCAAGCCCGTGCTCTTTCCACTGAGCCACGCTGCTTCTGACTCTCAGAATCATGCCCTTTCTATGCTCTTTCCACCGTGTCACCCTGCTTCTCCACTGCTTTTTTTCTGCCTCTCTCCTTTTCTTAATGAATTGTATTCATCGAGTGTCTGTGGTGGGCAGAGCATTGTTGTAAGAGCTGGGAAAGTACCCACAGAGATGAAAGACGCAGTCCATGCCTTCAAGGAGCTAACAGACTATTTGTCTTTCTCTGTCTTTCTCTTTGCCTTCTTTTGTCCCCCATCTCTCTGAATGTGTGACTGTTTTATTCATTGAGCACTCAAGCTGTTCTTGTAGTATTTATAATAATGGCATTTATTAAGCGCTTACTGTGTGTAATACTTTGTGAAGATAGAATACCTGGAGGGTCTGGTTGAGGAGCCCCCTTGCTTTGTGCTAGGGATTTTGATAACCTTTTCCATTTAATCAAAAATCATACTTATTGAGTATTTACTGTATGCTGTACTAATAGTTTGAGAGAGTACAATATAACAGAGTTGGCAGACACATTCCTCGCTTACAGAACGTTTTCCTCTAAACAAGCGTGTTTATGATTGTCGAATTTCCCTATCTATCAGTCAATGGTATTTATTGAGCACCTACTGTATGGAAAGCACTGTACTAAGCGCTTTGGTGAATACAATACAATAGAGTTGGTAGATACTCTCCCTGCCCACAAGGAACTTACAGTCTAAAGGATCCATGCAAACATGATTCCGAGGATCAGGAGGAGTAGTTAATGTACAAAGTCAATCAATCAATTGTATTTTTTGAGCACTTACTGTGTTCAGAGCACTGTACTAAGCACTTGGAAGAGTACAGTATAACAATCTAACAGACACATTTCCTGCCCACAACAAGCTTAGAGACTAGAGGAGGAGACAGACGTTAATATAAATAAATTATGGATACGTACATGAGTTCCAACTTGTACTTGAGTTGCCAACTTGTACTTCCCAAGCGCTTAGTACAGTGCTCTGCACACAGTAAGCGCTCAATAAATACGATTGATTGATTCTGTGGGGCTGGGAGGGGGTTGAATAAAAGGAGCGAGTCAGGGCAACTCAAAAGGGATTGGAATAAAAGGAAAAGAAGGGTTATTTGGAGAGGCCTGGAGGAGATGTGCCTTTAAAAAGGCATCTCCACAGTAAATGTTCAATAGATACGATTGATTTATGGATTCTGCCAACCAGGATACCGAGGCCCAGAGAGGTGATGTGGCCTAATGGAGGGCACTGAGTAAAGAGTGGCATGCTAGAAGCTAGACCCCATTCCCCTGGATACTCACATTCTATTTTGCAATACTTTATTATATCTGAGGTTCATAGTCTTGCTGTTCCCCTTCTCTGCCCGTTTCCCGCCGCTCGGCCCCTCCCCAGGCAGGTTCCTGCCAGCGTATCGTAGAAAAATATTTTCCTTTTGAACTTTCCCACTCCGTACCATGTGAGGATCGGGCTAAGCCAAGAGTCAGATTTGGCCCCGGGTCTAATTTCTGGCCTAAGTTAAAGACAGGCCTCCTTTATATGTTCCTCTCCAAAATAAAACGCCAGCTCCTGGAAGCCAGGATTTGCATGCAGGAATGAAATATTTGTATTTTGTTTCATCAGTTCCAACTGCTGTTGGCCCTTTCCCACTGCCTCTGTTTTCCTTTCTTCCCCCCACCCCAACTCCCACTTGTCACATATCTTCCAACGGCTCTCCTTCCTCTCTGACCTACAAAAGAGGGATGGAGAACTGAAAATAATGGACGGGGGCCAAGTCAACCAAAGGCACAGGCAGAAGCCGTGATAGGAGATCACTCAGACTAATTGCGAGGTTTCTTCTGTTTGGAAATGGTTCCTGGAATCGTTGAACAGAGCAATTTGACCGTCCTAACGGCTGTTGGCTGGGCTTTTGGGCCCCAAAACTTCCCAGTAAGTTACACTGGAAATCTTTTCCTTCCCATCCGGGCTCTGTGATTCCCCAACCAAGACCGAATGGAATTTCCGATGAACTCCTAGAGTCACATGCTACTGGTCGAAGCCATTCATAGTTCCTCTCGTCTCGGAGTGTTTGTCCCTTGTCTGTGTTAATCGCCACGGAGATGGAGGGTCCAGACTAGCTCAGACTCACCTGGGTCCCGGCTCCTAGAGTTAAGCAACACTAAAGCTTATCTGGCCAAGCTTGAGCTAAAATAAGACAACTCCATGGTGCTAGACACGTACCCTCCCTCCTCTTCAAAGCCTTATTGAAGGCACATCTCCAAGAGACCTTTGCTAACGAAGCACTCCTTTCCTCTTCTCTGACTCCCTTTCTGCGTTGCCCAGACTTGCTCCCTTTATTCATTCCCCCACTCCCAGTACTTATTCGTTCATTCAATCATATTTACTGAGTGCTTACTGTTTGCAGAGCACTGTACTAAGCGCTTGGAAGGTACGATACAGCAATAAAGAGAGACAGTCCCTGGCCACAACGGGCTTATGGTCTAGAGCGGGGAGACAGATGTCCGAACAAGTAAACAGGCATCATATGTACATAAATTATTTATTTATATCAATGTCTGTCTCTCCCTCTAGATTGTAAGCTCGTTGTGGGCAGGGAATTTATCTGTTTATTGCTACATTGTGCATTGCCAAGGGCTTAGTACAGTGCTCTGCACACAGTAAGTGCTCAGTAAATTCAAGTGACTGACTTCTCCCCACCCTTCTTCTTTGGGATGTTTTGGGAGGAGGCTAATCTTACACCTACCGCAGCACTTAACAAATACCATTGCTATTATTTCATTCATTCATTCAGTCGTATTTACTGAGCGCTTACTGTGTGCAGAGCACCGTACTAAGCACTTGGGAAGTACAAGTTGGCAACAAATAATAATAATAATAATAATAATAATGATGGCATTTATTAAGCGCTTACTATGTGCAAAGCACTGTTCTAGAGACGGTCCCTACCCAACATCGGGCTCACAGTCTAGAAGCGGGAGACAGACAACAAAACAAAGCTTGTGGGCAGGTGTCAAGTCATCAGCATAAATAGAAGTAAAGCTAGATGCACATCATTAACAAAATAAATAGCATAGTCAATATATACAAGTAAAATAAATGGAGTAATAAATCTGAACAAACTTATATACAGGTGCTGTGGGGAGGGGAAGGAGGTAGGGCCGGGGGGATGGGGAGGAGGAGAGGAAAAAGGGGGCTCAGTGTGGGAAGGCCTCCTGGAGGAGGTGAGCTCTCAGTAGGGCTTTGAAGGGAGGAAGAGAGCTTGCTTGGTGGGTGTGCAGAGGGAGGGCATTCCAGGCCAGGGGGAGGACGCGGGCCGGCGGTCCATGGCGGGACAGGTGAGAACAAGGCATAGTGAGGAAGCAGCATGGTCTAGTGGGTGGATCAAAGGCCTGAGGATCAGAAGGACCTGAGTTCTAATCCCAGCTTTCCCACTTGTCTGCTCTGTGACCTTGGCCAAGTTGCTTTACGATTGAATGAGTGAATGAATGAATGCTTCTGGAACTACACATCCCAGCAGCCCTAGGACAGCCATATAGTATGAACCCTGCGTGTGGGCAGTAACATCCTGTGGAAACGAAGTGTCCAGGACCGTAGGGGAAGCCACGTGGCCCTACTGGAGGAAATATGGACCTGGGAGTTGGGACTTGGGTTCCAATCTTGGATCTGCCCCTTGCCTGCCGTGTGATTTGGGCAAGTCACTTAACTTCTCTGTGCCTCAGTTTCCTCATCTGGAAAACGGGGATGCATTACTTCTTGCCCTTATGGGACAGGCACTGTGTCTAAACTGATTGTTTTGCAATAATAATAATTCATTCAGTAGTAGTTAAGCGCTTATTGTATGCAGAGCATTGTACTAAGCACTTAGCACTAGAACCCATGGACTCCTAGCCCTGTGCTCTTTCCACTAAGCCACACCACTTCTCCAGAAGCAGCATGGCCTGGTGGATAGAGCATGGGCCTGGGACCTGGGTTCTAATTCCGACTCCACCACGTGCCTGCTGTGTGACCTTGGGTTAGTCACTTCACTTCTGTGGGCCTCAGTTACCTCCTCTGTAAAATGGAGATTAAGAGTGTGAGCCACATGGGGGACAGGGACTGTGTCCAACCTGATCAACTCGTATCTACTCCAAGGCGTAGAACAGTGCTTGGCACATAGTCAGTGCTTAACAACTACCATAGTTTTTTTTTCTCTTCAATAAATACTTGTTCACACAACAGTGTTGGGTTGAAGAGATAGGGACTGTGTCTATTTCACATCAGATTTATGGCTGGAAGTGTCCTTCATTTGAGAGAAGGCCTGACTTGAGAAGGGGCCTAGCAGTATGGAGACCATGGAGCTATTCTTGGCTCCCCCAATATGGCATCTGGTAGACTGTCGATGAGGTCTGTCGCCCTCCTGGCTCTGTTTCTCCCTCAGCAGTTACAAAGGGCAGTTATCAATCCTATCCCCTTGTCTCCCTGGGCCATGTGTTTAGAGCATAAGAGAAAGCTGCCACATAGAACTGTACAACCTTAATAAATCTGGCCTCTGCTACTAACACAATCTGTTTAATGTGGAACTTGCCATAATATTGGTCTTGGAACTCCGTATGCTCATTTTCATTGGGTCCTTTGAAAGGTTTCCTCCTGTGAATCATTGGCGTGAATTTCTAAGGGGGGTTATTCAGCAAATGTTATAGGTGCTGTAATCCATGATGCTTCACTTGCCTCAACACAATCAAATCTGGGATATACAAGGCAGTGTCCAAGGCCTGGACATAGGGCAAAATCGACTTCCATTTTCTGCGAGTATATGCTTCAGGACAGAGCTCTCAAGCCAGATCTTATCTGTAATCAGATCTTATCTGTAAAAAGGGGGATTAAATATTTTTTCTCCTTCTCCCTTAGATTATGAGCCCCATGTAGGACAGACTGTGTCTGTATGGCTCACATTATATCTACCCCAGTACTTAGTACAGTGCTAGCTAGGCACATAGTAATAATAATGATAATTGTGGTATCTGTATTTTATACATATTTATTACTCTATTTTACTTGTATATATCTATTCTATTTATTTCATTTTGTTAATATGTTTGGTTTTGTTCTCTGTCTCCCCCTTTTAGACTGTGAGCCCACTGCTGGGTAGGAACTGTCTCTATATGTTGCCAAGCGCTTAGTACAGTGCTCTGCACACAGTAAGCGCTCAATAAATACGATTGTTGATGATGATGATGATATCTGTTAAGTGCTTACTCTGTTTCAGGCACGGTACTAAGTGCTAAGTAAATCGGGTTGGACACAGTCCCTGTCCTCTGGGGGGGGCTCACGTTCTCAAACCCCATTTTACAGATGAGGTAACTGAGACACAGAGAAGTTAAGTGACTTGCCCAAGTTCACAAAGCAGACATATGGTGGAGCCGAGATTAGAACCCATGACCTTCTAACTCCAAGGCCCCTGCTCTGTGTGGCTTCAGTAAGCACTTAACAAATACAATTTTTATTACTATTATTTCTTACTAATACCTTGTACAGATAGCAGATATAGGCCATACAGTGTCTAGACTGTAAGCTTTTTGTGGGCAGGGTACGTGTTTACCAACCCTATTGTACTGCACGTTCCCAAGTGTTTAGTACGGTACTCTGTGCACAGTAAGCACTCAATAAATACCTTTGATTGATTAAAAAATTCTTTATGATTAATATCTCCAATCATCCATTACCAGTCGAGAAGGCATTTTTCACCTTCTGGCCATGTCCACTAGCAAAAATTGTCTTCTGTGTAATTTCTGATTAATTTTCACTGGTGCCATAAATGGGATTTTGACACAGTTTCTATTCTGGGGAGCAGAGCTTGTGTGGGATGTCAGGACTGGTGGAAAATGTAGTGCTTTTCATGAAAGTAGAAAAGCTGTAATACAACAGGACTGTCAAAAGAGAAATGAAGACTTCCAATATAGAAACAGCTGTGGAACTCATGGGAACCGTAACTACGGCAGCAAATCTGGATCAGGGAAAGCTGTCATGTACTTCAAAGTATCTTTCTTGCTGGGATGATTGATCCCAAATCCAACTCAGATCTTTCCTACCCCAGCTTTAAGTACAATTTATCGCACCCAGCGAACATTCTCTCAAGTGCTTAGTACAGTGCTTTGCACACAGTAAGCACTCAATAAATACAATTGAGTCGGTATACTTGTAACTTATTTATTTATTCATATTCATGTCTGCCTCCCCCTCTAGAGACTGTAAGCCTCGTGTGGGCAGGGATTGTCTTTATTGCTGAATTGTACTTTCCAAGCACTTAGTACAGTGCTCTGCACACAGTAAGTGCTCAATAAATACGATTGAATGAATGAATGACTGAGCTCGTTATGAGCAGAGACTGTATCTGTTTGTTGTCATACTCTCCCAAGCGCGTAGTACAGTGCTTTGCGCACAGTAAGCACATAATAAATATGATTAAATGAATGAATGCTCATTCATGAATGAATGCTCATTAAATGAATGAATGCTCATTAAATAATGCTCATTAAATGAATGAATGCTACTACTACTGCTGCAGCTACTGCTACTTCTACTCCTGTACTCTGATAATAATAATAATAATAATTATGGTACTTGTTAAACACTTTCTATGTACCAAGCACTGTTCTAAACGCTGGGGTAGATACAGGTTAATCAGCTTGGACACAGTCCCTGTCCCACATGGGGTTCACGCTCTTAATCCCCATTTTACAGATGAGGTCAATGAGGCCCAGAGAAGCTATGTGACTTGCTCAAGGTCACACAGCAGACATATGGTGGAGCTGGGATTAGAATCCATGATTTACAGGCCTGAGCTGTATCCACTACGCTGCCACTACTATCACCATCAGAGTATCCATGTTATCTTTCTTCCAGCTGAGCTTCCCTTTCCAGTGGCACACATCTGTACAATTCTAAAAATATGAGGAACACTATAATGATGATGGTGTTGATGATGGCATTTGTTAAGCGCTTACTATGTATCATGTACTCTTCAAAGCACTGGGGTATATACAGGATAATCAGATTGGACACAGTCCCTGTCCCACATGGGGCTCACAGTCCTAAATCCCCATTTTCCAGATGAGGTCAATGAGGCCCAGAGAAGTGAAGTGACTTACCCAAGGTCACCGAGCAGACAAGTGGCGGAGCCGGGATTAGAACCCACGTCTTCTGCCTCCCAAGCCCAGGCTGTTTCCACTAGGCCATGCTGCTTCTCTTTTATACTAGGGCCTGGGCAGGACCTACTCAAGAAGTGGCATGTGTCCTGCCCACAAGGAGCTTACATTCTAACTGGGAAGACAAACACAGATTCTAGGTTGTGATTGAGAAGGTTACCTATTTGTTCACTAATTTGAACTTGCCGAGCGTGTGTTTTCAGAAGCCCTTTATGGAGGATGACCTTGCGGTCCATATTTGCATTGAAACTGGCTTTGGTTCTTTAGGCAGTGGACAACACCCTTGTTGGGCTGGGATTTCCTTCAGCCTTAATGCTCTAGTGCGATGTAGGAGAAGGAGCACGGAGCGAGGAGTCAGGAGACCCAGGTTCTGGCTCCGGCTGTGCCACTGAACTGCTGCGTGTCCTTAGGCAAGTCACTCAACCTCTCTGGGGCTCATTTTCATCAGGTGTAAAATGGGGATTAAGGTAGATTGAGCCCCAAGTGGGACAGGTACTGTGTCCATACCGATCATCTTGTATCTGTCCAATGTCTACTCTGTGTCAAGTGCTGGAGTAGACATAAGATCATCAGGTTGGGTATACTCCCTCTCCCTCATCACCTACCCCAGTCTAAGAGGTGGGGAGAAAAGGCATTTTAATCCTCCTTTACAGAAGAAGAAACTGAGGTTTAATGAGGTCAGGTGATTTGCCCAAAGGCACCGAGAAAGAACAAATAATAATAATAATAATAATGATGATGATGGCATTTGTTAAGTGCTTACTATGTGCAAAGCACTGTTCTAAGCCCTGGGGGGGATACAAGGTGATCAAGTTGTCCCACGTGGGGCTCACAGTCTTAATCCCCATTTTACAGATGAGGGAACTGAGGCTCAGAGAAGTTAAGTGACTTGCCCAAGGTCACAGAGCAGACATGTGGCAGAGAATGAAAGACTCCGCTCCATACGGTTCCGACCAGACTTTGTTAATCCAGCTCTTAGAACAGTGTTTTGCACATAGTAAGCACTTAATAAATGCCATTATTTATTATTATAATTAAGCATTTACTCTCACCCTTTGCCCCTGCCCCTAATGTCCCAGAACACCCCTTCAGGGGATTTTTCTTTTTCTGAGCTGAGCCCTGGCACATTCCAACTTGCTTCCAGCCCTGTACCAGACCCGGAGAAAATCAGTCGTATTTGTTGAGCACTTACCTTGTGCAAAGCACTGTTCTAAGCCCTTGGGGGAGTTCAATACAACAACAAGCACGTTCCCTGCCCACAATGAGCTCACAGTCTAAAGCCTCACTATGTTCCAGCAATGTTATTCAAAAGCAATCTGCCCCCTCCCACCCTCACCCAATCTACAGTTTACAGATAAGAACCTAGCGCATGTTTAGTCAATCAATGAATGGTATTTGTTGAGCATTTACTCTGTGCAGAGCACTGGACTGAGTACTGGGGTGAGTACAATATAGCAGAGTTGGTGGACGTACTCTCCGCCCACAGTGAGCTTACAGTCTAGATGGGGAGACAGATCAATCAATCAATCAATCGTATTTATTGAGCACTTACTGTGCTGTGTGCAGAGCACTGTACTAAGCGCTTGGGAAGTACAAGATGGCTACATATAGAGACAGTTCCTACCCAACAGTGGGCTTACAGTCTAAAAGATGTTAATAAATAGTTTCCAGATATGTTCGTAAGTGCTGTGGGATGATAACTGTCAAGTGCCTGGAGGACACAGATCCAAATACATCCATAGATGATGCAGAAAGGAGAGGGAGGAGGGGAAAGGAGGGCTTAATTGGGGGAGGCCCCTTGGAGGAGATAACAACTGTGGTATTTGTTAAATATTTACTATGTGCCAGGCACAATTCTAAGCGCTGGGATGGTTACAAGCAAATTGGGTTGGACACAGTCCCTGTCCCACATAGGGCTCACAACCTTAATCCCCATTTTACAGGTGAGGTAACTGAGTCACAGAGAAGTGAAGTGCCTTGCCCAGGGCCACACAGCAGACAAGTGGCGGAGCCAGAATTAGAACCCAGGTCCTCCTGACTCCCAGCCCGTGCCCTAATCCACTAGGCCATGCTGCTCCTCAGTGGGACCTTAATAAGGCTTCGAAGGTGGAGGGAGTGGTGGTCTGGCATATATGGAGGGGGAGAGAGTTCCAGGCCAGAGGGAGAATGTGAGAAAGGGTTTGGCAGTGAAATAGATGAGATGGGGAACATTGAGCAAGCTGGCGTTCGAGGAGCCAATTGTGCAGGCTGGGACATAGGAGATCGGTGGGTAACATAGGAGGGGGCAAGCTGATGACGTTCTTTAAAGCCGACGGTAAGGATTTCTGTTTGATGCGGAGGTGGGTGGGCAACTATTGGAGGTTCTTGAGGAGTGGGGTGATGTGGACGGAATGTTTGATCCAAGCAGCAGAATGAAGTACGGACCAAAGTGGAGAGAGACAGGAGACGGGGAGGTCAGCAAGGAGGCAGATGCAGGAAGTCAAGGCGGGATAGGATAAGTGGTATCAACCAACAAATGGTATTGATTGAATCCCTTCTGTAGGCATACCACTGTAGTATGTGTTTGGGAGGGTACAGTACAGTGAGTCGAAAAGATAATAATAATAATAATGATGGCATTTGATAAGCACTTACTATGTGCGAAGCACTTTTCTAAGCGCTGGGGGGATACAAAGTGATCAGGTTGTCCCATGTGGGGCTCACAGTGTTAATCCTCATTTTACAGATGAGATAACTGAGGCTCAGAGAAGTTAAGTGATTTGCCCAAGGTCACACAGCAGACATGTGGCCGAGCCGGGATTAGAACCCATGACCTCTGACTCCCAAGCCCGGGCTCTTTCCACTGAGCCACACAGGAAGCTTACAGATTAGTGGGGGAGATGGACACTGAAATAATTTATCAATAGGAAGAAGAAGCGGATATGTAGATGAGTTAATGTTTAGACAGTAGGGCAAGTACCTATGGCCTCTGGGTTTAATGGATTATCCTCAGCACTTCTCTTCTTCAAGCACTGAACCCTCTTAATTAGATTTTGGATCATTTCCAGACCCAGCCCTGGAGGTTCCCCTGTGTCTATGGCATCTATAACCAGCACTGCTTGGAGCAAAAGCTCTTTCAGCTAGAATGCGGAAAGGCAACCCCGCTGCCCTGAAAAAGATGTCAAACGAAAGGGATGAAGCCTGGGACAGAGTAGGCTGTCCACGGGGGCCCGGGCTGAGTTCCATCCGGGGCCGGAGTTGGCCTCCGGCCCCGTGAGCATCTTGGAAGAAGAGGCCAAAGTCTGGCGAGAACCCGGTTGTTGTGGCTTCGGATCCGGCCGCGTGTGCGATGGTGCTGATCTGCTGCAACTTAATTTCCGAATTTCCCTCAACACAAAGGGTCCAGTTGGGAATGAGAACTGATGATGCAACGATCCAAGATCAACAAGGATGTCACCTCATGCCTTTGGGTTGCACGGCTACCCTGGACCATTTCCCCGGGGATTCTGGGAATTATGCATCTGGGGTAGAGGGGAGGCAGAAGGGTGACTGCATTTTTCGTGCGGCAGCCCGAGGATATGATGTAATGTGGACTTGAATGAAGAAACTACTAGGAAGACCTGCTCTGTGCCTGTGGAGGGGGTGGAAGGGGAAGTGAGAAGCAGTGTGGTGGCCTAGGGGAAGGAGAACCCACCTACAAGTCAGAGGACCTGGGTTTTAATACCGCTCTGCCACTTGCCGGCTGGGTGTCCTTGGGCAAGTCGCTTAAAGTCTCTGTTCCTCAGTTTCCCCATCTGTAAAATGGAGATTTCAGTACTCGTTCTCCTGCCATCCTAGACTGTGAGCTAAGTGCGTGAGCTAAGTGTTCAAGGCCCTACTGAGAGCTCACCTACTCCAGGAGGCCTTCCCAGACTGAGCCCCTTCCTTCCTCTCCCCCATGTCCCCCTCTCCATCCCCCCATCTTACCTCCTTCCCTTCCCCGCAGCACCTGTATATATGTATATATGTTTGTACATATTTGTTACTCTATTTATGTATTTATTTATTTTACTTGTACATATCTATTCTATTTATTTTGTTTTATTGGTATGTTTGGTTTTGTTCTCTGTCTCCCCCTTTTAGACTGTTAGCCCACTGTTGGGTAGGGACTGTCTCTATATGTTGCCAACTTGTACTTCCCAAGCGCTTAGTACAGTGCTCTGCACACAGTAAGCGCTCAATAAATGCGATTGATGATGATGATGATGAAGTGTGGGACAGGGGCTGGACCAGCCCTGCTTGTCCTATATCTACCCCAGTGCTTAGAACAGTGCTTGGCACATAGTAAGCACTTAACAAATATGCAATGATTATTTTTGTTGTTATGTGTGTATATTAGAGGGAGAGGTCGAGGAGAAGAGGAATTTGACTACTAGTGGCCTTCAAAAATTCTGGTCACACTTTTGCCCTCCAAAGTATTTTTGAGGTCACCCATGCAGACGCCTTTGCCACACGTATATTTATGTAAATAAATAATTATTATTTAACATAACTAAAATCCAAACCAATTTGTATTTACCTTGTGAGACCAGCCAGCGTTTGTACTTTTGTCCATTACTGGTGTCATTAGTAAGTTTTTGTGTGTGTGTTTTGAAACTAAGACATTCACTGACCCCCTCACCATGATGCAAACAGCAGACAACGTAATTTAGGTTACATGATAAAAATGTTTTTTGTGGGGATTCATGGAACTTTTATAGTTTCTAGGTGTCTAGAAATAAATATACCGGGCATAAAGCTATCAGGGGTTAGACCGTGAGCCCCAAGTGGGACAAAGACTATGGCCGGCCTGATTATCTTGTATCTAAAATGGATTGTGAGCCCCACGTGGAACAACCTGATGACCTTGCATCTACCCCAGCACTTAGAACAGTGCTTTGCACATAGTAAGCACTTAACAAATGCCATCATTATTATTATTATTACCCCAATGCTTAGTACAGTGCTTGGCACATAGTAAGTGTTTAACAGATGCCATTATTAGTGTAATTAAGTAGGGAGGGGAACAGGAATTAAATCCCCAATTTGCAGATGAGGAAACTGAGGCCCAGCGAAGTGAAGTGACTTGTCCAATTCCACACAGGAAGCAATTGACAGAGTCAGGATTAGAACCCAGGTCCTCTGACTCCAAGGCCTCCTCTTTCTACTAGACTAGACTGCTTCTCTACATGCATCCTTTGGGCTGTCTGTAGTGAGTCAGGACTTAGTGATTCAAAGCAAAGAGAATTACTGATTCTTTTCGATCCAGCTAGGAAATATTGGCTTTTTTTGGGTTCTACCTGGATGTATGAATTAGTCCCAAGGGGTCTCTTTCCATCAGATTCTGCTGTCTTCCAGTTTTTAATTCCTCCCGCCTCTCTTTTTCTCCTCTTGTATGTACTTATACTCATCCTCAGGATTTATATTATGTGTGAGTCTCCCTTTCCGAGCCTCAGGCCCTCTGCCTGCCATTTTGATGAACTCACTATCTCCTAGGGCCGGAGGAAAAATAGCTCCATCTTCAGCTGGAATGTGCTGGGGAAATCTTAAGACTGTGACACCCAAGTGGCATCCTTAACCTTTCTCCGTTGCAGAGTTTGTAAGTAGCATGTCCTGCAGCAGTGATTTTATTTGGTCATCAGGATCTTGAACTCTTTTAAATAAGTGTCATTTTGGCCTCTGCCAAACCCTGGCAAGGACTGAGTTTCTCTGGAAAGAATGCGGGAGTGTGATGAGAAGCAGCAGGGCCTAGTGAAGAAGCATGGGCCTGGGTTCAGATCCCATCTCTGCCAATTGCTTGCTCGAGCGAACCTGGGTATGTCACTTAATTTCTCTGTGCTTCAGTTTCCTCAGCTGTAAACCGGGGTTGAAATACTTGTCCTCCCTCACTTAGGTCATCAGCCTCCTGTGGAACAGAGACTGTGTCCAACCTGATTAACTTCTCTCTACCCCTATCTTCTATCTTTTAGACTGTGAGCCCACTGTTGGGTAGGGACTGTCTCTATATGTTGCCAACTTGTACTTCCCAAGCGCTTAGTACAGTGCTGTGCACACAGTAAGCGCTCAATAAATGCGATTGATGATGAGCGAGGGCTTAACAAATAGAGTAACAGTAATGATGACAACAACAATGAACCTTTTAGATGCTTTCTGCAAGAGACCACTGGGTGGTGTGACAGGGTTACCAGGAAAAGATGCACTAACATTCATTAGTGTGTGTGTGTAATAATTGTGGCATTTGCCCGGCACCGTGGGGGAATCCAAGCAAATCGGGTTGGTTACGGTTCCTGTCCCTCATTGGGCTCACAGTTTTAATCCCCATTTTACAGATGAGGTACCTGAGAAACAGAGAAGTGAAGTGACTTGCCCAAGTCCGCAGGCAAGACTCCCCAGTGAAACACTCTCGGTTCAGGGTTTGAATAAAATAAATAAGTAATGGCATTTGTAAAGCGCTTACTTTGTGCCAGGCACTGGGGTGGATACAAACAAATTGGGGTGGATGCTGTACCTGTCCCACATGGGATTCGCAGTCTCGCTCCCCATTTTACAGATGAAGTAGCTGAGGCCCAGGGAAGTTAAGTGACTTGCCCAAGGTCACACAGCAAACAAGTGGCAGAGCAGGGATTAGAACCCATGACCTTCTGTCTCCCAGGCCTGTGCTCTATCCACTATGCCGTGCTGCTTCTCTACTACTACAATGATAATAAGCACTGACTATGTGCCAAACACCGCACTAAGCACTGGGGTATGTCCAAGATAAATCCATTGGACACAGTCCTTATCCCACAGTCTAAGGTGGTGGGAGGAGACTGTGAGCCGACTGTTGGGTAGGGACTGTCTCTATATGTTGCCAACTTGTACTTCCCAAGCGCTTAGTACAGTGCTCTGCACACAGTAAGCTCTCAATAAATACGATTGATTGATTGATTGAATCCCCTTTAAATGGGTGAGGAAACTTGGGTCCACAGAAGCTAAGTAACTTGCCCAAGGCTACACAGCAGGTAAGTGTCCCTGGGGACTGATGGTGCTGACATAGATGGGATCAGCCTAGTCTGAACCTTTGGGGTGGTACAGCTCACACCAGGAACCTGAAAGGAGGGAAGATGGGGTTGGGAGGTACAGCTGGGAGGCCCTGAATGTTGAGTCTTTTTGTGCCCAAACTGCCCACATCCTTTGTCAGTCAGTCAAAAGTATTTTTTGAGTGCTTATTGGGTGCAGAGCATTCATTCATTCATTCAGTCGTATTTATTGAGCGCTTACTGTGTGCAGAGCACTGTACTAAGCACTTGGGAGAGTACAACACGACAATAAACAGACACATTCCCTGCCCAGAGCATGCATACAGTCAAGAGGGGGAAACAGACATTAATGTAATGTCTGCTATGGAAGCAGCGTGGCTCAGTGGAAGGAGCACGGGCTTTGGAGTCAGAGATTCAAATCCCGCCTCTATCAATTGTCAGCTGTGTGACTTTGGGCAAGTCACTTAACTTCTTTGTGCCTCAGTTACCTTATCTGTAAAATGGGGATTAAGACTGTGAGCCCCCCGTGGGACAACCTGATCTCCTTGTAACTTCCCCAGTGCTTAGAACAGTGCTTTACACATAGTAAGTGCTTAATAAATGCCATTATTATTATTATAAATAAATAAATGTTACAGAGATGATAAATTACATCTTTTCTGAGCGTACAGCTCATATTTCCCCCTCACTCTCCAGCACACAAACACACACACAACACACACACACCCGCTCCCCCCCCCCCCACCATGAATACTCATATTCAATGTAACAATGCTCACAAATTTGGGCAGTTAAACTTGTGCCTGTGTTGCCTCTAAAAATCAGCTAGTGTACTTTTTACTGTTATGGTAAGCTTATTAGGGGCAGGGGCTGTGTTTAATTCCCAGAGACCATTGGCATAAACGAATTCTTAGTAACATATGTTACGTTGCCAAGGCTTATAAACTAAAGGAAAAAGCTGGACAGTGGCGAAGTTGAATCTTGTTCTAGGATGTATTTTATGTGTGTATACAAACACTGATGCAGCTTTACCCAGCACACATTTCCTAAAGCTTCCTAGAATCCAACATCTCCACCTTCTCCACAGAAGAGAGATGTTTTGCAAGAACACTAGCCTCTAAATTGTTTCTGCCACAGAAGCCCCTGCTGGGATCTAAACCTGTTGTCCCTGGGTGTGCAAGTCTCTGTGTGCACGCACTTGGGTTTGTGAACAACGTCAGCTGTGCATGGGAAATTTTGTGTGTGTGCGTGAACGCAGTATGGGGGAGTTGGGAGGAGAGGTGTAGTTAATTAGCCCAACAGAAAAGGTAATGTAATGAAGGGGACAGAAAATGAAAATGGGTTGTTCAAAAATACCAGTGGCCTGAGTCACTGCCCTGTACTGGAGATTTGGGGGAGGAAGAGGTGATGATGTAATGGCCTCAGCAGGTCTCCCCTTGCCCGAGAGGCTAAGTGCAAAGGGATTTCGGGAATTGAGTTGGGGGTGGGGGGATTTGTGTATGTGTGAGCCAGATCCCGGAAAAGTTCACAGCCTGCAATTGGGGAGGAAGGGGCAGGGGTAGCGGAAGAGGAAAGGAACCGTGTTAATAACCCCTTGTCAGGCCTTTTCCCAAGGTTAATTTATTTTTCTGTGATGCTGCTTGAATGAAGGCTTTTGGGGGTCGTTAATGTTTCTTTGTTTAGTTCCTTTGTCAAGGTGGACGGAGGGGAAGGGAGGAGATAGGGGAGGGACTCTGAAAAATCTGTAATTAAAAAAAAAGAAAGGATTTCTTAGTTGTATTTTGCTTTCCAAACATGGGGAGGAGCAGGCTAGGCAGATTTGGAATTTGAATGTGTGTGTGGGTTTTGTGTGTTTGTGTTTTGTGTCTGTGTGTGTGTTTTCCCTTCAAGAGGCAGGAGGCAAGAGGCTGCCAGCTGGTGTCTTGAACCGACACAGGTGCAGAGGCTGTGGGGGGGAGGGAGCCAAGAATAATTACAGGTTTCTGAGGCGTCCAGGCCTCCTCTGACAAGGACTCATACAAAAAACTGCTCTTTATGGAAAATTAATGGTGAAGCTGAAACACCCTGTCAGGACCATTGTTCTCCGGGATGTTCTCCATTCCTTAAAGGAACAGGCCTCTCCGAGTTTTTGGCACTGCTCTAATGAGGAAGCAGGATAAAGTTCTCCAAAATGGGAATCAGGAGCTGTCCACCACTGGAAGCCGGCTGTGGGACTGGCCCAACTGGGTTGATTGGGGTTTTCCTCTGGGAGTTGTCTCTACCTCTTTCCTTTCTCCCTCTCCCTCTCCCTTTCTCTCCCTCTCTCTTTCTCTTTCCTCCCCTTCTCCTGACTTTTCTCTCCTCCCTTTCTCGCTCTCTTCTCTTCCTTTCTCTTCTCTCTCCCTTCTTTCTCGCTTCTCTTTCTTCTCTCCCTTTCTCATTCTCCTCTCCCTTTCTCAGTCTCTTCTCTCCCTTTCTCATTCTCCTCTCCCTTTCTCATTCTCTTCTCTCCCTTTCTTTTCTCTCTCCATTTTCTCGCTTCTCTCTCTTTTCCCTCCCTTTCTTTCTCTCTCTCCCCTCTCCCTTTCTTTCTCTCTCTCCCCTCTCCCTTTCTTTCTCACTTCTCTCTCTCTTTTTTTCCTCTTTCTTTCCTCTGTCTCTCCCCCCGCCCCCCCCGCATTATTTGCTTTGTTTTTAATTAAGCTAGGAATTTTAACTGGTCCCTTCTTTTAAGGGGAAATGGAAGTATACAGTCCAGGGAACTTGTGACATGATTTCAGTCTGTGGCTGGGTTTCCCCCTGCAGCCCTGGCTCTCAAACTAAATGGAGAATCTGCATTGTTTGGGGTTCGGTGATAGCAGTCCTGATTATCTTTTTGAGGACACCCCAAGATACAGCTCCCTCCAGTGAGCCCTACAGGGGCCCACATCTGCACAAAGACTTTTGCCAACCTAATTATGTTAATAATTGGCATTTATGGACTGAGTATGTGCCCAGTGCTTTACTAAGCGCTGGGGTGGATGCGAGGTAATCAGGTTGTCCCACAGGGCCTAGTGGAGAGAGCTTGGGCCTGGGACTCAGAAAGACCTGGGCTCTAGTCACTTGTCTGTTGTGTAATCTTGTGCAAGTCACTTCACTTCTCTGGGCCTCGGTTCCCTCTTCTATAAAATGGGGATTAAGACTGTCCCCCTCGTGTGGGATAGGGACTGTGTCCAACCTGATTACCTTGTCTCTATTCCAGTGCTTGGAACAGTGCTTGGCACATAGTAAGCACTTAACAATTAGCATTTTAAGAAAAAAAGTTGGATTGGCTCAAGCTGGGGGCTTTTAAACATCCATCTTCCTTTCCCCAATCCTGAGTGACACCTCCCTCTTCCCCCACCCCCACCCCCCAAACACACCACAAACTCCTGCTTGAGCCAACTGGCTGGGAGGAGATATGCAGGTGACTTAAGGCCGTGGAAGCTTAGAGAGTTCTTCCTGGAATAGCTTTGGACGAGCAACATCTGCAAAGTCCGAGACCAGTTCAGGAAACAGTCATTCACCTCAGTTGGCTCTTTGCTTTCCTCCCAAGAGGACATTTCTAAGCTCCTGAGAACTACAAAGAGCAGGAGATTGGGGGGCAGGGGTGTGAGTGTGTGTGTGCCTGTGTGTGTTTCAGTGTGACTTTAAAAAAAAGTCAGCTACTACTTCAGAAAAAGGAGGAAGCCTCGTGTTTTTCGCAGACCAAAGATGGCATTATTTCCCTTGGCTTCAATGTTCCATATAACTTTAGAGCTCCTTGAAAGAAGGAATCCTGTCTTTTCCCTCCAAAACTTTGTTCTCTGTCAAGGCAACACCTGGCCATATCCTTGGCTTACGTAAGCTTCTTGTGGGCAGGGAATGTATCAACCAGCTCTGTTGTATTGTACTCTCCCAAGTGTTTAGTATAGTAAGATCATTAATAATAATTATGGTATTTGTTAAGTGCTTACTATGTGCCAGGCACTGTTGTAAGTCCTGGGGTAGATACAAGGTAACCAGGTTATCTCACGTGGGGCTCACAGTCTTAATCCCCATTTTACAGATGAAGTAACTGAGGCACAGAGAAGTTAAGCAGCTTGCTCAAGATCACACAGCAAAAAGTGGCAGAGCAGGATTAGAACCCACATCCTCTGACTCCCAAGCCCGTGCTCTTTCCACTGTGTCTGCTGAATTCTCTCACATTGCAGTCTTCCAAGCGCTTAGCACAGTGCTCTCCTCATAGTGAGTGCTCAATAAATACCATTGGTTGAGTATAGTGTGGCGCACACAGCAAGTGCTCAATAAATATGATTGATCAGGCGAGTTTTATAGCCTTATGGGCTAATTGGGATTGCTGTAAGTTCCTTGAGGGGAGGGATCGTGTCTACCTACTCAACTGTGCTCGCTCAAGTGCTTAGTACAATGCCCTGTACATACTAAGCACTCAATAAATGCTGTTGATTGATTGATTTTACCTTTATTGTACTTTCTGAAGCACTTAATATAGTGCTGTGCTTACGGTAGTCAATCAGTCATATTTAGTACTAAGTTCTCGGTAGCATACAATAAAACAGTGTTGGTAGAAACATTCCCTGCCCACAATGAGCTTATAGTCTAGAAGGAGATCACAGTCCAGAGAGGTGCTCATTAAATACTACTGATGGATTCTTTTCTGAGCAGAAACCAGAGACCTTGGAGGATGAAAGAACTGAAAGTTCAAGGAACTTTCCGAGCAGGAAATAGAAACTCTTTCAGAGAAACTAAAGGAAAAAAAAATCCAAACAAGCCAGTTTTGTCTCTACATACAGTTCTGGGATCAAAACAGAGGACTGACTCTGATAAGAGTTTCTGAACTTTCAGAAGTACACTGAACCAAATGAACCGTCACATCATTTCTATGAATTACGGAGCGGAACTATTTGTTTGGTTTCAGTTCAAGCAGATGATTGGAAAAGCTGATCAAAGAAATGATGGGATCTGACACTGGGCACAGTGTGCTGCTTACTTCTGGGGTTCAGCAGTTGAGATCTAGCTTTGAGGTGTGCTACTGTGGTTTCTTCCCCTCTCGCCATAAAACCTGAAAAATGCAATAGGCGAAGGATCTTTCCAGGCTTGTGGTATATCCAGAATTCGGAGAGGTAATTTTTTTTTGATTTGACCGTAAAGTACTAAAAGTCAAAAGAAGTGGAGCAGTGGAGTTGGGTTTGTTTTAAAATTTCCCAGGAAATGGTTCCTCACAATTACCCAGCTTCTTCTCATCTTTATTCATGAATTCCTACCCCACCCCTTTGAGATAGAACTTTGTCATTACAAGAATCCCCTTTTCAAGATTGCTAACCTAAGACCTAGAGAGGTCAAGTGATTTACTTGAAAGCCTCAAACAAGTTAGTGGCTCCACTGAGATGAAGAATAACAAATACCAGAGAGAGAGAGAGAGATTGAGAGAGAGAGAGAGGCTGAGAGATTGCTTCTGGAGAAAAGTACTAAAAATAACAAAGGATCAGGGAGACTTATGAGAAAATGATTGTAATAATAACATTAGTAATACTTGTTATATGCTTATTGTGTGCCAAGCACTGTACTGAACTTTAGAATAGATACAATACCGTCAGGTTGAACACAATCCCTGTCCATCACTCTCCAATAAATGTGAAGCAGATATGAGGTTGACAACTTTAAAATTCCCAGTGTGAATGTCTGGGGTACTCGTTCTCCATAAACACAACAGATTAGACTGAAAACTTTTTCATGCATTCATTCAGTTGTATTTATTGAGTGCTTACTGTGTGCAAAGCACTGTACTAAGCTCTTGGGAAAGTACAATACAACAATAAACAGTTATATGCCCTGCCGAAGGTGTGCTTACACTGTTTTGTTGTACTCTCCCAAGTGCTTAGTACAGTGCCCCACACACTTCAGTCTATACTTCACTCTGCTGCCCAGATCATCTTTGCGCAAAAACGCTCTGGGCATGTTACTCCCCTCCTCAAAAATCTCCAGTGGCTACCAATCAATCTGCGCATCAGGCAGAAACTCCTCACCCTGGGCTTCAAGGCTGTCCATCACCTCGCCCCCTCCTACCTCACCTCCCTTCTGTCCTTCTCCAGCCCAGCCCGCACCCTCCGCTCCTCTGCCACTAACCTCCTCACTATGCCTCGTTCTCGCCTGTCCCGCCGTCGACCCCCGGCCCACGTCCTCCCCCTGGCCTGGAATGCCCTCCCTCCACACATCCACCAAGCTAGCTCCCTTCCTCCCTTCAAAGCCTTACTGAGAGCTCACCTCCTCCAAGAGGCCTTCCCAGACTGAGCCCCCTTTTTCCTCTCCTCCTCCCCATCCCCCTGCCCTACCTCCTTCCCCTCCCACAGCACTTGTATATATATTTGTACAGATTTATTACTCTGTTTTATTTGTACATATTTACTACTCTATTTGTTTTGTTAATGATGTGCATATAGCTTTAATTCTATTTGTTCTGACAATTTTGACACCTGTCTACATGTTTTGTTTTGTTGTCTGTCTCCTCCTTCTAGACTGTGAGCCTGTTGTTGGGTAGGGACCGTCTCTATATATTGCCGACTTGTACCTCCCAAGTGCTTAGTACAGTGCTCTGCACACAGTAGTCACTCAATAAATATGATTGAATGAATGAATGATATCTGCTCAATCAATACAATTGATTGATTGAAGAATTGAGTTACTTTTGTGTTTGGATATTTTTGGACTCGGCCTCTGTAGGACTTTGGAGAACTCAAAGTGATTAGTTTTTCTTAAACTGTCCTTGGTAATCGCGTTATAGATTAAGTGTTTTCTAGGTGTCCAACACTGGGGAAGATACAAGATAATAATATCTGGCACAGTCCCACATGGTGCTCACAGTCTAAGAAGGAGGCAGAGCAAATATTGAATCCTCATTTTCTAAATGAGGAAACTGAGGTACAGAGATTCCAAGTCTCACAGCAGGCCAGTAGTGGAGCTGGGGTTAGAATCCAAGTCTCCTTTTAATGGTACTTGTTGAGCACTTACTATCTGCAGGTACTGTGCTAACTGCTGGGGTAGATAGAATCAGTGCATGGTTCTAATCCCGACTCTGCCACTTGTCAGCTGTGTGACTTTGAGCAAGTCACTTAACTTCTCTGTGCCTCAGCTCCCTCATCTGTAAAGTGGGGATGAAGACTGTGAGCCCCACGTGGGACAACCTTGATTACCTTGTATCCCCACAGCGCTTGTTACAGTGCTTGGCACATAGTAAGCGCTTAACAAATACCAACATTATTATTATATAAGATAATCGGGTTGGGCTCTGTCCCTGTCTCTCATGGGGTTCCAGGTCTAATTAGGAGGGAGTAGGATTTAATCCCCATTTTACAGATGAGGAAACTAAGGCACAGAGAAGTTAAGTAACGTGCCCAAGATTACACAGCAGACAAGTGGCAGAGCTGGGATTAGAACTCAGGTCCTCTGACTCTTAGGCCTGCCTCCTCACTCCAAGATCCTTGCTCTTTTCAAAAGGCCACAGTGCCTCCGTCCCAGAAGCTAGTAAGGGAAGGGCAGGAGGATCAATTCCACATACAGGATTTAACTTGGGGATGAAGCACCCCTTTTGGCATCCCATGGCAATACCCAAAGAAAATCTCATGGGCGAATATAGGCTTCCAAGGGATTTTACTGTAGTGCCTGGGTGTGAACACTGGGGCACACTCTCTCACCTTTATCTTAATTATTATTTATCATTATAATTAATTATTTTTTATTATTATTATTATGGTATTTGTTAAGCACTTACTATGTTCCAAGCACTGTTCTAAGCACTGGAGTAGATACAGTTAATCAGGTTGCCCCACATGGGGCGCACAGTCTTAATCCCCATTTTTACAGATGAGGAAACTGAGGCCCAGAGAAGTTAAGTGACTTGCCCAAGGTTACACAGCAAACAAGTGAAGGAATCGGGGTTAGAATCCATGTCCTCTGACTCCCAAGCCCGGGCTCTTTCCACTAAGCCATGCTGCTTCTCTATGGTATTTGTTAAGAGCTTACTGTGTGCCAAGCACGGTTCTAAGCACTGGGTAATACAAGGTACAAGATAATCAGGTTGTCCCACGTGGGGCTCACAGATTTAATCCCCATTTTACAGATGAGGGAAATGAGGCCCAGAGAATTGAAGTGATTTGCCCAAAGTCACACAGCAGCCAAGTGGCGGGGCTGGGATTAGAACCCACAACCTCGGACTCCCAAGCCCAGGCTCTTGTCAGTAGGCCATGCTGCTTCCCTTAAGTTGTGAGCTTCTTTAGGGAAAGAAAACATGCCTAATTACCAGCTCCGTATACTTTCTCAGTGCTCTGCACACAGCGCATTGCGCATGGTGAGTGCTTTATAAATACTATTACTGCTACTAAATGCCACTGAATCAACTAGATGACGTTTCTCAGAGGTGCAGACAGTCTGATCCTACAGTCTCTCGGGAGGAGAAGCTTCTAGGGGCAATTTGGGTCTCCACTGGCCCCAATTGATCAGTCGGTCAGATTCTGCTTCCCCCTGTGACTTGTCCCTCTCCCCCAAACTGCCTTCTCCAGCCCCTCATTTAGCTAGTGAAAGATGTGAGTGTGGGGGACTAAGTAGCAGTCTGATGGCGGGGGTGGGGGGGCTCTCTCTAGGGGCCCTAGGTAACTCACTCAGCACTGCTAATTGATTATTAAAGGCAGCAGTGGCTAAATGTTGAAGTCTATTGCTACATTAACTGTGGATTACTACAGTGAAATTCAATAGGGAAATTCAATTCCTTTTGATTTTTATTTATGAACACTCGGTTGGGTGTATTTCACGTGTGGAACCTCCCTCCCTCCACAAACTGGCTATTGTTGGCCAACTATTGCACACCGGTGACTGCAGATCAGTTATTAGAGCTTCTGCGTGTGGTTAGAGCTTGGCACGATATAGGTCGGCCCATCTGCTTACGGAGCAGTTACAGTCTTTCTTCTCTTCAGTGCTACTCTCCCCACTTCTACTTAGTCCCCGTTTGAGCTGCGGGATTTCTAAATCCCGCTCCACCTTGGGTTCCACCCGACACCTAAAGTCTCCTGGAATTCAACTCGCAGCCAGCTAAGGAAACAGTTTTCCGGTAAATGCTCAGGCGATCTGTTGACCCATTTCCCAAGTGCTTTATTCAGGCGCTGCGCACAGTAAGCGCTCCTTAATTTCAACTGATCAATTGATTTCCCGTGTATTAAGACTCATCATGTGTTAGCCCCTGAGCTCAAGGAGATTTCCATCACTGCTAAGAAGTAACGTGGCCTAGTGGCATGGACCTGGGAATCGTAGCACCTGGGTTCTAATCCTGACTCTGCCACTTGTCTGCTGTGTGACCTTGGGCTAGTCACTTAACTTCTCTGTTCCTCAGTTACCTCATCTATAAAATAGGGACTAAGAGCTTAATAAATACCATAATTATTATTGTTATAGGGAGTAAGATTGTGATCCTTATGTGGGACAGGTACTGTGTGCAACCTCCAAATATTTTGTATCTACTCCCTACCACCCAGCACAAGGGTAGAGTGCTTGGCTCATAATTAGTGCTTAACAAATACTGTAAAAAAAGAAAGCCAACAGAAATATCTACTTTAACTTTTGATAACAAATTATATATTTTTAAAGAACTGATTGAAGCCAGAGTGATGGCATGATTGGTGATTTAGGGATCTAGCATTGTCATCCAACCACTGTACATTTAATATGGGTGTTCTTCCTGGAGGAGGGGGCAGTCAAGTGAGTTCTGAATGAAAGGGGGAGATGGTGAGGGAAATGAGATGTCCCAGGCTTATAATAATAATAATTATGGTATTTGTTAAGCACTTACAATGTGCCAGGCACCGTACTATGGCCCTGGGGGAAAGCATAGAGGCCAGAATGGGTCGACGAAACATTGCAGAATAGGAAAGATGATGGGAAATGAAATCATAATGGCAATCATAATAATAATAATTGTGGTATTTGTTAAATGCTTACTATGTCCCAGGCACTGTACTAAGCACTGGGTAGATTTAAGGTGATTAGGTTGGACACAGTTCCTATCCCCACATGGGGCCCACAGTCTTAATCCCCATTATGCAGGGAAGGTAACTGAGGCACCTAGAAGTGAAGTGACTTGCCTGAGGTCACACAGCAGATAAGTGGTCGTGCCCGGGGTTAGGTCTTTCAGACTCCCATGCCCGTGCTCTATCCATTTGGCCACACTGCTTCTCTAAATAGCCAAGCAAACATTTGGAGGGAATTGCAACCCAGAATGAGCCTCTTGGATTCGGTTTGGATAGGGAAAGCCAAATAATGCAGGGTCGCAAACCAGGAGGTTGAAAGTTTGGGGGTGAATGACATGTTCAAAGTGATCTATAACTTTGGTTAGGTTAATTGAGACGTTTTGGATGGAGGCAGAGAGGTTGGAGATACAGTATATAAGATGGAGAGTGATGTGGTAATGGCCAAAGCCCGGAAAGGAGATTTAGGGATTGGAACAAAGAGTGAGAGAATTTTGGCAATGATGTAGAGGGAGCCTGGTCAGATTGTGGTGATATATTCAGTGTTCTTGGGGGATTGGGAAGGTGATGATAGGACAGTGAGGTGGAAATCTTAGAGAGCTAGAAAGAACATGGTGGTCTAATGGTAGTAAAGGAATTTCTTGAGCAATGGGTGCAGTGAACTCCACTTGGAAAAGCACAGCAGAAGCCCAAGTCCCAAGGAGTTTTCACTCCAATGGGGAGTTGACAGATTGGAAAAGACCAAATGTTTACATATAGGATTATCGGACCAGTAAGTGGATGGAAAGATAGAAATAAGAATCATTTATTTATGCTATTTCACCTTACCTCAAAATGTCACAGAGCTGATTGATCCAACTCTGGTTCTTCTTTACAAAAAATTTAGAAGGCTGAATGCTTATCTTTCGGATGTCAGAAAAGTATATGAATATTTTTCTGATTGAAATCTGCCATGGCAGAACAGGATCACGTAGCTAGGACATCTGATTGAAAACGTGCTGGGATTTTGTCCGGTTTAAGCAATCAAAGAGTGAATCATTTTGCAATTTGGCCTAAACATTTCCCTGTTGCAGCCTGAAATTTAATCAAGATAGAATGGATTGAGATGAAAGAAATATAAATGGAAAAGTCAAGGCCGTTTCTTTTAAAGACGTTGAGTGGGCCGATTCAAAACTTTTAAAGATCTCAGTTCCTTCCAGAGAATGTAATTCCGTGATGTTCCCAAATCCCAAGAGCCAAGAAGCAGCGTGGCATGGTGGATAGAGCATGGGACTGGGAGTCAGAAGGTCATGGGTTCTAATCCCAGCTCCGCCACATGCCTGCTGTGTGACCTTGGGCAAGTCATTCCACTTGTGGATTAGTGGAAAGACCACAGCTTGGAAGTCAGAGGACGTGGGTTCTAATCCCAGCTCCGCCACTTGTCTGCTGTGTGACCTTGGGCAAGCCTCTTAACTTCTCTAAGCCTCAGTTACCTCATCTGTAAAATGAGGATTAAGGCTGTGATTACCTTGTATCTATGCCAGTGCTTCGAACAGTGCTTGACATATTGCAAGCGTTTAACAAATACCATCATTATTATTATTTTTATTCTCTGTGCCTCAGCTACCTCATATGTAAAATGGGGATTGAGGCTGTGAGCCCCCTGTGGGACATGGACTGTGTCCAACCCAATTTGCTTGTACCCACCCCAGCGCTTAGTACGGTGCCCGGCACATAGTAAGCGTTTAACAAATACCATAATTATTATTAAGAAGGTGGAGGGTCAGAGAAACTGAGTTCTATCCCTGACCAGGAAGAGCTAAAGCTTTAGGTTTAATTGGCCCTTGCTTCACCAGACCAGGAAACCATGCTGGAAACGATTTTACAATGTGACGGCAGACTCAAACTGTTGTGACAGAGACATCCCCACATGAGAACATCCACCCTGTTGCAACAATGTTTTGAAATCAAGCAGGCTATTCGAGGGAGGCTTTAGTATGGGGGTTGCCTCGTAGAGAACCCCGCATTAAGGAACTCTCACGTTGTCTCACATCATCCTCCTCACACTTGCACGACTGTGTTGCCATTTCTTCCGGCCCCCCAGGATCAATCAATCAATCAATCAATCGTATTTATTGAGCGCTTACTGTGTGCAGAGCACTGTACTAAGCGCTTGGGAAGTACAAATTGGCAACACATAGAGACAGTCCCTACCCAACAGTGGGCTCACAGTCTAAAAGGGGGAGACAGAGAACAAAACCAAACATACCAACAAAATAAAATAAATAGGATAGAAATGTACAAGTAAAATAAATAAATAAATAAATAAATAGAGTAATAAATATGTGCAACCATATATACATATATACAGGTGCTGTGGGGAAGGGAAGGAGGTAAGATGGGGGGATGGAGAGGGGGGCGAGGGGGAGAGGAAGGAAGGGGCTCAGTCTGGGAAGGCCTCCTAGAGGAGGTGATCCTGTTCTGGAACTCCCTCCCCCAGCATTCCAGCCCGGATGTGGAGTGAAAACACGTTGTATGTGTCCCCACTCCTCCAGAATCTCCACTTGTTGCCCATCCACCTCTGCATCAATCAGAAGCTCTTTACTGTAGGCTTTCAAGACACTCAATCTCCTCCTGTCTTACCTCACTACTATCCTCCTACATCCCAGCCTGCGCACTTCACTCCTCTAATGTCAATCTACTCACTCTACCTCTATCTCCTCTATCTCTCTGTCGACTTCTTGCCCACATCCTGCTTCTGGCCTGGAACGCCCTCCCTCTTCATATCCAACAGACAATCACTCTCCCCACTTTCAAAGCCTTATTAAAAGCACATCTCTTCCAAGAGCCCCATTTCCTCTTCTCCCACTCCCTTCTGCATCACCCTTGCACTTGGATTTGCACCCTTTTTTCAACCCTCCCTCAGCCCCACAGCACTTATGATAATAATAATAATGATGATGGTATTTGTTAAGCGCTTACTATGTGCCGAGCAGTGTTCTAAGCGCTGAGGTAGATACAAGGTTAACAGGTTGTCCCACGTGGAGCTCCCAGTCTTAATCCCCATTTTACAGATGAGGGAACTGAGGCCCAGAGAAATTAAATGACTTGCCCAAAGTCACGCAGCTGACAAGTGGAGGAGCCAGGATTCGAACCCATGACTTCTGATTCCCAAGCCCAGGCTCTTTCCACTAAGCCACACTGCTTCACTTATGTACGTAAGCCTAATTTATATTAATGTCTGCCTCCTGGTCTAGACTGTAAACTCAATGTGGGCAGGGAACGTGTCTACCTATTCTGTTATAGTATGCTTTCCCAAGCGCTTAGATGAGTGGTCTGTGCAAAGTAAACTGTCAATACATACGATTGATTGATTGATTGAACTGAGCTTTTGAAAAGAATGCTGACCAAAATAATCTGGCCCCATTCTTATTGAGCAGGGATGCTGAACAAAATTAAAAAATGGATTCTGAAAACCCGTGGCAGAGGTCAAGTCTAGATTTGATTGAGCTCCAGAGTAAAGTCAGGAGAGGGTCCGGTTCCCAGCAATGTTAGCATGGCCTATTGGGAAGTAGTGTCGCCTAGTGAAAGAGCCCAGTCCTGGAAGTGCTCTGCCACTACCTACTCTGCAACCTTGGGCAAATCATTTAACTGGGTCTCAGTTTCCTCATCTGTAAAATGGGGATGAAACACCTGTGAGCCCCATGTGGGATATGGACTATGTCCCGCTTGATTATCTTTTATATGTCTCAGAATATATACAGTGCTTGGCACATAGTAAGCACTTAATAAATACCATTATTATTCTCATCATTATTATTATGTATTATTGTCAGTGGGCTGCAGAGGAAGTGGACAGATGTTTATTTTTGTTTAGCCAGTTTCTGGACCCTTTGGAGTTTAGCTCCATTCTCATTCCGCCCCAGAGAAGAGGTGTAGGTAGAACTTCCCCTTAGACACCCTCCCTTTTTTTAAATTTTCTTTGTATGTGTTAAGCACTTACTGTGTGCCAGGCATTGTGTATACCCAGTGCTGGGTTAGATACAGGATAATCAGGTTAGACACACGCACAGGGCTCCCTGTCTTAATCCCCATTTCACAGATGAGGGAACTGAGGCACAGAGAAGTAAAGTGACTTGTCCAGTGTCACACAGCCAACAAATGGCAGAGCCGGGATTAGAACCCAGGTCCTTCTGACTCCTAGGCCTGTGCTCTATCCACTAGGCCATGCTGCTTCTTAGCTTACCCGCTTTTGGAACATTTTAGTGCCTAACCTGGGTCAGAGAGAATGAGCTCACCCCTCTTCCTGCCTCAGCTCCATTGCTGGGCTACTGGGTGGCCCTGGGAAAATAACTGGTTCTCTCTCCGCCTTTCTTTCATCCTCCGCCCTGGGCTGTGGTGCCAACAAGCAGGACTGGTAATTGCAGAATATAGAAATCACACATGCTCTGGCCATCCAGAGTTTATACCTTAAAGGGGGTTTTGGATTCAGTCGATCAGTGGTATTTATTGAACACCTGCTCTGTGCAGAACACTGGACTAAGCACTTGATAGAGTCCAATTGAGTAAGTAGACGTTATTCCGGCCCTCGGTGAGTCTGCAGTCTACCGCGTGCAGAGCACTGAACTGAGGGCTTGGGAAAGTCCAATCGAGGAAGACGACATGATCCCTTCCCTGCAGGAGTTTACAATCTACAGTGCACAGAGCACTAGATTGAGCAGTTGGGGAGAGTACAGTCGAGTAAGTAGACACAGTCTCTGTCTTCAAGAATAATAATAATAATAATAGTATTTGTTAAGCACTTACTATGTGAAAAGCACTGTTCTAAGCGCTGGGGAAGTTACAGGGTGATCAGGTTGTTCCACGGGCGGCTCACAGTTTTAATCCCCATTTTACAGATGAGGGAACTGAGGCACAGAGAAGTTAAGTGACTTGTCCAAAGTCATCTTTTACTCTACCATGTGCAGATCACTGGACTGAGCGCTTGACCTCAAAGAGCCCTCCAGTTGTCTCCATCTCCCTCCTGCCATTTCTCTCCAAGCACCTTGAGTGAGTTGTGTACACCCACCACCTCCATTCCCTCTCCTCCAGTTCTCTCCTTGACCCTCTCCCATCTGGCTTCTGACTTCTATGCTGTTCCAAGCACTTATCCTATCCCACCTTGACCTTAACCTCCTTACTGGCCTCCGTACCTTCTAACTCTCCCCACTCCAGTCCTTCCTTCACTCCATTGCCTGTATCATTTTTTTATGGTATTTGTTAAGCATTTATTACAGGTCAGCGCCGTTCTAAGTGCTGGGATAGATACAAGTTAATTGGGCCAGATACAGTCCCTATCCCACACGGGGCTCACAGTCAAGAAGGAGAGAAAACAGGGATTTGATTCTCGTTTTGCCGTTGGGAGAAACTGAGTCACAGAGTAGTTAAGTGACATGCCCAACGTAACACAGCAGGCAAGAGGCAGAGTTGGGATTAGAACCCAGGTCTTCTGGCTCCTAGGCTACAGTTCATTATTATGGTTTATATGGTTTGAGAAGCAGCGTGGCTCAGTGGAAAGAGCACGGGCTTTGGAGTCAGAGGCCATGGGTTAAAATCCCGACTCTGCCAGCTGTCGGCAGTGTGAATTTGGGCAAGTCACTTGACTTCTCTGTGCCTCAGTTCCCTCATCTGTAAAATGGGGATTGACTGTGAGCCCCCTGTGGGACAACCTGATCACCTTGTAACCTCCCCAGTGCTTAGAACAGTGCTCTGCACATAGTAAGCACTTAATAAATGCCTTCATTATTATAATTATTATCCACTTGGCCACCCTGCCTTCCAAAAAAATTAACATTCAAAACTCCAATGGTTGCCCATCCACTTCTGCATGAAACAGAAACCCCTTACCATTGGCATTAAAGCACTTAGTTCACCCTCTCCAACCTTACCATACTGGTTTCCTAGTAGAACTCACCCCACAACTACCTCGATCTCATCTATCTGGCTATTGACACCATACCCAAATCCTCCCTCTAGGGTGGAACGCCTTCCCCCTACAAATACGACAGACTGCCACTCTCTCCACCTTCAAAGCCTTACTAAAATCACATCTCCAGGAGGTCTTCCCCAACGCATTGCCTTTATTTCCTCTTCCTTCTGCCTTTGCTCTTAGCTCTGTACCCTTTGTACACCCGCTATTCACCACCCCACAGCACTTACATACATATGCATAATTTATTTTAATGTCTGTCTCCCCAACTAGATTGTAAATTCCAGCTGTCATACTTTCCCAAGCACTTGGTGCCATGCTGTGCACACAGTAAGCGCTCAATAAATGCTGTTGCTTTCTTGCTTGATCGATGAAGAGTCGAGCACACTAAATGATCTCTGCCCTCAAAGAGCTTACAATCTACCATGTTCAGAGCATTGGACAGAGTGTGTGGGAGAGTCCAGTAAAGTAAGTGGACTTACTTTTGGAGGAAGGAACGCCTCTTGCAATCCTGAAGGCCAGAGGTAGTAGCAGGCCACCATCCTACTTCCCATCGCTTCCTCCTGCTCCTTCCCACAGCCAGATGAACGGTGTTTTGGGTTTTTTTTTTCTTTTTAATGGTATTTGTTGAGCACTTATTATGTGCCAGGCACTGTACGCATTGCTGGGGTTGGTGAAAGCTAATCAGTTTGGACAGTCCACGTCCCACTGGGGCTCATAATCTTAGTCTCCATTTTACAGATGAGGTGACTGAGGCACAGAGAAGTGAAGTTACCTGCCCTAGCTCACACAGAAGACAAGTGGCTGAGTCAGAATTAGAATCCAGATCTTCCCCTCCGGGCTGTACTGTACTGACCCTCCCAAGCACTTAGTACAGTGCTCAATAAATACGACGGACTGATTCTGACTCTTAGGCCCGTGCTGTATCCACTAGGCCACGTTGCTTCTCGTTCTTGTCCTCTGATAGTTATTTCTCTTCCTCCCCTCCCTCTCCGCTGCAGACGTGCCTCGAACTGGAACGCTACCTGCAGACGGAGCCCAGGCGGATCTCAGAGACCTTTGGCGAAGACTTGGACTGTTTCCTCCACGCCTCCCCGTCCCCGGGCATCGAAGAGAGCATCCGCAGGCTGGACCCCCTCCTGCTCCCCATGGAGGCGGCCGCCTGCGACAAGGGCGCGGCCATGGACCTGCTGCTCTCCCGTGACAAGCTACTGTCCGAGACCTGCCTCAGCCTGCAGCCGGCCGGCTCCGCCTTAGAGGCCTACACGGCGGTCAACCAGGCCCAGCTCAACGCAGTGACCTCACTCACACCCCCTTCCTCGCCCGAGCTCAGCCGGCACCTGGTCAAAACCTCCCAGACTCTCTCGGCCGTGGACGGCACGGTGATGTTGAAACTGGTGGCCAAGAAGGCGGCGCTCGGCTCGGTCAAGGTGGGTGGGATGGCCGCGGCCGCGGCGGTCGGAGCGATGAAGGGCGGACTGAGCGACGGCGAGCAGGGAGGGGCGGCGGCGGAGGCGTCCCCGGAAAACAAGAAGAGGGTTCATCGCTGTCAGTTTAATGGCTGCCGGAAAGTTTATACAAAAAGCTCCCACTTAAAGGCTCACCAGAGGACTCATACAGGTATTGGCACGAGTCGGAATAGGCCGGCGTTTTCTCCCCTCCACGCTCTGCTCTCTGAGGCCCGCCGCTGGCCGCACAGTTCCTCAGAGGGATGGAGGGGGAGGGCATGGGGAGAGAGGCCTTGCTTGGGGGTTGTGGATAGGCAGGACAGCTCACTGATCCCACCTGTTCTTCAGTTGACTTCCACCCTTCTAGCACCCTGTGGGAGACAACTGGGGATTTTACCGGGGTCCATTTCTGTGAACTTCTCTCTTGGAAGTGGGCAGTTATGCAGGCTCTCCTTAAAGGCCTCCCAAGACCGATCTGGCTATCTGGCTTACTGACGTGTTTGATCCCTAGCCCTGGTCGTCTTAGAGTCTCTCTCATAGATATTTTTTTACAGCTCATGGGATAGCTGAAGTTTTGGAGTCTGAGCTTTTCAAATACAACAAACGGTCTCTGGTCTCCAAAAGGTCTCAGGATGGAGCTTCTGAAGGGCTGAGAGGTTCTTTTAATGTGTGGCAGTGTGGTTCACTTAAAAATGAAAATCCCAATCTGGACCACCCGGATTTATTGAGTATAATTGGATTTCAATCAACGGTTAACTGAAAATTCAGATAATTGATTCCCAGGCATGTGAGTTTATTGTATAGATCCAGGTGCAAAGGTGGATTGTAAGTCATTTCATTAAGACTGGGTTTGATGTGGCATAATGGGGGGCGGGGAGTGGAAATTCCGTGAATTTATTACCCGCAACTTTATTGAGTCGACCAACGCTTCAGCACTCCCAAGTCACTGGCAGCCCTGTTTTTTAACCCTTGACAGGGGGCTTTCAGAGTACATTGGATGCTATCCTCTAAATAATCGATGTCTTTTTTACATTGTTCTCGGGAACCCACTTTGCTGAGGAATGACAGGGTAGCCTTTTAGTGAGTTTGTCTAGTGTTACCGTTCGATTGCTAGTTTGTTAGGTTCGCAACGGGTGTGTGGTTTCGGATGACTGTACATTTACCTCAGAATTCTTTTGTTCAGATTCCTAGAAATGGCTTCCTAGAAGCTCGATCTCTTTGGTCGGTTACAGAAGGCTGGCTTTGGAAGCCTCGTCGAGCCAGGAAAGGGAGTTTAATGTAAAAATTCACTGTTTACAGAAAGCCAGAAACTTGTTTTTTTGTTTTGTTTTCTGTCCTGGATACCGGAGTGTTATGTTGAGTGATCTAGGTGTCACCCAGGTCTGAATTAATCAGTCCTTGCCCAGATTTATAATCTAAATGGCCAGGTGGGATTGAAAAACAAACAAAGGAACGGGTGAGAACCCAGAGAGGAGAGAAACAGTTAACTGCAACTGAAAATGTGCCTGCTATTGCTTGCCTGTGAGGTGTCTTGTGGGGTTTACTCAGAAGATGTGCCTTGTGATGAGCAGAATGGTTTCCTGGCAAATGGAATGGAATGAGCCTTTTAAATGAGCCTTTTGAGAATCCAGATGACGGGACCACGTTGTTTCTCGAGGCAGTGTATTGATTGTGACCTTTGGATCCGTGGTGTAGGAGAATGGGTTTGGATCAAGCCGCATCTGACGCTGTGCCTCTGCCCAGCAGAAGAGTTCGGCATATGCCCTGGTAAATCAGAACCGTCATTGCCCATAAGGCTCACTGTCGGTGCAAGGTTTCTCATGGCGATCCCCTTCACCTGCTGAGCATCCTACCCATTAGGCCGACCTTCACGATCAGCGGCCAAGTAGCTATTTAAGCTACTAGACATTGGAATTGGAGCTGTCCTACAGCTTTCTCCACAAGAAAGACTTGCTAGCCAAGATTTCCCTCTGACCTGCAGCAATTCTGGATGAGAGGTGTCTTTTGCTCATAGGTGAATTTCTCCTTAAAGCCGGCGATCAAAATAATGGTAAAACATCTCCGGGCTTCCCCATTTGGCGGAAATAAGGAACAGGATGAAGAATGACAAAGATAGTTGGGCTGTGAGTGTATGCGTGTGTGTGTGTATGTGTAATTCTGGAATGCACACAGTTCTTCCAGAACAAGTTTTTGCACCACATTTTGGGTAAGATGCAACAGCAGAATTAGGAAGCGTTTTTCGACAACCCTTGGGCTTGCATACAACACACTGCGGTCTTGGAAGAAATGGTTGTTGTGGGGGTGCAGAGGGAAGAAAATAACTTTACCTTAATTTAGGTTCGAGGAGAACAGGGTGCATGTGATTTTGGAGCTGATTTTTCAGGTCAGTAAGAGGAACTTAAAGATGACCAGGCTGACTGGAGAAAAATGGTGGAGGTCCTCATGCGTGGCACGGGGGAAATCCTGGCATTTGTTGGAAAGAGCTCCTGTCCCCTCCCCAGTCCCAGAGAGGATGCCAAAGAGAAAGACATTGAGCTAACTCCATTTCGCTTTGAAGTGCCATTCTTGAGGACTGGCTCCAAGGATAGCATGCTGCTTGTAATGAATCAGGATGGTCAGTGAATCAATCAATCAGTTAATGATATTTATTGAACCTTTACTGTGGGCAGAACACTATACCAAGTGCTTGGGAGAGTACAATATAACAGAGTTGGTAATAATAATAATAATAATAATGATGGCATTTATTAAGCGCTTAGTATGTGCAACGCACTGTTCTAAGCACTGGAGAGGTTACAAGGTGATCAGGTTGTCCCACAGGGGGCTCACAGTCTTCATCCCCATTTTACAGATGAGGAAACTGAGGCACAGAGAAGTTAAGTGGCTTTCCCAAAGTCACACAGCTGACAATTGGCAGAGCTGGGCTTTGAACCCATGACCTCTGACTCCAAAGCCCATGCTCTTTCCACTGAGCCACGCTGCTTCTTCCTCCAGACTACATGGTAGACACATTCCCTGCACACAACAAGGTCTGTTATCTGCTTTTGTACCGACAGTTTGGTTTTCAGATGACCTGACTCTGCTTCATTAATTTTCAGCTTACTTAGACTCCAGGCCTGGAAATATGAAGTTCCTAGGTTCTAGTCCCAGCTCTACCATTAATGGCTCTACCATTAAGACTGTGAGCCCACTGCTGGGTAGGGACTGTCTCTATATGTTGCCAACTTGTACTTCCCAAGTGCTTAGTACAGTGCTTTGCACACAGTAAGTGCTCAATAAATATGATTGATTGATTGATTGATTAAGAGAAGCAGCATGGCTCAGTGGAAAGAGCCCGGCCTTGGGAGTCAGAGCTCGTGGTTTCTAATCCTGGCTGCGCCACTTGTCAGCTGTGTGACTTGGGGCCAGTCACTTCACTTCTCTGTGCCTCAGTTACCTCATCTGTAAAATGGGGATTAAGACTGTGAGCCCCATGTGGGACAACCTGATTACCTTGTATCTATCCCAGTGCTTAGAACAGTGCTTGGCACATTGTAAGTGCTTAACAAATACCATATTATTATTATTATTATTACCACTTGTCTGCTGTGGGTCCTTGGACAAGTCATTTCACTTCTCTGGGCCTCAGTTACCTCATCTGTAAAATGGGGATTTAAAACTGTGAGCCCTGTGTGGGACAACCTGATTACCTTGTATCTATCCCAGTACTTAGAACAGTGCTTGGCACATTGTAAGTGCTTAACAAATACCATATTATTATTATTATTATTACTACTTGTCTGCTGTGGGACCTTGGACAAGTCACTTCACTTCTCTGGGCCTCAGTTACCTCATCTGTAAAATGGTGATTGAGACTATGAGCCCCACATGGGACGGGGACTGTGTCCAACTAGATTTATTTGTATCCACCAGCACTTGGTACAGTGCCCGGCATATAGTAAGCATTTAACAAATAGCCCAATTATTATTATTTGTTATTATTATGAGGACTGTGGGTTTGGGAAGAGGTTTAATCTGAGGGTCCTTAGAAATTGTGTGGGATTTTCTCTCACTGAGCATTCACCCTAGATTAAAGCAGGCCTGGACTGCCCGAACCTGCAGAGTTTTCAAGTGGCATGTTTTGGGAATAATAATAATTCTGGTGTTTATTAAGCACTTACTATGTCCCTGTCCCTCACAGGGCTCACAGTCCTAATCCCCATTTTCTAGATGAGGTAACTGAGACACAGGGAAGTGAAGTGAAGTGCCCTAGGTCACACAGCAGACTTGTGGCATAGCTGGAATTAGAACCCAGGTCCCTCTGAGTCCCAGGGACTCATCTTATCCAGCTTAATCGATAGAGGGAATCCAACAGGTGCCATTCTGACCACTCAAAGCCTTTTCTCGCCCAGCCTTCTCCATGCCTCTCCCCTGTTTCCTCCCTTCCTTCCTCACATTTGGGTCCGAGTAATTAAACCTTATTTGGACATGAGATGGAGAGTCAGGCAGGTCACCGCAAGCCAGTGGTAAAGATGTGGTTGATGATATAAGCTAGCAAGTGGCCCCCTGAATTTTTATTTGCATGTGGGGATAATGCTGGGCTTCGTCTTCAGGAATAAAAAAAAAAAAACCCAAGAGAAGACACAGGAAGTTATTGCCCGTGTTCTCCGTGTGGCCGTTTGCCTGGGAACCATCCCCGGGGGGAACCTTTGGAAGGCAAAATAGGTGTCTGTGCAAGAGAGAATTAATTTGGGCTAAATGGATGGGAATGAGAAATATTTATTTGGAGCTGGTGTGAATGGGGCACAGGGGGGAACTGGAAAGAAAGGTGATAATTTATGGGGTGTAGATGAACTAAGAATAATCGAGGAGGCGTGAATGATGAAATTAAATGGGATCCAAACAGAGAAGGGTAATGAAAGAGTCGATGTTCGTGGGAGGGGAAAGAAAGGGAGGGGAGGGGAGGCAAAGCTACAGTGTAAGCCTGCCGGAGCTGGTGAGCGGTGGGAAAGAGAGCTGCTCACTGTCCAGATATTTAGAGGCAAAGCGGGGTGACCAATTGAAAAGAGCATGGGTCTGGAATTCAAAATTCCTGGCTTCTAATCCCAGCTTTGCCAGTTGCCTGCTGTGTGACTTTGGACAAGTCACTTCAGTTTAATGTGTCTCAATTTCCTTATCTATAAAATGGGGATTCAATACCTCTTCTCCCTCCTACTTAGACTGCGAGCCCTGAAAGGAACTGGAGCTATGTCTGATTTGATTAGTATATCTACCCCAGTGCTTAGTACGCTCTTGGGCCCATAGTCAGCCCTTAACAAATACCAGGATTAGGAACGCCCTCCCTCTTCATTTCCAACAGATGATCACTCTCCCCGCCTTCAAAGACTTACTGAAGGCACATCTCCTTCAGGAGGCTTCCCCGACTAGGTCCTCATTTCCTTTTCTTCCACATCCTTCTTTGCCATCCTTGCATTTGGATTTGTGGCCTTTATTCACCCTTCCCTCAGCCCCACAGCGCTTATCCGTACATATATGTAATTTACTTATAGTAATGTCTGTCTCCCTCTCTAGACTGTAAGCTCATTGTGGACAGGGAACATGTCTACCAACTCTGTTCTGTTTTACTCTCCCAAGCCCTTAGTACAGTGCTCGGCAGACAGTAAGTACGCAATCAATATGATTGGCCATTCTGTTATTATTATTAGTGGTGGTAGTATTACTAGTAGTAGATTTAGAGTAGATGGTCTGTTGATGGCTGTCCGTTTAATCCAGTTTCTTTCAACATGGATTCAGAAGTTCAATAACGGCAAGGCCTGCCTCTTCTCCAAGTTTGGTGGGGAAGGAGGAAAAAGAGGGAATATCAGAGAGAGGGGGAAAATAAGGAGAACGCTTGCATTTCATCACCAATGTGGATTTTTTTTTCTAACAGAAGAAGCAATTGGACTGAAAAAGAAAATGTAGGGAGATTGTAGTCTATAGGGACAATAAGTCATTGATGTTGTTGATTTGCTTATTGCACCGAGAGACTTTTAGAGAGTTGGCTTTTGGGTGTGATCGTCTCAGAGTTAGTTGATTTCTTCTGAATTCCCAATCTGTGTGGGCCCATTGTTGGGTAGGGACCATCTCTATATGTTGCCGATTTGTACTTCCCAGGCACTTAGTACAGTGCTCGGCACACAGTAAGCGCTCAATAAATACAATTGAATGAATGAAGGAATGAAGAAGCCAGAGGCAAGGCAAAATTTCCCCAAAGCAGCAGATATTTAAACTGTGTTTTTTCACTGTGGCTAAGGCATTACTATTAGTTGCACTGGGAGGAGAAGAAAAGAAAAGCATCTCCAGAATAGAGTGTAATCAGTGGCATTTATTGAATGTTTACTGTGCGCAGAACACTGTAGTAAGCACTCGAGAGAGTTGGTAGGCAGATTCTCTTCCCACAGTGAGCTTGCAGTCTAGAGGGGGAGACAGACATTAATATAAATGAATGATTTATAATTTATAGATGTGTACATAAGTGCTCTAATTGTAAGCAAATAGAATTTCAGAAAATGGGAGTGTTTTTCTGTAGGAAGAAAGATGAGAACTTGCTTACCATTACCAAGGCCTGTGACATCCCCATACTCTCTGCTCCTTTCTGACATCTTCCCCACTCTTCACATTTGGTTTTGGGGTTTTTCCCATCTTCCTCAGTAATTGAAGAATTGTAATCTCAATCGCCCTATTCCTTCAAGGCTAATATTCCCCATATTCACTCTATTATGGTGTGTTACCCTCTCCCGCCAATCCCATTTCTACCATTTTCCGAGACCATCTCCAAATGATGGTATTTTCATACAGCCTGAAGCACTGCAGTCCGGAGGAAGACTTACTGAAACTCAGACATGCTTATTCTTAAACATTCTGCCTCCGGAAGCAGAAGAAAAACCTTTTATTAAGTCAGAGCTTTATACATTACCAATTAAATGAATAGTTTCTTTTAATTAGGCAATGAATACAAACATGCATACATTCCCCTAATGTTTTGTAGAATCACAGGTATGGAAGGACCTTAGAAAGCATCAAATCCATCTAAGCTAAACTGTCTTGGACAGATGAGTACCCTTATGCCTTCCTGTGCTTGTTCTGGGATAGATTTTAATAATAAATTTTAGTAATTGCAAAGTTGGTTTTCAAACCCGATAAGCCTAAAAGCAATAACATGAGGCCAAGTTGCTAATAGACAATTCTTCATTGTCCGTGGTAATGGGTAGAATCAGGTGGAACGGTGTTAGTTTAAACTCCAAGGATGATCCTCAAGCTTCATTAAGTTCTAGACAGCCCATGGTTCAAAGCAGGGGCTTCACCGTCCTCAAGAAGCATTTTTTCCAGCCCCGCGGTTGCCTGCTGGGAGTGACCTTGGGCAAGTCACTTCTCGAGGCCTCAGTTTCCTCATCTGTAAAACGGAGATTAAATTTCCGTTATCCCTCCCTGCTAGACTGGGGGCCCCTGGTGGGACAGGGGCACTGCCCAGTATGATTATCTTGAATTTACCCTAATAAATTCAAGTACAGTGCTTGGCACCTAGTAAGTTCTTAACAGATACCACCATTATTATTATTATTTGCTTCAATCCCCTTATTCCCAACCTGAAACCAGAACTGCTCACTAATAGTCTGATAATTGGATGAGTTTGTTTCACCTCATGCTCCTAGGGGAATTTATGTGGTCTAACCCATGGCAGCCCAACTGGCCTTTTTTATTTTGAGTGCTTTATATGTATCAGGCACCGTACTAAGAGCTGGGGTACATAATAATAATAATAATAATAATGTTGGCATTTGTTAAGCACTTACTATGTGCAAAGCACTGTTCTAAGCGCTGGGGGTGATGCAAAGGGATCAGGTTGTCCCACATGGGGCTCACAGTCTTAATCCCCATTTTACAGATGAGGTAACTGAGGCTCAGAGAAGTTAAGTGACTTGCCCAAGGTCACACAGCAGACATGTGGCGGAGCTGGGATTCGAACCCCTGTCCTCTGACTCCAAAGCCCGGGCTCTTTCCACTGAGCCACGCTGCTTCTCTACATACAAGCTAATCCAGCTGGATACAGTCCAAGTCCCACATGGGGCTCACAGTCTTACTCCCCATTTTACAGATGAGATAACTGAGGCACAGAGAAGTAGAGTGACTTGCGTAGTACAGTGCTCTGCACACAGTAAGGGCTCAATAAATGCGACTGAACGAATGAAAGGTCACACTGCAGACAAGTGGTGGAGCCAGAATTAGAACCCAGGTCCTTAATAATAATAATGATGGTATTTGTTAAGCTCTCACTATGTAATAGGCACTGAGGTGGATATAAGCAGATTATTGTCCCATGTGGAGCTCACAGCCTCAGTCCCTGTTTTACAGTTGGGGTAACTGAGACACAGAGAAGTGAAACAACTTGCCCGAGGCCACACAGCAAAATGGCAGAGCCGGGATTAGAACCCAGGACTTTTGTGCACTTTCCACTATACCATGCTGCTTCCATGGTCCTTCTGACTCCTAAGCCTGTGCTCTGTTCGCTAGGCCACATTTCTAGCGTCCAGAAGCAGGGTGGCTCAGTGGAAAGAGCACTGGCTTTGGAGTCAGAGGTCATGGGTTCAAATCCTGGCTTCGCCAATTGTCAGCTGTGTGACTTTGGACAAGTCACTTAACTTCTCTGGGCCTCAGTTACCTCATCTGTAAAATGGGGATTAAGATTGTGAGCCCCCCGTGGGACAACCTGATCACCTTGTAACTTCCCCAGCGCTTAGAACAGTGCTTTGCACATAGTAAGCGCTTAATAAATGCCATTATTATTATTATTATTATTCCAGATCAGCTCTGGAGTGCAGGCACTGCCACAGCGGCCCAGGAACCATTCCAGGGCTAGGGGTCTAGAAGGCCTGGGCTGGCCCTGGGTCATTGCTATCCTGGTGAATAATAATAATAATAATGGCATTTATTAAGCGCTTACTATGTGCAAAGCAATGTTCTAAGCGCTGGGGAGGTTACAAGATGGTCAGGTTGTCCCACGGGGGGCTCACAGTCTTTATCCCCATTTTACAGATGAGGTAACTGAGGCCCAGAGAAGTGAAGTGACTTGCCCAAAGTCACACACCTGACAAGTGGCGGAGCGGGGATTTGAACCCATGACCTCTGACTCCAAAACCCGTGCTCTTTCCACTGAACCATGCTGCTTCTCTTCTCTGTCTCAGTTCATTATAATAATTAATATTATTGGTATGGAATTTGTTGAACGCTTACCGTGTGCCAAGCACTCTGTGAAAACACAGGAGTAGATTCCATGCAATCTAAAATGGGGGCTGAACAGGTATTTTATTCCCATCTAACAGATGATCTCGACCCAAAGAAGGGAAGTGACCCATCCAAAGTGACAAAGCTGGGATTAGAACCCAGGTCTTTTGACTCTGAACCTGGTACCTACTGAATGAAGCACAGGCCTGGAAGTCGGAAGGACTTGGGTTCTAATCCCGGCTCTGCCACTTGTCTGCTGTGTGACTTTGGGCAAGTCACTTAACTTCTCTGTGCCTCAGTGACCTCATCTGTAAAATGGGGATTAAGACTGTGAGCCCCACGTGGGGCAACCTTGATTACCTTGTATCCCCCCAGCGCTTAGAACAGTGCTTGGCATACAGTAAGCGCTTAACAAATACCAACATTATTATTATTATTATTATTATTATTATTATTATTATTCTCTGAGCCTTAGTTACCTCATCTGTAAAGTGAGGATTAAGATGTGAGCCCCATGTGGGACAGGGACTCTGTCTAACCCAATTTGCTTGTATCTACCCCAGAGCCTAGTACAGTGCCTGGCACATTGTAAGCATTGAAGAAATACCACAATTATTATTATTATTATCTTTCCACTAGACCACACTGCTTCTCCCAGTTTAGGGCTGTTCTTGATATTCAGTTCCACTCCAGGGGAGGCCCTGCCTGGGACCTCTGGATGCTCCCCATACGTAGCCTGGGGCCCTGGAACTGCCCTGCCTTCCTGAATTAGGAAACAAAACAAAAGACATCCATTTGCCATTTCAGAATAATGACTATGGATCAAAGGCAAGGTGCAGCGGCTTCCTTGTGCGGACAGGAGGGAAAGATAAGGACCTCCCAGTCTGGGATGATGAAAGCTGAGAGAGGGCCTGATTGAAATTTACAAAAACATGAAGCATGGACAGGGCAAATGCCCGATTGCTCATCATATCCCACCACACCAGGCCGTAGTGGTCCCCACTGAAGCTTGAAGTCCACATGTTTTGTTTTGTTGTCCGTCTCCCCTTTCTAGACTGTGAGCCCGTTGTTGGTTAAGGACCGTCTCTATACGTTGCCGACTTGTACTTCCCAAGCGCTTAGTACAGTGCTCTGCACACAGTAAGCACTCAATAAATATGATTGAATGAATGAATGAATGAACAGTCTTTGGAAACAGTTGTTCACCTAGTGAAATTCATTGCCCCAGGAAATGATGCAGGCAGAAGATATAAGTAGGAGCCCCAGCTAATCCAGAAATATAGATCAGAACGTATGGGAGATGTCTTACGTCGTCGAGTCATTTCTGACCCATAGCAACACCACGGGCACATCTCTTTCAGAACGCCCCGCTCTCCATCTGCAATCGTTCTGGTAGTGGATCCGTAGAGTTTTCTTGGTAAAAATATGGAAGTAGTTTACCATTGCCTCCTTCCTCTCAGTAAACTTGAGTCTCTACCCTTGACCCAATCCCATGCCGCTGCTGCCCAGCACGGTTGAGTTTTGACTTGTAGCAGATTGCCTTCCACTCGCTAGCCACTGGCCAAGCTAGGAATGGAATGGGTAGACCTCTGCTTGACTCTCCCTCCCATAGCCGAGACTGGTAGAGGACTGGAAACTCTCCAGGCGCGACCCTGAGAGGGGACTGGGAGATGTCACTAAACCCCAAAGCTGGTGACCTACCTGAGCTGTTTTGCTCCTCTCCTTTCCACTCTGCCATTCCCAGCTTTGTCCTGGGAAAGAGGATGGGATCAGTCGGCCTTTCTTTTTGCTTTGGGAACCACTTTGGGGGGCTTGAAGTACGCAAGCGTAACTCTGCCGAAGATGCTTTCTCAGCAGACGATAACCGCTCTGGCTTGGATGTGCTGCTGATCTAGCCATAGGTGAGAAAGGACACTCGAGCCTTGAGTGACACCTGGTAAACAGATGGGTCCAGGTGGAATGGTGGGCAACCATTAAATACAGTTATCACAGTATTAACTTCATCTTGTTAAGAGGCTCTTACTCAATTAAGAGGTCATACAGTCTTTGAACTAATGCAGGTTTCAGGAGAATGGTTTTATTTGGAATTAGAAGTTGATGAGGGAAAAGGAGGGACCGTTTAATCCCTCAACTCAGAATAGAAAAGCCCAGAGTGAAAAAGGGAAAAGAAAAAGGATTATTCCAGCCCCCAAAAATGATCTCAAGTTGGACATTTAGCTCGGGGAAATGCTAATAGCCCAGAAGTATGATAAGTGACCTGGATAGTAGTAAACTAAGTGTGAAGGGGGAATATGAGGAGCCCTTAGCTTCCGATGCAAATGAAATGATCAAGAGCTTCCTTCAGTGACTTCAAAGTAGGGATCCTTGGGAGGATCTTAGAATCCATTAGATTACCAGAGTGTCAATGGGACAATCTAAAGAGAGATGCTATGTTCCATTGAGAAGCAGCATGGCTTAGTGGAAAGAGCATGGGCTTGGGTGTCAGAGGTCATGGGTTCTAATCCCGGCTCCTCCACTTGTCAGCTGTGTGACTTTGGGCAAGTCACTTAACTTCTCTGTGCCTCAGTTACCTCTTCTGTAAAATGGGGATTAAGACTGTGAGCCCCACGTGGGACAACCTGATTACCTTGTATCTCCCCCAGCACTTAGAACAGTGCTTGGCACATAGTAAGCGCTTAACAAATATCATCATTGTTATCATTATGATTATTACTATATTGGGGCATGGGTAAGTGGGATTAATGGTAATAACACTGCCACTTTGGATTTATGTAGTCCCTGTTTCCTAGTGGACTAGAGAAAAGCAATAATAGAATACTATTATTGATTACTCAATGATAGAATACTATTATTGGCTATTATCATTGTAATAATTAATATTAATAAAAGTGTCTCCTGTTACCCCTATGAAATGCCCAAGTTCTGAAATTTCCATTCACTAAAAAGGAAAGTAGAGCACAGAGATGTTACGTGGACAAGATTCCAGGTCTCCTTGTTGCCTGGTTAGCATTTAACCTACCTATTCAATCACACCACCTCTACTTACTTAGAACAGTGCTTTGCACATAGTAAGTGCTTAATAAATGTCATTATTATTATTATTATCATCATTATTATTATTTCTTAGCACAAGTTGTCGACCTCCTTGGGGAACCAGGATGGAAGGGCAAGCATTGGAAGCACATGTTTATCCAGTGGTGTTATATGTGTGGAATTCATTGCCCCAGGAAGTTATTCTTGCAGAAAACATTAGCATTAACCCCAACTAATCCAGAAATGTCAATCAGAGTGTCCAAGTGGTGCTGCGAAACTCCAAAGCGCCAGGAGGACAAACTTACATCACGGAAGATTCTAGAAAGAGGATGTCCTTGACTGTTGAAACAGTAGAGGCAAAGGTTCCTGTGACAGTGATGGCAAAGACTGAACTTCATAGCAGCAAGCTAGGAGACTTGTCATTGAAAGCTGCTTCTCTCTTGCAGAACTGAATGTCGAATGGTGTGAGGTTTATTTGTACCATGATTTTGTAACTCAAAGGTTGAAAAAAATCTTTCTTCAGAAGCAGGAAGTTCAACAGGAAAATAAAAATCCATCAGTCCGATGGACCGCCGGATTATGGAAATAATCACTGTAGCAAGAACAGTGCATGGTACATAGTAAGCATTTAACAAATGCCATCATTATTGTTTAGTAAGTTTTTACTATGTGCCACAGTCTGAGGTAGAGAGAGAGAGTCCCCTCTTTACAAATACAGGAAACACAGCACAGAAAGGAGGTGAAATAGCTTGATAGTAGTGGTAATAGCCTGCGTTCTAATTCCGGCTCCACCATTTGTTTGCCGGCACTTCACTTCTCTGTGCCTCAGTTTCCTCATCTGTAAAATGGGGATTAAGATAGGGAGCCCTATGTGGGACAGAGACTGCATCCACCCCAATTATCTTGTATTTACCCCAGTGCTTAGAACAGCGCCTGGAATGTAGTAAGTGCTTAACAAATGCCATTATTATTATTATTATTATTATTATTATTATTTAGCATTTACTTAGTGGTGACCACGTGCAAAGCATTTTACTAGGCTCTGATAAAGGAATACATAGATGAGCTAGAGTTACGGTACTTGGCCCCAAGGGGATTGCACTCTAAGAATGAGAGCGTGGGGAGGGTGTCAGCAGAAGACACCTAAGGAAAGGTGATCAAAGCTACAACAGACACAGACGATGCTGGCCATTCATTCATTCAATCGTATTTATTGAGCGCTTACTGTGTACAGAGCACTGTATTAAGCATTCGATGAAAAGAGCAGCTGGATTTCAGTCTCCTCACAAACAAGACCAACAGTCCTGGAAGTCCCAGCTATGGCCACGCTGGTGACCTTCTCAACATCCTAAAAATTCAAATTATATGCCACAGATGGAGAAGTCATTCCTGGGCCTGAGTGGGAAACCATGGGAATTTTGGTGTCCAGGGTGAGGGACAGCACCCTTCCCGGGAACGGGGGGAGAATGGTGGAGCAGCTAACGTAGTTGCAGATAGTTGAGGCTTTCTTTGAGTCATGAAGTGAGCAGAACTGGGGCAAGAACCCAGATCTCCTAACAAACCAGCCAGAGATAAATTGCTTCACTTGAAGAGCCTGAAATTCACCAGATGAGTTTGGGATTTTTCTTTGGCTTTGATTTGTTTTGTGGCATTTGGTATGGTACTGTACTAAGCTCTGGGGTAGAAACAAGGTAATCAGTTTAGACACAGTCCATGTCCTACATGAGGCTCACAGTCTTAAACCCCATTCTACAGTTGAGGTAATTGAGGCAGAGGGAATAATAATAATAGTGGTACTTGGTAAGCGCTTACTGTTTGCCAGGCACTGTCCTAAGAACTGGGGTGGATACAAGCGAATCGGGTTAGACATAGCCCCTGTCCCACGTGGGGCTCACAGTCTTAATCCCCATTTTACAGTTGAGGTAACTGAGGCCCAGAGAAGTGAGGTGACTTGCCTGAGGTCACACAGCAGGCAAGTGGTAGAGCTGGGATTAGAACCCAGATCCTCTTACTCCTAGGCCCGTGCTCTTCCCACTAGGCCATGCTGCTTCTCAGTTAATAAGAATGATTTTGAGGGTTTAAAGGGAATTTAATTCAGAAATCCTATTACGGTTATCATGGTGGGGATAGAGCAATTCATTGAATTGCTATAACATGAGGAACTGAGTACGTCAGGCGTCACACCACAATGTGGCAAGTATTTAATAAGGGTGTTACCATTTGGGCTCATTGGATTTCACAACTTTAGAAGAAGGGGAATGTGTTCATAAAATTTTCCACGTTTAAGACATCGTGAGTGTGAGGAGTCTTGCTGTATGAGAATTTGGCAATTATCAGTTTTATGGATTCAGGTTTATGGCAGGATAATATAGGGCTGAGTGGAGGAGCAATGTGGCCTAGTGGAGAGAACATGGGTCTGAGAGTTAGAGGAGCTTGGTTCGAATCCCGGTCTGCCAGTTGCTTGCTGGGTGACCTTGGTCAAGTCACTTAACTTCTCTGTCTCGGTGTCCTCAACTGTAAAATGGGGATTTAATGCTCTTTCTCCCTGCTACATAGACTGTGAGCTCTATGTGGAAAAAATATTGCATCTGTCCTGACATACTTGTACCTACCCTGGTGATTTACACATAGTAAGCACTTAACAAATGCAATAATACTAATAATAATGATTATAATGATGATTATAATGGTAAAAAATGGCTCATGCACAAAACCAGCACCTTTAGGTCATCTTTTGATAATGTAAGTGTGGTGGAAGCAGCTTGGCCTAATGGCAAGAACTTCGGTCTAGAAGTTAGAGGACCTGGGTTCTAAACCCTGCTCTTCCACTTTCCTGCTGTGTCACCTTGGGCAAATCATTTAATTTCACTTTCCTCCAGTTTTCTCATCTCTAAATTGGGGATTCAGTACCTGTGCTCTCCCTTGCTTAGTCTGTGAACTTACTGCATGTGGAGTAGGGATTTTGTCCAACCTCAATATCTTGTTTCTGACCTATTGCTTAGTATAGTGCCTGGCACATATTAAACATTTAATGAATACCACAATTATAATTGTGATTATTATTATTATCATGCTAAACTCACCCCAGGTGCTTTTTTAAATATGAGCTTGGACATCAAAATGCAAGTTAAATATACGTTTGAAAGGTGAAGAGAAAGAAGAAAAGCATGAAATCTCTTCCATTACTTAGTAGAGAAGCAGTGTTTCTCAGTGGAAAGAGCTCGGGCTTGGGAATCAGAGGTCATAGGTTCTAATCCCGGCTCTGTCACTTGTCAGCTGTGTGACTTTGGGCATATCACTTTAGTTCTCTGCACCTCAGTTACCTCATCTGTAAAATGGGGATTAAGACTGTGAGCCCCACGTGGGACAACCTGATCACCTTGTATCCCCCCAGCGCTTAGAACAGTGCTTGGCATATAGTAAGCGCTCGGAGAAGCAGCGTGGCTCAGTGGAAAAGAGCATGGGCTTTGGAGTCAGAAGTCATGGGTTCAAATCCCTACTCTGCCAATTGTCAGCTGTGTGACTTTGGGCAAGTCACTCAACTTCTCTGTGCCTCAGTTCCCTCATCTGTAAAATGGAGATGAAGACTGCGAGCCCCCTGTGGGACAACCTGATTACCTTGTATCCTCCCCAGCTCTTAGAACAGTGCTTTGCACATAGTAAGTGCTTAATAAATGCCATAAAAAAAGAGCAAATGCCGTCATTATTATTATTATTATGTGTTGTATCTGCAGCATTGGAACCTGAAACCCTGCCCTCAAGAAGCTTATGTTCTAAGTGGAGGTAAGGGGGAGTGACACATAAGTGCTTAGTACAGTGCTTAGTACATAGTCAGCACTCAGTAAATACTATTGATGATGATGATGATGACAACCAAATGAGACTATGTAAGTGTTAGTCTATTAACTGAGTTTCTCTGTTGATCCTGATGTTGCGTGATGCATTTTTAAATTTAATGCTATTTAAGCTCTTATGTGCCAGGTACTGAACTAAGCACTAGGGTAGGCATAGGTTAATCAGGATGGAGACAGTCCCTGTCCCACTTGGGGCTCACAGTCTTAATCCCTGTTTTATTTATGAGGTAACCGAGGCACAGAGAAGCAAAGTGACTTGCCCAAGGTCACACAGCAGACAAGCGGCAGAGGCAGAGTAGAACCCCGTCCTCTATCCACCACGCCATGCTGCAACAGAATGGGGGTACGATCACAGGATGCATTTTTCACACCTCAGGTGGTGGTGTTGAGCTGAGCAGAAATGCCAGCAGGTTTGAGAAGGGTTTGGGTAAATTCATTCATTCAGTCGTAATTATTGAGTGCTCACTATCTGCAGAGCACTGTACTAAGTGCTTGGGAGAGGACAATGGAACAAGAAACAGACACATTCCCTGCCCATGAGTTTGCAGTCTAGAGGATGAGTTTATAGTCTAGATGAGGGGTACATAATATTAGAGAGAGCGTCAGAGTTGGAAAGAGAAAATGTTGAGGTGTTAGAAGGTGCTAGACCGTAAACTCCCTCTAGACTGTAATCTCTTTGCAGGCAGGGAACATGTCTATCAACCCTATTGTAGTGAACACTACCAAGTTCTTAGTACAATGCTCTGCACACAGTAAGCACTCAATAAATACAATTGACTGAAGGTTCAAGAAGGGTCATGATCACTTGATGGACAGTTGGTCTATGTAGGAGGTTATTGAGTGAAAAACGAGGGATGTATACCAGTGTGGCCAAGTGGAGTGAGTACGGGCCTGGACATCCAAGGACCAGGGTTCTAATCTTGACTCTGCACATGTATTCATTCAATCGTATTTATTGAGCCCTTACTGTGTGCAGAGCACTGTACTTAGCGCTTGGGAAGTACAAGTTGGCAACATATAGAGATGGTCCCTACCCAACAGCGGGCTCTTGGGCAAGTCACTTCACTTCTCTGTGCCTCAGTTTCCTCATCTATAAAGTGGGGATTCAACATCTGTTCCCTCCTCCTTTTAGACTGTGAGCCCCCTGTGGGTAGGGATAGGCTCCAACCTGATTATCTTTTATCTCAAACAATTCCACCTGCATCAAGGAAATGTAGCTTGAGATTGATGTGGATAATAACCTTAAATGTAAAGTTTTTTGTTGTTCTTCGTTTTTTGCTTTCAATATCGTTGTCAATGTCTGTGAAAAGCGGGAAGATGGTCTTTGTGAAAGTCTTTGAATGCCTCAGAAGAATCCTGGTGCATAGTTGTTAGAAAACTAGCCTAAGTCCAAGACCCCTTTGGAGGATGGTTATAAATGGCAGTCAGTGAAGAAGTTGGATTTTTTCAGGTATCCAGTACAAGTAGAGTTAAGGCTTTCTTTCAAAGGGATCATCAAATCTATACCACAAGACAAGTTGGGGCAGCCTTAGCCCAGATAAATAATGGCCCTATTTCCCGGCACCCTCTATGTAGGTAGCCTGCATGGAATTCAAAGGCTAGCATATTCTATGGGGCAAGTTAGATAGTAGGAATAAAAGGCTAACTCTGAATCCTAGTTCCTTCAGCAGGTTCACTAAGTACGATAAAGATTAGGGCTATCATGTAGCCTGCTGCAAGGCAAAAGTTGTTTGATAGCTGGGGAAAGGGATTTCTTTCAGGATAGAATAGTAATCATAATGGTGATTGTGCTATTTATTAACCGCTTCCAAACATTGTATTAAGCTTTGCAAGAGATATAAACTGATCAGGTCAGACATAGTCCCTGTCCCACATGGAGGTTTTATTAAGGAGTGGGGGAACAGGCATTTCATCCCCATTTTACAGATGAGGAAACTGATTGCTCTGCACACAGTAAGCGCTCAATAAATACGATTGATTGATTGATTGCCCGCCCGCCATCACACCGCGAGGCCTTGCTGCTCCCGGAAGGATCCTCTCCTCTGAGCGCCGCCATAGACGCCCGGGACTCCGTTCCCGAGAGGCCCGCCATCACACCGCGAGACGCCCGGGACTCCGTTCCCGAGAGGCCCGCCCGCCATCACACCGCGCGGCCTTGCTGCTCCCGGAAGGTTCCTCTCCTCAAAGCGCGCCTCCATAGACGCCCGGGACTCCGTTCCCGAGAGGCCCGCCCGCCCGCCCCCATCACACCGCGCGGCCTTGCCGCTCCCGGAAGGCTCCTCTCCTCAGAGCGCCGCCATTGACGCCCGGGACTCTGTTCCCGAGAGGCCCGGCCGCCCGCCCTCCCGCCATCTCAGCGCCCCCACGGACGCCCACCCTGCATCCACCCCCCCCCCCCACTTCGGAGGCCTTCCGTAAAGTGCCCCTCATCCCCCCCCCCTTCCCGGTCCGGTCCTGACTGACTCTCCCCCGCCCCCAGGTAAAAAGCCCTTGTTAGCACCTTGTTAGCACCATGTTAGCACCATGTTACAGGTTACATTAACGACAACCTCATTCACACCTCCTCAGCCCTCCCATGCTAGTTGACTGTTCGCTCCCCTCCCCAGGTATCTCTGCTCCCTGACCCCCCTTAACTGGCCCACCCTACTCCAGCTCTTAATAGTTTGTATCTGCTCTCTGTGGCATCATTGTCTGCCAATTCTATTATTGCCATAGCATATTGATTGCTCAACTACACCCTGTGACGCCATCGCCTACTTTTATCATTGCTACTGTTTTATTGCTTCTGCATCTCAATTGTTAACCCCCCGCGGTACTGTCACTCGCCCTGCTGACCTCACCATGAACTTTCAGTTCCCTTGCTCCCAACTGCCATTCCCATTCCTCACCTTCCCCTTCCCCTCTCCCACCCAGCTGTTTCCCTCCCTCTCACCCACCAAGACCGCTCCCCCTCAACCCCTACCAAGGATTCCTCTGTACCAGCGCAGGTCCTCCGCTTCTCCCTCCCGGCCCCCCTCCTCCCCTTCTCCCCGCCCCCACCCCATCCCAGTTCTCCTTTCCCATCGCCACGCCCCTTCCCACTCTCCCCGCCCAGGCCCCCGCCAACTCATCCCAATCCAAACCCTCCCCACCCCTCGCACCCTTCCCCCTCCCTCCCCTCCCTCGACAGCTGATGCCAAGTGTGGCCTCTGGAACCCCCCGCTCCGTTTTAAGTAAGATCCCTTTCATCCTGGACCTTTTCCTTTCCAGTTCTCTACTCCTCCTCGCCCTAACTGAAACATGGCTGTCGCCGGACGACACGGTCTCTTCTGCTGCTCTCTGCAGTGCAGGCCTCTTCTTCTCCCACTCCCCCAGACTCACCGGAAAAGGAGGAGGTGTCGGTTTCCTTCTCGCCCCCCAATGTCGCTTTCGCACTATCCCTCCTCCCCCTTCCCTTTCCTTCCCTTCCTTTGAAGCCCACATTATTCGCCTCTACCACCCCCTCCAGATTCTTGTAGCCGTCATCTACCGCCCTCCGGGCCCCACTTCCAACTTCTTTAACGACTTTGACCCCTTCCTCACATTCCTTCTCTCCTTCTCCATGCCCACTCTGATCCTCGGAGACTTCAATATCCACATGGATATCCCTAACGACTCCTCTGCCTCCCGCCTTCTATCTCTACTTGACGCTGCCAACCTCTTCCTCCACCCCACCTCACCCACTCACCAACTTGGTCATACCCTCGACCTCATCATCTCCTACCGCTGCACTGTGTCCACCCTCACCAACTCTGTGATCCCTCTCTCTGATCATAATCTTCTCACCTGCCTCCTCACTCACACACCTTTCCCCCGTAAATCCGTATTACTCCCTCACAGAGATCTCCGCTCTCTGGACCCCACCCATCTTTCGGAGCGCCTCACACCCCACCTCGCCGCCCTCTCCTCTCTACCCAGTCTTGATGATCAGATTACTGCTCTCAACTCTACCCTTTCTACTCAGCTAGACTCGCTCGCTCCCCCTTTCCCTTCGCCGCTCTCGTACCACTAACCCACAGCCCTGGATCACTGCCACTGTCCGCCTCCTTCGCTCTTATGCTCGAGCTGCCGAACGCTGCTGGCGAAAGTCTAAACACCATGCCAACCTCGTTCACTTCAAGTTTATCCTTTCCTGCCTTAACTCAGCCCTCTCTTCTGCCAGACAAAACTATTTCTCCTCCCTTATTGACACCCATGCCCATCACCCCCGCCAGCTCTTCCGTACAGTCAACTCCCTTCTCAGGCCCCCGGTTCCTCCCCCTCCTCCTTCCCTCACCCCCAACGATCTGGCCTCCTACTTCATCAACAAAATTAAATCCATCAGGTCCGACCTCCCCAAAGTCTCTTCCCCCCTTTCTCCAACCCCCCGGCTCTCAACACTCTCTGCTACTCTCCCATCCTTCCCAGCGGTATCCTCAGAGGAACTCTCCTCTCTCCTCTCAAGTGCTACTCCGGCCACCTGTGCTTCTGACCCCATTCCCTCTCATCTTATGAAATCTCTCGCTCCATCCCTTCTCCCCTCCTTAACTTCCATCTTCAACCGCTCACTCTCCACTGGTTCCTTCCCCTCTGCCTTCAAACATGCCCATGTCTCTCCCATCCTAAAAAAACCCTCTCTTGACCCCACCTCACCTTCTAGTTATCGTCCCATATCCCTCCTACCATTCCTTTCCAAACTCCTTGAACGAGTTGTCTACACGCGCTGCCTAGAATTCCTCAACAACAACTCTCTCCTCGACCCCCCTCCAGTCTGGCTTCCGTCCCCTTCATTCCACGGAAACTGCGCTCTCAAAGGTCACCAATGACCTCCTGCTTGCCAAATCCAACGGCTCATACTCTGTCCTAATCCTCCTCGACCTCTCAGCTGCCTTTGACACTGTGGACCACCCCCTTCTCCTCCACACGTTATCTGACCTTGGCTTCACAGACTCCGTCCTCTCCTGGTTCTCCTCTTATCTCTCCGGTCGTTCTTTCTCAGTCTCTTTTGCAGGCTCCTCCTCCCCCTCCCATCCTCTTACGGTGGGGGTTCCCCAAGGTTCAGTGCTTGGTCCCCTTCTGTTCTCAATATACACTCACTCCCTTGGTGACCTCATTCGCTCCCACGGCTTCAAGTATCATATCTACGCTGATGACACCCAGATCTACATCTCTGCCCCTGCTCTCTCCCCCTCCCTCCAGGCTCGCATCTCCTCCTGCCTTCAGGACATCTCCATCTGGATGTCTGCCCGCCACCTAAAGCTCAACATGTCGAAGACTGAGCTCCTTGTCTTCCCTCCCAAACCTTGTCCTCTCCCTGACTTTCCCATCTCTGTTGACGGCACTACCATCCTTCCCGTCTCACAAGCCCGCAACCTTGGTGTCATCCTCGACTCTGCTCTCTCATTCACCCCTCACATCCAAGCCGTCACCAAAACCTGCCGGTCTCAGCTCCGCAACATTGCCAAGATCCGCCCTTTCCTCTCCATCCAAACTGCTACCCTGCTTATTCAAGCTCTCATCCTATCCCGTCTGGACTACTGCACTAGCCTTCTCTCTGATCTCCCATCCTCGTGTCTCTCTCCACTTCAATCCATACTTCATGCTGCTGCCCGGATTATCTTTGTCCAGAAACGCTCTGGACATATTACTCCCCTCCTTAAAAACCTCCAATGGCTACCGATCAATCTGCGCATCAGGCAGAAACTCCTCACCCTGGGCTTCAAGGCTGTCCATCACCTCGCCCCCTCCTACCTCACCTCCCTTCTCTCCTTCTACTGCCCAGCCCGCACCCTCCGCTCCTCCACCACTAATCTCCTCACTGTACCTCGCTCTCGCCTGTCCCGCCATCGACCCCCGGCCCACGTCATCCCCCGGGCCTGGAATGCCCTCCCTCTGCTCATCCGCCAAGCTAGCTCTCTTCCTCCCTTCAAGGCCCTGCTGAGAGCTCACCTCCTCCAGGAGGCCTTCCCAGACTGAGCCCCTTCTTTCCTCTCCCCCCCCGTCCCCCTCTCCATCCCCCCGTCTTACCTCCTTCCCTTCCCCACAGCACCTGTATATATGTATATATGGTTGTACATATTTATTACTCTATTTATTTATTTATTTATTTATTTATTTATTTTACTTGTACATTTCTATCCTACTTATTTTATTTTATTGGTATGTTTGGTTCTGTTGTCTGTCTCCCCCTTTTAGACTGTGAGCCCACTGTTGGGTAGGGACTGTCTCTATGTGATGCCAATTTGTACTTCCCAAGCGCTTAGTACAGTGCTCTGCACATAGTAAGCGCTCAATAAATACGATTGATTGATTGATTGATCTCACAGTAAGCAGTGGCAGAGCTGGGATTAGAACCCAGGACCTCTGACCCAGGCTTGGGTTCTTCTCATTGGGCCATACTATATACAGTTAATTGTGTTACAGTGCTTAACATCTTCCCCTGATTTGTCTAGTAGAGCTTAGTGTTTCCTGTCACATTGACCTGAATCGCAAGGAGCATCTTCAGATGGGCACATAAACTGAATCCAGTGAGGATTGAGCAGTTTTCACAGCTGCTTTTTCCAACCTCTGCCCGCTGCCTCGCTTAGGAAGAGCAGGGACCCAGGGTGAGGAAGGGTGAAAAGACCAAAGAACAAATATATACGCAGTCAGTTCTCCTACAATGTGAGTGTTACGTTCTTAGTGAGCATTGCCCTAAGGGAAAATTATTCACCACCTCTGGGATCAGCTCTTCCAACAGCGTATCATATTTTTTTTATAATATTTCATTCATTCATTCAATCGTATTTATCGAGTGCTTACTGTGTGCAGAGCACTGTACTAAGCGCTTGGGAAGTACAAGTTGGCAATATTTAAGTGCTAACTATGTGCCAGGCACTGAACTAAGAGCTGAGGTTCGTGCAATGTTGGATACAGTCCATGTCCCATGTGGGTCTCATGGTCTTAATCCCCATTTTACAGATGAGGTAACTGAGGCCCAGAGAGGTGAAGTGACTTTGCCCAAGGACACACAGCAGACAAGAGGCAGAGTTGGGATTGATTTAGAACCCGGGTCCTTCTGATTCCCAGGCCCTTGCCCTTTCCACTAGGCCACGCTGCTTCTCATCCCAATAGAAGTGCACTGTGGGATGAGCATTCTCTAATCCTTTACCAGTGTTCCAGCTAAAATGCTGAGTGAAAATCTGGGTTATGGTAAGACAGCATGTATGGATGTTCCTGCTGCTGCTGTGTCCTTGTGTCTACGCACATTTGAAAAAAAATTGGAGGCTCAAGCCTTCTGGTCCCCTCATTTTTCAGCGCCGATTAGGTTCAGGTACAGGAATAGCTGTAATAATAATGATGGTATTTATTAAGTGCTTACCATGTGCTAGGCGCTTCAGGAGATAGAAGATCATCAGAGCGCGGTACTTGCCCTTCGTGGGGCTCAAGTCCCAAGACAGCAGAGACTAGGTGTTTTATCCTCATATTATAGAGGAGAAAACCGAAACGCAGAGAAGTCAAGTGACTTGTGTAAGGTCACACAGCAAGCAGATGATAGAGCTGGACCTCTAATCCAGGTCTCCTATCTCCCAGGTGCCTGAACTTTCTACTAGGTTACACTGTCTCCTTCGTAGGGTTGGGTTGCTAAATTCTGGCACCTGCAGTTCTCCTATCCAGTTCTTGCTATTTCTAGGCAGGATACCTAAGGAAATGGCTTATTTCATTGTTCTGATCTATAAATACAGTCTTAATATTCTCAAGGCTCAAGGTTGCTGGAGATGTATCCCCAATGTGGCGTAGATAGATAGTTAATAATAATAATGATCAGTCAATCAATCAATCAATCAATCGTATTTATTGAGCGCTTACTGTGTGCAGAGCACTGTACTAAGCGCTTGGGAAGTACAAGTTGGCAACATATAGAGACAGTCCCTACCCAACAGTGGGCTCACAGTCTAAAAGGGGGAGACAGAGAACAAAACCAAACATACTAACAAAATAAAATAAATAGAATAGATATGTACAAGTAAAATAGAGTAATAAATATGTACAAACATATATACATATATACAGGTGCTGTGGGGAAGGGAAGGAGGTAAGATGGGGGGATGGAGAGGGGGACTAGGGGGAGAGGAAGGAAGGGGCTCAGTCTGGGAAGGCCTCCTGGAGGAGGTGATGATGATGGCATTTGTTAAGCACTTACTCTGTGTCGAACACTGTTCTAAGCACTGGGGTAGATATAAGCTATCCAGGTTGGACACAGTCCCTGTCCCACTTGGAACTCTCAGTCTTAATCCCCATTTTACAGATGAGGGAACTGAGGCACAGAGAAGTGAAGTGGTTTGCCCAATATCATACAGCAGACTGGAGCCGGGATTAGAACCCAGGTCCTTCTGACCCCTAGGTCCGTGCTCTCTCCACTAGGCCATGCTACTTCTGTACATACATAGACTGTGAGCCCACTGTTGGGTAGGGACTGTCTCTATTTGTTGCCAACTTGTACTTCCCAAGCGCTTAGTACAGTGCTCTGCACACAGTAAGCGCTCAATAAATGTGATTGATTGATTGATTGATACATCCACGCATACAAGTACACACACAAAGGAAACAGCATGGTCAAGTGGATAGAGCTTTGCCCTGGGAGTTAGGACCTGGGTTCTGATATCAGCTCCTCCCACTTGTCTGCTGTGAGACCTTGGGCAAGTAACTTGACTTCGCTGTGCCTCAGTCCCCACACCTGCAGAATTGGGATTCAATACCTGTACCCCCTTTTAATACCGACACATGCAAGCATTCCTTGGAGCAACAAAAGTATTGTTGGGTTGAGCATTTTAGAATACGATCTGTAGTTATTTTTCTTTATTAGGTCTCCACAACTGTTCAGACATCTAGGTCTAAATTTCCTTCCTTTCCCTTTATTCATCCTAAAATAGCGCGTGTCACCCCAGTGGAACTAATTGCTGCAGGTGAGTTATACTTGGGTCATCCAAACAGTTCTGGCATAGCGGTAGTAGCATTCCTCCCTACCCAATTCCAAATTTTGCCACTCCAAACAAAACCAGAGGACCCTTCATAAGGAATTTGCAACTGGTGGTTCAGGCCTGTTGACTACGCAAGTCTTTTTCTGGCACGTTCAAAAATCCAGAGTGAAGAAGACAGCTCTACTTTCCTTCTGGGATAGTGAAATGAGTTATCTTATGCATTTCTGCTGTTCAGCAAAATGGTTTTGGATATCCTTGGGCAAAACCACACAGAGCGTGCCAAGATAGAGAGTGTTGCCTAATCGCAATTAATGCCTTTTCACTAAACCAGGCGTTGGAATTAACAGGTTGAAAAGATATCATGGATTAGCAAGAAACACAGGCTGAGGAGGAACTGTATTCATTTTGTTTGTGTTTGCATTCATTATTTTTTTTTTTTTTTGGTTTGTTTTGTTTAGTGTTTTGAGGCTTACAAGTAAAACTGGATTTGAAACTAAATTCTGTCATCATCTAAGGTTTTTTTGAGGTCTCCCAATATCTCTGGGGACCAAATAATGGCAGCTTGAAGCTGCAGAGAAACAGTAATTAGGGCAAACCATAGTGCTGTGCCATGATTGAGGAAAATGTGAGAAAGGAGAGAGAAAAAAATGCAACAGACAGGCTCGTACAGCTTGTTACTAGGAAACCACATCAGCACTAAATACGGCGTGCTAATTGGCTATCCTGTTACTGCCAGGGTACCAGCCTGGGCCTGCCACACAGCTGTTTCTGCTCTTTCTGGTTGCTAGGTAACTGCATCATTTTTTTCCCCTTTGTATTCTGGAGGCTAATTGGCTACTTCTGCTACTGGTATTGCTGCTGGGTACCAGTTTGGGCCTGCTGTTCAGCTTTTCTCTCTAGGGACTTGAGGAGGAGGAGGGGAAGAGGGAAGAAGGAAAGATATGTCTGCAATTAATGGAGCATAAGTGCAAATTCTACACAATGTCTGGCACCTGCGTCCCCCAGTCCTGTTTTCTAAACTAAATCCTTCGTTTTGGAAGATGTGTTAGAAGCCTCTCCCTTCTCGGCTTTGCTTTAAGGATTTACTTAAAAGAAAATTATGATTTTGAAGGCTTTATTATGCAAATTACAAATCTCACCTACCTGGCTGAAAGTCAGGGCACTATTGACTCGGCGAATTCATGTTCGATTATTTGTGCTAATGGAATATGTACAGCTGATAAAAATAGCTAATCCAGAGACAAAACAGCATCTTTAATGTTTCAAAGGGTCGCTCCTTTATCTTGTAAGTCTGTTTGGTGACTGTTCTTTGTTATGCAAGAGTCTGAGAGGAAACTAAGTGGAATGAAAGCAGATAGAGTTCGTGCATTTCACACGATGGGTTTAACCTTTTTTTCTTCCTCCCCCAGCTATGGTTTAAGTAACCTCTTTGCCTTATGAGCAGGCAGGGGGACAGAGGGTATAGGTGCAAATCTGCAAACACCATTGCCCTCCACTCTAGACAGATTATTTTCCAGAGGAATTGGCAACGATGGCTGAGCCTGAGGAATTTGGACCATGCTATCTCCTCCTTTTCAAAAGCAGCATGGCTTAGTGGCAAGAGCCCAGGTTTAGGAGTCAGAGGACATGGGTTCGAATTCCAACTCCACCACTTAACAGCTGTGTGACTTTGAGCAAGTCACTTCACTTCTCTGTGCCTCAGTTCCCTCATCTGCAAAATAGGGATTAAATCTGTGAGTCTCCGTGGGACAACCTGATTACCTTGTATCTACCCCAGTGCTTAGAACAGTGCTTGGCACATAGTAAGTGCTTAACAAATGCCATTATTGTTATTATTATTAGTAATAATAATAAAAATGCATTTCTAGGCTGGTCTCCCAGCAGTGGCTTTTTGCAGTCTACTCCTATGGAGTGGGGAGAGCTGAAAAGTAGCCATCACCTCAGAGGGAGACCCCCATTAATAATGATGGTATTAGTGAACCCCTTATTAGGTGTCAAACTCTGTTCTAAGTGCTGAGGTGGATACAAGCAAATCAGGTTGCACGCAGTCCCTGACCCACATGGGGCTCACAATCTTAATCCAGTTTTACAGCTGATGTCACAGAGGCACAGAGAAGTGAAGCGATATGCCCACAGCAGACACATGGTGAAACCGGGATTAGAACCCAGGTCCTTCTGAATCCCATTAGGCGTGCTGCTTCCCATGCTGTTGTTGCACCAGTACTGTCAGGTTTTTAATTCTAAATTCATCATCACACACCTTGCCAAAGCTGTTTCTTTATAGTTTCTTTTTAGTCCTAGCAAAATGAAGAACTGTAAGCCAAACAAAGCTACACTTCATTTCAGTCGAAAAAGAAAAGTGTGGGGTAACTCCATTTCTCTCCACACCTTTCATTGTTTGAGAGGATTATTATTCCATTTCTTAGACAGTGGTGACACTTATTGAAGCAGCAGGATGCAAGGACCTGTAAAAGCAGCAGAAAGTGAGGGGGAATGTGTGGAATGAGTTTCGCATTGGCTCCTAAGAAACTCCACAGAAATTGGCTCCTTAGAAAAAGTAGCTTTAGCCTCCTGGGAATGAGTCCATTAGAGCTGTGGCTTTAGGGAAGTTGAAATAGACTGAGTGATATGCAAGGAAGCTCTGCAAATATGCTCAGTGTCACTCAGGGTTTAAATTGAAATCTTAGGAACCTGTTTTCCAGATCAAGATGTCTAATCGACTCAGTTGGCACCTAGCCACTCCCTGAAATTCACCGTGAGAAATTCAGGTGCTGTCCTTTTTCGAGGGAAAGGAAGGAAACAACTCACTTCTATTTTGGATTAAAGGGCATTAAGGTACTTGAGAAGTGCTCAAACCAAGCACGGATTTTGGGGGAAAAAAATCCTCCAGATATATGATCAGTCAATAAATAGTATTCATTGAGTGCTGGCTATGTGTGCTGTTGTAAGCACTCACTGTGGGCAGAACACTGTACTGAATGCTTGGGAGAGTCCAGTACAGTTGAGTTGGTTGGCAAGTTCCCTGCCCTCAAGGAGCTAGCCATCTAGTGGGAGCTTTGAAAGGGAACAGTAATTATGGTTTTAGTATGTGTATGTGCTCAATGGTGCATTTAGTGCTGAGGTAGATATACACGATAACTGGGTCACACACATTCCCTGCCCCATATAGAGCTCATGGTTTTTAAAGAGGAGTGAAAAGAAACAATTACCAGGTGTCGAGAGAGAGGAACTCAAATCCACAGCGAGCAATTTCAAAAATAACTTGAGCGAATCTGCTGCTTCCTCCACATCTCTTTAATGGCTGACTTGCCTCTGTGAAGTCTCCATTCTTTCACCAAGAAAAAGCATCAGAAATGAAAATCTCCATCCTTCACCTGAAAAGTTGTAGGCTTATTCTGGTTTCTGGTTTCTTTTTTCCAGTGTATCTGTCATTATCAAACAGTGACATTTTCCAGTTGAAATGGCATAATACTCAAAAAGAGTAAGTAGAAGCAGCATGGCTCAGTGGAAAGAGCACAGGTTTGAGAGTCAGAGGACCTGGGTTCTAATCCCCTCTGCCAATCACTTGCTGTGTGACCTTGCGCAAGTCACTTACTTCCCTGTACCTCAGTTACCTCATCTGGAAAATGGGGATTAAATCCTCCTACCTCCAATTTAAACTGTGATCCCCATGTGGGAAAGGGACTGTATTCCAAGTAATAGGGTTATTCTTCACTGACCCCATCCTCTTGTCATTTCTCGATAGGTTTCCCTGCCCTCTCTCATCGTTCCTAGGAAAATCAGCCAAACAAACACCCGACAACCACAAAATCTTTGCTGACTTTTTTTGTTGAACTAATTAACTGAGGTCTTTAGGCACCTGATGTTAACCTGGGTTGTTCCTTTTAGGGGTGGATAGGTTAGGACAATTGTCTACATCTCCCACAGCCCCTGCGGTGAGGAATCTGAACTATAAATAAGCACGTATCATTTTCACCTTTCTTGGACTGAGCTAACTCTGGAGGCCAGTGCTTTGTTGTTGCTTTGTTTTTGTTAAGATGGAAAGCAACCTAATGCCCAAGTCCTTTGCAACAGCTTTTTTGTGAGTTTGGAGGGCAACATTTGGTGCCAGCAAAAAATCCACTTACTACACAAGGTTGCTGTTTTCATGTCTCAATTTCAGGGAGGGATCTAAATACTCATTGCCTCTGCCCTGCAGCTCAAGGAAGAAGGTCCCTGTCCTCTAAAATCCAGAACCTGATGGGAAAGGATGGGGTAGGTGAATAAGATAAAGTGTCAGAAGAAAGATCAGGTGGTGTTTATCTTTTGGGGGAATTGCTTGGTGAGATATTGATGTTGAGGGTTCAGCTAGCACTTTCAAAGCTGGCTAGTAGTCGTTGTGACGTTTATATTTTATTGTTTTATGATGTTTGTTAAGCACTTACTATGTTCCAGGCACTGTACTAAGCGCTGAGGTAATTACAGGCTCATCAGGTTGGACACAGTCCACGTCCCTCATCGGGCTCACGGTCTTAATCCCCTTTACAGATGAGGGAACTGAGGCTTGGAGAAGTGAAGTGACTTGCCCAAGGTCACACAGAAGACTAGTGGTAGACCCGGGATTGGAACCCAGGTCCTTCTAACTCCCAGGCCCTGGATCTATCCACTCGGCCAAGCTACTTCTTCACATTTATTGAGTGCCTGTGGGCTTCAGGGCACTGTCCTAAGAACTTGGGAAAATACATCAAAAGCACGGGACATATTCCCTGCCCATAAGGCACTTAAACACTCTAATGGGGGAAAAGGACATAAAAAAATGTATAACTAATTAAAGCAGTATACCTAACCAATCAATCAAATCAATCAATTGTACTTTCAATTAATTATATTTATTGAACACTTACACTGTGCAGAGCACTATATTAAGCGCTTGGGAGAGTACAAAATAACAGAGTTCATTCATTCATTCAGTCGTATTTATTGAGCACTTACTGTGTGCAGAGCACTGTACTAAGCGCTTGGGAAGTACAAGTCGGCAACATTTAGAGATGGTCCCTACCCAACAACGGGCTCACAGTCTAGAAGGGGGAGACAGACAACAAAACAAAACATGTAGACAGGTGTCAAAATCATCAGAACAAATAGAATTAAAGCTATATGCACATCATTAACAAAATAAATAGAATAGAAAATATGTACAAGTTCCTTACCCGTAATGAGTTTACAGTCTTTGTATTCATTCATTCATTCACTCACTCAATTGTACTCATTGAGTGCTTAGTATATACAAAGCACTTGGGGGAGTATAATATGACAATAAACAGACACATTCACAACATTTGGTTTTCCATATATACAAGAGTCGAGGAAGGGTAGAGATGAATTCCTAAATGCCAGAGGGATGTGTTTGGTTTGTAAGCCATGGTTTGATTTAATTTCAGAAACTGGAATAGGGTTCTCCTGGTAGTAGTCATTCTGAAATTCTGCTGTGATGATATCGCCTAGATTTTCACGACCCTTTTTGCAAATTCAGAAATGTCTGGATCCTGGGCGTGCCAGCTGCTTTTTTTTTTCCCAAATAGATTATAACATGTGATGAGAAAATTCAAGCAGTGCCTGAAAGCTGTTAGTATTTTTGTAGGTACTTTCTCCGAACCATTACTGAGTCAGGACCACAGCCTGAACGGCACAACTTTCTCAGAAATCCAGATTAAATGTGATCTTGGACGCTCTGATCTGCCTACCTAAATCCGCCCCCTGCCAGAATCATTTGGCTTTGACATTGCCTCGTACTTCCTGTTGGTCCCCATTCTGAACTGTAATGTATTGTTTTTGTGATTCATTTAGGGAATTGCTACTTTTAATGGAAAGAGAATGGGCCTGGGAATCAGAGAACCTGGGTCCTAAAGCCAGCTCATCCACTTTCCCAGCTGTGTGACCTTGAACTAGTCATCATCATCATCAATCGTATTTATTGAGCGCTTACTGTGTGCAGAGCACTGTATTAAGTGCTTGGGAAGTACAAATTGGCAACATATAGAGACAGTCCCTACCCAACAGTGGGATCACAGTCTAAAAGGGGGAGACAAAACCAAACATACTAACAAAATAAAATAAATAGAATAGATATGTACAAGTAAAATAAATAAATAAATAGAGTAATAAATATGTACAAACATATATCCATATATACAGGTGCTGTGGGGAAGGGAAGGAGGTAAGATGGGGGGATGGCGAGGGGGACGAGGGGGAGAGGAAGGAAGGGGCTCAGTCTGGGAAGGCCTCCTGGAGGAGGTGAGCTCTCAGTAGGGCCTTGAAGGGAGGAAGAGAGCTAGCTTGGCGGATGGGCAGAGGGAGGGCATTCCAGGCCCGGGGGATGACGTGGGCTGGGGGTCGTTGGCGGGACAGGTGAGAACGAGGAACGGTGAGGAGATTAGCAGCAGAGGAGCGGAGGGTGCAGGGTGGGCTGTAGAAGGAGAGAAGGGAGGTGAGGTAGGAGGGGGCGAGGTGATGGAGAGTCTTGAAGCTGAAGCTGAGGAGTTTCTGCCTGATGCGCAGATTGATTGGTAGCCACTGGAGATTTTTGAGGAGGGGAGTAATATGCCCAGAGTGTTTCTGGACAAAGATAATCCGGGCAGCAGCATGAAGTATGGATTGAAGTGGAGAGAGACACGAGGATGGGAGATCAGAGAGAAGGCTGATGCAGTAGTCCAGACGGGATAGGATGACAGCTTGAATGAGCAGGGTAGCGGTATGGATGGAGAGGAAAGGGTGGATCTTGGCAATGTTGCGGAGCTGAGACCGGCACATTTTGGTGACGGCTTGGATGTGAGGGGTGAAGGAGAGAGCGGAGTCGAGGATGACACCAAGGTTGCGGGCTTGTGAGACGGGAAGGATGGTAGTGCTGTCAACAGAGATGGGAAAGTCAGGGAGAGGGCAAGGTTTCGGAGGGAAGACAAGGAGTTCAGTCTTCGACATGTTGAGCTTTAGGTGGCGGGCAGACATCCAGATGGAGATGTCCTGAAGGCAGGAGGAGATGCGAGCCTGGAGGGAGGGGGAGAGAGCAGGGGCAGAGATGTAGATCTGGGTGTCATCAGCGTAGAGATGATAGTTGAATCCGTGGGAGCGAATGAGGTCACCAAGGGAGTGCGTGTAGATCGAGAACAGAAGGGGACCAAGCACTGAAACTTGGGGAACCCCCACAGTAAGAGGATGGGAGGGGGAGGAGGAGCCTGCAAAAGAGACTGAGAATGAACGACCGGAGAGATAAGAGGAGAACCAGGAGAGGATGGAGTCTGTGAAGCCAAGGTCAGATAGCGTGTTGAGAAGAAGGGGGTGGTCCACAGTGTCGAAGGCAGCTGAGAGGTCGAGGAGGATTAGGACAGAGTATGAGCCGTTGGATTTGGCAAGCAGGAGGTCATTGGTGACATTTGAGAGGGCATTTAACGTCTCTCTGCCTCAGTTTCCTCATTTGTAAAATGGGGATTAATACCTGTTCTCCCTCCCAGTTAGACTGTGACTCCCATGTGGGACAGGAACTGTGTCCAGCGTGATTATTTCGGAGACTGTGAGCTCATTGTGGGCAGGGAATGAGTCTACCAACTCTTGCTGTAGTGTACTCTCCTTAGCACCTAGTACAGTACAAAGAGGCAGCGTGGCTCAGTGGAAAGAGTCCGGGCTTGGGAGTCAGAGGTCATGGGTTCTAATCCCGGCCCCGCCACCTGTCTGCTGTGTGACCTTGGGCAAGTCACTTAACTTCTCTGAGCCTCAGTTACCTCATCTGTAAAATGGAGATTAAGACTGTGAGCCCCACATGGGACAACCTGAACACCTTGTATCCCCCCAGTGCTTAGAACAGTGCTTTGCACATAGTAAGTGTTTAACAAATGCCATCATTATTATAGTGCTCTGCACACAGTAAGCACTCAATGAATTCAATTGATTGATTGTTTAGTACGGCGCTGGGCACATAGCACTTAACAAATATCACAATTTTTATTATTGTTGACTACTAAAGAGTTAGTGTACATTTGACCCCATTGTTATGGGTGGAAGGTTTAGAAACGACTTCTTTGAGATAATTTGTGATTGCTTTTGCCGACAGAGCTGTTTTATTTATGATTTAGGCATTGACTGTCCAGCCCCAGTGGGTAGAGTGGACAGAGCAGCTGACTGAGCGTTCTAGTTCTATTTCCCCTTCTGCCATGCTGTGTGATATTTAGGATAAGTCCCTTATCTTAGACTCATCCTCTGTGTCAACCCTGTAGGGAAAATAAATGTGTGAAAAATGCTTCGAGTTCCTTGGAAGAAAGGATTTGTATTACATTTACCAAAAGACTTTCTGTTCATGAGCACCAGTTATACACATTGGGATCTGTCTGCTTTCACACATATAGGAAAGAACAGTCAGAAATCTCCGATCCAGTCACAAAGGACAACAGTATATTACAATAATGCTCTCCAGCATTGTCCTTGGGACTCGAAGATGATGCTGTTAACGCTGTTACTTTTGTGCATACCAATAGGGCTGAAGGGAATGATTTATGATATTGTGGTCCCCCACCCTGACCACCTTGCCCTTTATTTATGAATTTCTGTCACTTTTTAAAATGGTATTTGTTAAGTGCTTACTACGTGCTAGGCACTGTACTAGGCCCTGGGGTAGCTATGAGGTAATCAGGTTGGACACAGTCCGAGTCCCACGTGGGGCTCAGAATCTTAATCCCCATTTTACAGATGAAGTAACTGAAGTACAGAGAAGTAAGTGAGAAGAGGAAAGGAGGGAAGGCCCCTTGGAGGAGATGTGCCTTCAGTAAGGCTTTGAGGAGGGGGAGAGTGATTCTCTGTCAGACAAGAGGAGGGAGACCATTCCAGTCCAGAGGCAGGACGTGGGCGAGCGGTCAGCGGTCCGACCCTCTGCCCAACCGTTACAAGCTACCTGACTTCCTAACAGTTGTACAGGATGGGACAAGAAGAGTCCAGACTCAGGTGATGCCCCATAAGCCTGTACCCTCTATGGCACAGAGCTCCGAGGATGTGCTAATCACGGTATCATTTATGGAGTGCCCACTGAGTGCAACACATTATGTAATAAGTGCTTGGGAAAATGTAGGAGAAGAGACCCATTTACCTGCCCACAAGGATCTTGCCCTCTAACAGGGGAGGTCAACAGCCTTCTGCTTCTGCCTGCCCTCTTCCTACAAGATGGGTCTTCTGGGCGCTACTTTCTGTTTGGGCAGGTAATAGCTTCCTTTTCTGGTGCAGTGACAAGTTGATACCCCGTGTAGCTGATAACTGTTCATCTTGTCTTTTCTTCTCCCCAACCTCCCTGCCAATTCTGGGGCGTGGGGCAAGACAGGTGATTAATGGTGGCTCCGGGAAAGAATCAGTCATTCTAATTGCAAGCCTAGAGAGTATTGGACAGCCACACGTGATCTTGCTTTCAGGGCTTTCTTGCTTTGGAGGACCAGGTGTTTCTGACTAGAAAGGTTCATTTCCTAAATAAAAACACCCTCAACACAATTTTAGTGTTTTATCTGGCTGAGGGGAAAAAAATGTCTAATATTTATGAAAACACCCACACACCTCCAGTGATTACCATGACTAAAAATTCAGAATGTTTATGAAAATATTTCATTTGATTTGCGATCCTGCATTTGCTTACTTTCTTTCAAGTTTCCAGACTTGGCTCTTGGTTTTGTTATATTGTGTGGACTTCAAAGGCAAAAAGGGGCCTTATGAAATGAACAGCACTTTTTAGTGTGGAAGGGATGCCTGCATAATGGTTCTTTGACAGCTCTTTGGAGTAGAAGTTTTGTTGGGTGTGAGATTTGATATCATTGGTCGTTTAACCAGGAATGTACTCTTTACAGCAGTATCTCAGCAAAGGAAATTTCAGAAAATTCCACCAGAAATACTTAAGAGAAGCCATTCCAGAAAAATTTAGAAATGCCAACATTTTGATGATTGTAGGTGAAAGCCAAAGATTGAAAGATAATACATTTTGGTTCTCATCCCAACTCTGTCCTGACTTGCCAATTGATAGTCATTTCACTTTTCAATGTCTCTGTGTTTTTCTGCATGTGAAAGTCAGGAAAATGCAGCTATCCTTTCCATCTCTAAGAGATCTGGATGTCAGTCAGATGTTTTGCTCTCCTCTGAAAAATGTTTTGTGTATATCTATAAAAATACACACACTCATACACACAGTGCTTGTACCAACTGGAGAAGCAGCGTGGCTCAGTGGAAAGAGCACGGGCTTTGGAGTCAGAGATCATGGGTTCAGATCCCAGCCCCGCCAGTTGTCAGCTGTGTGACTTTGGGCAAGTCACTTGACTTCCCTGAGCCTCAGTTCCCTCATCTGTAAAATGGGGTTGAAGACAGTGAGCCCCGCATGGGACAACCTGATGACTCTGTATCTCCCCCAGTGCTTAGAACAGTGCTTGGCATATCATAAGTGCTTAATAAATGCCATTATTATTATTATATGTCATCAGTATCAGTCAATCAATCAGTCATATTTATTGAGCACTAACTGTGTGCCAAGCACTGTACTAAGTGCTTGGGAGAGTACAGTATAACAGAGTTGGTAGACAAGCTCCCTGCCCACAACAAGCTTACAATGTAGAGGGGGAGACAGACATTAATAGAAATAAATAAGTTACGGATATGTACGTAAGTGCTGTGGAGCTGAGAGAGGTGGTGAATAAAGAGAGCAAATCAGCGTGATGCAGAAGGGAGTGGGAGAAGAGGAAATGAGGGCTCAGTCAGGGAAGGCCTCTCAGAGGAGATGTGCTATCAATAAAGCTTTGAAGGTGGGGAGAGTAATTATCTGACAAATATGAAGAGGGAGGGTGTTCTAGGCCAGAGGCAGGAGGTGGGTGAGAAGTCGGCAGTGAGATAGTTGAGTTCAAGGTACATTGAGTAGGTTGCCATTACAGGGGGCTGTACTTCCCAAGCGCTTAGTACAGTGTTCTGCACATAGTAAGCACTCAATAAATACGATTGAATGAATGAATGAGTGTAGGCTGGGTTGTAATAGGAGAGCAGCAAGGTGAGGTTGGTTGGTGGGGTAAGGTGATGAACTGCTTTAAAGCCTATAGTAAGGAGTTTCTGATGGACACAGTGATGGATGGGCAACCACTGGAGGTTCTTGAGGAATGAGGAAACATGGACTGAATTTTTTTTTAGGAAAATGATCCAGACAGCGGGGTGAAGTAAGGACTGGAGTGGGAAGAGACAGGAGACAGGGAGGTCAGCAAAAAGGCTGATACAGAATCAAGGCGGAATTGGATAACTCCCTGGATTAACGTGTGGATGGAGTTTGGATGGAGAGGATAGGGTGGATTTTAGCTATGTTGTGAAGGTGGAGCCGACAGGATTTATGGCAGATTGACTATTCATTCATTCATTCATTCAATGGTATTTATTGAGCGCTTACTGTGTGCAGAGCAATGTACTAAACGCTTGGGAAGTACAAGTCGGCAACATATAGAGACAGTCCCTACCCAACAACGGGAATATGTGGGCTGAATGAAAGAGATAAGTCAAGGATAATGCCCATGTTATGGCTTGCAAGATGGAAAGGATGTTGTGCTGTCTACAGTCATGGGGGTATAGGGTTTGGGTGGGTAGATAAGGAGTTCTGTTTTGGACAGGTTAAGTTTGAGGTGTCGACCAGCCTGAAGGCAGGAGGAAATGTAAGACTGCAGGAAGGGGGAGAGATCAGGGCTGGAGATGTAGATATGGGACTCATCTGCATAGATGTGGTAGTTGAAGCCACGGAAGCAAATGAGTTCTCCAAGAGAGTGAGTGTCGATGGAGAATAGAACCGAATCTTGAAGGACTCCCACAGTTAGGATGTCAGAGACAGAGGAGCTCGTGAAAGAGACTGAGAAGAGTGACCTGAAAAAGATAACCAGGAGAGGACAACATCAGCGAAGCCAAGATCGGGTAATGTTTCCAGGAGAAGCAGAGAGATATAGGAGTATTAGGATGGAGTAGAAGCCATTGGATTTGGCAAGAAGGAGACCATTGGTGAACTTTGAGAGGGTGGTTTCTGTGGAGTAGGGGGGACCGAAGCCAATTGGAAGGCATCAAGGAGAGAATTGGAGGAGAGGAACTCGAGACAACAGGTGTAGAGAAGGAATTTGAAGAGGAATGGTAGAAGGGATGTGGTCTGTTAACTGGAGGATACCGTGGGTTCATGGGAGGGGCTTTTTAGGGTAGGGAAGACAAGAGCATATTCAAAAGCAGTGGAGACGAAGCCGTTGGAGAGCTACAGTTGAAGATGGCAGTCAGGGAGGGAAGAATAGAAGGGGCAAGTGCTCTGATAAAGTGCAAAGGGTTGGGGTCAAATGCACAAGTGGAGGGGGTGGATTTTGAGACACGGCAGGAGATATCCTCTTGAGATACTGCTGGGAAAGAAGGGAGAGTTGAAGAAGCAGCAGGAGGAGGGAGGGACTGCAGAGGAGCAGGGGAGATTTAGGGAGATCGCACCTGCTCGTTTCAATTTTCTCAATAAAGTAGGTGGCCAAGTCCTTCGGGGTAGGGGGAAGTGGGTGTGTAGGGGGATGCTGCTTCTACTACTTAGACTAGTACTACTACTACTACTACTACTACTACTACTACTACTACTACTACTACTACTACTAGAGAAGCAGAGTAGCTCTGTGGAAAGAGCACAGGCCTGGGATCAGAAGACCTGAGTTCTAATTCCAGCCCCACTATTTGCCTGCTACTTGGGCAAGCCACATAACTTCTCTGGGCTTTGGTTTCCTTATCTGTCACATGGAGATTAAAGGCCTCCCACCTTAAACTTTGAGACCCAGGTGGGACAGGGGAAATTTGGCACATATGTTAAGTACTAAACACATACCAGTCATTCATTCATTCATTCAATCATATTTATTGAGCACTTACTGCGTGCAGAGCGCTGTTCTAAGCGCAGTTATGACTTCTACTGCTACTACTGCTCCTTCTCCTCCTCCTTCTTAAAAGAGCAAACCTACTTACTCAGTCCCAAGCAGGAGACTAGACTCCCTAACTTGTATGATGTTGTCAAGCTCTTCTTGCCTCAATTTTGTCTATCTCTCCCCCTACCTTTCACCCGCATCCTGTCTCTGGCCTGAAACGCCTTCTCTCCTCATGTCCAGCAGACGGTTACTCTTCCCCACTTCAAAGCCTTATTGAAGGCACGTCTCCTCCAAGAGGCCTTCCAGGACAAGGCTCTCCTTTCCTCTTCTCCCACTCCCTTGACTTGCTCCCTTTATTCATCTCCCCTCACAGCCCCACAGCACTTGTGTACATGTCTGTAATTTTATTTATTTCTATTTATGTCTGTCTCCCCATCTAGACTGTAAGCTCGTTGTGGGCAGGGAACTTACCTGTTATATTGTGCTCTCCCAGGTACTTAGTACAGTGCTCTGCACACAGTAAGTACTCAGTAAATACCACTGACTTACTGACTGACGGACTGTGTCCCGTCTTCCATGATTTTCTCTGGGTGAGATTGTGCACTCAGTGTTGCAAGCTCTACCCCACAGTTCAATCTATCCATCAGTGGTATTTATTTAGCACTTACTGTGTGCGGAGCACTGTACTAAACTCTTGGGAGAATACAGGACGAGTTGGGAGACATGTTTCCTACCCACAGCTTACAGTCTAGAGGGAGGAGTTTGCAATTAAGAGGGGCAGAACCCTGTTTCCTTACTAGTTGGCTACGACCTTCAGCTTCAGCCTTTAGCTACTGCCATTTTGACAGTTTCCGAGAAGCTTTCCAAACGCCGTCTGCCTCTCTGTGGGGGGGAAATTCCTGTCCTGGTCTGGATGGACCTTGACGTTTTCCCCAATGTCATCTGCTAAAAAGAGAAGTCGTCGTGAGCCAACCTGGGAGTAGAAATAATCCTTTCTGCGGGGAAGAGTTTTCCAACAGGGTTTCTCACGCCTATCGCCATCACATTAGTTGGGGAGCCTGGAGTTTGCCTCTTGGATCGATAACCTTGAGATGTGTGAGGAGAATAAAGTCTAAAGGAAAATGAATGGTTCCTGCAGCTTTGGGGGCATCAAATCTTTATGCAGACAAAATCATCCCAGCTCCACCACTAGTCTGCTGTGTGGCCTTGAGCAAGTCACTTCACTTTTCTGTGCCTCAGTTACCTCATCTGTAAAATGGGGATTGAGACTGGGAGCCCCACATGGAACAGGAACTGTGTCCAACCCATTTGCTGGTATCCACCCCAGAGCTTAGTGCAGTGCCTGGCACATAGTAAGCGCTTAACAAATATTATTATTATTGCTTTCAACAAACAGTGCTTTTGGGTTGGGTGGTTGATTTCAGCTAATCACATCGGACTCTTGGGGGCATCTTGGTCAAGCAAGGGTCTCTTTGAGACCACCTGGCCAATTGCTTTCTGTTTTGTCACCTAGAGTAGCACAAGCCACCTCCGACCACAAAGAAACCCTCCCTGATATTAGACAGATAAAAGGCTTCCAATCGTGGGAGGAAGGAAACAAAGCCAGATTTAGTCCAGGGGAGGAGCAAACCGGGAGCACTTAACAGAGCCTCTGGAGCACGAGCAAGATTACTTGAAAAACAGCAGTTATAAAATATAAGTGCATTTATATTATTACACTAGCCCTCTGCTATATAATTTTACATTGACTCATATAAATGACTTAATGCCTATTCTCTTTGCAGGGAGATTCTTGCTAGTTTTCCCCAATTGATGGGGTGAGCTACTGTAGGTTACACATTGCATGGTGCACTGGGAAAGGGAAAGCAGATAAGGGAAAGGTTTCTGCCCCAAAAGAGCCTTTTGTTCATTCATTTTAAGTCAGTCAGTCAGTCAGATGGATTTATTGAGGGCTTACTGTCTGCAGAACCCTGTACTAAGCTCCTGGGAGAGTATAATACAACAACAGAACAGACATGTTCCCTGTTCACAGTGAGCTTACAGTCTAGAGGGTGAGATAGACATTAACATCAATAAATAAATTGCAGATGTGTACCTAAGTGCTGTGGGGCTGGGAAGGAGCTGATGAATAAAGGTAACCAGTCAGGGCTTCGCAGAAGGGAGTAGAAGAAAAGGAAAAGAGGACTTAGGGAAGGCCTCTTGGAGGAGATGTGCCTTCAGTAAGGCTTTGAAGGTGGGGAGAGAGTCTGTGGGATATGAAGAGAGCAGATGATCTGGGCCAGAGGCAGGATGTGAGCAAGAGGTTGGTGGTGAGATAGGTGAGATCGAGGCCCAATGAAAAGGTTGGCAATGATAATAATGATGGTATTTAAGTGCTTACTATGTGCAAAGCACTGTTCTAAGCGCTGGGGGGATACAAGGTGATCAGGTCGTTCCACGTGGGGCTCACAGTCTTAATCCCTATTTTACAGATGAGGGAACTGAGGCCCAGAGAAGTGAAGTGACTTGCCCAAAGTCACACAGCTGACAATTGGCAGAACTGGGATTTGAACCCACGACCGCTGACTCCAAAGCCCATGCTTTTTCTACTGAGCCACGCTGCTTCTCTACAGTAGAGAAGTGTAGTGCGCAGGGTGGGTTATAAGCACCATTTGGTTTCAATTGGTGCTGAGCCCTGACTCCCCTTGAAATAGTGTAGAGCTGGTTGATCTGTGAAACCGGCCATGGCCAGAGTGGTCCGAGTGGTGGGCCGCCCCTCTGACCACCCGCAGTCCGTGAGCCCTGGGCTCGAGTGGCCGCCTCTCTGAAGCCTTGGTCCTTTGGCAGGTAGGCAGGGAAGGGCATGCTAGAGACCGCCTTGCATCAATCACTCTTTTCTTTACAATGACCTTTAATGTGAAAGGGACAGTAGGGCTTTTTATTGTTGTTGTTGTTGTTTTAATGGTGTATGTTAAGTGATTACTATGTGCCAGGCATGGTACCGAGTGTTGGTGTAGATACAATAATAATGATAATGATGGCATTTGTTAAATGCTTACTATGTGCAAAGCACTGTCCTCAGCGCTGGGGAGGATACAAGGTGATCAGGTTGTCCCATGGGTGGCTGTGTGGCTCAGCGGAAAGAGCCCGGGCTTTGGAGTCAGAGGTCATGGGTTCAAATCCTGGCTCCGTCACTTGTCAGCTGTGTGACTTTGGGCTAGTCACTTAACTTCTCTGGGCCTCAGTTGCCTCATCTGTAAAGTGGGGATTAAGACTGTGAGCCCCACATGGGACAACCTGATCACCTTGTATCCCCCCAGTGCTTAGAACAGTGCTTTGCACATAGTAAGCGCTTAATAAATGCCATCGTCATCATTATTATTATTACTCCCCATTTTATAGATGAGGGAACTGAAACATAGAGAAGTGAAGTGACTTGCCCAAGGTCACACAGCTGACAAGCGGCAGAGTCAGGATTTGAACCCATGACCGCTGACTCCCAAGCCCGTGCTCTATCCACTGACCCACTCTGCTTCTCTGCTTCTCTTGATACAAGCTGTCAAGCAGGTTGGACACAGTCCGTGTCCCACATGGGGTTCACAGTCTTAACCCCATTTTACAGATGAGGTAACTGAGGCACAGAGAAGTGAACTATCTTGCCCAAGGTCACACAGCAGATGGGTGGCAGAGCCAGGATTAGAACCCAGGTCCTCTAACTCCCAGGCCTGGATTCTTCCCACTTGGTCATGCTGCTTCTCCGTTTGCTTTGGGAGAAGTTCCCCGCTCCCAGGATGGATCGAGGGAAAGCAGGGGGACTCTTCTGAAGAAAGAAGGGGAGTAGCTTCTAGACTGTGAGCCCACTGTTGGGTAGGGACCGTCTCTATATGCTGCCAACTTGTACTTCCCGAGTGCTTAGTACAGTGCTCTGCACATAGTAAGCACTCAATAAATACAATTGATTGATTGAGTATTGCATTGTCAGCTCCTGAGAGCAGGGATCGTGCCTATCAACTCATTTGAATTCTCCCATGGCTTGGAGATCCTTGGGACTGGTGCCATGAATGAGCTTGACTCTCCCACCTGGGAGCAGTGAATGCCCCCCTCCCCAAACCTTTCAAACGCCACCCTTATTTATTTACTCAATCGTATTTATTGAGCGCTTACTGTTTTCAGAGCACTGTACTAAGCTCTTGGGAGAGTACAATACAACAATAAACATTTCCCAGCTGAGGTACTTCCAGGGCGTTCTACACTTGTGCCAGCGTGGCTCAGTGGAAAGAGCCTGGGCTTTGGAGTCAGAGGTCGTGGGTTCAAATCCCGGCCCCACCAATTGTCAGCTGTGTGACTTTGGGCAGGTCTCTTAGCTTCTCTGGGCCTCAGTTACCTCATCTGTGAAATGGGGATGAAGACTGTGAGCCCCCCGTGGGACAACCTGATCACCTTGTAACCTCCCCAGCGCTTAGAACAGTGCTTTGCACATAGTAAGTGCTTAATAAATGCCATTATTATTATTATTATTATTATTATTATTATTTGCACCTCCCCGTGGAGTTCTTTAAGGACCATGGAGGTGGTGGCAGTGCTGATGCCATATAGTTAATAATAGCAACAATGAGAATTGTGGTATTTGTTAAGCCCTTACTATGTGTCGAGTAAGCACTGGGGTGGATACAATATGATCAGATAATAATAATAGTAATAACAATAATGATGGTATTTGTTAAGCGATTACTATGGGCCAAGTACTGTTCTAAGCACTGGAACAGATACAAGATTAACAGGCAGTCCCACGGGGGGCTCCCAGTCTTAATCCCCATTTTACAGATAAGGGAACTGAGGCACAGAGAAGTTAAGTGACTTGCCCAAAGTCACACAGCAGACAGGTGAGGGAGTCGGGATTAGCACCCATGACCTCTGACTCCCAAGCCCGGGCTCTTTCCACTAAGCCATGCTGCTTCTCTGTCAGATGCAATCTGTGTCCCACTTGGGGATCACAGTCTAAGGGGGAGGAAAAATAGGTATTTCACCCCCCTTTTGCAAATGAGGAAAATAAGGCACAGAGAAGTTAAGCAACTTGCTCAAGGTCACACAGCATTCTTTCGTTCATTCATTGTTGCATTTATTGAGTGTTTACTGTGTGCAGAGCACTGTACTAAGTGCTTGGGAAGTACAAGTTGGCAACATATAGAGATGGTCCCTACCCAACAATGGGCTCACAGTCTAGAAGGGGGAGACGGACAACAAAACAAAACATGTGAACAGGTGTCAAGTCATCAGAATAAATAGAAGTAAAGCTAGATGCACATCATTAAGAAAATAAAATAGAATAGTAAACATGTACAAGTAAAATAAATAGAGTAATTAATCTGTACAAACATATATACAGGTGCTGTGGGGAGGGGAAGTACGCAGGGCGGGGGGATGGGGAGGGGGAGAGGAAGGAAGGGGCTCAGTGTGGGAAGGCCTCCTGGAGGAGGTGAGCTCTCAGTAGGGCTTTGAAGGGAGGAAGAGAGCGAGCTTGGCGGATGGGCAGAGGGAGGGCATTCCAGGCCCGGGGGAGGACGTGGGCCGGGGGTCGACGGCGGGACAGGCGAGAACGAGGCCCGGTGAGGAGGTTAGCGGCAGGCAAGGGGTGAAGCCGGGAATTGAACCCTGGTGGTCTGAGTCCCAGCCTTGTGCTTTTTCCAGTTAAGTAGTCCATGCTCCCACTCATCACTCCTCCTCCAGAGATATGGAGAAGCCGTTGGGCCACTATCCAGTCTGCCATACACACCCTGAGAAGCGCTGTGGTCCAGTAGACCCACTATGAGTCTGGGAGACAAAAGACCAGGGTTTAGTCTTGGATCCGCCTCCGACCTTCATGGGCAAGTCACAGTGGCGTAGTGGATAGAGCATGGGCTTGGGAGTCAGAGGACGTGGGTTCTAATTCCGCCTCCACTACTTGTCTGCTGTGTGGCCTCGGGCGACTCACTTCACTTCTCTGTGCCTCAGTTACCTCATCTGTAAAATGTGGATTAAGACTGTGTGGCCTATGCAGGGCAGGAACTGTGTCTAACCTGATTTACTTGTATCCACCCAAGTGCTTAGTACAGTGTCTGGCACATAGTAAATGCTTAATAAATGCCATAATTATTATTATTAACCTTTCTGGGCCTCAGTATTTTCATCTGTAAAGTGGGGAATCTTGCAAATCATCAGAACTTGAGAATATTCTTGAAGTTAATCAATCAGTCATCTTTACTGAGCGCTTACTGTGTGCAAAACATTGTACTACTACTACTACTACTAATAATAATGATGGTTTTTGTTAAGCGCTTACTATGTGCAAAGCACTGCTCTAAGCTCTGGGGAGGTTACAAGGTGATCAGGTTGGCCCACGGGGGGCTCACAGTTTTAATCCCATTTTACAGATGAGGTAAATGAGGCACAGAGAAGTGAAGTGACTGGCCCAAAGTCACACAGCTGACAGTTGGCGGAGCTGGGATTTGAACCCATGACCTCTGACTCCAAAGCCCATGCTTTTTCCACTGAGCCACGCTAAGACTTGGGAGAGTACAATATAACAGAGTTGGTAGACATATTCCTTGCCCATAACGAGTTTAAGTCACTAAAATGGCTCTGCTCAGTGAAGAATATTCCCATAAAGAAACAGCTGTTTTGTCTGTTCATCTTTTTATCCAGGTTAGGTCTGTTTACCCTTCTCCTCTTTGGTCTCTTTGCACTTACCCCTCTGACAGGATCTCTTTTCTTCCAGTACGGACTCTTTCCTTTCAAAACAATCTGTCTTCCTCCTCCTGTGTTTTCTGTTTGTTTCCAAGACCCTCTGCTTCTTTATCCTTATTGTTGTCGAACTGATCAACAGGAGATTTGTCTTTCTGGGCCCTCAGTTAGCAGCAGCAACAAAGAGAGAACAGTTGTTCAGAAATGATGTCTGGGTTGGACCCTGTGATTCTATCTGGGGAAGACTTTCACTCATTCATTCAATCATATTTTTTTGAGTGCTTACTACTAATAATTATGGTTTATGTGCCGAGCACTGTTCTAAGCGCTGATGCAAAGCACCGTACTGAGAGGTTGGGAGAGTCCTCCCCTGACCCCGTTACGCCTAAAATTCAGGAAGCACCCAAACCGACACCGGAGAAGGCAGCACGGACGCTTCTCCCCTCCAAACCCCCCGACCCAAAATAGGGAAATCCAAACAAGACAGAGCTCCAAATCTTCCCTCAAATGCCCTCCTGGCCCCTTGAGGCTCAAAATTCTCTGGAGGGCTGTCCCGGATGATGATTAAAAAGGAATAATAATAATACAAGTTCCCTCTTCATTCCTTTTGTACCGTTTTCCATCCTGGATTAGAAACTTTTAGAAAGTACTGATCGATGGAATTTTTGGGTAGGGAACATATCCTCCAACTCAGTTCCATTGGCCTTTTCTACCTGTTTTCCCCAGCTGTGTGACTTTGGGCAAGTTACTTCACTTCTCTGTGCCCCAGTTACCTCATCTGTAAAATGGGAATTGGTAATAATAATAATAATAACAATAATAGTAGTGTTTGTTAAGCGCTTACTGTATGCCAAGCACTGTTCTAAGCACTGGGGTAGTTACAAGGTAATCAGGTTGTCCCATGTGGGGCTCACAGTCCTAATCCCCATTTTACAGATGAAGTAACTGAGGCACAGAGAAGTTTAGTGGCTTGCCCAAGATCACACAGCAGACAAGTGACGGAGTCGGGATTAGAACCCACATCCTCTGACTCCCAAACCCGTGCTCTTTCCACTAAGCCATGCTGCTTCTCTAAACTGTGACCCCCACGTGGGACACCCTGATTACCTTGTATCTACCCCAGCGCTTAGAACAGTGCTTGGCTCATAGGAAATGCTTAACAAATACCATCATTATTATCATTTATTACAGAATAATAATAAGCGGACGCATTCCCTGCCCACGACGAGCTCACGCCGCACAAAGGCTGGGCCGTGGATCCCCCACGTCTGTTCATGACGGTGAGGTAAACTGAACGGGCAGAGAATGTGTCCGTTTATTGTTGTGTTGTACTCTCCCAAGGGCTTATTACAGTGCTCTGCACACAGTAAGCGCTCAATAAACGCGACAATGAACGAATGAACAGATTGCATTATTGAGACGGAGAGAGCGCTTACATGGGTGTTGAAAGATTAGAGTTCTCTTCTCCGCTTTGTTCCCGTGGAGGCCGTAGCTGTATAGGGAAGTGTTTCCTAAATAAATAGTAAACAGACGTTCCCGTTGGCTCCGGCCGAGCAGCCCGAGCCTCTGATTTTTCAAAAGCAACGATTGTTTTGCCCGTAAACAATTCCCAAACAAGAAGCACTTATTTGATCTGTCGAGCTTGAAGCGGGCGTGTGTTTCCAGAGGAAAAGTCCTGCCCTGTGGAGAAGCAGCGTGGCCTAGTGGAAGGTGAATGGGCTTGGAAGTTGGAGAACCTGGATTCTATTCCCAGCTCTGCCTCTTGCTTGTTGTGTAACCTTGGGCTGGTCGCTTAACCTCTCTGTGCCTCAGTATCCTCATCTGTAAAATGGGTGTTCAGTGCCTACTCTCTCTCCTCTGTAGACTGTGAGCCCCATGAGGGACAGGGCTCTGTCCAATCTGATTATCTTGCATCTTCTCCAGCGCTTAGTACAATGCTTGGCACATAATGACCACTAAACAAGTGTCCTAATTATTATTACTAGCATTGTCTGCACCCATTAGAGAAGCAGCGTGGCTCAGTGGAAAGAGCCCGGGCTTTGGAGTCAGGGGTCGTAGGTTCAAATCCCGGCTCCACCACTTAGCTGTGTGACTTTGGGCAAGTCACGTCACTTCTCTGTGCCTCAGTTCCCTCATCTGTAAAATGGGGATGAAGACTGTGAGCCCCCCGTGGGACAACCTCATCTCCTTGTAACCTCCCCAGCGCTTAGAACAGTGCTTTGCACATAGTAAGCGCTTAATAAATGCCATTGTTATTATCATTATTATTATTAGAGAAGCAGCGTGGCTGAGTGGAAAGAGCCTGGGCTTGGGAGTCAGAGGTCGTGGGTTCTAATTCCAGCTCCACCACTTGTCAGCTGTGTGGCTTTGGGCAGGTCACTTCACATCTCTGTGCCTCAGTTACCTCATTTGTAAAATGGGGATTAAGACTGTGAGCCCCATGTGGGGCAACCTGATTTCCATGTGTCTCCTCCAGCGCTTAGAACAGTGCTTGGCACATAGTAAGTATTATTATTATTATTATTAGGATCATCCAGAATAAATTCTTGCACAAATGTATTTACTGCTAAATCTTTCTTGTGTGACTGTCTCACTCCTGGCTCATCGCTGAGTGTGGTTTGGAGGAGCTGAGCAGGAGCACAGGCCCAGGAGTCAGAAGGACCTGTTTTTAGTCCCAGCTCCCCAACTTGTCTGCTGGGTGACTCTGGGCAAGTCACTTCACTTCTCTGTGCCTCCATTACCTCATCTGTAAAATGGGGATGTGAGCCCTATGTAGGGCGTGGACTGTGCCCACCCTATTTGCTTGTGTCTTCTCCAGTGCTCAGTACAGTGCCTGGCATATAGTAAGTGCTTAACAAATGCCATTAAAAAGAAGGGCTGAGGGAAGGTAATGTCATTGATTGGTAACTAGCAAACATTCATTCATACAGCTGCATTTCTTGAGTACTTACTGTGTGCAGAGCATTATATTCATTCATTCATTCAATTGTATTTATTGAGCACTTACTTTGTGCAGAGTACTGTACTAAGCACTTGGGAAGTACAAGTCGTCAACATATAGAGAGGGTCCCTATCCAACAATGGGCTCACAGTCTAGAAGGGGAAGCAGCGTGGCTCAGTGGAAAGAGCACGGGCTTTGGAGTCAGAGGTCATGGGTTCGAATCCCGACTCAGCCACATGTCTGCTGTGTGACCTTGGACAAGTCACTTAACTTCTCTGAGCCTCAGTTACCTCATCTGTAAAATGGGGATTAAGATTGCGAGCCCCACGTGGGACAACCTGATCACCTTGTATCCCCCCCGTGCTTAGAACAGTGCTCTGCACATAGTAAGCGCTTAATAAATGCCATTATTATTATTATCTACCCCAGCACTTAGAACAGTGCATGGCACATAGTAAGCGCTTAACAAATATTATTATTATTGTTATTAAAACGGGGAGGGGGGGGATTCATAGAGGTGGGTCCGGGCTTGGTTAGAGGAGACTCTTGGGAGAGTACAATAATGAACAGACACATTCCCTTCCCACAATGACTTTACAGGCTAGAGAGGGAGACAGATATCAGTACAAATAAATAAATTACAAGTATGCACATAAGTGCTGTGGGGCTGGGAGGGAGGAAGAACCAAGGGAGAGGATCCGGGTGACTGCAGAAGGGAGTGAGAGAAGAGGAAAGGAGGGGCGTAGTCTGGGAAGGCTCCTTGGAAGAGGGGCCCAGGCCTGGCTCATTCATTCAATCATAGTTTTTTTAGTGCTTACTACTAATAATAATTATGGTATTTGTTAAGCACTTATTATGTGCCGAGCACTGTTCTAAGCGCTGATGCAAAGCACTGTACTGAGAGGTTGGGAGAGTCCTCCACCCCAAGCTCTGATAGCTGGCCCCCCAATACACACGCTTGGGAGGATACAGTGTATCAGACAAGATTCCCTGCCTACAGTAAGCTCACAGTCCAGAGCATCATCATTATAATAATAATAATGATGATGATGGTATCTGTTAAGAGCTTATTATGTGCCAAGCACTGTTCTAAGCACTGGGGTAGGTACAAGGTAATGAGGTTGTCCCATGTGGGGCTCGCAGTCTTCATCCCCATTTTACCGATGAGGTAACTGAGGCACAGAGAAGTTAAGTGACCTGCCCAAGGTCACCCAGCAGACAAGTGGATTAGAACCCATGACCTCCGACTCCCAAACCCATGCTCTTTCCACTGAGCCACGTGATGCTGATGATAATGCGATTTCCCAGCCTCCTCGGAGCTACAGAGCCCTTTTGAAACGTTTCAATTCACAGTTCGTCTGGATTTTGGATTTCTGCTTGGAATGTTGTGAACCAGAGGCAGTGCTAGGAGGTCATTTTTAGCAGTTATTATATTTATCCTGCACCTGTTTTGTGCAGAGCACTGTGCAAAGAGCTGGAGAAGCACACAAGAGGCAGTGTGGTCCAGTGGAAAGAGCATGAACCTAGGATTCATAGGTCCTGGGTTCTAATGCCGGGCCTGCCACTTACCTGCTGTATAACCAAGAACCAGTCATTCCGCTACTCTGTGCCTCGGTTTCCTCATCTGCAAAATGGAGATTCAGTATCCGTTCTTCCTCTTCTCTAGACTGTGAACCCCCTGTGGGACAGAGACCATGTTCAGCCTGATTATCTTTCTCCCTCAGTGCTTAGCACAGTGCTCAACCCATAATGAGTCCCTAACATCATCATCATCAATCGTATTTATTGAGCGCTTACTGTGTGCGGAGAACTGTACTAAGCGCTTGGGAAGTACAAATTGGCAACATATAGAGACAGTCCCTACCCAACAGTGGGCTCACAGTCTAAAACAGTCTAAAACAGTCTAACATATTATTGATGCACAGGTGATGAACCCAATTTTCCTGATTTTCATGTATTTCCTCGGACAAACATAATGCTGTGGTTACATTTTGAAAAAAGAGATCTTGTGATTTCCACGGTCTTTGAAAGGGAGGCATCAAGGCGAAAGCATTTGGACTCCGTCTAGCTGTGCGGATGTGTTGAGCAAAGATGAGGTGTGGTGTTTACGTACAGACTGGCTCTGTAGGTGTGGAGCGGTGAACACTAGTGCCAATATGCTTGAGCTGAGATTGTTGCTGAAACCCGAGTGGAATGACTGTGTGGGAGAGTACAAGAGATGAGGGGGTAGATTCTGTTTTATGGATAAAATGGTGGTAGAGAAATCCCGGTTTTTTTCTAGTATATGGAAAAGCAGTGGAAAAAGAAGACTGGGAATCAGGAGAACTTGGGTTCTAATTCCAGCTCCACCACTTGCCTGTTGTGTGACCTTGGACAAGTCCTTTACAGTCTCCATGCCTCACTGTCCTCATCTGTAAATTGGGGGTAAAATGCTGTTTTTGCTCCCACTTAAATTGTGAGTCGCATGTGGGACAAGGGACCGTGTCTTATGTGATCGCATTGTGTCCGCTACAGAGCTTAGCACCTTGCTCAGTACATAGTTAGTGCTTAATAGACACAGCAAGTATGCAGCAAAAGAGGTGGATGCAGGATTGTGGCTTAGTGGGAAGAGCATGGTTTTTTTTTTTTATAATGGCATTTATTAAGCGCTTACTATGTGCAAAGCACTGTTCTAAGTGCTGGGGGGGATACAAGGGATCAGGTTGTCCCACATGGGGCTCACAGTTATCACCCCTATTTTACAGATGAGGTAACTGAGGCTCCGAGAAGTTAAGTGACTTGCCCAACGTCACACAGCAGACATGTGGTGGAGCCGGGATTCAAACCCATGACCTTTGACTCCAAAGCCCGTGCTCTTTCCACTGAGCCAGGAACGTGGGTTCTAATCCCGCTTCTGCCACTTGTCTGCCGTGTGACCTTGGCCAAGTCACTTCACTTCTCTGTGCCTCGGTTACCTCATCTGTAAAATGGGGATTAAGACTGAGCCCCACGTGGGATGACCTGATTACCTGGTATCTACTCCAGCACTTAGAACAGTGCTTGGCACATAGTAAGAACTTAACAGGTACCATAATTATTATTATTATAGAGTGATCTGCACACACACCCAGTGAGTGCTCGATAAATACCATTGATTGATGGATTGATTAATAATAATAATGACATTTATTGAGAGATTGAAGAGAGGTTGGGGTGGATGCACACATTGCTTTGGAATTTTTGCATGCGAATGGATTTGAATATAGAGTGATCTGCACACACACCCAGTGAGTGCTCAATAAATACCATGGATTGATGGATTGATTAATAATAATAATGATGGCATTTATTGAGGGATTGAAGAGAGGTTGGGATGGATGCACACATTGCTTTGGAATTTTTGCATACGAATGGATTTGAATTTCTATGGGAGTTACGGCATTCTATGGGCACTTGTCCTGTTTTTTAGTGGGCAGGCCATCCTGTTAGTCCTGTTGGGTACTGTCACCTGTCGTCCGGGGACTGGTTCGTTCAGTAATGAGGGAGAGGGAGGGAGGGAGGGAGAGAGAGAGAGGGAGAGAGAGAGAGAGAGAGAGAGAGAGAGAGAGAGAGAGAAAGAGAGAGAGAGGCTGAATTTTATATAAAATTTATTCCGCAAAGTGAATTGAATTATTTATAATTGTTTAGGCGCAGTGGATTGAGCTTCCCTTTCAGGAGGAATGTAATCAATTATTCATTCAATTGTATTTATTGAGCACTTACTGTGTGCAGAGCACTGTACTAACAGCTTGGGAAGTACAATTTGGAGTTACAAGTTACAAGTTAGGAGTACAATTAGCAATATGCGAGCTTCCCAGCAGGAGGAACACAATCATACGTTAATCGCGCGTGGTTGAGGCGGCTAGCTCTCACCCATGTGCACTTCCCACTTGGGACGAATCCACTTACTTTCCCATACGGGAAGAATCCACTTACTTTCCCATACAGGAAGAATCCACTTACTTTCCCACATGGGACGAATCCATTCCATTACCCCTGCATGTGGTGGGCAGCTCGCTCTCACCATGTGCTCTCCCTACATGGGAGGAATCCACTTATGATCCCCATCTGCAGCAGGGCACATGGCTCCCACCCACGAGACACTCACCCATCCCGCGGCCCTTGCCTCGGTGTTTTGGTCCTGGTTGCAGAGCGGGCATCTGGCCTTCTGGGCAGAGAAAGACACGTGGGCCGCTGCTGTTGCTGTGTGTCTTGGTGTTCTGCTCCCAGAAGGTCAGAGACTCCTAGGCCATTCCAGCTTCTGGCCTCAGTTTATCCAATCTCTGCCCGCCCCCCCTCCTCCATACCTAATTTGATTGGCACGGGGGCGAGGGACACCTGTATTCCCGGCTTGGGCTGTCAATCCGGCAGTTTTGGTTGTGGGAGCGGTATCCCACCCTCACTTCCAAGTTCTGCCTGCTGGCTCAGGCGGTCACGGGATAGCATTTGACCTTGAGATGGCCGGTACCCCAGGGTCACCTTGGGACAGCTACAGATATGGCACTGAGCACCTTTAGGACCAATACTTTTTTATGGTATTTGTTAAGCACTTACTAGGTACCAAGCGCCATTCGAAACACTGGAGCAGATACGAGCCAGTCAGGTTGGACACAGTCCCTGTCCCACATCGGACTCACAGTCTCAAACCCCATTTTACAGACGAGGTGACCGAGGCACAGAGAAGTGAAATGACTTGGCCAAGATCACACAGGATGCAGGTGGCTTTTATTTTCACCTCCATAGCATCCCTCCGCTGTTGGGTAGGGACCGTCTCTGTATGTTGCCAACTTGTACTTCCCCAGTGCTTAGTATAGTGCTTTGCACACAGTAAGCCCTCAATAAATACGATTCAATGAATGAATGAATGAATCCCTCCGTCACACCTCCCAAAACTGAGTTCCGTGGCTCAGAAACGGCTCCCGTGTTCCCCGGGACCTGGGAGGAAATCTGGAGGCTCTGGAGCTGGTGGTGTGTCTGGAAAAATGCTTGAGATTTGGGTGAACTCAACATGCTTTTGCAAAATCCCATGCCACCAAGCTCCTGTGCCATTAATCAATCAGGCACTTAGTGTACTGAGTGCTCAGTGTGGGTTGGCACAGTGGATAGAGCCCAGACTTGGGAGTCAGAAGGTCATGGCCTCTAATCCCAGCTCTGCCACTTGTCTGCTGAGTGACCTGGGCGAGTCATTTCACTTCTCTGTGCCTCAGTTACCTCATCTGTAAAATGGGAATTGAGACTGTGAGCCCCATGGGGAACAGGGACTGTGTTCAACCTGCTTTGCTTGTATCCACCCCGAAGCTTAGTACAGTGCCTGGCACATAGTAAACACTTAACAAATACCAGAATTATTATTCATTCACTCATACTTATTTATTTATTTTTAATGGCTTTTAGTAAGCGCTTACTATGTGAAAAGCACTGTTCTAAGCGGTGGGGAGGTTACAGGGTGATCAGGTTGTCCCACGGGGGGGGCTCACAGTCTTCATCCCCATTTTACAGATGAGGTAACTGAGGCCCAGAGAAGTTAAGTGACTTGCCCAAAGTCACACAGCTGACAATTGGTGGAGCCGGGATTTGAACCCATGACCTCTGACTCCAAAGCCCGTGCTGTTTCCACTGAGCCACGCATCTTCTCACAGCTCTTAGTGAGCGCTTACTGTGTGCAGAGCACCTACTAAGTGTTTTTCAGTGTTATTAGTATTAACACTGTACTAAGCTCTTGGGAGAGAACAGCACAAAGGAGTTGGTAGTCACTCTTCTTGCCCTCTGGAAGCTTACAGTCTAGGACATTGTGGGAGCCATTTGGATGGAGAGAAAAGGGTGGATCCTGAAAATGTTTGTCTACAGACTTGTCAACAGATTTGTCCACAAACTCAGTAGGTGGGTTGTCTCTAGACTGGAAGCTTCTTTTTTTTTCTATGGTATTCGTTAAGCACTTAGTTTATCTTGACAACATGTGCACGTTTTGGAGTTTCCATATTCCTGCCTCAGTTAGACCGGGCTGATGAGTCCATTCAAAAATAATGATAACTGTAATAGAGAAGCAGCATAGCCTAGGGGAAACAGCAAGAGCCTGGGACTCAGAGGACCTGGGTTCTAATTCTGGCTCCGCCACTTGTCTGCTGTGTGACCTGGAGAAGGAGGTTAACTTCTCTGTGCCTCAATTACCTCATCTGTAAAATAGGGATTAAGACTGTGAGCCCTATGTGGGACAGGGACTGTGTCTAACCCAATTATCTTGTATCTACTCCTGCTCTTGGTATAGCATCTGGCACAATGTAAGTGCTTAATAAATACCGCAATTATTATTATCGCTATTACTAGTATTTGTTCAGTGTGCACTGTACTAAGTGCTGATACAATGTAAGCAAATTGGACCAAGTCGCTGTCCCTCTTGGCTTTCACAGTCTGATTGGGAGGAAGATCATCCATTTGCGATATCAATACTTGAATTTTCTCAATCAACTAATAATATTCATGGAATACCTAATGTGTATGGAGCACTGAACATTCAGTAGAGTAAAGCAGTGTGAATTAGTGGAAAGAGCTTGGGCTTGGGAGTCAGAGGACCTGGGTTCTTATCCCACCTCCGCCACTTGTCTGCTGTGTGACCTTGGGCAAGTCACTTAACTTCTCTTTGCCTCAGTTCCCTCATAAGTAAAATGGGGATTAAGACTGGGAGCCCCACGTGGAACACCTGATAACTTTGTATCTACCCCAGCACTTAGAACAGTGCTTGGCACATAGTAAGTGCTTAACAAATGCCATAATTGTTATTATTATTATTAGTAGTAGTAGTAGTGATAGAAAGCAGATCCTTTGCCAACCAGGAGCTTACGGTCTTTTGGGGTGGTGGAACGATTAAGTAGGTCTAAGCTGCCTTCTGGAAAAAGAAGGTAAGAGCTCCTCGGTTTTTTCAAAGCCACAGTTGAGCTGATTTTTTTTTTCCCTACTCAGAACCAACATACTTCTGTAGAATTTCATTGTCCTAATTGTTCCTCATTGAGGATCGGTAAGAGGCGAAAACGAGAACATTCCCAGGCCCTGTCAACCACAGACACGTCAGCACACCGGGGGACCGTCTTTGTGTGTGCGCAGTGGGGTCGGAATGTAGGTCTCACACTGGCTTTTTGGCCTGCCTCGCTGCCCGGCGTCAATGCCGCTGACTGGAGAGAAGACAGGCAGCTGTAAAAAAGCAGAATAGTTTTGCAGGTCCTCTTTTTTTTATGGTATTTGTTAAGCACTTACTGTGTGCCAGACAGTCTGCAAAGAGCTAATCAGCTTGGACACAGTCCCCGTCCCACATGACTGTGAGCCTTAATCCCCAGTTCATAGATGTGGTAACTGAGGCCCAGAGAAGTGAAGTGACTTGACCAAGGTCACACAGCAGACAAGTGGTGGAGCATGGAGTAGAAACCAGGTCCTTCAGACTCCCAGCCCTGGGCTCTGTCTATTAGACCACACAGCCTCTTCTATCGCAATTAATCTATGCCCCTGTTGTCTTCACCTGTAAAATAGGAATTCAATACCTGTCGTCTATCCTCCTGAGTCTTTGAGCCCCGTGTAGGAATGGGACTGTCTCCAGTTCTTCATATCTCGTATCAATCCCAGAGCTTAGAGGTTTTGCACATAGCACTGAACAAATAGCTCAATAATAATAATACTCGTAGTATTTGTTAAGCGCTATTTGTCAAGCACCGTACTAGGCAGTCACTCATTCAGTCAGTCGTATTTATTGAGCACTTACTGTATGCCAAGCACTGTACTTAGTGCTTGTGAGAGTACAGTATAATAACAAACAGGCACATTCCTGCCAACACTGTCTAGAGGGGGAGACAGACATGAATATAAATAAATAGATAAATAAATCAATAAATTACAGATATATACATATGTGCTGTGGGGATGGGAGGAAGGATGAATGAAGGAGCAAGAAAGAGCGGCTAAGAAGGGAGTGGGAGAAGAGGATAGGCAGATTTAGTCAGGGAAGGCTTCTTGGAGGAGATGTGCCTTCAATAGGGCTTTGAGGTGGGGGAGAGCACTGGGGTAGATACAAGATAGCCAGGTGAGGCACAGTTTCTGTCCCACATGTGGCTCCCAGTCTAAATAATAATAATAATGATGGCATTTATTAAGTGCTTACCATGTGCAAAACACTGTTGTAAGCCCTGGGGAAGTTACAAGGCAATCAGGTTGTCCCACAGGAGGCTCACAGTCTTCATCCCTATTTTACAGATGAGATAACTGAGGCCCAGAGAAGTGAAGTGAAGGCCCTACTGAGAGCTCACCTCCTCCAGGAGGCCTTCCCAGACTGAGCCCCTTCCTTCCTCTCCCCCTCGTCCCCCCCTCCATCCCCCCATCTTACCTCCTTCCCTTCCCCACAGCACCTGTATATATGTATATATGTTTGTGCATATTTATTACTCTATTTATTTATCTATTTATTTTATTTGTACATATCTATTCTATTTATTTCATTTTGTTAGTATGTTTGGTTTTGTTCTCCATCTCCCCCTTTTAGACTGTGAGCCCACTGTTGGGTAGGGACTGTCTCTATATGTTGCCAACTTGTACTTCCCAAGCGCTTAGTACAGTGCTCTGCACACAGTAAGCGCTCAATAAATACGATTGATGATGATGATGAAGTGACTTGCCCAAAGTCACACAGCTGACAGTTGGCGGAGCCGGGATTTGAACCCATGACCTCTGACTCCAAAGCCTGTGCTCTTTCCACTGAGCCACGCTGCTTAGAACAGGTATTGAGTCCCCATTTTACAGATAAGAAAGCTGAGGCACAGGAAAATTAAATGACTTAACCGAGATCACACAGCTGGCAAGTGGCTGAGCTAGGATTAGAATCCAGGTCCCCACATTCCCAAGTCCATGATCTTTCCACTAGGCCATGTGACCTGCTTATCTTGTATTTACCTCGCTTGTATTAAGCAAGGTATTAATTGTATTAATACAATTCTTGGCTCGTAAAAGCACTTAACAAACACCACAAGTGCTTGGGACAGTGCTTTGCACACAGTAAGTGCTCTATAAATACGATTGAATGAAAATACGATTGAATGAACAATGAACTCCTCTCCCAATCCCTATGGCATTGAACTGGGATGTGCCACTCAGCCTCAGTTTAGGGAAAGAATTGAAGGAACTTTGAGCCGGCACATATTTTCTTGTCCTACATAGCAGTGGGATGACCAGATGTCTGGTTTTATGCCTGTTTTCGGCTGGTCTTGCTACCGTCTAGTACACGGCCGCCGCCCCAGATGCCTTTATGTCGGGAATTTTATTTTCCAGTCCCCAGCCTCCTGGCACTTCAGCTCCTACTACGAAATTCTGTGGTTCAGAAGTGGCACCTCTGTTTTCAGGGTTACAGGAGTGTGGGCAGGGAACGCATCTACCAACTCCATACTATTGTTTTCTCCCAAGTGCTTGGTCCAGTGCTCTGCACATAGGAACGCTCAGTAAATCCCATTGATTGATTAGTTGATTGACTGGAAATGCAGTGGCTTTGGAACCAATGGATGGAGTCGGGGGGCACCCCCATAGGGGATGGGTGGCCTCAGCCTACTTGGGCAAAATGGTGCATAAGATTCAGTCATTGTCACATTTATTGAGCTCTAACTGTGAGCGAGGCACTGTACTAAGCGCTTAGGAGAGTACAGTATAACAACAGGCACATTCCCTGCCCACAACGAGCTCACAGTCTAGAGGGGGAATAATAATAACGGTATTTATTAAGCGCTTACCTTGTACCAGGCCCTGTAATAAGTGCTGGGGTGGGTACAAGCAAATCAGTTGGATACAGTCCCTATCCCACATGGGGCTCACAGTCTCAAACCCCATTTTACATATGAGGTAACTGAGGTACAGAGAAGTGAAGTGACTTGCCCCAGGTCACACCACAGACAAACGGCAGGGCCGGGTTTAGAACCCATGACCTTCTGACTCTCAGCCCCATGCCCTATCCACCACGCCATGCTGATGCCATTACGTAATGCCGGATACCTTCTACATTGGGTGGGTCGAATGCCCACCTGAGCCATCGGGGCCATTCTAGATTGTAAGCTCCTTGAAGGTAGACATCGTGTCTATCACTCTACTGGACTCTCCCAGGCACTTTGTTCAGCATTCTGCACAGAGTAAATGCCACTGATGGACTCATTGTGGGCAGGGAATGTGTCTGTTATTTGCTTATATTGCACTCTCTCAAGGTCTCATTACAGTGCTCTGCACACAGTGGGTGCGTAACAAATATGATTGACTGATTGGCTGGGTTCAGGGGTGAGTTGGCCCCATCAATCCCATTTCCACTCAATCAATCAATGGTATTTACTGAGCACTTACTTTGGGCAGAGCACTTCAATCTACACTTCACGCTGCTGCCCGGATCATCTTTGTGCAGAAACGCTCTGGGCACATTACTCACCTCCTCAAAGATCTCCAGTGGCTACCAATCAGCCTACGCATCAGGCAAAAACTCCTCACTCTTGGCTTCAAGGCTGTCCATCACCTCTCCCCCTCCTACCTCACCTCCCTTCTCTCCTTCTACAGCCCAGCCCGCACCCTCCATTCCTCTGCCACTAACCTCTTCACTGTGCCTCGTTCTCGCCTGTCCCACCATCGACCCCCAGCCCACATCCTCTCCCTGTCCTGGAATGCCCTCCCTCCCAACATCCGCCAAGCTAGCTCTCTTCCTCCCTTCAAAGCCCTACTGAGAGCTCACCTCCTCCAGGAGGCCTTCCCAGACTGAGCCCCCTCCTTCCTCTCCCCCTCCTCCCCCTCCCCATCCCCCCCCGCCTTACCTCCTTCCCCTCCCCACAGCACCTGTATATATGTTTGTACAGATTTATTACTATATTTTATTTGTACATATTTACTATTCTATTTATTTTATTTTGTTAGTATGTTTTGTTTTGTTTTCTGTCTCCCCCTTCTAGACTGTGAGCCCGCTGTTGGGTAGGGACCGTCTCTATATGTTGCCAGCTTGTACTTCCCGAGTGCTTAGTACAGTGCTCTGCACACAGTAAGCGCTCAGTAAATATGATTGAATGAATGAACAGAGTTGGTCGACGCATAAGCAAAGCAGCGTGGCTCAGTGGAAAGAGCCCGGACTTTGGAGTCAGAGGTCATGGGTTCAAATCCCGGCTCCGCCAATTGTCAGCCTCAGTTCCCTCATCTGTAAAATGGGGATTAAGACTGTGAACCTCCCGTGGGACAACCTGATCATCTTGTAACCTCCCCAGCTCTTAGAACAGTGCTTTTAGACTATGAGCCCACTGTTGGGTAGGGACTGTCTCTATATGTTGCCAACTTGTACTTCCCAAGCACTTAGTACAGTGCTCTGCACACAGTAAGTGCTCAATAAATACGATTGACGATGATGATGCTTTGCACATAGTAAGTGCTTAATAAATGCCATCATTATCGAGCCCATTGTTGGGTAAGGACCGTCTCTATATGTTGCCAACTTGTACTTCCCAAGCGCTTAGTACAGTGCTGTGCACACAGTAAGTGCTCAATGAATACGATCGAATGAATGAATTTATAGAGCGCTTACTATGTGCAGAACACTGTGCTAAGCGCTAGGGAGACTACAGTACCACAGAATTGGCAGACACATTCCCTGTCCATAACGAGCGTAGATGAGTGAATTCCCTGCCCACAGGTTCCAGAGTTTCAGGGAGCTACCCCCCCAGTCACACCCCTGTCTTCACAGAACCAAACAGATGAGTCTCATTTTACCCTCTTGATGTTTCTTATTTTTTGATGAGCCCCCAGGGAGAAAAATAATAATAATAATTGTAATAATTGTGGTATTTGTTAAGCACTTATTGTGTTCCAGGCACTGTACTAACTGCTGGGAATGCATGAGCCTTCAACTTGGAGCATCTGGCTAATGTGACCACGGATTTCTTAAACTTCCTCTGCTACAGTTTCCTTTTGTGTAAATGAAGGTTGACTAAGTCTGCAAAGGGCTTTGCAGGCCTTCAGCAAATGGTGCTGTAATAAGGCGAGTTCATTGGGTCACTGTTAGATTTTAATAAGGCCCTCAGAAACAGTCCTGTCGGGCAAAGCGAAAGCCAATTTAAAGGTTAACTCCTGCAACCCTACGTTCAGTGGTTCAAATCCCGGCTCCAGCAATTGTCAGCTGTGTGACTTTGGGCAAGTCACTTAACTTCCCTGTGCCTCAGTTACCTCATCTGTAAAATGGGGATTAAGACTGTGAGCCCCATGTGGGACAACCTGATCACCATGTATCCTCCCCGGCACTTAGAACAGTGTTTTGCACATAGTAAGTGCTTAACAAATACCAGCGTGGCTCAGTGGAAAGAGCCCGGGCTTTGGAGTCAGAGGTCATCGGTTCAAATCCCGGCTCCGCCACTTGTCAGCTGTGTGACTTTGGGCAAGTCTCTTCACTTCTCTGGGCCTCAGTTACCTCATCTGTAAAATGGGGATTAAGACTGTGAGCCCCACGTGGGACACTGATTACCTTGTAAACTCCCCAGCGCTTAGAACAGTGCTTTGCACATAGTAAGCACTTAATAAATGCCATCATTATTATTATTATCATAAAGGTGTCGCCTCTTGGGGGTGGAGAGGGCAGCTGTATTGATCTCATATATACAGGAACAAGGGGCCAGCTCCAAGATGCTCTTTGACCTGGAAGCTCTTCAATTAGCAACAGTCCCATCTGGCTTTTGCCTAAACTCATCTGTTTTGAGCACAAGAATGGTACTTGTTGCATGCCCAGACTTTTTTTTTAATGGTATTTGTTAAGTGCTTACTATTTGCCAGGCACTATACTAAGCACTAGGGTAGATTCAAGCTAAACAGGATGGACACAGTCTCTGCCCCACCTGGGGCCCACAGTCTTAATCTCCGTTTTACAGATGAGATAGCTGAGGGACAGAAAAGCAAAGTGACTTGCCCAAGGTCAATCAATCAATCAATCAATCGTATTTATTGAGCGCTTACTATGTGCAGAGCACTGTACTAAGCGCTTGGGAAGTACAAATTGGCAACACATAGAGACAGTCCCTACCCAACAGTGGGCTCACAGTCTAAAAGGGGGAGACGGAGAACAGAACCAAACATACCAACAAAATAAAATAAATAGGATAGAAATGTACAAGTGAAATAAATAAATAAATAAATAAATAGAGTAATAAATATGTACAACCATATATACATATATACAGGTGCTGTGGGGAAGGGAAGGAGGTAAGATGGGGGGATGGAGAGGGGGACGAGGGGGAGAGGAAGGAAGGGGCTCAGTCTGGGAAGGCCTCTTGGAGGAGGTGAGCTCTCAGCAGGGCCTTGAAGGTCACACAGCAGATATGTGGCGGAGCCGGAATTGGAACTCAGATCCTTCTGATTCCCAAGGCCGTGCTCTATCCACTAGCTCATGCTGCTTCTCAGTGCACTGCACTAGGTGCTTGGGAAATTCAGAACAAAAAAGTGACCTGTTTCCTTCCCACCTGGAGCTTCCAACTCTAATGGAGGAGAAGCTACACCTTTGAACCCCGACCCTTGAGAAGAAAGTCACTCCCACTCTTGGGCAGGATTCTTGGCAGTAGGGAGAGCCTGGTGCATGGCTAGTCACAGTGTAAAATAAAAACAATCCCGAGGTGGTTTGGCTTCCAGCACCTACACTAAGAAGAAAAAATCCCAGTTCGGCCAGAGCCCCTTCAGTCACCCAGATCCAGCATTTACCTTGCCAGGAGGGATGATTTCTGTTAGTCAACAGACCAACACCCCCTGCCAATAAGGGCTCAGCTCCAAAGAGGCAGGAGGGTGAGTCATAGAGTTCCTCATCTTCCCATCCAAAACCTATTCTCCCTGTGTCTTTCCCATCACTGTAGACAGCACTACCCTCCTTCCTGTCTCACAGGTTCACTGAGGTTTTGGCATTAGCTTCAGCATGGCTCAGTGGAAAGAGCCCGGGCTTTGGAGTCAGAGGTCATGGGTTCAAATCCCGGCTCCGCCAATTGTCAGCTGTGTGACTTTGGGCAAGTCATTTAACTTCTCTATGCCTCAGTTACCTCATCTGTAAAATGGGGATTAAGACTGTGAGCCCCCCTAGGGACAACCTGATCACCTTGTAACCTCCCCAACGCTCAGAACAGTGCTTTGCACATAGTAAGCACTTAATAAATGCTATTATTATTATTATTATTATTAACTCATTTCTCTCACTCATTCCACATGTTCAGCGTCATAGAATCCTGTCATTTCCACCTTCCCAGCATCTCTAGAATCCACCCTTTCCCCTCCATCCAAACCGCTACCACATTAATCCAAGCACTTATCCTATCCCACCTTGATTACTGCATCAGCCTCCTTGCTGACCTCTCTGCCTCCCATTTCTCCTTACTCCAATCTAGACTTCACTCATTTTTCCAAGAAAATGTTCAGTTCACATTTCCTTACTTCTCAAAAACCTCCAATGGTTGCCTACCCACCTCCGTGTCAAACAGAAACTCCTTGCCATCAGTTTAAAACATCCAATCATTTACCTTGCTGATTTCCCCCTACACCCCAGATTACACACTTCACTCCTCTAATGCTTTATTCTCTGTACCTCAATCTCATCTATGTTGCTGCCGTCCCGTTGTCTGTGTTTTCCCTCTGGTGTGGAACTCCTTCCTCCTTTATAGAAATAACAGCCCACCACTTTCCCCCCCTTCAAATCAATCAATCAATCAGTCAATCAATCATATTTATTGAGCACTTACTGTGTGCAGAGCATTGTACCAAGCGCAAAGACTTGTTAAAATCACATCTCCTGTTTACTTGATTTCATTCATTCATTCAGTCGTATTTATTGAGCACTTACTGTGTGCAGAGCACTGTACTAAGCACTTGGGAAGTACAAGGTGGCAACAGATAGAGACGGTCCCTACCCAACAATGGGCTCACAGTCTAGAAGGGGGAGATAGACAACAAAACAAAACATGTGGACAGGTGTCAAGTCGTCAGAACAAATGACGTCTGTCTCCCCCCTTCTAGACTGTGAGCCCGTTGTGGACAGGGGTCATCTCTATTTGTTGCTGAATTGTACTTTTTAAGTGTTTAGTACAGTGCTCTGCACACAGTAAACGCTCAGTAAATACGATCGAATGAATGAGTGGAAAGAATCTCCTCCAAGAGGCCTTCCCCAACTAAACCATCATTTTCCCTACTCCCTCGCTCGTATGCTTCGGCGATGCACTTGGATCTGCTCCCTTGAAGCACTTGTTATCCACCCCACCCTCAACCCCACAGCTCTTAAATAAATGCCCATAATTCATGTTAATGTCTGTCTTACCCTCTAGACTGTAAGTTCCTTGTGGGCAGGGAATATATCTACCAAGTCTGTTTCATTGAACTATCCCAAGCACTTAGTACAGTGCCCTGCACACAGTAATCACTCAGTAAATACCACTGATTGATCAATATTGTTGTTATAGTACATTTCACTCCCAAGTGTTCTTTCTGCTTTCATCTTTTCCTGCAGAGGTAGAGCATATTCATTCATTCTTTCATTCATTCAATCGTATTTATTGAGCGCTTACTGTGTACAGAGCACTGTACTAAGCGCTTGGGAAGTACAAGTCGGCAACATATAGAGACTGTCCCTACCCAACAAACGGGCTAACAGTCTAGAAGCATATTAATTCTGTAGGAACCGAAACCTCTCCCAGATAGAAAGTGTATTTGCAGGGGGAAAGGATTTAACCATTAGAATGGGAACAAATACATTTCAGAACAGGGAGGAGGTAGTAGCTTATTTAGTAGTCGCTTTTTGGAATCGAATAGACAAGAAGTTAGACATGTTGGTCAAAGGGCACAGTTGCTCATTGTCCTCTTCAGCACCAGCACTACCTAAGAAGGCAGGGATCATGTCTTCTAACTCTGTTGTGCTCTCCCGAGTGCTTAGCACAGTGCCGTGCACACAGTGGAATGTAAGCTACTGCGGAGGGCAGGGATCGTGTCTTAATAATTGAGGTATTTGTTAAGCACTTACTACACGCCAAGCTCTCCTTTCAGGGTGGCCCCTGGAGAGTTTCCAGTACTCTACCAGTCTCGACTGTGGGAGGGAGTCGGGCAGAAGCTTATCCATTCCATTCCAAGCTTGGGCAGTGGCTAGTGAGTGGAAGGCAATCTGCTACAAGTCAAAACTCCCCCGTGCTGGGCAGCAGCAGCAGCGTGGGAGAGAGTCAAGGGCAGAGACTCGAGTTTACCACGCAGAAGGAGGCAGTGGTAAACCACTTCCATATTTTTACCAAGAAAACGCTATGGATCCACTACCAGAATGATTGCAGATGGAGGAGGGATGTTCTGGGAGAGATGTGTCCGTGGCGTCGCTATGGGTCGGAGAGGACTCGACGACGTAAGGCAAGACACTCCAAGCACCTTACTAAGCGCTGGAATCGATGCAAGATTATCAGGTCCCACGTGGACGCATGGTCAAAGTAGGAGGGAGAACAGGCCTTGAATCCCCTTTTTGCAGGTGAAGGATTCCATGACCTGCTCACAGTAGATTGTAAGCTCCTAGAGAGCGAGGATAGCATCTTCTAACTCAGTTGAGCTCTCTCAGATGCTTAGTACAATTCATTCATTCAGTCATTTATTGAGCACTTACCACGCGCAGAGCACTGTACTAAGCATTTGGAAAGTACAATTCAGCAACTGTACCACTGTCATTATTATTATTATTATTATCAGTCGATCGGTTGTATGTTCTATCTGTTAGCCAGCCATCCGGCCATTTTGCCAGGACCGTTGCTGATGGTGCTTCTTTCCTCTCCTCCCGCAGGTGAGAAGCCTTACAAATGCTCGTGGGAAGGATGCGAATGGCGCTTTGCACGAAGTGACGAGCTAACACGACACTACAGGAAACACACGGGGGCGAAACCATTCAAATGCAACCATTGCGACAGGTAAAGGAGAGAGCCACCCCGGGCTTTCATGGGCCATTTTGTGGGGACTTCAGAAGAGAGCTAGAGGAAAACTGGAGAAAGAAATCCCTCAGCTATATCTGTGGGGCCAGAACATCCCCGGCATCCTCGGGAATGGGAGACACCTGGCACAAGGATTTCTGAGTATTTGGTGACGGGTGCCTCTCCAGCAGTCGAGGCCAGAGTAATAATGGTATTTATTGAGCACCCCCAGGTATTTTCCTCTTCTCCCTCTCCCTTCTGCGTTGCCCTGATTTGCTCTCTTCATTCATCCCCCTGCTTCCAGCCCCGCAACACTTATGTGCATATAACACCGTAACTACTGTTTATTTGAAGGGAAGTGACATAGTGAATAGAGTACCGGCCTGAGAGTCAGAAGGTCATGAGTTCTAATCCCAGCTCTGCCACTTGTCTGCTGCGTGACCTTGGGCAAATCAGTTCACTTCTCTGGTCCTCACTTACCTCAACTGTAAAATCGGGAATGAGATTGTGAGCCCCATGTGGGGCAGGGACTGTGTCCAACCCGATTTGCTTGTATACACCTCCGTGCTTAGTACAGTGCCTTGCACACAGTAAGCACTTAACATATGCCACAATAATTATTATTTTTTATATTATGTGCCTCTCCCTTGAGTCTGTAAGCTCGTCGTGGGCAGGGAATGTGTCTGTTTATTGTTATAGTGTACTCTCCCAAATGCTTAGTACAGTGCTCTGCACAGTAAGAGCTCAATAAATACGATTGAATAATTAAATGAATGAATGAACGGTGCTGTGCAAAGTCCTAACCCATAGCTTCCCCATTTGACAGTAGGGTGGGGTGTGGCCTCTTGAGGGTTTTCCTAGAAAGAAGAGAAAAAGAAGGTGAAGAGCTGCCCTTCCCTGGAGAAGGTGAGGTGACATGCCCCTATCTCTGAACCCAACTAGACTTTAAGCTCCTTTAGGGCAGGGCTCAGTTCTACTAACTCTGTAGTACTATCCCACGTACTTGGTTTAAAATTCTGTGCACAGTAAGTACTTAATAAATGCTCCCGATTGATCTCTGCACCAACCAAAATAAGTCTTTGACCCCCATTGCCACATGATTTGCTGTTGGTATTGGTGACAAGAGTGAGGCTGATAGCCTTTTCTTCTCGACTCCTTAGAACTAAGCGTCTAGTACAGTGCTGTACACACACTAAGCAGTCCGTTGATTGATCAAAACCTGGAAATGGGAGCATACCGAACCTTCTGTTAAAACAATCTCTAGTTCAGTAAAGAATGAGGTCCCTGAAAGTTCTCACTCCCTGATTTATGGTATGGTATTTATTAAGTGCTAAACACTGTTCTAAACTCTGGAGTGAATACCCCAGATACCCCTAATCAGGTCAGAAAAAGCCCATGCTGTACACAGGAATCACAATCTGAGAGGAAAGGAGAGCAAGTATCCTATTCCCATTTTTGAGATGAGGAAATTGAGGCACAGAGAGGTTAAGTGACTTGCCTTGAGTCACAAGGCAGGTTAGTGGTAGAGGGCTCTAGGATTAGAACCCAGATGTCCTGACTCTTTCCACTAGACCACAGCATTTATGTGCATATCTATAAATTATATTTTATAAATATTTTATTTATAGTAATGTCTGCCTCCCCTTCTAGACTGTAAGCATGATGTGGGCAGGGAATGTGTCTGTCAACTCTGTTGTATTGTACTCTTCCAAGTGCTTAATACAATGCTCTGCACACAGTAAGTCCTTAATAAATACCATTGAGTGATTGATGATTGATTGATTGATAGACTGTGCCACTTGCACATTCTCTTCTGCTAGATTCTAAACTCCTTGAGGGGAGGGATAGTGCCTATTAACTCTATGGTACTCTCCTTAGTGCTTAGTATAGTGTTCTGCACAGACTAAGCACACAATAATAATAGTAATTATAACACTGGCATTTGATTCATTCATTCATTCAATCGTATTTATTGAGTGCTTACTGTGTGCAGAGCACTGTACTAAGAACTTGGGAAGTACAAGTTGGCAATTTGATAAGTGCTTATTATGTGTCAAGCACTGTACTAGGCCCCGAGATAGATACTAGAAAGTCGAGTCACAAAAAAGTCCTGTCCTGTTCTTTCTCCTATTAATCAGACTGGGAAGTCCAAAATATTCAAGAGGGACAAGAGGAAGGATTTAGAAAAACTCTTCATATTCTCTTTTAAACCTTCAGAATTTGGCCCTAGGCAACGGGGGAGATGGGAAGAGCCTACAGCAGCAACAACTCCCCTCGTGATAATGATCATCATCATCAATCGTATTTATTGAGCGCTTACTGTGTGCAGAGCACTGTACTAAGCACTTGGGAAGTACAGATTGGCAACATATAGAGACAGTCCCTACCCAACAGTGGGCTCACAGTCTAAAAGGGGGAGACGGAACAAAACCAAACATACTAACAAAATAAAATAAATAGAATAGATATGTACAAGTAAAATAAATAAATAAATAGAGTAATAAATATGTACAAACATATATACATATATACAGGTGCTGTGGGGAAGGGAAGGAGGTAAGATGGCGGGGATGGAGAGGGGGACGAGGGGGAGAGGAAGGAAGGGGCTCAGTCTGGGAAGACCTCCTGGAGGAGGTGAGCTCTCAGTAGGGCCTCGAAGGGAGGAAGAGAGCTAGCTTGGCGGATGGGCAGAGGGAGGGCATTCCAGGCCCGGGGGATGACGTGGGCCGGGGGTCGATGGCGGGACAGGCGAGAACGAGGTATGGTGAGCAGATTAGCGGCAGAGTGGAGAGTGCGGGCTGGGCTGGAGAAGGAGAGAAGGGAGGTGAGGTAGGAGGGGGCGAGGTGATGGACAGCCTTGAAGCCCAGGGTGAGGAGTTTCTGCCTGATGCGCAGATTGATTGGTAGCCCCAGAATCCCCAACTAGAGGCCTACTGGCTAAGGGGAAGCCTGAACCGGGTTTTGATGTAATCCAATAACGTGCTCGCATTGGAGCCGGTTAGCCTTCTAATCCCGTTTCTCTATTAGAAAAGAAGCTTAAGAAAATCAGCCATCTTTTGAATGCAGCACTAAGTATCTCAGTTTTGATGAGAAAATGCTTCAGTATGCTAAGAGAGAGAGAGATCTGGTCACCTCCGCGGCTGGGCAACACATTGGGCAGCTCACTGAGCGGCTCCCTGGGTGATTACTTTCATGCATCACACTGACCTGGTTGCTCCTTGAACATCAGCACTACCCAGTTGGCTCACGTTCGGCTGGTGAACCCTAGAGACGTGAAAACATGCAGTGCCTCTGCAGACCTGCTAGTGGTTGAAAATATTTTCTGGGAACCACATCTTTCTGAAAGGTCTCAACCATGCCGCTAAAAGTCAAAGGGTTTGGGATGGTCTTTTGCAGCATTCAGCATCTGTTTTCAGCTGAAGGGATAACATTCAAGTCATACAGTGTCCAGAGCACTGGACTAAGTAATAATGATAATAGTAATTGTGATATTTGTTAAGCACTTACTATGTACCAGGAACTGTACTAAGTGCTGGGGTAGATACGAGGTCATTGGGTTGGACACAATCCCTGTTCCACACTGGGCTCACAGTCTCAATCCCTGTTTTACGGATGAGGTGACTAAGGTACAGAGAAGTGAAGTGACTTGCCCAGATTCACACAGCAGAGAAACGGCACAGTCAGGATTAGAACCCAGGTCCTTCCAACTCCTAGGCCCACGCTCTTCCACTAGTGTTGGAGAGAGAATCAAGGCTATCGGTTGAGATGTAGTTCCTGGCCCAAAGGAGACTCAGCCTCTTTCCCCATATTCTAAAGTTGGAGCAGGAGCCGGCTAGAAGCCGATGGGGGATAGAAAGCAGTGGATAGGGTCAACTGAGGCATTTCCTCACCAAGAGATTGCGGTCTTGACCCATCAATCATTCCTATTTATTGAACATTTACTATGTGCAGATCACCATCTGTCTCCATCTCTAGACTGTGAGCTCGTTGTGGGCAGGGAATGTGTCTGCATTTTGTTACATTGTACTCCCCTAAGCCTTTAGTACAGTGCTCTGCACACAGTAAACACTCAATAAATACGAATAAGTGAATGAATGAATGAATAAGCACCTGGGAGAGTACAGTTTAACAGAGTTGGTAGCCATGTTCCCTGCCCACAGCGAGCTTACGGTCTAGAGGAATCCGTTTATCAATAGTATTTACTGAGCACCTACTCTGTGCAGTACATCAGGAAGACATGGCATGTCAGGAGTCGTAGAAACACAGCCTCATCTACAGGAACCTATATTTCTGGATCACATCCCAGGGATGTAAATCATCTTTCATCCCTGGCACTAGGTTAGCTGTAATATCTCTGCCCCACTGCAGGCTAAAAAGTTTGCTAGTGAAATCCAGGAAGGAGAGTCTGCAGTGGGTGACCCAATGATCTAATAGAATTTCGAACATCTGAAACTTCGCGAGAAGCGATCTCTTTGGCTTTTGCCATGCCACTACATCCTTCCTTGTTCCTTTTCCTTCCCTTTTCCCTCCCCAGGCCAAAGTTCAAGATTTGCTGGGGCGGAACCAGGTTTCTCGGTGGTTATTGTTTATTTAGCTTTAAACAATGGTAAATTGAGCTGAAATGAGTCGTTGAGACTAGATCTTAGTGGGAGCGTGGGAAGGTGTAATTAATGATTTGATGAGCTAATTACCCTTACTAGTCTTCTTGGGCCTGTTTCAAAACCAATCTTACTGGAAGATTTTTTTTCCAAGAAACCAAAGATTCTTCCTTAGAGTTAGCCCTTATAATGGGAAAATCATTCAAGGTGAAGTTCTAAAGCAGGTGCTTTCCTAGCAGAACTACAGGACTGCTTAGGTGAGGAATTGATGGTGCGTTTCAGTGGAGTAAAGTACCCGTCAATCAATGGGTCATTTATTGAGCTCTTACTGTGTTCAGAGCACTGGACTAAGCACTTGGGAGAGTCGCCGTTCCCTAGCAGACGGTGCTCCTGGTGGCTAGTTGGCCTCCGTCATACACGGCCCGCAGCCTTGAGCTCTGGTTAACTCTTAGATTCCCAGGAGAAGCTTGAGGGGGTTGGGATGATGATTCCATTCGGAAGGTCTTTAGACATGGAGGATATCTTGGGTTGAGAATTTCATGGCTTGGAGGAAAGAGCACAGGCTTGGGGGTCAGAGGTCGTGGGTTCTAATTCTGGATCAACCACTTATCAGCTGTGTGACTTTGGGCAAGTCACTTCACTTCTCTGTGCCTCAGTTACCTCATCTGTAAAATGGGGATGAAGACTGTGGGCCCCACGTGGGGCAACCTGATTACTTTGTGTCTACTCCAGCACTTAGAACTGTGTTTGGCACATAGTAAGTGCTTAACAAATGCCATTATTATTATTGTTATTATTGATGCCAGTCTTCAGTTGGGAGAAGCGGGTTGGGGAGAGGAGTGCAGGGGGTAGGGCAGGCATTGGTTATCTAGTGCCATGGATCCAGTACAGATAGGGTCCAATATGGATCACGTCCAATATTTTACATTGAAACATCCAGCCTCCCTTCACCTTCTGCTGTCAGGTTTGGTGGCTCAGAATAATAATAATAATAGTAATAATAGTAGGAATAGTAGTAGTGGTAATAATAATAATAATATTAATAATGGTATTTGTTAAGTGCTTACTATGTTCCAGGCACTGTAATAAGTGCCGTGGTGGATACAAGCAAATTGGGTTGGATAAAGTCCCTGTCCCACATGGGGCTCACAGTCTTAATCCCATTGGGTAGGGACTGTCTCTATATGTCGCCAACTTGTACTTCCCAAAAGCTTAGTACAGTGCTCTGCACACAGTAAGCGCTCAATAAATACGATTGATGGATTGATTGATTTTACAGTTGAGAGAACTGAGGCCCAGAGAAGTGAAGTAACGTGCCTCAGGTCGTACAGCAGACAATTCATGCTTGGTGTTCATGAGGAATAAATAAATAAATAAGTCGCTTATTTATTTATATCAATGTCTGTCTCCCCCTCCAGGCAGTGAGCTTGCTGTGGGTGGGGAATGTGTCTGTTGATTGTTCTGTTGTACTCTCCCAAGCGCTTAGTACAGTACTTTGCTCAATAAGTGCTCAATAAATTCGATTGAATGAATGAATGAATGAGGATCGGAGAGGGCAAAGGTTCTGGAAGACACTGGGGCACCAGAAATCGCTCCCCACAACAGAGAACATTCTAGCTTCCGATGGCCTTTGGTAGACATCTGCAGAACAGTGGTTATGACATCACAGCATGACCCTGCATGGCTGGGGTGAAACATGTGATGATCCGTGTGTCGTCTTGTCTGAGATTTGGGAGGGTTGGTAGTGACTGCTCTAGTTTCAGTTAAAGGGCAGACAGTCAGGCAAGAGGTTTTGAGAAGGGGACAGTTGGTCTGACTACTCTTTGCTGGAGCTATCTTGAAGCCAGTTGGAAGGACGCTCACTCAGTTGCTAAAGTCTGGGCATTTTTAGGTCTTAGAGAACAAAATAAAAACTAGTTCACTGGTCAGGTATTTTAGGTGGAATTTAACGACTTTTCTGGTTGTCAAAAGAAAGTACCTATTTCAGTGGTGAGTTGTTCTGGGGTTGCTCGCGATGCATTAGCCAACCAGCGAAATTCTTTTATTGAAAAATAACCAGGATAGCATTTGACTGGGGAGAAGAGTGTAGCCCCTCAGGGCAAGGAGAAGATGGTTGATTGACCAATACTATTACTTCTACTACTACTACTACTAAAATTAATCAGCCAGTCATATTTATTGAGTGCCCACTGTGTGCAGAGCACGTACTAAGTGCTTGGGAGAGCACAATGTAACAATTGGTAGAGATGTTCCCTGCCCACAATGAGCTAATAGCATATGTAAGTACTCTGTTAGTAAGTACTCTGTTAGACTGTAAGTACTACTACTACTAATAATAATAATTGTAGTATTTTTTTAAGCACTCACTATGGGCCAAACACTGTATTAAACACTTGAGAAGATATAAGGTAATCAGGTTGGGCACAGTCCCTGTCCCACCTGGGGGTTCAAAGTATAAATAGGAGAGAGAACAAGTATTGAATCCCCTTTGCACAGATGAGGATACTGAGGCACACAGTAGGCAACTGGGAGAACCAGAATTAGAACCCAGGTCCTCTAACTCCCAGGCCTGTGCTCTTTCCTTTAGGCCATGTTGCTTCCCTGTCATTCAGTGGTATTTAGCGAGCACCTCTACATTCATTCAATCGTATTTACTGAGCACTTACTGTATGCATAGCACTGTACTAAGCGCTTGGGAAGTACAAGTTGGCAACATATAGAGATGGTCCCTTCCCAACAGCAGGCTCTACATGTGCAAAGCACTCTAGTAAGTGCTTGGGAGAAGGCTACAGGAGTAAAAGACGTGTTCCCTGACCGTAAAGAGCATGCAAGCTAGTAGGAGAGACAGAGTCTGGCCTAATGAAGGTCCAGTAATTTCTTGGAATTGGGCTGGAGCCACCCCCAGAACCAGACCGACTGACTGACCCTGTATTCCTGAGCATAAGCTCGTTAGGGGCAAGGAACGTTTCTGCCAATTCTGTTGTATTGATCTCTTTGAAGTGCTTAGTACAGGGCTCTGCCCGTAGTAAGCGCACAATAAATACCATTGTTTGATTGATTGAGTGGGGTACTCCCAGCCCGGCACACAAATCCACCCTCTGTTGTCCGGCATAACCAAGATTCTCTAGCGTGGCAAGGCTCCGTGCTGGTTGCAGAGTCAGTCAGTCAGTTGTATTTATTGAGCACTTACTGTGTGCAGAGCACTATACGAAGCCACTTGGGAAAGTGCAATATAACAATAAACAGACCTGTTCCCTGCCTTCAGTGAGCTTACAGTCTAGAGGGTCCCCTATGTACAGTGGGTGCTGGCTGACCCCCGGATCCCAAGCGCTTAGTACAGTGCTCTGCACACAGTAAGCGCTCAATAAATACAATTGAATGAATGAATGAATCCCTGCCCCATCCCCTCCCTGGGACTGCAGAGAGGGACAGTTGGAGCCCTGTCTTGAGCTGATTCAGCAAACCAAAATCCCCCACACCTCAGCCCCCATCAATCAATCAACCAGTCATATGTATTGAGCACTTACTGTGTGCAGAGAACTGTACTAAATGCTTGGTAGAGTAAAATAGAACAGAGCTGGAGAAGCAGTATGACCAAATGCTTAGCACATGGGCTTGTGAGTCAGAAGGACCTGGGTTTCTGATCCCAGCTCCTCCCTCTATCTGCTGTGTGACCTAGGGCAAGTCATTGAATGTCTCTGCCTCAGTTACCTCACCTGTAAAATGAAGATTAAAATGGTGAGCCCCACTTAGGACATGGACTGTTTCCAACTGATTAGCTTATGTCTACCCCAACGCCCAGTACAGGGCCTGGGACGGAGGAAGCTCTTCACAAATACAATTAAAAAAAAAAAAACCCAACAACCCAAAACAGGGTTGGTAAGCACATTCCCTGCCCACAATGAGCGTACGGTCTCAAGGGGTTGCAGTCTGGCTTCCTTGAGCAAAGAAGGAAATGCTGTCAATTTGTGGGGCCCATCCTGCCCTCAGAAACAAACAAAATAGAATCATCAGAAGTAGAATCATCACGTTTGGCACAAGATGCCATCAGGTTTAGATCAGGGGGTCTGAGCACGTCTAGACTGTAAGCTCGTTGTGGGCAGGGAATATACCTGCTTCTTATTGTATTCTACCAAGCACTTAGTATAGTGCTCTGCACACAGTAAGTGCTCATTGAATACCATGGAATGAATGAATGAATGAATGTGTTTGGGGGAGAGAAAAGTTATAACGGTCCCATTCATTTCCTGTTTCTCATTTTCCAGGTGTTTTTCCAGATCCGATCACCTTGCCCTCCATATGAAGAGACATATCTAAATCCCTAAAAACCAGAGACACCTCCTCCTGGCTGTTGCCTAAGGGAAGACTCCCAGAATAGGAGTCTAGACCGAAGTCAGAACCCCACTGCCTTGCAGGAGAAAAAAGAGCTCACGAGTGAACCTCTTTGCACACAGGCACGCACGCGCACTCCCACGCGCACATACACACATACACACACGCGCGTGCACAAACACACACACACACACACACACACACTCCCTACCATGCACTTGACTCGACTTAAAATATCCACATGTATTCTTTATGCCTTGCCCTAGCCAGATGGAAGAGGAATCGGGGTGAACTAAGCCAGGCTGATTGGCTGCTGACTTCAGCGTTGTTGGAATGGTTTCCTACTGTTGCCAATGGAAATCAGAGACAATGGATGTGGCTTCTCTGCAGGTGGACAACAGAAAGAGGGGCTCATTTAACTCGCTTCTCAGTGCAACCTGATAGAAGATGACATCATCTGCAAGTTGCACACCCGTAGCACTAACGCTTCTTTTTAAATTGTTGGAAAAAAATGACCTAGAAAACCAAATCCCAGTTTGGTAGCCAAAATTAACCTCTTGGTTCCTTTGTCCTTTGTGTCTGAGAAAAAAAAAAATGTAATATTCAATGCGTCAGACTTCCTCACGGACCTTTTGATCTGTTTTGGTTCTTCATAGGACTGAGCTATCGAGATCCTTTCAAGTCAACACCAATGGCCTTACCGGCAGGAGACTCTGGCCAACGGGGTAGAGAATTCACAAAGGAGGAATCTTCCTCTCGTCCTTTTTTGACGTTTGCACACCATATGCACTAGGGATTTTGGAATCTTCTAGCATGACTTCAAGTGGCCAAGAGAATCAAGTCCCCAAAAGGAGTCAGTGTAAACCCTCTGGGCTCCCGTGACTGCCGTAGCTAGATTATTTTCTTTTTAAATACTCTCTGTCTCGCTCTGACTTTGGTTAATGAAAACTTGAAAAGCTCATTTGGAAGCTTAAATGTTTTATCTTTTCTCCCCGGACTGGCGATCTCCGTGACACTCTCTCAGTTTGGACGGGGGACCTGGGGCCTGAACCCGGAGCCTCGACAGATTCTGTGGCGTTCCATCGCCTCTCCCGCCCTACTCCGTCCCCCCGGCGACCGACTCTCAGCCCAGACGCCATTTGTCTCAGAGGACAGCTGAATTTTTTTGAACCTAACTGTGGGTTGTTCCCTGACCAGAAGCCAAAAATACCACTCCATCTCCACTTGGAAGAGCAGCGAGGATGTTTCCCAATTCCGGGGAGGGCGGGGTGGGGGGTCGACCGGAGATTCTCCGTCACGCCCACCCACCTCATGGATTAACCCACTTGTCTAAACAAAGTACAGATTTCCAGGGTCAAGCTCCATGGTGGGGCAAGGGCTGACGTTAGCGTTGAGAGTTCTCCGTGGAGCCGGTCTCTGTAGGAAGGATGGGTCGCTGACCTCCAGGGCCGCTGGCACCCGACAGGTGCGCCGATTTCATCCCAGACCAACGGGACCCTCGAATTTACTCCGGCAAGGGGAAGCCCTCCAGCTAAATCGGACCTTGGCCTGAAGCGGTGTCCTTCCTCTACCCCCCACCCCCACACACATCCATACATACACACCCCCTCCCACTCACCGGTCTCTGCCTCCCTGAATCTCTTGCTAGTTGGGGCCGGCCTCCACTCCAAAGACTGCTTTTAGGACCGTCCCGTGGCCACCACAGGCAGGTGGCGGGGGGGCGGGGGTCATTAGGACAGGTTGTATATTTTGTATATTCTGGGACCATCCCCTTCAAAGGCACATCTGAGAACAAACAGAAGGGGCCGCGATCCACAGGCCGTTACCGCTCCTCTTCCCCGGCCAGCATCTTTGCCCTCGTCCTCCTCCAACCATTCTGACTCACCGGCCATTGAGATGGGGCAGCTGGCCCAGGAGGGGAGGCGAGGGGATGCCAGACTCCTCCGAGTCGGACCGGCTCCGGAAGGGTAGCCAGCGGGATCCCGGGCTCTCGATTCTTCCACTCTCCACACCTGGGATTTCACTGCGTTACGGCGACTCTTCTGGAAGTGAACCAACGAGTCTCTCGATCACAAACACTGTGTGGCTGGCAGTCAGGATGCTCTTGTGGGGGTGGGGCGGGTGGAGAGGGGAGATTTTTAAGGTCTGGCCCATCGAATCATTTTAAGATATGGACCAAAATAAAGGAAATGCCCACAAGGAAACACCACACACACATACACACAAACACACACATTAAAAAAAAAATCTACCCATCTGCTGGAGGTAATGCTAGGAACATGAGTGGAGGGTAAAAAAAAAAATCAATTTTATTCCAAAGATTTAAACTAGACATGAAAAACAATTCCCAGAGCACTGCTTGCTGACAATCTTGTAGTTCTCTACTTCTGCATTTGAATCCTTTTTGTGGCCGTGCCACTAGGGCGTTTCACGGGATTCCATTTGAATGTTTGAAGCATCTTCTCTGGAGGACCGACAGGTGTGTGAGTGGAGTGGAACCTCACCTGAATTAAACTGTAGCGAGCCCAGCCAGTACATTAGGCAAGGATAGAGACACCCTCCTTTTTTTTTTCCTTTCTGTTTAATCCCAGAGCAGCTTTCAGCAGGAGACCCCAGGCTCGCCACGTGGCACACATCGTCCCGGTTGTCACCACCTCTCTGGGTCCCATCCTAAGCCCCAGCTGCTCTTTCCCCTAGAAATGCTATTAGGAAAAGCTCTGAAAGATTTTCAGTTTTAACTCCACAATGAAGTGCAAGGCGCTCAAAGGGGTTTGGGTTTTTTGTTTTCTTTTTCAATTTTTAACTGCAAAAGGGTAACCAGTACTTATTTACTCCTGTTGTCATTTGTGGTCTTGTTGAGATCTCTTTTGAATGTGGCAGAACAAGGGCCTCTTGGAACCATCGAAATGTCTGACATTTTTGGTGATTTGTCCTCCTCTCCATGTGTGTCTGTGAGATCCTCTCATTTTGCCCCCCATCCTCTCCAGGGTCCCAGCCCGCCGCTTGTTGGTTATCAGAGGTGGTGGTTGCCAGCCATGGGATGGTCAGGGGCAGGCGACTGGTTTGAGAATAAAGGCGAAAAGGCGGGGTAGGTCGAGAATGAAGGCGGTGCTGATGTATGTCGCTTTGAACAGTCTTCTTCCAGCTGAACGCTGGCCCCTCGGCAACATTAGGCCGTTCTGTCATGAGGAACCAGGCGAGATTCTTTTGGAGCAAACAACTGAGACGGTCTCATCATCATCAATCGTATTTATTGAATGCTTACTGTGTGCAGAGCACTGTACTAAGTGCTTGGGAAGTACAAGTTGGCAATATATAGAGACAGTCCCTACCCAACAGTGGGCTCACAGTCTAAAAGGTCTCCACCTCAAACGGATCTGGCAACAAGACGATGTCAACTTGGGCAAGCGGGGCCTCCCTGGGGTAGAGTGGTGAATTCTTCAAAAAGCCAAATCCCAAGCCGAAACCCTCTGGCGGCATTTCACTCCGCTCCCTCCTCCCCGATATTTCCTAACATTCCGGGGAAGCGTAGCTTGAAGAGGAAGGGCCTGGGATATCATTTCGTGGCCCTTTCAAATCTGCTTTGCTCCCAGGCCCCAGAATTTAGTTTTCTGAAAAGAGTGTTTCTGAATCATTGACCGTTTTCTTCTTTTCTGGTGAGGCCTCCCTATCCCTGCCACATGGCTGTTAAGACAAAGACAAGGAAACCGAGAACCGCGATGCATTTTGGAGTTGCTGGTCTCTCGATCATTGGGTACAAATCCTCAGAGCCCCCTTCCCCTTTAATGAGTAATTGGCCCAGAAGAACGTCTGTTGGGATGGATTTTCTGCCAGAAAAATAGACATTTGAAGCCTCTGACCAAGCATTATAGAAACCGTTCAAGACTCAAATATGGATTTCCTGGTCCCCCGTTACACTCACTAGATATTGTTCATCCCTGGCCAAAACCACCAAGATAACCTTATTCCCCCTCCCTCACACAGTCCTTTAGCTGATTCAGATAAGAAAACAAGACAATCTCATGGGGTTTCAATGGTTTTATTGTCCCTTTTTAAAGGTTGCCTCCCTGAGCCTAGAAAGCAAAGGAGATATACAACTCCATATCCAAGTAGCTCCTAACCCAGTTCTGCATTTGTTTTGGTGGCAAAAGATGCATTTAGGATGATTTTGACCCGATTGTGGTCATCGGCTCCTATTGTGGCCAGGGATTGTCTCTCTTTATTGCTGCCTTGTACTTTCCAAGCACTTAGTACAGTGCTCTGCACACAGTAAGTACTCAGTAAATACAATTGAATGAGTAGACTTAGCTGGTGACCTCATCTGTCAAATGGGGATTAAGGCTGTGAGCCCCATGTGGGACAGTTATTGTGTCCAGCCTGATTGACTTGTATCTACCCCAGTACTTAGAACAGTGCTTGGCACATGGTTAGAGCTTAACAATTACCATTATTATTATTATTATTATTATTATTAATTTTCTTCTAGCTTCAACCCTGAAACTGGAAGGAGAGAAAACATGATGGCAAGCTCTTATAGACAAGGGGACTGATATTAATGGCTCCAATCTGTTGTTGCAAAATCATGCGTCACCCCAAAAAAGTGCTGAATGGAGAATGATGTTTGCCAGATTCTGTTTTCTGTGATACAGTCTTGGGGATGGGAATGGGACAGTGCCAAGGGGCAGCCAGATATGAACGGGCCCCCACCATTCATTCATCCAATTGTATTCATTGAGCGTTTACTGTATGCAAAGTACTGTACTAAGCACTTGAGAGAGGAAAATATAACAGACACGTCCCCTGCCCGCAACTAGCTTGTTGAATGGGCAGGAATTCAACCCCCACTCCTTTGACGATGGTCTCCTTTTAGAAAGGAGAAACCGCTTGAAATTCACAAACCGAAGCCGAAACTGAATCTCTTCACCACTGAAATCACCGACTGCCAAATGAAGGGCAAGGGCCGGAGGAATAATTCAACCTTGGAAAGTGGGGGTGTCTCCATTGGCCAAGCAAGGGGCCTGAGATTCGGGGCGGAGGTGAGCGAATGCATCTCCGCTGCCAATTGGCTCCCTCTCAGCTCCCAGATTTTGGCGGGGGATGGCTGGAGAGGTACGGACGCTTGTATCCAAGTCAACCAAAAATTTGCTTGTAAATAACTCCACGTCCCATGGCTTCCAGCCAGAGGCTCAAGGGTTTTAGTCATACTTTTAGCACTCTCGGATTTCCCTCACTGGTTTCCCGATAGGTCATGGGAAAAGCCGCTCTAAACTCTCTTGTGTGCATCCTTCGAGACTTATATTCTTTCAGTGTTTAGATGCTCATTATAGTTCTTGGGAACCAGGTATAAAAACCTGGGTAGAAATCTGTTGCCTTCTCCCCCCGACCCCCTTTCTTGTCCCCAGCAACAGACCTCTGTCCTTGAAAACATCTGGACACGATTTTCTTCTTTTTCAATCTGTGTTTTGCTTGATTTTCCAGTGGCGATGGGGAATGATGTTGGACCCATACAGTGAGGACTATTTACAAACGTTTTTGAACTGTAAGCTTTGAGACCTTTATGCTACTTGGACTCTAACTTTTGTCTACTGCCGTGAAAAGGCCCCGTTTCCGAATTCTTAAGGTGCTATGAGTATGCCCACAGATGGGTGTGTATGCATATGTACCTACAGTACCTTCTCAGAAGGAAAATGATCGGGCTACTATCCTGGACACGTAGTAGCCACTAGTGCCTAATATCTTTTGGGGGAAAAGGTTGCTTACAGTTGCCAGTTCATTGAGACAGGTCAACCCCGGGGAGTGTGTTATCACAGGGAGAGAAGTGACGGTTTAACCTCCTGGCTCCTGCCGAACTGGAGCGCGAGTAATCTCGGAGCGTCAAGGAGGGTTTCTGGTACCCGGAATGGTCCCCGATGTGTTTTTTTCCTTATTTTTCAGTCTGCTTTGATATCCAAACACTGGCATAAGCTACCCCTCATTCAGTTCTTAAGCCTCACACTTCTTCTGATTTCAAGGAAGAAGAAATTCCTGTGGCCAAGATCTCCTTTTCTCCCACCGTAACAATTACAATAAAGCACTTTGTGTTTTTCCAGCCCCTGCTTCCCATCCACCACATCCAGTGTCCCCTCTCTCCTTCCTTTCTTTTGAATTGTCAATGCTCACACACGCCCACACACACACACACACGAATTGCTTGAAGGAATTTCAGTTTTTTGCACTATCCTTTTCCTTATTCTTTGTCCAGGTATGTCTAACAAGTGTGTTTGGAGAGACACTCCCCCTAGTCACATTCTCTCAGGCCTTCTCTGGTATTTCTAATATATCACAGAAGTACCCAGTCTTATAGCCCTCAGTTCTGCCTTTTTTTGACATTTTATTTTTTTTAAGCTTTTTATATATAAATATATTACTTTGTCAAGTTTTTTTTGCTGTACAAAAAGTCTTAAGATTTAAAAATATTATTTGTATTATATGATGGTGGTATGTTAATGTTACAAAATTATTAATGAAGAAAAAAATTTATTTTTGTTACTGGTCTGTTTCATAATTCTTTTTTAAATTGGTATATTGTAAGATATCTATGCAAAAATGTTATGTGACGCATTTTTATTTAAGAATGTAATATGTGTAATAAACAGTAGAATGTGTTTGGCCTGGGAACGGCTCTGTGTGTGTCCCATGTACCTGATTTTCTCAAGGAGACTTCAAGAAGACTACTATATAGCAGTAGTAATAGTAGCTGTAGTAGCAGTAGTAGTAGTAGTAATACTAGCAGTAGCAGAATCTGTAGCAGAAGCAGCTAGCAGTTAGAGAAGCAGCTTGGCCTAGTGGATAGAGCACAGGGCCTTAGAGTCAGAAGGAACTGGGTTCTAATTCCAGCCCTGCCACTTGTCGTCTGTGTGACCTTGGGCAAGTCATTTCACTTCTCTGGGCCTCAGTTACCTCATCTATAAAATAGGGATTAATACCGGGAGCCCCATTTGACGTGGTCACTGTATCCAATCTGATTACCTCCGCAGCTCCCCAGGGCTGACTTCCATACGTTGGGTCCGGAGCCAGACTTCTCTTGGCCTCAGGAAAGGGACCCCAAGGTTCTGGGGAGCCAGGGTGAGGGTTTTTCAGTGTCTTCTTTTTCAGAGAGGAAGCAGTTACACGAAACAGTTTTGTTGGTGGAGTTGGGGGAGAGGAGGGAAAGATGATATAAGTTACAGTGGTTCTTTTTCAAGAGGAAGGGGGTGACAAAAGGTAGATGGCTGGACAGAGGTTACAGAATTATTTTGGAGGGTTCAGTGAGGAGAGGAACAGACCATATAGTTCCTTTGTATTTTTTTGCTCCTGAGGAGAAGGATCATGACCATTCACTCTTCCGTAGTCTCCCAAGCGCTTAGTAGAGGGCTGCACACAGAAGAAGTTCTCAGTACTATTGGTTGACTGACTGACCTAGAGAGAGCCAGTCACTGAGTCGTCATCATCAAAAGCCATCAAGTCATTTCTGATCTGATCATAGCGACCCTGTGGACGTATTTTCTCCAGAATGTCCTATCTTCGCTCTTCTGTAGTCTTTCTGGTATGCGTATCCATAGAGTTTTCTGTGTAAAAAAATACAGAAGTCGTTTACCATTGCCGTTTTCTGTGAAGTGAAAGCTTAAGTTTCTGCCATTGCCATTGATCAACATTTTGATCACTTTATCGTCCGCCTTTGACTCTTTCCCATGCTGCTGCTGCCCAGCGCAGGTGAATCAACTTTGCCAGATGCTTTGGCTTAGACCTTTCCATTATGGGTAACCCTGGTGAGAGAATATCTCTCAATGGCATAGTTCTAAGCTTCTTTGGTGTATACTAACTCATGATAAGGCGTTGATTCATAGGAGAGAGTCACTGAGTATCCAGATAGAAAACCTGTCTGCAAAGAGATGGCTAAGCGTTGAAAGAATGCCAATGCCCATGAACACTCATATCAATTAAAAGTGAATGAATAAGATGGAAAAAGCAATTGTATTTGCTGTTCCAGGAAAATGAGTCCTTTTTTGGAACCTTCCCCAGCCCTCAAATCAAGAGCTTGGGCAAAATTTGGTCACCAATTTAAGTAACTTGTCGTTGCTCCCAGTTTAAACTAGGAAGTAGAATGACAGATATACTTGGCCCAAGCAGGATTTGGCTGGTTTCCATCCCGCCTCACTCTCCAACCCGTCTGTTTTTGCACCTCAGGGAGGACCCTTGACCGGAGAGAGCAGATTTGAGAAAGTCTTTTAAAGCAAGTCACCAGTCAGTTTCCTCATTAGGCACTGGAATAGTTGTTTGCTCTTTACTACCCAGTGACTGCTTGATCTTCTCCTCCTCCCTTTAATTCTTGGGGTTTTTTTGGTATTTCACTGCTCATTGTGAAAGGAAATGAATCAATCAATCAGTCACATTTATTGAGCACTTAATGTGTGAGAGAAATGATCGAAACGCTTGAGGGAGCACAACACGAGTTGGCAGATACATTCCCTTCCCACAAGGAGCTCACAGTCTAGAGGGAGAGATGGACATTAATATAAATAAATAATGAATATGTACATAAGTGCTGTAGGGCTGAGGGTGGGGTAAATAAAGGGAGCAAATCCAAGTGTAAGGGAGAAGAGGAAATGAGGGCTTAGATGGGGAAGCCCTCTTTGAGGAGATGGGCTTTGTTTGAATAAAGCTTCAAGTCCACTAAAGACACTGAGAATGAGTGGTTGGAGAGTTAGGAGGAGAACTAGGAGAGGATGGTGAAGCCAAGGTTGGATAATGTTTCCAGGAAAAGGGGGTGGTTGAGTGTGTTGAAAGCAGTTGAGGGGTTGAGGAGGATTAGGTTGAGGTAGAGGCTGTTGGATTTGGCAAGGAGATCAATGGTGACCATTGAGAGGGCAGTTTTGGTGGAATTCATTCAATCGTATTTAATCGTAATCAAATCGGAATGACAGTTTTGGTGGAGTGAAGGGGGTGGAACCCAGATTGGAGATGGTCAAGGGAAGAATTGGAGGAGAGGAAATAGAGAAATTGTTTGCTCTAGGAGTTCGGAGAGGAATGGTGGGAGAGAAATTAATTATTAGTAAAGGGAAATTCACTCAAACCAGTCGCGGTACCTTTTATCGACAGCACTGATGAAGGTTTTGTGTGGCCTAGTAGAAAAAGCACGATCCTGGTAGTTGGAGGACCTGGGTTCTAATCCCAGCTCCATCACTCGTCTTCCGTGTGACCTTGGACAAGTTGCTTAACTTCTCTGTGACTCAGTTCCCTCATCTGCAAAATGAGGGTTCAATCCCTGGTCTCCCTCCTGCTTGGACTGTGAGCCCCATGGGGAACCTGATTATTCATCCATTCATTCATTCAATCATATTTATTGAATGTTTACTGTGTGCAGAGCACTGTACTAAGCGCTTGGGAAGTACAAGTTAACAACATATAGAGACGGTCCCTACCCAACAGTGGGCTCACAGTCTAGAAGGGGTTATCTCATATCTACCCCAGCACTTAATTAAGTGCTTAACACATAGTAAGGGCTCAAAATCACAATAATTATCATAACTTAGACTGTGAGCCATGTGGGAAAGGAACTGTGTCGGACCTGATTATTTTCTATCCACCCCTACAGTTAGTACAGTGCTGGCATACAGAAAGCACTCAACAAGTGCCAGTATTATGATGATGATGATGATGATGGAGAAACATGAGAACATTCGTTTTCCAGGATACCTTTGTTTCTTGGCTTTGCAAGGATGACCTAAGTGACATGGTTGACTAGAAAACCTAGCTGACCCAAAATGGCTCATTTTAGCAAATATTTTTGGTCTCCTTCCTCCTGAACCATTTTTTAATGGTATTTCCTTAGCCTTTACTATGTGCCAGGTGCCATACTAAGCCATGGGTTAGATACAGGCTAATCCGGTTGGACACAATCCATGTCCCACACGAGGCTCACGGTATCAATCCCCATTTTACAGATGAGGTAATGGAGGCACAGCGAAGTGACTTGCCTAAGGTCACAAAGCAGACAAGTAGTGGAGCTGGGATTAGTACCCTGATCCTTCTGACTCCCAGGCATGTGCTCTGTGCACTAGACAACGCTGCTTCTTTCAGCACGAGCAGGAGCTGGCTACTGACACTCCATTATCTAGGAAGACTGGGAGCTCATGGGATAGATGAGGGTGATGAGTTCTGTTCATGTCAGGGAGAGATAATTCTCCTATAACCCAGGGACTGTGTCCTTGCAAACCCCCACTGTAAGAGAAACTGGCATTTTAATGTCCACTGTGTCTGACCCCACATACATGTATATAGTTTCTTCAAATCCACATCAAGTTGTACCCAAACAGACTCCTGATGTTGGAAGGCTGATTCCTAATTCCCTAAAATTTGGAAAGATTTTTAATGGTCAGCCATTCAAATCCTGTGTGAAAAATGATGCGTGAATTCTAAAGTTACACATAGTACTAGTAATAGTTACTGAGCAGTGAACTAGGCATTTGGAAAGTCCAGAATAAAGACAGGTCATGTGTCCTGCCCACATGGAGCTAAACCCTTTAATGTGGGTACAAGTCATTTTTTCATAGTTTACAATATCCATCTACTTTCTTACAATAGCACTGCTCTTAGTATGTTTGATATTCATCCCACCCTAAACCCCATAGCACTTACATACTTATCTGTAAATTATTTTTATTAATGTCTGTTTTCTTCTCTAGATGTAAGGTCACTCTGGGCAGGGAATATGTCTACCAACTTTTCCATATAGTGCCCTGCACTCAGTAAGCACTCAATAAATACCATTGATTGATTGATTGATAAAGGTAAGTTCACTTTTCTTGCCCTCTTCAATTGAGAAGCAGTGTGTCCTAATGGATAGAGCACAGGCCTTGGATTCAGAAGGACCTGGGTTCTAATTCCGGCTCCACCACTTGTCTGCTGTGTGACCTTGGGCAAGTCATTTTGCTTCTCTGTGCCTCAGTTCCCTGCTCTGTAAATGGGGATTAAGACTGTGAGCCCCATGTGGTACATGGATTCAGTCTAAACTTATTAGCTTGCATCTACCTCAGACTTAGTACAGTGCCTAGCACATAATAAGTGCCTATCAAATACCAAAAAAAAAAAAAGAAAAAGAAAAGTTGTTCACCCACTTTTCACTTAGGGACCATGATGAAGGGCAGAACTGAAAAAATCCTATTTAGTCAGAAGAAAATGCAGAGTCCTAAGACTGGATTCGAATAACTAGAGACTGAGGGTGAGTCATGAAGGCCCCTGGCAGCCCCTGGTCCCTGTGATAGGCGAATAATAATAATGATGGTATTTGTTAAGTGCTTACGCGCCGGGGTAGACACAAGGTAATCAGGTTGTCCCACGTGGGGCTCACAGACTTAATCCCCATTTTACAGGTGAGGTAACTGAGGCACAGAGAAGTTAAGTGACTTGCCCTAGGTCACACAGCTGATAAGTGGCGGAGCCGGGATTAGAACCCATGACCTCTGACTCCCAAGCCCGTGCTCTTTCCACTGAGCCACAGAGGCACTGAGCGAGTGTACAGACAGTTTGAAATGTCAGGGGGCAGGAATGTTGAGTAATCTTGGGAAATTGAGATTACTTAAAACTCTAATAATGATGATAATTGTGATTTTGTTAAATACTTACTATGTGCCTAGCATTGTACTAAGCACCGGGACGGCTACATTTGAAACAGATGATGTCCCACGGACAGCGACTGCCTAAGGGACAGGGGAAGCCAGTATCTTATCCCCATTTTTACGAATGAGAAAACTGTCTCACAGAGAAATTCAGTAGCTTGCCCACGGTCCCACACCAGGTAAGTGGCGGAGGAGGTTTAGAACCCAGGTCTCTAGGTTCCTGGGCCTATGCTCTTTTCCACTTGGCCACACTATTTCTCGGTCCACTGTTCTCTGGGAGGCAAAATAGTTCCTGGAAGAGGAGTCTCATTTCATTTTTCTCTAATACAGGGGTCGCGTTATTGAAAAACCTCATGATAAAGAGAAACGGTGATGGTAAACACTCCCTGGGATCCTGATGCATGTTATCGGCTGGGGCACTGCTGGGAAACGAGAGACCGTCCGTCTGACAACCTGAGCCTGTTGGGGCTCAACTTGGACGCGTTATCGAGGAAGTCGCTTGCGCTCCTTCATGCTGCATTGAATCAGGTGAGGGCTACAGTGCCCGTTTTCCTGCACTCAAGATTTTTCAGGAACACAATGTTTGTGTTAGAAGAGAAGTGAACTTCCAGGCGGTGTTTAGAGTCGATCGATCAATGGTATTTATTGAGCGCTTACTGTGTGTAGAACACTGTTCTAAGTGCTTGGGAGAGGATTCATTAATTCATTCAATCGTATTTATTAAGTGCTTATTGTGTGCAAAGCACCGAAGTGAACTTCCATGTGGTGTTTAGAATCGATCGATCAATGGTATTTATTGAACTCTTACTGTGTGTAGAACACTGTTCTATGTGCTTGGGAGAGGATTCATTAATTCATTCAATTGTATTTATTAAATGCTTATTGTGTACGAAGCACCAAACTAAGCGCTTGGGAGAGTACAATATACAATAGAGTTGGCTGGCATTTTCCCTGTCCACAACGAGCTTACAGTTTAGAACACTGGCATTTGCTTGCATTCTGACTGAGCCCCCTTTTTCCCAGACTGAGCCCCCTTTTTCCTCTCAATCAATCAATCATATTTATTGAGCGCTTACTGTGTGCAGAGCACTGTACTAAGCTCTTGGGAAGTACAAGTTGGCAACATATAGAGACAGTCCCTACCTCCTTCCCCTCCCCACGACACTTGTATATATTTGTACAGATTTATTACTGTATTTACTTTACTTGTACATATTTACTATTCTATTTATTTTGTTGATGATGTGCATATAACTTTAATTCTATTTGTTCTGACGATTTTGATACATCTACATATTTTGTTTTGTTGTCTGTCTCCCTCTTCTAGACTGTGAGCCCACTGTTGGGTAGGGACTGTCTCTATATGTTGCCGACTTGTACTTCCCAAGTGCTTAGTATGGTGCTCTGCACACAGTAAATGCTTAATAAATACAATTGTATGAATGAATGAATTCCCTTTATGAACCCTAACAGAACATTTAACCTGCTTAACTTGTATTTACCACAGCAACTAGAACAGTGCCTGGCACATAGTAAGTGCTTAACAAGTGCCATAATTATTATTTATTATTATTTAACCCTTTCTGAAAGGGGATATCTCTCTCCCTTAGCATGGGCAGTAAGATCAATTGTGAATAACGAACAACAGTGGTTCTGCAAAGTCTCTGGGCAGGGAGGGGAACATCTGATTTCTGACTTTGTACCATGCCACACTCCTTAGAGATGAAGATCTCTCGGTGTAACCCACTAACCCAAATTAAAGAGGAATGCTTTTTAACCTACTTTTAAAATGAAATACCCTTCCTAGGGTGAGTCCCTAATGCTATTGACATACTCCGTTGGAATCATTCATCCTGAAATAGAATCAAAGAGATTGATCAACAGATTCTCCAAGTGGATTACCCTGGTCTTGCACTAATCTTGTTGAAAAATTGATTCTACTAACAGATTAAAAGCGTCGGTTTCCTTTATTCATTCCAAATCCTCGGGTTAATATGGAGAGTGCATTGTTGCTGGGAGTGAAAGTCCTAAGTTTGGGTATGTTTTAATATCAGATACATAGGACTTTTTGCTTCTCTGGTTTGCTTTGGGAAAATGCACGACAGACGAATAAAAAATAGCCGTTGGACTGAGATTTTAAAATTTGTTAGGCACTCACTATATGCCAGGCACTGTGCTAATCAGGTTGGACACAGTCCATATCTCACTTGGAACTCATTGTCTTAATCACCATTTTACCAATGAGGGAACTGAAGCACAGATAAGTTCAGTGATTTGGTCACATAGCTAATCAAGTTGGACACAGTCCATGTCTCACTCAGGGCTCAGTTTTAATTCCCGTCTTCCCGATGAGGGAACTGAGGCACAGAGAAGTTAAGCGACTTGTCCACAGTCACCCAGCAGACAAGTGGCGAAGTCAGGATTAGAATCCTGGTTCTCTGACTCTCAGGCCTGAGCTCTTTCCACTAGGCCATACTGCTTCTTTTTCTGCCTCGACCAAAGTGAACCACCTTTCCCACTACCCATCCAGAAGGATTCTTGCCGAAGGAGGACTAAATGGGGGAGGACGACACCAAAACCAAAAGGACAGATAACAAGCCAGTGGCTGGCTAGATCCTGAACTGCACCTGTAAATAAATCCCATCTTATCCCAGTTCAAGAGGATATGCTGGACATCTTCAGGACAAGGATTTACCTTGTCCTTTCGCTGGTAGCTGACTGGAATTGGATTAACCTTTTCAACTTTCCGATTCTGTATTTGGTCTGGGTTCACCCTGCACTCCCGGAAAAGAAATGATCATGATCGATCAACGGCATCGGTATTGCGTTTACAGTGAGTGGCGCGCTGTACTAAGCGCTGCAGAGACTACACGGACATCGATTCCGACACGGTCCATGGCCTGTGTCGGGAGGAGAGGCAGACAGGGAAAAATAAAAATAGAAAGCAGGGGAAAATAAGCGAGTCAAGAGCAACAGCAGTAAAAGGGGTGGCTCATTTCTTGGTCTTCTTAGCTCTCCACGCAGCTCACTGTAAGCAAATTGTGGGCAGGGAATGTGTCTTTTAATGTTGAATTGTACTCTCCCAAGCGCTTAGTGTAGTGCTTTGCATACTGTAAGTGCACAATAAATATGAATGAATGAATGAATGGTGGATCAAGGTGCCATCTGTGGGAGAGTGGAAGACCCCAGGGATCTGGGAAGGCCAGGGCCACAAGCTCCAGACCATGTGGATGCCCAAATGAAGGTGATAAGTAGAATTAGAGTTGTGAGAAGCAGCACAGCCTGGTGGATAGATCACAGATCTGGGAGTCAGAAGGACCTGGGTTCTAATCTCGACTCTGCCACGTGTCTGCTGTGTGACCTTGAGCAAATAACTTCACTTCTCTGGGCCTCAGTCACCAAATCTTTAAAATGGGGATTAAGACTGCGAGCCCTCTGTGGGACAAGGAGCGTGTCCAATCTGATTAGCTTGTATCTACCCCAGCAGTTAGTACGGTGCCTGGCACATAATAAGTGCTTAACAAATACCATATTAAAAGAAAAGACTCAGACAGTGATCTCCCCATTCCCTCTCATGACTCCTCCTCCACGCTCATCACCCGACTTGATCCTCCTGCTTGCTTCGCTAAATGCCTCCATTCCACTTTGTTACCCAACGACTTTCCGCGAGATGTGTCTCCCGAACAATACGGCGTTGGCCAACCCACCATCTCACTTGACCAGAGCAACTTGGTCCATCCTGCAGTGCAAGTGTGGCCTAGTGGATAGAAGATGAGCCTGGAGTCAGAAGGACCTGAGTTCTAATCCTGGCTCCACCACTTGCCTGCTGTGTGACCTTGGACAAGCTACTTCTCTGTGCCTCAGTTCCCTCATCTGTAAAATGATGATTGAGACCGTGAGCCCTACGTCAGACAGGGACTGTGTCTGACCTGATTAGCATGTATCTACCTCGGTGCCTAGTATAGCGCCTGGCACATAGTAAGCGCTTAACAAATACCATAAAAACAAAAAGTTAGAGAGAGATAAGTCTCCTGTAATGTGAGGGCTGTGCTCCTGCCAACGCCCTCAAAAAAGAGAATTAAAACTGAAATATCGGCTGAGCCGTTGCCACATGCCCGCACATAACCTACATGGTGCTTGGGTGTCAGAGGACCTGGGTTCTAATCCCAGCTTCATCTCTCATCTGTCCCAAGAGACCTTGGGACAGTCTCTTCACTTCTCTGGGCTTCAGTTTCCCCATCTGCTAAATGGGGATTCAATACTCCCTCCATCTTAGACTGTGAGCCTAATGGCGGACAAGGACCATGTCCGATCTGAGTAGCTTGTATCTACCCCAGTGCATTGTCTAGTGCTCAGCACATAGTAAGTGCTTAACAAATGCCATTTAAAAAAACCAAACAACCAACCAATCAAACAAATAGAAAAAATGATTTGTTCTTTTTGGTAATTTCCTGGGAAAGTTTTCTCTCAGTTCCTATTCTCAACCAGACTTGGACCAGGGTTCTGAGTTTCGACGAAGGTTTGTTATATTGTACTCTCCCAAGTGCTTAATAAGGTGCTGTGCATACAGTAAGTGCCCAATAAATATGACTGAATGAACTTCTGTCCCAAAGGGCAACTGGGTAGAGCTTGGGCCTGAGAATCAGAAGGTCATGAGTGCTAATCCCGGCTCTAACCCTTATCTGTTGTGTGATCTTGGGCAAGTCACTTCACTTCTCTGGGCCTCACTTACCTCATCTGTAAAATGGGGCTTGAGACTGCGAGCCCCATGTGGGACAAGGATTACATTCAACCCGATTTACTTGTGTCCACCCCAGTGCTTAGTACAATCAATCGATCAGTCAATTGTATTTATTGAGCATGTACTGTGTGCATAGCACTGTACTAAGCACTTGGGAAGTACAAGTTGGCAACATATAGAGACAGTCCCTACCCAGCAGTGGGCTCACAGTCTAAAAGTACAGTACAGTGCTTGGTACATAGTAAGTGCTTCACAAATGCCACAGTTACTAATGTTCAAGACCCTGATCTCACTTTGCTGTACTAGGGGATGGAACAGATTGTAAAGAATGGTGATTCATCATCAAGGCTGCCTTGAGAGAAAAGAACCCTGGCATCTGGGTGTCCCTCCCAGACTGCTGGTAGCCTTTTGAGTGGCAGACAGATGCATTATCAAAATTTGCATAAGAAAATTGTTCCAAAATATATTCCGCTGCAGATTTCATCTGGTTTCCTTCCTGTGCCCCTGCAGTCTCAAATGGATGATATGGTTAGTCCCCGACACAGGAAGAGAACCTCTGCAAATCAGAGCTAATTGGGAGTGGGATGGATGAAGCAGATACGCATAATTAAAAGAATGAAGTTAAGTTCCGTGGTCAGTGTTTCCTGAATATGTTGCCGGAATTCAAACCTGTTTCATCTGAATGTGGGCTGTTGGAGGGAAGTTGAGTTTGGATACAGACTCTTGGCTTTTCCATGAAATTCCAGCTCATTGTTTCGCAGACTTCACCATAACTACCACTCCAATTCCCTCATTTGAACCGGAAGAAAAGAAAGTTTCATTCTGTTTCAGTTCTTCTCCATTTATTACCCCCCGGCTAAACAATGTGTATGTTTAGTACAATGCTTGACACCAAGTTGTCATTCAGTAAAGTTTAGGTTGTGGTGAGTTGCTTAATCATTGGAAGAAGCAGCATGGCCTAGTGGCTAGAGAATGGTCCTGGGAGTCAGAAGAACCTGGTTTCTAATCCCAGCTCTGCTGCTTATCTCCTGCATGACCTGGAGCAAGCCTTTAACTTCTCGGTGCCTCAGTTACCTCAGTGGTAAAATGGGGATTAAAACTGTGAGCCCCAAGAGGGACATGGACTGTGTCCAACCTAATTAATAATAATAATAATAATGGCATTTATTAAGCGCTTACTACATGCTAAACACTGTTCTAAGCGCTGCGGAGGCTACAAGGTGATCAGGTGTCCCCCGGGGGGCTCACAGTCTTCACCCCCATTTTCCACATGAGGGAACTGAGGCACAGAGAAGTTAAGTGACTTGCCCAAAGTCACACAGCTGACAATTGACAGAGCTGGGATTTGAGCCCATGATCTCTGACTCCAAAGCCCGGGCTTTTTCCACTGAGCCACACTGCTTCTACCCCAGCTCTTAGTACAGTGCCTTGCACAAAGTAAGCAAAAAGTGCTTTGCACATAGCGCTTAATAAATGCCATTATTAAATGCCAGTAGAGAGAAGAAGAGTGACACGGGTGGCTTTGCTCATCTCACAGAAGTGTTTCCCTCTCATATCTTCTGGTCTAAAATCAGTGAATGAGGGGAAACAGTGATCTCTTGGTTTAATAATTATGGTATTTGTTAAAACTTACTACATACACTGTACTAAGCGCAGGGGTAGATACAAGCAAATTGGGTTGGACACAGTCCCTGTCCCACGAGGGGATCACAGTCTCAATCCCCATTTTACAGATGACATAACTGAAGCACAGAGAAGTAAAGTGACTTGCCCAGGGACACACAGTAGACAAGCAGCAGAGTCGGGATTAGAATCCATGACCTTCTGACTCTCCAGCCTATGCTTTATCCACTCCACGCTGCTTTTCAATAAGTGCTTAGTACAGTGCTCTGCACACAGTAAGCGCTCAATAAATACTATTGAGACTAAAATGAATCTGGTTAATTTAAATGAATCTGGTTCTGGTTTGAGATTAAAGTGGATTGTAGGCATTTAGGACTGTACATTTGAATTCAAATATATTTGGAGATTGGTTGTTCAGCCAATAGCATTTATTGAGTACCCACTCTGTATAGAATGTTCTCTTAATTTATTTTGGAGAACACCCTAGAAGACATCAATCAATCAATCAGTCATATTTATTGATCACTTACTGTGTGCAGAGCACTGTACTAAGCGCTTGGGAAGTACAAGTTGGCAACATATAGAGACAGTCCCTATCAATCGTATTTATTGAGCGCTTACTATGTGCAGAGCACTGTACTAAGCGCTTGGGAAGTACAAATTGGCATCACATAGAGACAGTCCCTACCCAACAGTGGGCTCACAGTCTAAAAGGGGGAGACAGAGAACAGAACCAAACATACCAACAAAATAAAATAAGTAGGATAGAAATGTACAAGTAAAATAAATAAATAAATAAATAAATAGAGTAATAAATATGTACAACCATATATACATATATACAGGTGCTGTGGGGAAGGGAAGGAGGTAAGACGGGGGGATGGAGAGGGGGATGAGGGGAGAGGAAAGAAGGGGCTCACAGTCTAAAAGACATGATTCCTATCTGTAAAGAACTTACATTCTAGCAATTAGATATCACTTTTGAACTTCTGAGTTGATTCTTGGATTGGAAACAAGGGTCTGGCCCTTGTCTTTGTTTTTTTAATGGTATCATTAATCGCTTACAATGTTAGTAGGCACTGTACTAAGTGCTGAAGTAGATGCAAGGTAATCAGGTTGGACACAGTCCCTTTCCTACGTGGAGTCTTTTCCATTCCAGGGGCAATGGTCCAGTGCTTATTTCATGTCTGATTCACAGAAAAGTTCAAACTTGGTCTCTCCCTGCCCTCCCCTGACCCTGCATATCCCCTCTCTCCCTCCTTAATTGATATTCTTTAAAGTTCCTTTCTTCACAGTCAAGACGGTAGCTAAGTGGACACGGTCTAACTGGAGTCAGGGATCCATGGCTGCAGGGAACAAAACAATCCTCAGTTGGAAAATAAAGATTCCCTGAAACCATTTTAAGGGAGCAAATAGGAGGGGTCATCTTGGCAATGGAGTAAGGAAAGGGTTGAAGACTTTCTGTTACGATATGCAATCAGTCAACCAATCAATGGCACTTACTGAGAGCTTAGTGAAAGCTAGGCACTGTACTAAGCGCTTGGGATAGTAGCAAGACACACGTTCCCTGCTCTCAAGAAGAGTGTAAAAGGAAAGTATTGACTCTAGAAGTAGACCCCCTTATCGTTGTGGGCAGGGAATCAATCAATCAATCAATCAATCGTATTTCATTCATTCAATTGTATTTATTGAGCACTTACTGTGTGCAGAGCACTGTACTAAGCGCTTGGGAAGTACAAGTTGGCAACATGTAGAGACAGTCTCTACCCAACAGTGGGCTCACAGTCTAGAAGGGGGAGACAGACAACAAAACCAAATATATTAACAAAATAAAATAAATAGAATAGATATGCACAAGTAAAATAAATAAATAAATAGAGTAATAAATATGTACAAACATGTATACATATATACAGGTGCTGTGGGGAAGGGAAGGAGGTAAGACGGGCGGATGGAGAGGGGGACGAGGGGGAGAGGAAGGAGGGGGCTCAGTCTGGGAAGGCCTCCTGGAGGAGGTGAGCTCTCAATAGGGCCTTGAAGGGAGGAAAAGAACTAGTTTGGTGGATGGGCAGAGGGAGGGCATTCCAGGCCAGGGGGATGACATGGGCTGGGGGTCGACGGTGGGACAGGTGAGAATGAGGTATGGTGAGGAGATTAGCGGCAGAGGAGCGGAGGGTGCGGGCTGGGCTGGAGAAGGACAGAAGGGAGGTGAGGTAGGAGGGGGCGAGGTGATGGATGGACAGCCTTGAAGCCCAGGGTGAGAAGTTTCTGCCTGATGCGCAGATTGACTGGTAGCCACTGGAGATTTTTGAGGAGGGGAGTAACATGCCCAGAGCATTTCTGGACAAAGACAATCTGGGCAGCGGCGTGAAGTATGGATTGAAGTGGGGAGAGACACAAGGATGGGAGATCAGAGAGAAGGCTGATGCAGTAGTTCAGATGGGATAGGATGAGAGCTTGAACGAGCAGGGTAGTGGTTTGGATGGAGAGGAAAGGGCGGATCTTGGCAATGTTGCAGAGCTGAGGCCAGCAGGTTTTGGTGACGGCTTGGATGTGAGGGGTGAATGAGAGAGCGGAGTCGAGGATGACACCAAGGTTGCGGGCTTGTGAGACGGGAAGGATGGTAGTGCTGTCAACAGAGATGGGAAAGTCAGGGAGAGGGCAAGGTTTGGGAGGGAAGACAAGGAGTTCAGTCTTGGACATGTGCCTGTTCACTGTTTTACTGTACTCTCCCAAGTGCTTTTCACAGTGCTTTGCACACAGTAAGCACTCAATAAATATGGTTGAATGAATGAATGAATGAAAGCTCTTTGAAGTCATATGAATGGGAATTTCTTTCTGAGAGGTTGTTTACTTATACTCAGGTGGCTCACCAGATTGGCTCAGTTGCCCAGCTATTTCTGGCTGCTGACCAATCAATCAATCAATCAATCAATTGTATTTATTGAGCATTTACTATATTCAGAGCACTGTACTAAGCACTTGGGAAAATACAATTAAACAGATTCGGTAGACACATTCCATGTCTACAACAGTGCAGGGACGGGGAGAGAGGCATTGACATAAATGAGTAAATTACAAAAGTGCTGTGGGGCTGAGGGTGGGGTGAGTGAGGGGGAAAATTCAAATGCAAGGGCGGTATAGATGGGAATGGGAGAAAAGGAAGTCTGGAAAGGCCTTTGGGAGAAGATGTACTTTTAATAAGGCTTTTAACGTGGGGAGAGTGATTGTCTGTCAGATATAAAGAGGGAGGGCATTCCAGGCCTGAAGCAGGACATGGGTGAGGGGTTAGTGGAGAGAGAGACGAGATCGAGGTACAGTGAGTAAATTGGCATTAGAGGAGTAAAGTGCGAAGGCTGGGTTATAGTAGGAAATCAAGGAAGTAAGCTGTGTGTTGTCAGGGGAGGGCAAGATGATTGAGTGCTTTGAAGCTGATGGTAAGGGGTACCTGTTTGATGTGGAGGTGGCTGGGCAACCACGGGAGGTTCTTGAGGAGAAGGGAAACATGGACTGAACGTTTTTGTAGAAAAATGATCTGGGCAGCAAAGTATGGATGGAAGTAGGGAGGTCAGTGAGGAGGCTGATGGAGTAATCAAGGCAGAATTAGATAAACGTTTGGATTAATATGGCAGCCATCTCCTCACTATCGGCTTCAAAGCTCTCCATCCACTTGCCCCCTCCTACCTCACTTCCCGTCTTTCCTTCTACAGCCCAGCCCGCACACTCCTCTCCTTTGTGGCTAACCTCCTCACTGGGCCTCGTTCTCGCCTGTTCCACCATCAGTCCCTGGCCCACGTCCTATCCCTGGCCTTGTATGCCCTCCCTCCACACATTCACCAAACTAGCTCTCGTCCTCCCTTCAAAGCCTTACTGAGAGCTCCCCTCCTCCAGGAGGCCTGCCCAGATTGACCTTCCCCTTTTCCCCTGTTCCCCCTCCCCTCCCCATCTCCCCCACTCCCTCCCTCTGCCCTACCCTCTTCCCCACAGCACATATGTATATTTGTACATATTTATTACTCTATTTTATTAATGATGTGTATATAGCTATAATTCTATTTATTCTGATGGTATTGACACCTGTCTACTTGTTCTGTTTTGTTGTCTGTCTGCCCCTTCTAGACTGTGAGCCTGTTGTTGGGTGGGGACTGTCTCTATATGTTGCTGATTTGTACTTCCCAAGTGCTTAGTACAGTGTTCTGTACACAATAAGTGCTCAATAAATTCGACTGAATGAAGGAATGAATGAATTTGGGCAGAGAGGAAATGACAGATTTCAGCAGTGTTGTGAAGGTTGAACTGACCAAATGTGGTGACAGATTGAATATGTGGGTTGAATGAGAGAGATGAGTTGAGAATAATGCCAAGTTTATGGGCTTGAGAGACAGAGAGCATGATGGTACTGTCTGTAGTCATGGAAAAGTCAGAAGGAGGACAAGCTTTGGGCGGGAATAAGAGGAGCTCTGTTTTGGATATGTTAAATTTGAGGTGATGGTGGAACATCCTAGTAGAGGTGTCCTGAAGGCAGGAAGAAATATGAAACTACAGAGAAGGTGAGAGAGATTGGATCTGACGATAAAGATTTAGAAATAATCCATATAGAGGTTGGTAGTTGAAGTCATGAGAGCGAATGTATCTTCCAACTGAATGGGTGTAGATGGAGAATAGAAAGGAAACCAGAAGTGAGCCTTGAAAGACTCCCACGCTTAGGGGGTGGGAGGCCGAGGAAGAACCCACGAAAGACACTGAGAATGAGTGGCCAGTGAAGCCGAGGTTGGATAACATTTCCCGGAGAAGGGGGTGTTCGACAACGTTGAAGGCAGCGGAGAGGTCGAGGAGGATTAGGAAGGAGTAGAGGCCATTGGATTTGGCAAGAAGGAGGTCACTGGTGACTTTGAGAGGACGGTTTTGTTGGAGTGAAGAGGGAGGAAGCCAGATTGGAGGGGGTCCCGGAGAGAATTGGAGGAGAGGAAGGTAGCTGGACTTCCTCCCCTCTTTAGGAAGGGGAAATATTTCCCAGCTCGACCTGCATTGATAGGTCCTTTTGTTTCTCCATTCAGAATCCAGCTGTAGTGTTGCGGACAGGTTGTACCCTAAAACCATGGGGCTCACCCCACAGGAGTTTTCGAGTTAAGGTCTGCAGTTTGCCCACACGAGCTCCTTTAGATGAGAAAAATGAGTTCATCTCCTACTGACATTTTAGAGAATTCCCCTTTTGGTCCTGCTGGGAGCTATTCCTCCTTTGGTGACAGTTTCCCTTCCCCGTATTCCTTTTCACTTCCTTCCCGTGCTTGAGGCCAGAGTTTGCCTGACCCACCCTTCTGCCTGGAGTGTCGATCCTTCACTCCTCTTACTGATATGACTGATTTTGGGGCAGGTTTGTGCAGAGTTTGAATTTTGTGGACCAGAGTCCACAGGAAGCAGGGTACGTATGTACTGTGGCCTAGGGGGAGAGGCTCCCTTTCATGCTTCCACTATGACTTTGTCCTTTCGACCAACTTTTATTGAGTGTTGCTGTACAATCCTATAGCATCTTGGTTCGATAAATCAGCCCCCATTAGATTGTAGGCCCCTTGAGGGCAGGGATTATGTGTCTTGAGTCTGTGTGGCCTTGAGCAAGTCAATTCACTTCTCTGTGCCTCAGTTACCTCATCTGTAAAATGGGGATTAAGACTGTGAGCCCCACATGGGTTAGGGACTGTATCCAAACTGATTTGCTGGTATTCTTCCCAGCGCTTAGCACATTGCCAGGCACATAATAATAATAATAATAATAATGCCATTTATTAAGCACTTACTATGTGCAAAGCACTGTTCTAAGCGCTGGAGATTTACAAAGTGATCAGGTTGTCCCACGGGGGGCTCACAGTCTTAATCCCCATTTTACAGATGAGGTAACTGAGGCCCAGAGAAGTTAAGTGACTTGCCCAAAGTCACAGAGCTGACATTTGGCAGAGCTGGGATTTGAACCCATGACCTCTGACTCCAAAGCCTGTGCTTTTTCCACTGAACCATGCAGCTTCACACTTGTAAGCATAGTAAGCTTCACATAATAATAATAATAATAATGGCATTTATAAAGGACTTACCATGTGCAAAGCACTGTTCTAAGCGCTGGGGGAGGTTAGATGGTGATCAGGTAGTCCCATGGGGGGCTCACAATCTTAATCCCCATTTTACAGATGAGGTAACTGAGGCACAGAGAAGTTAAGTGACTTGCCCAAAGTCACACAGTTGACAGTTGGTGGAGCTGGGACATGTAGTAAGCACTTGTCAAATGCCACTATTATTACTATTATTATTGTTGTACTCTCCCAACTGTTTAGCACAGTGTTCCCCATGCAGTAGGGACCAAGGGAAGCAGAGTTGTCTAGTGGATAGAGCACAGGCCCGGAGGTCGGAAGGATCTAAGTTCTATTTCCGGCTCTGCCACTTGTCTGCTGTGTAAAATTGGTCGTCACGTCACTTTTCTAGGCCTCAGTTCCCTCATGTGTAAATTAGGGATTAAGACTGTGAGCCCCATGAGAGACAGGGACTGTGTCCAACCTGATTAGCTAGACCAGAGCTTAGAACAGTGCTTTGCACATAGTAAGCGCTTAATAAATGCTATTATTATTATTATTATCTACCCCATTGCTTAGAACAGTGCTTGTCACAGAGTAAGCATTTAATAAAGACCATCATCATCAGGAGACCAGAATCGAGAACACAAGCCTGGGAGTCAGAAGAACATGGTTTCTAGTCCCAGCTCTGCCACGTGTCTGCCGTGTGACCTTGGGCAAGTCACTTAACTTCTCTGGGCCTTAGTTCCCACATCTGTAAAATGGGGATTAAGAGTGTGAATCCCACGTGGGAAAGGGACTGTGCCCAACCTGATTAACTTGTATCTACCTCAACACTGAGAACAGTGCTCGGTGCATAATAAGCACTTAACAAGTACCATAATTATTAACTAATTTCAGCTCCTGAATCTCAAGCTACTTGAGGGAAGGGACCATGTCTTCTACTTTTATTTTACCCTTCCAAGTGCTTAGGCTAGTGCTTTGCACATAATGGGTGCTCAATAAAAACTGATCCTGAAGCTGATAATGAAGAATAAAAATGCCAAATTAATGTTTGAGGGCCCAGCCTATTTCCTTTCCATTTCCCTGCCACTCACAGTCCCCAATTTACTCATTCCTGCTTTTTATTGAGCGCTTACTGTGTGGAGAGCACTGTATTGGGCATTTGGGAGAGTACAGCAGCATGGCTTGAGAAGCAGCGTGGCTCAGTGAAAAAGAGCCCGTCTTTGGAGTCAGAGGTCATGGGTTCAAATGCCGGCTCTGCCACTTGTCAGCTGTGTGACTTTGGGCAAGTCACTTAATTTCTCTGTGCCTCAGTTACTTCATCTGTAAAATTGGGATTAATCTGTAAAATTGGGATTAAGACCGTCAGCCAACCTGATCACCTTGTAACCTCCCCAGTGCTTAGAACAGTGCTTTACACACAGTAAGCGCTTAATAAATGCCATTATTACTATTATTATTATTATTACAGGGTTAACAGAGTTGGTAGACATGTTCCCGGCACATAGGGAACTTGCAGTTTTGAGGAGGGACAGAATCTACTTTAAACAGATTCTGGATATGTCACAAAGCCCTGGGGGTGGGTAGCGGGGGCGAGGGGAGAGAGAAGGAGCGTGATCTAGTGGAAAGAGCACCGGTCTGGATGTCAGAGAACGTGGGTTTAAATCCCAACTCAGCCACTTGCTTCTGTGTGACCTTGGTCCAGTCAGTTAACTTCTCTGTGCCTCAGTTACCTCATCTGAAAAATGGGTATTAAGACTACGAGCCCCATGTGGGACAGGTTCTGCATCCGACCTGATTATCTTGTATTTACCTCAGCATTTAGTGCAGTGCCTGGCACAAAGTAAACAGTTAACAAAAAGACCTCCTTATCTTCTCTCTGGAATAAACAGGGGGGACTGGGGAACCATCCTCCTTCCTGAGTCCATTCTTCTGCTCGGAGAGACTCCAGCCCGCGAGAAATAATCATCATCATCAATCGTATTTATTGAGCGCTTACTATGTGCAGAGCACTGTACTAAGCGCTTGGGAAGTACAAATTGGCAACATAAAGAGACAGTCCCTACCCAACAGTGGGCTCACAAGAGTAACCTCCAGAAGCCGAATCCCTGCCTCACCTGGATGGAAATGTTTACCATTTTCTCTGCACGGGCTATTTTCTTCCACATTTGAGGCCTGGTTTCCTGCAATTCTTGGAGAGTGTGGGCAGGAAACTCAACCCAGAGAGGAGCGGTGATTAACAGCACACTCATTTCCTTCCTCTTCGTTCCCGACCGCGGGACGGAATCTTCGATGGTCCGGGGCCGATTCTCTGGAAAATTCCTTCCTTAGTGGCAGATGGGAGGGGCCTCTTCCAGAAAGCCGAGCAGACGGTTGACGGGTTCTGCCCAATGTGTCACTCAAGCGCTATGTGGCTTCCACCCAATCATTTCCTCCTGCTGTACCTCATTTGCTCATTTCCACCAAGGAGCTGTTATGGCCTTTGAAGGTTTTTAGTTCCCTTCTGCTTAAGATGGCAATTAAGTTTTTAAAGTGACATTACTGTAACCCAATCAACCGTAGGGGGGACTCCGTCCAACCTGAACACAATAATAATACTAATAATAATTGTGATATTTGTTAAGTGCTTACTACTGCCAAGCACTGTTGTAAGTGCTGGGATCAATCAATCAATCAATCGTATTTATTGAGAGCTTACTGTGTGCAGAGCACTGTACTAAGCGCTTGGGAAGTACAAGTTGGCAACATATAGAGACAGTCCCTACCCAGCAAAATATTCATGCATTCATTCATTCATTCAATTGTATTTATTAAGGTAATCAAGTTGGAAACCGTCCCTGTCCCACGTGAAGGTCACAGTGTTAGTCCCTATTGTACAGATGAGGTAACTGAGGCCCAGAAAAGTGAAGTGACTTGCCCAAGGTCACACAGTAGACAAGTGGCAGAGCTGAGATTAGGACCCAGATCCTTCTGATTCCCAGGCCTGTGGTCTTTCCACTAGGCAATGCTGCTTGTACTTACCGCAGTGCTTAATATGGAATTTGGCACATAAAATGTGCTTAGTGAGTGTTCTTGTAATTATTATCATTATTATTATCATCTTCATTATTAGTATCATTGTTGTTATTGCTGTTGTTATTGTAATTTTGGGAGAGTTGGGAAAGAGCCAGCCTACTTTTTCCTTCCTCTGAGGGGCTTGGGAGAGCACAGCATTGGAGGTTAATGTGAGGTTAAAATTTCTCTCAGCCTTCCTCAGTACAAGTTCCAGGATGCAGAGGGAGCTAAATGGCACATATGCTCTGCATGTCCAGCTCAGAGGCCAAAAATCCAAGCATTTCAACTGGGGAGGAAAAAGCTGGGTCAGAACACAGAAAGCTGACCACAACAACCCACCAGTTGACCGGCACAACTTATTACAATCTTAGATTGTCCCTACAAATCAGGGCACTTAGCCTAGTTAAACTCCAGCAAGAGACTGATTTGTTCACAATGATGGCAGCCGCGGGAAGTGAGAGGAGTGAGGTGGAGAGAGGGACTGGAAAGTAAGACAGGGAAGAAAGAGGTGCAAAAGAACACTACTTAAAATGAAAAAATAGGCCTGCACTTGGATTTTCACCCTTCATTCACCCCACTTTTAGCCCCACCGCACTCATGTACGTATCCGATGTATTTTCCAAATGCTTAATCCAGTGCTCTGTGCCCAGTAAGTGCTCAATAAATATGATTATTGGATTTACATTAATGTCTGTCTCCTCCTCTAGACTGTAGGCTCCTTCAAACAATAAATAGCATTTATTGGATCAATCAATGGTATGTATTCAGTGCTTACTATGTACAGAGCACTGTACTAAACGCTTAGGAGAGTACAACACAACAGAGTTAGCAGGCATGTTCCCTGTCCACAACAAGTTTACAGATTAGAGACTGCAGTCTAGAGTCGACTGTCCTTGGGGACAGGGAATGTATCAACGAACCAACTCTGTTATAAGGTACTGTCCCAAGTGCTTAGTACAATGCTCTGCACCCAATAAGTGTTCTATAAATACCACTGATTGATTGAAATCAAAGACCTGGAAGAAATGGTAGATAACATCCAATTAGAAATAATCAATCACAGCTGCTGTTTGCATTAATAATAATAATAATGATGGCATTTATTAAGCACTTACTATGTGCAAAGTACTGTTCTAAGCTCTGGGTAGGTTACAAGGTGATCAGGTTGTCCCATATGGGGCTCACAGTCTTAATCCCCATTTTACAGATGAGGGAACTGAGGCACAGAGAAGTGAAGTGACTTGCCCAAAGTCACACAGCTGACAAGTGGCAGAGCAGGGATTTGAACCCATGACCTCTGACTCCAAAGCCTGTGCTCTTTCCACTGAGCCACGCTGCTTCCCATTAATTAATCCAGAGGGGGCTGTTTTGTGGATCCCCTGTGGACAGTAACTCCCTAATGTGCAGGAATCATGTCTATCAACTCTAGTGTACTGTTAATAATAATGATAATGATAATAATAATAATAATAATAATAATAATGGTACTTATTGAGCGCTTACAATGTGAAAAGCATTGTTTCAAGCACTGGGGTAGATACAAATTATTATTATCATTAATAATAATAATACTTGCTAAGTACTTTCTAGGTGCCAAGCAGTGTTCTAAGTACTGGGGTAGATACAAATTAATCAGGTTGGACACAGTCCATGTCCCACATGGGCCTCACACTCAATCCCCATTTTACAGATGAGGCAATTGAGGCCCAGAGAAGTAAAGTGACTTGCCTAAAGTCACCCAAGTAGGCAGGATTAGAACCCAGGTCCTTCTGTCTCCCAGGCCTGTGCTCTGTCCACTAAGCTATGCTGCTTCTACTGTTCTTTCCCAAGTGCTTAGTACAGTGCTCTGCACAGTAAGCACTCAATAAATACCATCAATAGATTGAGTGTGGAATTGGCTTCTCTGCATTTTTCTTACTAAGAGGGAACTCGATGATGAGACTCCATACAGGCTTTTCTTTGAGGTCTGGAACACTGAAGGATCACAACGTGACAGTGCTACCAGGAGAAAGCCGAATTCATTCATTCAATCTGATTTATTGAGCGCTTACTGTGTGCAGAGCACTGTACTAAGCGCTTGGGAAGTACAAGTTGGATGCAGAAAGAACCATGGTCTATCTCCCTCCTCTTTATTTCGGGAAAGATACTAGCCACCGCCTTTCTGGGCAGACTCTTGGAGAATAGAGTTAAGTGTGCCATCCCTAATCAATCAATAGTATTTACTGAGCACCTATTGGGTAGAGAGCATTGTCCTAAGCAGTCAGTCAGTTGATCATATTTACTAAGTGCTCACTGTGTGCGGAACACTGTATTCATTCAATTGTATTTATTGAGTGCTTATTGGGGGGCACTGTACCAAGAGTTTGGGAGAGTACAGTACAACAATAATTAGACACATTCCCTGTACTAAGCTCTTGGGAGAATAAGCATTTAAAACAGCTTGACCTAGAAGAGAGAGCATGATCCTGGCAATCAAAAGGTTTGGGTTACAATCCTGACTTTTCCCCTTGCCTTCTTTGTGGCCTTGGGAAAGCAATTTAACTTCTCTTGGCCTCGGTTTTCTCATCTGTAAAATGAGGATCAACATCTGCTTTCCCTCCCATTTGGACCGTGAGCTCCACGTGGGACAGGGACTGTGTGTGTAACTACCCCAGCTCTTAGTACAGTGCTTGGCACATAGTAAGTGCTTAACAAACTTATTATTTTCACTGTTAATATTATTCATAAATTCAATTGATTCTATTGATTGAGCCCTACTGAGAGCTCACCTCCTCCAGGACGCCTTCCCAGACTGAGCCCCCTCCTTCCTGTCCCCCTCCTCCCCCTCCCCATCCCCCCCCGCCTTACCTCCTTCCCCTCCCCACAGCACCTGTATATATGTTTGTACAGATTTATTACTCTATTTATTTTACTTGTACATATATACTAGTCTATTTATTTTATTTTGTTAGTGTGTTTTGTTTTGTGTCTGTCTCCCCCTTCTAGACTGTGAGCCCGCTCTGTTGGGTAGGGACTGTCCCTATATGTTGCCAACTTGTACTTCTTAAGCGCTTAGTATAGTGCTCTGCACACCGTAAGCGCTCAATAAATACGATTGAATGAATGAGTGAATGAATGATTGATTTATATTAATGTCTGTCTCTCCCTCTAGACTGTAAGCTCACTGTGGGAAGGGAATGAGTCTGTTATACTCTCCCAAGTGCTCAATAAATACGATTGACTGAATGACTGACCAACAGAATTTAGCTGAGTGGGACGTGAGAACTGAAAAGGTGACAACAGGACTGTAAGCTTCTTGTAAGCAAGGAATGTGTCTACCAACTCTTTTGAATTGTATTCTCCCAAGCGGTTAATACTTTGCTCTGCATGTAGTAAGCGCTCAATAAATACCATTGATGGATGGATAGTAGGACTCCCGTGCAGATCAATCCGTCAGTGGTATTCTTTGAGCATTTACTGGGTGCAGAGCACTGTACTGAGTGATTGTGAGAATACCACACAACAGAGTTACTATACATGTTCCCTGCCTAGCGGGAGCTTACAGTCTAGAGGGGCAGGCACTGACGAGCTCTATTTATTGCCGAATTGTACTTTCCAAGCGCTTAGTACAGTGCTCTGCACACAGTAAGCGTTCGATAAATACGAATGGATGAATGATGATGTTGAAACAGGGCATATGCAAGGAGGTACGTATTATTAATAGTAGTAGTAGTAGTAATAGACCCCCTCTCAGGATCAACCCTGGATAATTTCCAGTTCTCTACTAGTCTCGACTATGGGAGGGAGAGTCGAGCAGGGGCCTACCCATTCCATAACTAGCTTGGGCAGTGGCTAGCGAGGGGAAGGCAACCTGCTGCAAGTCAAAACTCCCCCGTGCTGGGCAGCAGCGGCATGGGAGAGACTCGAGGGCGAAGACTCAAGTTTACTGCGCAGAAGGAGGCCGTTGTAAACCACTTCTGTATTTTTACCATGAAAACTCTATGAGATACACTACCAGAACGATTGCAGATGGAGAGCGGGGTGTTCTGGGGGAGATGTGTCCGTGGTGTCACTATGGGTTGGAAACGACTCGACGGCATAAGACGACAAGTAGTAGTAGAAGTAACAGTAGTTTCTATGAAGCAGTTAACTATTTGTGAAGCACTGTGCAGAGCCTGAATGTTGGAACAGATATTTTAAAGACAGCGAGACAGCATGATTAATCAACCAGTGCTTTGTTCTGAACATCTAATAATTATAATAATAATTATTATTATTATTATGGTACTCTTTAAACACTTACTATGTGCCAAGCACTTTTCTAAGCACTGGGGTAGATACAGTTTAATGCGGATGGACACAGTCCCTGTCCTACATGGGGCTCACACTCTTCTCCCCATTTTACAGATGAGATAACTGAGGCACAGAAAAGTAAGTGACTTGCCCAGGGTCATACAGCAGACAAGTGGTGGAGCCTGAGGGCTAATGGAGAGATCAGTTGACCTGAGAAACAGGATGGTTCAGTGGAAAGACCAAGGCACTAGAGTCAGGGGGCCTGGGTTCTAATATCGACCGGCTCTACCATTTGCCTGCTGTATGACCTTGGACAGGCCACTTCACTTCTCTAGGCCTCAGTCACCTCATCTGTAAAATGGGGTTTCAAAACCTCTTCTCCCTTCCCTTTAGGCTGTGGGACAGGGACTGGGTCTGACCTCACTGCCCTATGTCTACCCCAGTTGGTATTACAATGCTTGCACGTAGTAAGCGATTAACAAATACCAGGATAATTATTATAAGGAGCCTCACAGAACTGTTGTGGTAGAAGGACTTTTAGACTTTTAAAGCACTCCTTGCCAAGGAGTCTTTCCACTATACATATGTGGGTCATGTGATGTAAACCCAATTGGTTCTCAGGGTTTTAAGAGGCCACAAAACACTAATAAACTGCTTAAAAACAATATACTTCAGGAGGTAAATTACTCCCCATTGTTGTAAAATCAACTAAGCACTTTGGAAATTTTTAAAACCTAATGAAACCTAGTCAGTTGCAGAGCCAACAGTTTCAACTGAATGGACTCCAACCTTCTGAGCAATTGGGTCTGCTTGAAAAGAAAAAAAAAAACCTACTGCTGTTGGAAATGCCAACATTCAGATTTTAAATCAATCAGTGGTACTTATTGAGTGCTTACTAGTAATAATAATGGCATTTATTAAATGCTTACTATGTGCTGAGCACTGTTCTAAGCACTTGAGAGAGTATAATAAGACAGAGTCGGTAGTCACCTTCCCTGTCCACAAGGAGCTTAAAATCTAGATGGGAAATGGGAATCATGGCACTGGTTCCTGAGGGGAGTTCTCAGAGGCTCTTTAAAGACTAAGTAGCAGACATTAGTGTGGCGGAGTCGGGATTTGAACCCATGACCTCTGACTCTCAAGCCCATGCTCTTTCCATTGAGCCATGCTGCTTCTCTTGTGCCAGACACTGTACCAAGTGCTGGGGTGGATACAGGCAAATCAGGTTGGACACAGACCCTGTCCCATGTGGGCCTCACTTTTTCAATCCCCATTGTACAGATGAGGTAACTAAGGCACAGAGCAGTGAAGTGACTTGCTCAAGGTCACACAGCAGACAAGTGGTGGAACTGGGATTAAAACTCATGACCTCCTGATTCCCATGGTCTGTCCTCTATGCTATGCTGGAATTGCAATCCATGTGGTAGACCAAGTTACCAATGTTAGGTTAGGGGAAACCAGACGAACATCCTGGCCTCTCAATTCATTCTCAAATATATAATCAATGAAAAATGTACAAAGAAAAAGGGAAAAGTAAAAACTGAGGGCTTACACTCTGAAATTTGTAAACTCCATGAAGGCAGAGATCTTGTCTACTTACTCTATTGTACTTTCCCAAGTGCTTAGTACAGTGCTCTGTTTGCTCAATCATTCAATCATATTTATTGAGCACTTACTGTGAGCAGAGCACTGTACTAAGCGCTTGGGAAGTACAAGTTGGCAACATATAGAGACAGTCCCTACCCAATAGTGGGCTCACAGTCTAAAAGAACATTTAACATTTGGGAGAGTACACTATAACAATAAACGGACACTTTCCCTGCCCACAACGAGCATACAGTCTAGAAGACGGGCGTATAGTAAGTGCTGGTTAAATGCCACCGATGGATTCGATATGTAGGTTTAAATACAGATTCACAAGATAATCAATATGCAAGCGAAAATCCTTACGCACTCAAAGTTGTGGGCATATGCAGACAAGTCAGCATGTGCAGGGAATATGAAGCAAGATTTCCTGAAGCAGGCAAGAAGAGAGGGAGCAAGAGTTCTCTCTCTCCTCAGGCTCTGCCCAGCTTGCTGATTTAGTCTTATCCCTAAGGAGGATTCTGGAAAATGTAAGAGGTTTTCACAGAGAACGTGTTTCTAGAACTAAGCTCCTATTTCACTGATTCATTCATTCAATCGTATTTATTGAGCGCTTACTGTGTGCAGAGCACTGGACTAAGCACTTGGGAAGTACAAGTTGGCAACATATAGAGATGGTCCCTACCCAACAGTGGGCTCACAGTCTAAAAGGGGGAGACATTTCTTTTCTGGTCTGTCTCCAAATGGGCTGAACACTCCAATAACCAAGTCTCTGCCAGCCAAGAGCAACAGTTCAAGAGAGTCTGTCGAGATAAAGTCGAGGAGAGATACCAGGAGTGAGATTTAAAGGGAAAATGGTTTTCAGAATAGCATGGTGGGAGACACAGAGAGGTCCCCAAAGAAGAAATTAACAGTAACTGGCAAAAATCTGGTCCAGTGGTGCCCAGAATGAAAGGCAAAGGGCTTGAAGGGCAGATTTTAATAAGGAACTGAAATTAAGAAATCAAAAGGAAAGATCGGGGTGGGTGTGGCAACATCTGGGAGGAAAAACTGTGAAAGCCTACAAGAGACTCTATTGTATCTATGGGTAACAATGAGTAGAAATGAGGAGAAAAAAAGATTTACTACTGGAAGAAGGAGGGTGACCTTGTTATTTTCAAAATCAAAGGAAAAACCAAGAAATATATTTACTTCTAGGATGCTTCCAGCTTTCTAGGTCAGGTTGGGGAAAAAACTGAAAAGTTATTTCCATTGAGAACGCAGCTTCAAGAATGCTAATTTAATTGATAGTAATGTTATGCTTTTCACAAAGCTTAGGCATTTTAAAATAACACATTGAATACATTTAAATTACCCTGGTTTTCACCTAATTATAGTTGGTTAAATAATATAATACAATTAAATGCAAATGTAAAAAAAAAACCTGTTGTTAGTGCTTTAGAAGTAATCACTCAGATTTTGCTGAATTTCCCACTCAAGAGGATGTCTAATTAACATTCAGTCCTACAGTTCTTGTGTAGGCAAAATTTGTACTGATACCTAGAGAAGCAGCATGGCCTAATAGGCAAAGCATGAGACTGGGAGTCAGAAGGACCTGGGTTCTAATCCCGCCTCTGCCATTTGTCCGCTGTGTGATCTTGGCCAAATCAATTAACTTCTCCATGCCTCAATTCTCTCATCTGTAAAATGGGGATTAAGACTGTTATCCCTATGTGGGACATGGACGGTGTCTAACCTGATTAGCTTGTATCTACTCCAGCGCTTAGTACAATGCCTGGCATATGGTAAGCGCTTAACAAATACCAAAAACCCCCACAAATAACAAGAGAAGCTTTGCTTGACTACAGGCAGTTGGATCAAGCTAGCAGAAGGAAATTAAACCATTTAAAAAACTCGTTTACGTTAGCTAGTCTGAGCCCACTGTTGGGTAGGGACTGTCTCTATATGTTGCCAACTTGTACTTCCCAAGCGTTTAGTACAGTGCTCTGCACACAGTAAGCACTCAATAAATACGATTGATTGATTGATTAATTGGTGAGAATAGTAATTGTGGTGTTGTTAAGCGCTTTCTATGTGACAAGCACAGGGATAGATACTAGTTATTGGGACGGACACAGTACCTGTTGCAAATGGGGCTCCCACTCTAAGGGGGAGGGAGAGCAGGCATTTGATCCTCATTTTACAGATTCATTCATTCATTCAATCGTATTTATTGAGCACTTACTGTGTGCACAGCACTGTACTAAGCACTTGGGAAGTACAAGTCGGCAACATATAGAGACGGTCCCTACCCAACAACGGGCTCGCAGTCGGGCTCACAGTCCGGAAGGGGGAAGCGGCGTGGCCTCGTGGATAGAGTATGGGCCTGGGAAGTCAGATGGACCTGGGTTCTAATTCCAGCTCTGCCATATGCCTGCTTTGTAGCCTTGGTCAAGTCACTTCACTTCTCTGAGCCTCAGTTCCCTCATCTATAAAATGGGCATTAAGACTGTGAGCCCCATGTGGGACAGGGACTGTGTCTAACTCGATTAGCTTATATCTACCCCAGCACTTAGCACAGTGCCTGGCACTAGAGAATCAATCAATCAATCAATCGTATTTATTGAGCGCTTACTATGTGCAGAGCACTGTACTAAGCGCTTGGGAAGTACAAATTGGCATCACATAGAGACAGTCCCTACCCAACAGTGGGCTCACAGTCTAAAAGGGGGAGACAGAGAACAGAACCAAACATACCAACAAAATAAAATAAGTAGGATAGAAATGTACAAGTAAAATAAATAAATAAATAAATAAATAAATAAATAGTGTAATTAATATGTACAACCATATATACATATATACAAGTGCTGTGGTGAAGGGAAGGAGGTAAGACGGGGGGATGGAGAGGGGGACGAGGGGGAGAGGAAAGAAGGGGCTCAGTCTGGGAAGGCCTCCTGGAGGAGGTGAGCTCTCAGCAGGGCCTTGAAGGGAGGAAGAGAGCTAGCTTGGCGGATGGGCAGAGGGAGGGCATTCCAGAGAAGCAGCGTGGCTCAGCGGAAAGAGCCCCGGCTTTGGAGTCAGAGGTCATGGGTTCAAATCCCGGCTCTGCCACTTGTCAGCTGTGTGTCTTTGGGCAAGTCACTTCACTTCTCTGGGCCTCAGTTCCCTCATCTGTAAAATGGGGATTAAGACTGTGAGCCCCCCCGTGGGACAACCTGATCACCATGTAACCTCCCCAGGGCTTAGAACAGTACATTGCACATAGCGCTTATTAAATGCCATCCTCCTCCTCATCATCATCATCACATGGTAAAGACTTAACAAATACCATAAAAAGACTGGGGAAACTAAGCCACCAAGAATTGAATTGACTTGCCCAAGGTCACAGAGCAGGCAAGTGGCTGGGATTCCAACCCAGGTCTCCTGACTCCCAAGCCATGTTCCTTCCTCTAGGCCACGCTGCTTCCCAATAGCCAGTTGATTTCTGATTTGAAGCTAGTCCTCACCATGCACTTCCCTCCTCACTTCCCTGTCCCCACCCCCATCCGTCCCCAACAACCTCCACTTCCCCGAACATCAAGAGGAGCATTGACATCAGAAGGCAAAAAGGCAGAACCGCATTGGTCGGGCTGAGACTGGCCTGCTAAGTTCAGTTAGTCTTAATTATTGAACACTTACTGTGTGCAGAGCACTAAGCGCTTGGGAGAGTACAATATCACAATAAACAGACACGTTCCCTGCCCACAGTGAGCTTACAGTCTAGAGGGACTCTCCTGGTGGAGTTTAGATGCAGCAGCGTCAACGTCTGGTTTCCCAGACCTGAACGTAGAGCTGGACATCAGGAATGTTTCTGACTGGGTGGGAAATTTGGGGATTCGTTTCTCAAACTGGCAATGACCTGGCCTCTTGGTTCTGCCGAGTCGTTAAGCCCTCCGCTGCACTTCAAACCCTTTACCTCTCATTCTGTGCAACACTTAATTGGATTTTTGCCATTTGCCCTGTTTATTTATTGCTCTTTATTGTTGTGGGGAAAAGAGCAAGGACCACCTGTCCTCACGGATCTCCTGGCATTGCCCCCTCCTATCCCCCTGGGTATCGGGGCCAGAATTGCTTCCTAAATGCTACCTGGAAACCTTATGTGTAGTCGTAACCAGTAAACAATTCCATGCTACTGGATCACAATTAAGGTTAGAGGCAAATCACCCTGGTATTTGGAGAGGCTTGAAGGAGATCAATATTTGGTCACCTTGACCTTCGGAAAGAGCAAAGACATGGAAGGGTAATGAGAACGGTTTGTAAGCACCTTTTGGGTTCTGCATTCTTTCTTCAAGAGACCCTGAGGACATTAGAGAAGTCGCGTGGCTCAGTGGAAAGAGCATGGGCTTTGGAGTCAAAGGTCATGGATTCAAATCCCAGCTCCGCCCATTGTCAGCTGTGTGACTTTGGGCAAGTCACTTAACTTCTCTGTGCCCCAGTTCCCTCATCTGTAAAATGGGGATGAAGACTGTGAGCCCCCCGTGGGACAACCTGATCACCTTGTAACCTCCCCAGTGCTTAGAACAGTGTGTATGTAATACATACATTAGTGCTGTGGGGATGATGTGAGGGGGATGCCCCTTGTCCCCCTCTCCATCCCCCCCATCTTACCTCCTTCCCTTTCCCACAGCACCTGTATATATGTATATATGCTTGTACATATTTATTACTCTATTTATTTATTCTACTTGTACATATCTGTTCTATTTATTTTATTTTGTTAGTATGTTTGGTTTTGTTCTCTGTCTCCCCCTTTCAGACTGTGAGCCCACTGTTGGGTAGGGACTGTCTCTATATGTTGCCAATTTGTACTTCCCAAGCGCTTAGTACAGTGCTCTGCACATAGTAAGCGCTCAATAAATACGATTGATGATGAAGTTGGGGTGAATATAAGGTACAAATCCAATGCAAGCGTGACCCTGAAGGGAGAGAGAAGAGGAGAAATGAGGGTTTAGTAGGGGAAAGCCTCTTGGAGGAGATTTCCCTTCAGAACATCTTTGAAGGTGGGGAGAATGTTCATCTGTCAGTTAAGAAGGGAGAGGGACAGAATGTGAGCCAAGAGTCAGGGGCACTGCACTAAAGACCTGAAAGACAATTTTCAGGTGGGAATTAGACATGGGCCCTGCCCTGCAGGAGGCTCACAATCTAAGACCCATCACTGAGCTGAATAGACCACCAGCCTGACCCAGAAATGGCAGTGCTTTTCGTATTTTCTTCTTCTGTTCGCAGGGAGAACAGAGGAAAAAGGAGGAAGAAACATTTGAAGTTATTCTCTTCTCCCTTACTTTGTTTTCACACTGCCTGAAGGAGGAGCTAATCAGAAATAAAATGGCTAAACATTAAGCAGTCGTACGAAGAAAGAGGAGATTTAATGAAGCTGGATCATCCACAAGCCACATAATCTACTGTTGAATAAGCAAAAAATTTTTTTTAAATCTGGAATTATTATTCCTTTTTCTCAAGGGGCTGAAGCATTGTGGATGCATTCTAAGATTTCCACATGGGCACATATTCCAAGGAGGTCAATCAATCAATCAATCAGTGGTATTTATTGAGCACTTACTATGGGCAGAGCACTGTACTAAGCACTTGGGAGAGTACAATATAACAGAGTTGGTAGCCGTGTTCCCTACCTCAGTGAGTCTAAAGGGGTCAGGGTGAGGAACAATACTTGGGGCACTGTTGACTGTGTGTTTAGCAGTTTGTAATTTCATTTCCTCAAAATTGGATCTGGGGAAACCACGGACTTTCCCCAAGCCTCTACAGATGAGAGCACAGTCAACCAAGCCAGACTAGTCTCGCTGAGATGATCCCTCAAGTCGCCTTCACTGCATTCTTTCAGTGTAATTGAAATTCCTCAGAAAAACAAATTCCTACCAGAACTGTGGAAACTGTGTGGTTATTTTAATAGCCAGTCCTCAAAGCAATATTTGGCTAATTCCATTCCCATTCCAAAGCTCCTATAGTTAGTTATGGGTAGGTAGGGAGGTGTCAGGGATGGGGAGTTGGGGAGGGGGAAGGAGACAGAGAGAATGAGGGAGAAATTCTGAGTAGAAAACAATAGTCCGGAGAAGGAGAGAAGGAAAAATCACCGTGTAGATTGTGATATTTGTTAAGCCCTAAGTCTATGCAAGCACCGGTATAGATATAAGCAGATTGGACACAGTCCCTGTCCCAAAGGGGTCTCACAGTTGAAGAAGGAGGAATTGATTCTCCTATTAATAGGTGAGGAAATTGAGGCACAGAGAAGTTAAGGGACCCACCTGAGGTTACACAGTAGACAACCGAGAGAGCCCAAATTAGAATCCAGGTTTCCTGATCCCCAGTCCTGTGCTCTTCCATTAAGCCACATTGCTTTAATCAGAGCTAGAAGGACACAGCTATTTCTTAAACAATTATTCTTTATTTAATAATAGGTGTCGTGGTATTTGTTAAGCACTTACTAAATGCTTGGGCAGGTGCAAGATAAAGAGGTTGGACACAAGCCCTCTCCCATATGGGACTCACAGTCTAAGTAGGAGACAGAACAGATATTGAATCCCCATGCTACAAATGAAGTCACTGAGACACAGAGAAGTTAAGTAACTCACTCAAGGTTACACAGGAGACAAGTGGCAGAGCCAGGATTAGAACCTAGGTCCCATGAATCATTCATTCATTCATTCAATCGTATTTATTGAGCATTTTCTGTGTGCTGGGCCCTGTATTAAGCACTTGGGGTGAGTACAATATAACAATAGACACATTCCCTGCCCACGAGGAGTTTACAGTCTAGAGACGAGTTTATACCGGGTCCATGTTCTTTCCAGTAGGCCACAATGCTTCACATGCAGCCCCTGAGGTTCCTCACTTTCCTAACTCTGTTTGTGACTGGGATTAATTTCATCTCTGCTATGTATTCATTGGCCTGCCTCTAGGCAGAAACAGAAAAAGAAACTCCTCATCATTGGCTTTAAAGCACTCCGTCACCTTGAAACTGTGAGTCCCACATGGGACAGGGACTGTGTCCAACTCGATTTGCTTGTATCCACCCCAGTGCTTAGTGCACTGCCTGGAACATAGTCATTATTATTATTATTATTAATATTCCCAACTCTCCTTTTTATGGTGTTTGTTAAGTGCTTACTATATATCAAGCACTGTTCTAAGCACTGGGATAGATACAAGTCAATCAGGTTGGAGACAGTCCAGGACCCACAAGGGGCTTGCAGTCTTAATCCCCATGTGACAGATGAAGTAACTGAGGCACAGAGAAGTCAGGTGACTTACCCAAGGTCACACAGCAGAGAAGTGGCAGAGTCACGGTTAGAACCAGGTCCTTCTGACTCTCGGGCCCGTGCTCCGTCCACTAGACCCCACTGCTCTCCTAAAGCGAGCTGGCAGGATCAGCTTAAAGGAAACCTCTCATGGTGAATTCAACCCATGCCCAGTCACCGCGCATGGGTACGAACAGTAGAACTGTTCGAGAAGCAGTGTAGCTCAGTGGAAAGAGCACGGGCTTTGGAGTCAGAGGACATGGGTTCGAATCCCGGCTCCACCAATTGCCAGCTGTGTGACTTTGGGCAAGTCACTTAACTTCTCTGTGCCTCAGTTCCCTCATCTGTAAAATGGGTATTAAGAATGTGAGCCCCCCGTGGGACAACTTGATCACCTTGTAACCTCCCCAGCGCTTAGAACAGTGCCTTGCACATAGTAAGTGCTTAATAAATGCTATTATTATTATTATTATTAGAACTGGAAGATCCTTGAGGGCATGGATCATATCTCCTTAAATACAAGCTTCAGAGGCTTGTATTTAAAAACTGCTTGCCTGGTGCAGTGAGGATTCTGTACTTCTTCCAAGAACTGTTTAATTTGTTCTGACTTTTGATACCTGTCCACATGTTTTGTTTTGTTTTCTGCTCCCCCTTCTAGACTGTGAACCCATTGTTGGGTAGGGACTGTCCCTATATGTTGCCGACTTGTACTTTCCAAGTGCTTAGTACAGTGCTCTGCACACAGGAAGCACTCAATAAATACTATTGAATATTACCCCCAATTTACAGCTGGGTAAACAGGTACGTGGAGGTTAAGTGACTTGCCCAGGGCTACTCAGGGAACACATTTGTCAGAGCTGGGATTCAAACCCGGAGCTCTCTTCCCCCACTTCAAAGCCCTACTGAGAGCTCACTTCATCATCATCATCATCATCAATCATATTTATTGAGCGCTTACTGTGTGCAGAGCACTGTACTAAGCGCTTGGGAAGTACAAATTGGCAACATATAGAGACAGTCCCTACCCAACAGTGGGCTCACAGTCTAAAAGGGGGAGACAATTTCCAGGAGGCCTTCCCAGATTGAGCCCCCCTTTTCCTCTGATCCTCCTCCCCTCCCCATCGCCCCTACTCCCTCCCTCTGCTCTACCCCCTTCTCCGCCCCACGGCACTTGTTTATATTTGTACATATTTATTATTATATTAATGATGTGTATGTATATATAATTCTATTTATCTATTTTGATGTTATTGATGTTATTGTTTTGTATTGTTCACTGTCTCCCCCTTCTAGACTGTGAGCCCGTTGTTGGGTAGGGATTGTTTCTATCTGTTGCCGAATTGTACTTTCCAAGCACTTAGTACAGTGCTTTGCACACGGTAAGCGCTCAATAAATACGATTGATTGAATGAATGAATGAATTGGTTTCTTTTAACATTGTTTTTGTATTTGTTGACTTGGTTACTTTTTGTTGTTTAAAATCCAGTGTTATCCTTCTTATTATTTGTCTTACCCCAGCTTGGATTGTGAGTCTCTGTGGGACAGGGACTGTATCTTATTTAATTTTCTTGATTTTACCCTGCAGCCTAGCAGCCTGGTCTAGTGGTCAGAGAGGAGGGTGATCTAGTGATCAGAAAGCAGCAAGGCTTAGTGGATAGAGCACGGGCCTGGGAATCAGAAAGACCTGGGTTCTAATCCCAGCTCCGTTATCTGCTGTGTGACCTTGGGCAAGTCACTTCACTTCTCTGGGCCTCAGTTGCCTCATCTGCAAAATGGGGATTAAGGCTGTGAGGCCCATGTGGGACAAGGACTGTGTTCAACTTGATTAGCTTCTATCTCCCCCAGTGCTTAGAAAAGTGTTTGACACAAAGTAAGCGCTTAACAAATATCATTATTATTATTATCAGCACAGAGGTTGGCACATAGTAGGAGTTTAATAAATACTATTATTATTATTATTAGGGATTGCATCTGAGCTCATTATCCTGATTCTGCAACAGAGTTTAATACAAGTGATAGGCACACACTGAATGCTCAGAAGACAGCATAGCTAGCCAGCCAACATGGAACAGATAAAAGCACATAGAAATTTGAACTGTCAGTGCATGCTTCAGGATTGGAAACAACTTGGACAGAAGTCTGCTTTGTCCCTGAGAGTAAATCTAAAAGATCATTCTTGGGAAAGAAGCAGTTTCATTATGTAAACATTTTAATCCCTTGGAGCCTGAAAAGAATCACTACAATCCGATAATTCAGAGATTTTAAGACTGCCGCTTGCCAAAGGATGATGAAATGGTTGAAAGATTCAAATTTCTCCTAAGATCTGGCAGGAGATGAAAAATTTTCAACGTATTGTACGGTGCTAAAGAATTGAAGTCAAATCTGCCATGTTGGAATTCTGAACAGATTGCTTCATTAGGGATCAAACGGTGATTGAAATAAAGAATGTGGATTTATCTGGGGTAGAAAACAACAGACTTCTGGAAATGGATGAACTAAATTTTAAAAAACCAATAAAATATGACAAGCAGCTGAAGTTAATTCCCTATGTTTGCAATTGATAAGAAACAGCAATAGACAAGGTTTAAATGATGAAGAATAATCAGGGATTGATTGAGAAGGATCAAAAGTGAAAACACCAAAATCTAATGAGAATACAAATAAAGTTAAATTGCAAAAAAGGTGCCAAGCACCATCAACCACAAAGATGACATGTATTTGGAAAAATGCTATTGCTGCAATGGAGATGATGATTTTGCACTATTTTGTTCCGGCATAACAAAATTAGAGGCAGCAAGGACTAGTGAAAAGGGTTGGGACTGGGAATCGGGAAACCCAGATTCTGATTTATTCATTCATTCAGTTGTATTTATTGAGCGCTTACTGTGTGCAGAGCACTGTACTAAGCGCTTGGGAAGTACAAGTTGGCAACATATAGAGACGGTCCCTACCCAACAGTGGGCTCACGGTCTAGAAGGGGCAGACAGAGAACAAAACATATTAACAAAATAAAATAAATAGAATAAATATGTACAAATATTCATACATACATAAATATACATCAATATACATCGACCCCCGGCCCACGTCATCTCCCGGGCCTGGAATGCCCTCCCTCTGCCAATCCGCCAAGCTAGCTCTCTTCCTCCTTTCCAGGCCATACTGAGAGCTCACCTCCTCCAGGAGGCCTTCCCAGACTGAGCCCCTTCCTTCCTCTCCCCCTCGTCCCCCTCTCCATCCTCCTCATCTTACCTCCTTCCCTTCCCCACAGCACCTGTATATATGTATATATGTTTGTACATATTTATTACTCTATTTATTTATTTATTTATTTTACTTGTACATATCTATTCTATTTATTTTATTTTGTTAGTATATTAGTATGTTTGGTTTTGTTCTCCATCTCCCCCTTTTAGACTGTGAGCCCACTGTTGGGTAGGGACTGTCTCTATATGTTGCCAACTTGTACTTCCCAAGCGCTTAGTACAGTGCTCTGCACACAGTAAGCCCTCAATAAATACGATTGATTGATTGAAATAAAATAAATAAATAGAGTAGTAAATACGTACAAACATGTATACATATATACAGGTGCTGTGGGGAGGGGCATTCATTCGTTTGATCGTATTTATCAAGCGCTTACCATGTGCAGGGCACTGGACTAAGCGCTTTTGATAAATGATGTTGATGATGAGGTTGAGAGGGGCTCCCGGCTTCACCTCTCCAACCCCCCGGGACGGGGTGGGGGACTCACCTCATCCTCCTTGGGCGGGGGGTCCAGATGGGGATGTCCAACGGGGCTCGGAGGGAAGACGTGTCCGCCACATTGAGGGATTCATTCTTCAGGAGCTGACTCATCCCAGCTCTGCCCCTCGCCTGCCCTCCTATTTAGACTATAAGCCCCATTTGGGATGTGAATATGTTGGACCTGGGTTCTAATCCTGGCTCTGCCACTTGCCTGCTGTGTGACCTTGGACAAGTCATTTAACTTCTCGGTGCCTGAGTTTCCTCATCTATACAATGGGATTAAATACCTGTTCTCCCCCCTATTTAGACTGTGAACCACATGTGGGACAGCAACTGTGTCTGACCTGATCATCTCAGCATTGCTTAGTGGCGAGAGCCAGGTTTGGGAGTCAGAGGACATGAGTTCTAATCCCAGCTCCCCCACATGTCTGTTGTGTGACCTTGGGGAAGTCACATAACTTCTCTATGCCTCAGTTACCTCATCTGTACCATCTTACCTCCTTCCCTTCCCCACTGCACCTGTATATATGTTTGTACATATTTGTTACTCTATTTATTTATTTATTTATTTTACTTGTACATACCTATTCTATTTATTTTATTTTGTTAGTATGTTTGGTTTTGTTCTCTGTCTCCCCCTTTTAGACTGTGAGCCCACTGTTGGGTAGGGACTGTCTCTATATGTTGCCAACTTGTACTTCCCAAGCACTTAGTACAGTGCTCTGCACACAGTAAGCGCTCAATAAATATGATTGATGATGATGATGATGATGATGATGATCTGTAATGGGAATCAAGACTGTGAGCCCCACATGGGACAACGCAATTACCTTGTATCTATCCCAATGTTTAGAACAGTGCTTGGCACATAGTAAATGCTTAACAAATACCATTATTATTATTATTATTATTATTATATCTACCCCAGTTTGGCCTAGTGGAAAGAGCCTGGACCTGGGAATCAGAGGAAAGAATAATAATAATAATTATAGTATTATTAAGCACTTAATATGTGTCAAGCACTGGTCTAAGCGCTTGGGTAAATATAAGGTCATCAGATTGTCCCAACTAGGGCTCATGGGCTTAATCCCCATTTTACAGATGAGGTAACAGGGGCACAGAGAAGTTAATCGGCTTGCCCAAGGTCACACAGCAGACAAGTGGCAGAGCGGGGATTAGAATCCAAATTCTCTGACTCCCAAGCCCATGCTCTCTCCACTAAGCCACGCTGCTTCTCAGGACATGGGTTCTAATCCTGTCTCCGTCACATGTCTGCTATATGACCTTGGTCATGTCACTTCACTTCTCTATGACTCAATTACCTCATCTATAAAATGGAGATTAACATTGTGAGCCCTCTGTGCTACAGGGACTATGTCCAGCCTCATTATCTTGTATCTACCCCAGCACTTAAAACAGAGCTTGGCACATAGCAAGTGCTTAACAAATTCCACACTTATTATTATTATTAGTAGTAGTAGCAGTACAGTACCTTGCACATAATAAATGCTTAACGAATACCCCAATTATTATTATTAACTATTGTTTAGAAATTACCACAGCACCCTTGAAGAACTTTCAATGACCATGAAAGACAACTGTGCACTGATAAAAGCAGATATGGTCCTGGAAATAAATAAAATCGAATCAAAGCAAGTCACATTGGATGTAAAATGACTATTAATAGAAAGGGAAGCTGAGTTTTTATTAGACATTCATATCCAAGTCTTTATTATCCTTTAACAGATTTATAACATCAACAATTAAATCAGATTTTAATTTTCATAAACAATGCCCAGAAAGAATATTTCAACCTTAGAGTTCTCTATTATATAAGTAGCCCTGGCTCTGCCACTGCTGTGTGACCTTGGGCAAGTCACCTAACTTCTCTTCAGTTCTTTTATCTGCAAAATAGGGATTCGATAGCTGCCCTCCTTCTCCTATACCCCAGCGCTTAGTACAGTTTGACACATAGCAAGTGCTTAACAAATACAACCATTATATATGATTATTATATCAGTAGACATTAAAGATTAAAAAAGGACGTTGAACAATATACTATTTTGAGGATGAATGAAGCAATTTTAGGGTTTAGTTCCTGGGTTGTGCTAATTAAAAGGCAGAATCCGGCTATATGAGCAATTCCATCAATGAATCAAGCAAGCAAGAGAGCACTGTACTAAATTCTTGGAAAATTACAATGCAATATAGTAAGTAGACATGATCCCTGCTCAGAAGGAGTTTACAGGATCACATTTAAGTCCTGGAGCAAAGTAAGCCTACTAGCACTGAGTCTATGTCAACCCAAGAGAAGCAGTGTGGCCCATTGGGTAGAGCCCGGCCCTGGGAATCAGGAGGACCTAGCTTCTAATCCCAGCTCTACCACTTATCTGCTGTGTGTCCTTGGGCAAGTCACTTAACTTCTCTGTGCCTCAATTACCTCATCTATCAAATGGGGATTAAGACTGTGAGCTCCATGTGGGACATGTACCTTGTCCAAACTGATTAGCTTGTATTTACCCCAGCTCTTAGTGCAATGCCTGGCACATAGTAGCACTTGGGAAATACCAGAAAAAAAGAAACAAAAAAACCAAGACCACAGGGCAGCTTTGCTGGGTGGTTTAAAAGGCAAAGGAATAGCCAAAGGGTACCCGAAGAGCTGTTGGGTGGGGTGCTGAAATAGGATAACCGTGAAAGCTTACAAAATGTTTCCACAAGATCAAAAACCAGTGACCGTGGACCCAAGAAATAGTGGAGACCTTGGTCAAAAATGAAGACTCATGTTTTTGTCTATAATGGGAAAATACATGTTGAGATTCTGATTGTTATTCAAAACAGTGGTATTTATGGAGCTCCTACTGAGCATAAAGCACGGAACTAAGCAAGGGTAAGTACAACAGAAGAAGCATGACCCATGCCCTCAAGGAGTTTGCAATCTAATGCTTGGGAGGAGGGGAGAATGGACCAATAAAAAGTTATTTTTTATGACTGGGGGAGTAAGAGCAAGAATAAGGAAATAACAGGAAGAGCTACCAATATATCAGGATGAAATAGCTGAATAAATAATTGAATATACAAATAGAGAGTATGTACTTAGGCGCTGAGGATAGGAATAAAATTCTTAAGTGCTTTGAAGATGGGGAGAGTTTTGTTCTGGATAATTTGAGGCAGGGAGGGAGTTCCCGGAGTTCCCGGTCAGGGGACGAGAGTGTGTGTGGGATCCAAGGCAGGTTGGTGGAAAGCAGGGTAGAGTCGGAAGGTAAATGCAAGAAGGAGCCTATGTTTCCAAAACTGTGATACTCAATAGCACAGTAACATATTAACCATGAAGTCTATCTTAGCGAGACGAAGTATGCCATTGCAAGTCAAATCCGAAAGACAATTACTCTCCCTTCATTCAAAGCCTTATTGAAAGCACAACTCCTCCAAGAAGCCTTCCCAGACTAAGCCCTACTTTTCCTCATGTCCTGCTCCCTTCTGCATAACCCTGCCTTGCTCCCTTTGCTCTTCCCCCACTCCCAGCCCCACAACACTTGTTTTTATTATCAATAATAATAATATTAATAATAATCATATTTATTGAGCACATGCTGTATGCAAAATACTGTACTAAGCACTTGGGAGAGTACAATATAACATCAGAGACATGCCCTGCCCACAACGAGCTCACAGTTATGTACATATCTGTAACTTTATTTGTACTGATGTCCGTGTCCCCCACTCTAGACTGCAAGTTCATTGTGGTCAGGGAATGTCACTGTTCATTGTTGCATTGTACTTTACCAAGCATTTAGTGTAGTCCTCTGCACACAGTAACAGCTCAATAAATATGACTGAATGAAGTTATGCCAGGCATTGGGCCACGATTTAGCAGTGAAGAATTTAGAAATTTGTCCTACAGTGTAATTTGCAGTGTCCTTTCATGCCTGGGATGCCCTGGATCAAATGACTTGTCCCAAAATGGAGTCAATCAATCAATCAATCAATCAATCGTATTTATTGAGCACTTACTGTGTGTAGAGCACTGTACTAAGCACTTGGGAAGTACAAGTTGGCAACATATAGAGACAGTCCCTACCCAACAGTGGGCTCACAGTCTAAAAGGGGGAGACAGAGAACAAAACCAAACATACCAACAAAATAAAATAAATAGAATAGATATGTACAAGTAAAATAAATAAATAAATAGAGTAATAAATATGTACAAACATATCATCTCTATCAACTATCATCTCTACGCTGCTGACACACAGATCTACATCTCAGCCCCTGCTCTCTCCCCCTCTCTCCAGGCTCGCATCTCCTCCTGCCTTCAGGACATCTCCATCTGGATGTCTGCCTGCCACCTAAAACTCAACATGTCCAAGACTGAACTCCTTGTCTTCCCTCCCAAACCCTGCCCTCTCCCTGACTTTCCCATCTCTGTTGACGGCACTACCATCCTTCCCGTCTCACAAGCCCGCAACCTTGGTGTCATCCTCGACTCCGCTCTCTCATTCACCCCTCACATCCAAGCCGTCACCAAAACCTGCCGGTCTCAGCTCCGCAACATTGCCAAGATCCGCCCTTTCCTCTCCATCCATACTGCTACCCTGCTCGTTCAAGCGCTCATCCTATCCTGTCAGGACTACTGCATCAGCCTTCTCTCTGATCTCCCATCCTCGTGTCTCTCCCCACTTCAATCCATACTTCATGCTGCTGCCCGGATTGTCTTTGTCCAGAAACGCTCTGGGCATGTTACTCCCCTTCTCAAAAATCTCCAGTGGCTACAAATCAATCTGCGCATCAGGCAGAAACTCCTCACCCTGGGCTTCAAGGCTCTCCATCACCTCGCCCCCTCCTACCTCACCTCCCTTCTCTCCTTCTACAAGTCAAAATTGTTAAGAGACTTTTCACAGAAGCAAAATATTCAGGAGAGGTCCTCTTATCCAGCACTATTATATGATCATGCCACATTTTTGGGCAATGGGATAATCACCTGTGGAAAGGTTATCAGGGGAGAAGTCACAACTAAATTTCCATCAATTCTGCAAAAGCAGCCAGCAATCAAGAAGATGTTCAATAGACACAGGATGACAAAAAAATAAGAAGAAAAGTTGTTGTGGCCAATGTTCTTCTAGTTGCTCTAAATCTTTGAAACCCTCTCAGGGTCGCACCTGGAGAGTTTCCAGTCCTCTACCAGTCTTGACTATGGAAGGGAGAATCAAGCAGGGGCCTACCCATTTCATTCCTAGCTTGGGCAGTGGCTAGCGAGTGGAAGGCAATCTGTTACAAGTCAAAACTCACCCGTGGTGGGCAGCAGTGGCATGGGGGAGCATCAAAGGGGGAGACTCAAGTTTACTGCATGGAAGGAGACAACAGTAAATCACTTCTGGATTTTTACCAAGAAAACTCTATGGATACACTCCCAGAATGATTGCAGATGGAGGTGGAGCATCCTGGGAGAGACGTGTCTGTGGCGTCGCTATGGGTCGGGGGTGACTCCACAGCATAAGGCAAAAAAAATTTTGAAGGATGGTAGTTATTTTATTCAGTGGAAGGCATAGGGTGTTGTTTAGAAGAAGCTTGCAAGAAAATGAAAAGGAAAAGAGGCAGAGCTTGGCAAGTAAAGGAAACATTTTCAACTATGATCAGCTGGGAAGGGTAAAACAACTGGGCAATGAGTTTTAGAAATCTATATACCAGGAAAACGAATGCTAGTAGGGAATCCTATTCAGTGAAAGTAAGAAGAATAATGATCACAGCGAAGGTGAAAAAATTGGAAAAGCCATGATACATTCAGAAGGTCAACTGGAGTGAACAGACCATTTAAAAGACTAATTCAAACCACTTAAATGATATGTTCATGTTAGACTACATTTACCATAATGGAAGCCAGAATTGCAGCAGTAGCAACAGGACAGACTATGAGATGTTCATTTGTAAGTAGTTTACCTTACATAATAATAGCAATTAACAAAGCAATCATATTTATTGAATACCTACTCTGTGCAGAGCACTTTACTAAGCACTTAGGAGGGTACAACACAGCAATATGGTATACACATTCCTGCCCAACACGAGCTTACAGTCTAGAGGGGGAGGCAGACATTAATATAAATAAATTATGGATTTGTACGTAAGTGCTGGGGCGGGGGGGGGGGGGGGGGGGCAGAGGATGGATTAAGTGCTTTAAACCTGAATAGTAAGGAGTTTTTCTTTGATGCAGAGGTGGATGGGAAGCCCCTGGAGGTTCTTGAGGAGTGGGGAAACACGGACTGGAAGTTTCTGTAGAAAAATGACCCTGGCAGCAGAGGGAAGTATGGGCTGGAGTGGGGAGAGTCAGGAGGTAGGGAGGTCAGCAAGGAGGCTGATGCGGTAATCCAGGCAAGGTAGGATGAGTGATTGAATTAATTCGGGAGTAGTTTGGATTGAGAGGAAAGGGTGAAGGTTAAACTGACAGGATTTAGTGACAGTTTGAACATGTGGGTTGAAATAGAGAGAGGAGTCAAGTAATAATAATACTGATTAAGTGCTCACTACGTTTCAAGCACCATTCGAAGCCCTGGGGTAGATACAAATTAATCAGGTCAGACACAGCCCTGTCCCACATGGGGCTCACAGGGCAAGCAAACTGTTTGGCATTTATCAAATCAATCAGTCATATTTAATGAGCACTCAAGCATTTGGAAGAGTACAGTATAACAGAATTGGTAGACACATCCTCTGCCCACAAGGAGCTACATCTAGAGGGAATAATTGTGGTATTTGTTAAGAATTTACTATGTGTCAAGCACTGTACTAAGCACTGGGGTAAATACAAGATAGGTCCCATGTGGGGATTACAGTCTAAGTAGGAGAGAGAACATATATTGAATCCCCATTCTGCAGATGAGGAAATTGAGGCATAGAGAGGTTATGTGACTCGCTCAAGGACACCCTGCAGGTGCGAGGTAGAGCCAGAATTAGAACCCAGATCCTCTAACTCCTAGGCCCATGCACTTTCTGCTAAACCACAGAATGCTAATTATTATGACATTCATTGAGCCCTGGCGTGGATGCAAAGTTATGTATGCTTAGTGTAAAGAGCATAGGCTTGAGAGTCAGAGGAGATGCGTTCTAATCCCAGCCCCTCCACTTGTTTGCTGTGTGACCTTGGGCAAGTCACTTAACTTCTCTGTGCCTCAGTTACCTCATCTGTAAAATGGGGATTAAAAGTGTGAGCCCCACGTGGGACAACCTGATTACCCTGTACCTTTTTACTCCAGTGCTTAGAACAGTGCTTGGCACATAGTGAGTGCTTAACAAATACGATAATTCTCCTTCTTCTTATTATTATTATGAGATCAGACCCACTCCCCATCCTACCCAGAGCTCACAATCTATTTCATTCCCAATTTTATAGAGAGGTCAGTATCATACGATAGGCCTGTGGCAGAGCAGAGCCTGAAACCTGGGTTGGTGGTCTGACACTAGTCCACGTTGCCTTTCAGTAAATAATAATAATGATGATGGCATTTGTTAAGCACTTACTATGTGCAAAGCTCTGTTCTAACCACTGGGGAGGAAACAAGGTGATCATGTTGTCCCACGGGGGGCTCACAGTCTTAATCCCCATTTTACAGATGCGGTAACTGAGGCACAGAGAAGTTAAGTGACTTGCCCAAAGTCACACAACTGACAAGCGGCAAAGTCAGGATTAGAACCCATGACCTCTGACTCCCAAGCCCAGGCTCTTTCCACTGAGCCACGCTGCTTCTCTGCTCACACACTATCAATCCATCAATGGTCTTCACTGAGCACTTCCTATGTGCACAGCACTGTATTAACGTGGCTCAGTGGAAAGAGCCCGGGCTTTGGAGTCAGAGGTCATGGGTTCGAATCCCGGCTCCACCAATTGCCAGCTGTGTGACTTTGGGCAAGTCACTTAACTTCTCTGTGCCTCAGTTACCTCATCTGTAAAATGGGGATTAAGACTGTGAGCCCCATGTGGGAAAACCTGATCACCTTGTAACCTCCCCAGCACTTAGAACAGTGCTTTGCACATAGTAAGCGTTTAATAAATGCCATTATTATTATTATTGGGAGAGTACAATACAACAGAGTGGATAGACACGTTCCCTGCCCACAAGAAGCTTACAGTCTAGAGGGAGAGAACAGACATTAATATGAATATATAAATTACAGCTTTTGTACGTAAGTGCTGTGGGGCTGAGGAAACGGTGAATAAAGGGTGCAAAGCTCAGAAGGAAGGATGGAGACAGTCAACCCAAACTCCAGTTGCCAGCATTTTTATTGACACGGGGAATTCTTATTCATGAAGACTTTCGTTGCCTTTCTATACAAGTTATCAGTCACTGAAGTCTGGCATTGTGCGTTATTGATCTCTTCTATATCAACTGCCTGAAGAAAACAGCATTTTTTTGGCATTTATTAAGTGCTTACTATGTGCAAAGCACTGTTCTAAGCGCTGGGGAGGTTACAAGGTCATCAAGTTGGCCCACGGCGGGGGGGCTCACAGCCCTAATCCCCATTTTACAGATGAGGTAACTGAGGCCCAGAGAAGTTAAGTGACTTGCCCAAAGTCACACAGCGGACAATTGGCGGAGCCGGGATTTGAACCCATGACCTCTGACTCCAAAGCCTGTGCTCTTTCCACTGAGCCACGCTGCTTCTCCATTGGAGACCAGATTGTGTTGTTTTGGCCCTGGCTAACTAGGGGAAAGGAAAATGTCGCTGGGATCCGCGGCCCACAGAGTCTTGTAACTGGGAGCCGAGACCTTGATGTAATGCGGAGTGGGCTTTCGGATTCTGGATTCAGCTCTGGGAAAGGACTGTGGATCCAGACTGACCAGAAACACACATTAAGGGTTTAACTGGCACCTACCCTCGTCCCTCGGTCCAAGAGCTTAACACTTGTTTCTTGCAAAGTGTTCCGCTCTGGCTGCCTTCCCAGCAGAGAAAGGGGCTCCCTGGCCATTTCATTACCAGAAATTACCACGATCATCAGCCGAGCTGGGAATAACATTATCTGCGGAACAATTAGGAGTTTATTGAAAGAGCAGAGGACCAATGGGTAATCAAAAATATTGCTGCCAGTGGATGACACCCAACTACAGCTCAAAATTGGCACCCACGTTGTTGCTTTCTACCTTGATGCGCCCTGAAGATCACATCTATTTGGGTCTCCACCTTGGCTTGTCTGCCTAAGAGGGATGGAGAGATTAATGTTAGCCTTATTTTATGGGTGAAGGAGCAGATGCCCGGAAAGATGAAGTTTGGAGTCCTGTGGAAGTGAGCTGAGGAAAGAATCCAGGCTCTGGGAAGCAATGTGGCCTAATAGGAAAAAGCAGGAACCTGAAAGTCAGAGGACCTGGGTTCTAAAGTTACAAAAGGGCATAGGCTTCAGAGTCAGAGAACCTGGGTTCTGATCCCAGTCCCACCACTTACCTGCTGTGTGACCTTGGGCAAGTCATTTAACTTTTCTGGGCCTCAGTTTCCTCAACTGTAAAATGGGGTTTCAATCCCTTTTCTCCCTCCTACTTAGACTGTGAGCCCCAGGTAGGACCTTATTATCTTGTATCTACCCTGGCACTTAGTACATTGACACATAGAAAGTGCCTAAAAAATACCACTATCATTATAATTATTCTCCATGCCTCAGTTTCCTCATCTGCAAAATGAGTGCTCTGCACACAGTAAGCGCTCAATAAATACAACTGAATGAATGAATGAGGATTCTCCTGTTCTTCCTTTTACTCAGACTGTGAACCCCATGTGGGACAGGGACTGAATCTGACCTGATTAGCTTGTATCTACTCCAGGGCTTTGAACAGTGATTGATACATAGTAAGCACTTAATTTTTTTTTATTAAAAAAAAAGGGTGGGACTCAGGAGTCACCCTGGTGGTTCACTCCAAGTTCTGGGGAATTTGCCTGAAGTATGACATCATCCTGTCCAGCCTAATGCATGTGACATCAAGCGCATCCCTATGCCCACTATTCTCTAGTGTCACTGGTGGCCTTCCTCAAGTTGTGGAAGCAGGGGCCTGTCCCTCTAATAATAACAATAACAATAATAATAATGGCATTTGTGAAGCGCTTTCTATGTGCAAAGCACTGCTGTAAGCACTGGGGAGGATACAAGGTGACCGGGTTGTCCCACATGGGGCTCACAGTCTTAATCCCCATTTTACAGATGAGGTAACTGAGGCCCAGAGAAGTTAAGTGACTTGCCCAAAGTCACCCAGCTGACAATTGGCGGAGCCAGGATTTGAACCCATGGCCTCTGACTCCCAAGCCCGTGCTCTTTCCACTGAGCCACGCTGCTAGACCCTAAGCCTGTTGTAGGCAGGGAATGTGTTTATTTTCATTGTATTCTTCCAACAGCTTAGTACAGAGCTCTGTACACAGTAAGTGCTCAATAAATACTATTTAATGAATGAATGAAGGGGAAGGATGGGAGGACCATCATCATCATCATCAATCGTATTTACTGAGCACTTACTGTGTGCAGAACACTGTACTAAGCGCTTGGGAAGTACAGATTGGCAACATATACAGTCCCTACCCAACAGTGGGCTCACAGTCTAAAAGACCAGACCACTGTAGTTCTGTGGAGTTGGGACCATGCAAGCTCCTGGCCTTTTTCCAGTTTTCCTTGGTCTGCCTCGATTCACTCGTTTCCTCACTCTTGCCCCTCCACGCACACCAACTCCCCTGATGATCCAGATAGGAGCAAAAATTCACCAGGGCTCTTTGGCTCCAGTCTTCCTAGAGGAAACTAAGCCTGAACCCTACCTTGGCGTCTGAGGCAGGGCTGAGCTCATTATCGCCACTAGCCCAGCCCAAGACAAAGGCTATGTCTTCGATAAACCCTTACTATGTGCCAAGAAGAATTGTAAACTCCTGAAGGGCAAAGATCGTTTCTACCAATTCCATTGTATCGTTCTCTCCCCAGCACTTAGAACACATTGCACACAACAAGCACTTATCAAATACCATCAGTTGCCTGATTGATGGATCGGACACAGTCCTTGTTCCACACAGGATTCTCAATCTAAGGGGGAAGGAGAAAAGGTATCGAATCCCCACTTTACTACTGAGGAAACTGAGGCACGAAGAAGTTAAGTGACTTGCCCAAGGTCACCCAGCAGGAAAATGGCAGAGCCGGGGAGTAGGCACGGTTGTTCTAACTCCCAGTCCCATGGTCTTTCCTCTAAGCCCTATTATCATCTCCATCTCCTCTGAGAAGCAATACCACCAGCAATCAATCACATAATCACAACTATTGAGGGTAGAGCATTTCACCATGGCACCTGGGAGAGTACAGTATAAAAGAAGAGGAAAAGCAGCATTGGAAAGTGGACAGAGCACAGGCCTGATTCCTGCTCCACCACTTCTCTGCTGGGTGACCTTGGTCAAGTCACTCCACTTCTCTGTGCCTCAGTAACCTCATCTCCTAAAATGGGGATTGAGACTGTGAGCCCCACATGGGACAGGAACTGAGTCCAACTTGATTTGACCCAGCGCTTAGAACAGTGCTTTGCCTGTAGTAAGAGCTTAACAGATGCCATCATTATTATTATTGTAACCACCACAGTGCTTAGTACAGTGGCTGGCGTGTAGTAAGTATTTAACAAGCACCATCATTATCATCAAGTGCTTAGTACAGTGCTCTGCACACAGTAAGCGCTCAATAAATACAATTGAATGAATGAATGGTCCCTACCCACAAGAAGCTTATAGTTCTGTTTACAATAAGAGTTTTCCCACTTCAAGCAGAACCATGGCCCCCGTGGGGCTTTTGGGAATCCTGCCCGGTGACAGCCTGGTTTGCTTGGCTTCTTTTCTGGGTTTGGATTCATTCATTCATTCATTCATTCAGTGATATTTATTGAGCACTTGCGGTGTTCAGAGCACTGTACTAAGCGCTTGGGAAGTACCTCGTGGCTTATCAGCCAAACCAGAGGCCGCCCAACCCACAAGAGCCGGTGTCTAGGTGGCAGGGCACTTCCAGAACTGGGCCTGGGAGCGTCCTTTCAACAGGAAAGGCCCAAAGTTACCGACTGTGAGTGTTGCAAAGTGAAGATTTGTTTCCAGCTGCTCCTGTGGCCATTCGGCCCTCCCTCTGGAGCACTGACCCACAAGAATTATACCCTTGCAGACAATGACAAAAACAGCAAATATTGACACTTGGGTAGTGTTTGCTAGCCATCAGGGAGTGGAATTCAGCACTCAGGGTGTCTCTATTACTGGAATCAATTAGGAAAATGGAGAATGGATATCCTCCGATGAAAAATATATAGGAACTGCTGACATTACAGATAATGCCTCCTTGGCAACTCATTTCTGAAGCCATACATTTACCTGATGGTATGGCATTAGCAATTGAGAAATCCGCCTACTCACTCAGAAAGCTATTCAGCCCCAATTTTGCCCCACCCCGCTTTCCTCCCAGACAACGGCCCAACCAGGAAACAATTGTCTTCCAATGTTTAGAGCTGGCTCTGTTAGTAACTTTGTCCAGCTTCCGGTCAATTCTTTCTGACTAACCTGCGGCTGTTTCTTAATTGATTCCAAGCGGTGCCAAATATCTCTCTGGTACTCATCATCTAAAAACATCATTCAAAACATCATAATGGCTGTAGATCTAGAGTGTGAGCTCTTTGAAGACTGGGATCATGTTTCCTAATTCTATTGTACTCTCCCAAGTGTTTAGATCAGTGCTCTGCATTGTGAGCGGGAAACATATCGACTGGCTCTGTTATACTGTATTCGCCCAAGCACTTGGTACAGTGATCTGCACACAGTTAGTGCTCAGTAAATATGATTGATACATTCCCGAGCAGCTCCATAAATACAATTGATTGATTAATTCATTCAATCATATATACTGAGCTTTTACCGTGTGCAGAGCACTTTATTAAGCGCTTGGGAGAGCACAGTGCAATAAACGGACCCATTCCCTTCCCACAACAAGATCCTTGAGAACCAGGATCTTGTCTACCAATTCTTTTGTGTTGTCCTTTCCTAAGTGCTTAGTTCCAAGCTCTGCACACATGGTAGGGGCTTAATAAATACCATGGATTGATTGATTTGGGCAGCCAAGGAACGAAGAATTGCTAGCCAAAAACTATTCACCCGAATCAATCAATCAATCAGTAGTATAAACTGAGTGCTTATTGTGTGCAGAGTACTGTACTAAGCACTTGGGAAAATACATTGCAACCAAGTTAGTAGACATGATTCCTGCCCACAGGGAGCTTGCCATCAGGTTGGGGTCATCTAGAGACACAATTCCACAACCTCACATTACTGCAGAAGAACTGCAAAATGGGGCGAAGGGAGCATCGTGAGAGATGTTTGGGGAAAAACCCAGAGCCCTGGCTTTTGGGGCAGCTTAATCTGTCCACCCATTGAGGTTTCCGATGGACTGAGGAAATTTGCCAGGGGGAGAAGGGGACAACACAGGCCAGGAATACCAGGCAGTGCCTTCTCCCTCCCACCTCAGCCTTCCAGGAACCCAGCTCTGACCTCTGAAGCCACAGGAAGAGGAGATGAAAGGGATTTTTGCCGGTGCTGCTGCCACAGTGAGAAATGGTTGCTAAGGATGTCATTATCACTCTGATTGCAGCATCCTTGAGTTAATTGGTGTGACCTCATTCCAGTCCTCAGGGTCTATACCTGTTCGCAAATTATATGGGAGACAAAAAAGTTGATCTTTTTATAGTATCAGGAGGCAGCACCTGTTAAACATGGCACATCTCGCTTCTGAAAGCTCTCGTGTTTATCTGTTCTTTTTTCTTCATCGTCTGCCTGTTTTTCATACAGCTGAGGATGTGAACATGTCACTGGCTTCTTAAAAAAAAAGTTCATTGCCCTATTTTTTCCCCCAATTTCCCTTAGGAGGTTTGAAAATTTTAAGTCTTCCATTAAGCTGAAGAAGGCTGAGGGAAATGAACTGAAATGTCTTGGAGGAAGAAAAATAGCACCATGAAGATGAAAAAAGGCCCAGCGTAATGGAGATTGATCGCTCGCTCTATCTTTGGCCTCAAATAAAACTGATTGAATTTAACATGTTAGGTTACAGTTAAAAAGCTCAGTTGTTTCAGGCAGTGTAATATAGATTCAGATTTTTGTAGGGAGCCATTTATTTATTTTTGCATTTGTGAGTCATTTAGTCATTCCCTTGCGAGTGAGGATACATTTATTTTCTTACTCCCTGCTGTTAGGGATTCTATTAATACCACACTAGTTGAAATAAATGGAGCAATAGAAACTGTTGGTGAATTTATTTCCCAGATTTGGGGGCGGGGGGGGGGCAGGGAATACAGCTATTTTTGTAAATTGGTGGCAAAACTGTCCAGAAATTGAAATTCAAGTCTTCAGTTCTCTTGCTCTTCGTTCTTGATCTCCACTTTCTGATATTGGTGTGACTTCAACCATCACAGCCACAAGGATACTGTGGCCCAAAAGTCCCCAGAAATGCATATTAAAGAGCAGCTGTATGTTAAAATGTCCCTAATTGAATAATAGGATTATCAAAAATGATCAGTCAAAATGACACGTTTCTCAAACACACGCACAAAACCAAAATCCAAAGACTTTTAAAGGAAAATGGAGAACTTAGATTAGGCAGAAGTGCCAGGGGATTTTTTTCTCCACCCAGTTCAGAAAGGAGATTTTCAAATCCCCATTCTTTTGTTTAAACTGGAAGGAGAGAGGTTTTTTTGTGCTCGTGTGTACTAGAGCTGAGCAAACTCTAACATCCTTGTTTCTCTGGACAGCTAATTACTATCAGTAATTGTTGTTTATAATGAACGTGGAAAAAAGGACAAAAGCAGGCTGGTGTGTGTGTGTGTGTATGTGTGTGAGTGTGTGTGTGCGCGCACGCGCACACACACACACACACACACACACGCACTTGAATGGGGGGTAAAGGGGGAGTGCCTTGTCTTTGAAACCCATCCAGCCCTAGAGACACAATTCTGGTGGTTACTGGGTGAGTCTTCCTGAAGCTGCCTCCCGAAAAGTCAAACAAAACAGGAAAAGTCTTGAATGACCAAAGTCTTCCCAGCACAAGGAATCAAATGGCTCTTTTTCAAAACATTCAGGCCATGTTTCTCCAGCCTCAAGAAAATCCAGCGGCTGCCCATCCACCTCCACATCAAACAGAAACTCTTCACCAGTGGCTTCAGAGCACTCAATCCCCTTGCCCCCTCCTACCTCACCTCGCTACTCTCCTACTACAAGCCAACCTGGTATTTTGCTCCTCTAATGCTAACCTTCTCACTGTTCCTCGATCTCTTCCATCTCACCTCCGACCCTTAGCCCACATCCTGCCTCTGCCTGGGACACCCTCCGTCCTCAAATCGAACAGGCAATGACTCTTGCCCCCTCTTCAAAGCCTAATTGAAGGCCCATCTCCTCCAAGAGGCCTTCCCTGACTAAGCCCTCCTTTCTTCTTCTTCTACTCCTTTCTATGTCGCTTTGACTTTCTCCCTTTATTCATCCCCCACTCCCAGCCCACAGCTCTTATTTATTTATTTCTATTGATGTCTGTCTCCCCCTCTAGACGGTAAGCTCATTGTAGGCAGGGAATGTGTCTACTTATTGTTATATTGGACTCTCCCAAGAGTTCATTACAGTGCTCTGCACACAGTAACTATCACTGACTGACTCAATGAATGAACACTAGTTCAGACTAATTCCCTGTCTTTGCCCATTCTGCTAGGCTGGCGTCCCGACCGAAACAATGTAGCCCCCTGTATTCACCCTGTCATCCTGCAGAAAGAAAGGGAAAAATAAAGCCTGATGGTGCCTACGGAGAAGGCACCAGCGAAAGTCAACTTGAGATGACCATCCACAGAGAACTCCATGTGGAGGCTGAACCCACCAGATAAAACCCACCAAAATGGAGGGAGGAAATAGAAACAACAAAACAGAAACAGCTCCGGGAGGTCCCAGAATACCAAGAGTTTCGTGAAGGTGCAAAGGATTAGGACATTATACACGTCTTTAATACCCTGTGGAAGTAGACTATTATCTGGGCCAGCCTGGAATTTCTCTGCTTTCTTTCACTTGTTTTATGAAACCCATAAAGCGAAGTCAGTAAAACATTTTTACTGGCAATTCTGGCTGCATTGTAATTGTCCAAGAACTGGAATTCCTGTTATTGTCATGATGGAAGCAACGACTATAATTCCTCAGTGTTAAACTCAGGAGAAAATTTATGAGGGAGAAGCAGAAACCGAGTTGGATTCATTATTTCCTAATGAGAGTTTTGGGGGCCCATCTTGGTTTTGTTACCAATGCCTCAGTTGTAATCTGAAAATCAAAACTGTAATCCCCCTGTAATTCAAATCGACATAAGGATTTACACTGTATTTGAAATCTCTGCTGGTCTATTTCCAGCCCAGCTGTGGGCCATCTGATGCATACGTCACCTCGGTCGCGTGGCCTCAGTCGCGTGGCCTTTACCTCCAAAGGAAGAGTTGGGAGGCCACAGAAGCTGCCAGCTAACCCTTCGCTGAGCCAAGAGCAACAAATGGGAACTATGTTATAGTACATATATTATGTAGGTCACATAATACAATAATAATAGTGGTATTTATTAAGTGCTTCCTATATTCCAAGCATTGTAGTAAGCTGTGTGTTCTTTCTCCCACACAGGACTCATGGTCTAAGTGGGAGGGAGAACCAGATGTCTTCTTCCCCTTTTCTCTGAGGTACAGAGAAGTTAAGTGATTTGCCCAAGATCACACAGCAGGCACGTGGCAGGGCCGATATTGGAACACAGTCCCCTGTCTTCCAAGACCGTGCTCTTCCCAGTAAACTCTGCTGCTCCTCTACCACAGCACAATTGGGTCAGAGTGACACCTGAGGAAGTTCTTATAGAAATTCACACACCCTAGAGCACTTTTTCAAGGGGACCTCCTAAATGTCCAGGGCTAACGACTCTCCCTTCCTGGGACCCCATGAATGCAGGCACCACTTCCAGACCACCAGGCATGGCGACGGGATTGAGGAGGAGGGAGACTGGATGCTGAAAAAAACAACAACAACCAGATATAAAGGTATCTGGTGCCACATCTACCCTGGGAAGAAAACTGTCCAGGTGAAAACTAGACTGTCCAGTATAAAACAGAGAAACAGCAAGGTCTAGTGGAAAGTGCATGAGCCTACAAATCAGAGGACCTGGGTTCTAATCCTGGCCCTACCACTTACCTGCTGTGTCTTTGGAAAAGTCACTTAACTTCTCTGTGCTTCAGTTACCTCATCTATTAAATGGGAATTTAGACTGTGAGCCCCCTGTGGGACTGTGTCCAACCTCCCCCAGTGCTTCATACAGTACTTGGTACTCAGTAAAAGTTTAACAAATACCATTAAAAAAAAAAATCATTGGGCAAATGCCCACCCTGGTTGAGACAGGGTTGATACAGACTTTGAGGGACTTGGAGGCTTAGTACTTATGACCAGAATGGAAAAGGCATCCCTCACCACCGAGCGACCAGACTCTGATTCAATAATAGTAATAAATAATCGTGGTATTTGTTAAGCGCTTGCTATGTGCCAGGCTCTGTACTAAGCACTGAGGTAGATACAAGCAAATCGGGTTGGACACGGTCCCTGTTCCAAATGGGGCTCACTGTCTTAATCCCCGTTTTACAGATGAGGTAACTGAGGCACAAAGAAGTGAAGTGACTTGCCCAAAGTCACATAATAGAGAAGTGGCAGAGCTGGGATCTGAACCCAGGTCCTTCTGATTCCCGGGCCCTCGCTCTATCTACCAGGTCACACTGCTTTTCTGATTTGTGTGCTTTGCTGGGCACAACTGGGCTAGAGCCATTGGAGGTGACCCTGGCACCTGTCCCTGAATATGCCCACAGGGAGCACAACTGACAGTTCTGACGCAAGCACAGAAGGAAGGAGAAGGATGAGGAGGAAGAAGTGCGGGAACATTATAGGTCTTCAACTTGCATCGAGACTTTTCTCCAACCTCCCTTTTGGTGATACTAATTGAGACAGAAGCAATCTGTGTGGGAAGAAGGACAGAGTGAGGAGGCGGGGAGGGAAATAGAGATTTAAAAGGTCACAGCTCTCCCAGGGAGCCTGGCTTGATTGACCATTTAAAGGATTTTTATTCTTTTCCTCTGAGCCAGCCCCACCTACCCTTCACAGAGAATCTACAGGGAAATTAAAATAATCAAACGAAATGAGAGAAAATCTTCAGTCAAGCCACAGGGATGAAAAGCAGTCTGAGCCCTAGGATCTGGTGCAACAGGTGGTAAGCAAGACCAGAGTCCTCAGTCAATCTATGGCCAAAGTATTTACTGAGCACTGGGTGTGCACAGCACTGTATAAAATACTTGAGAGAGTTCACTACAGTCAGTAGACATGATCCTTGATTTCAAGGAGCTTACAGTTTAATCTTTAGGGTGTGAAGGGAGTTGGGGTTGAACACAGAGTTTTCTCATCGCTCATCTGAAGTAGATCGAATTTCTCCTAAAATGCAGGATGTTTGGCACATAGTAAGCACTTAACAAATGCCATAGTTATTATTATTATTATTACAAGGTAATCAGGTCTGACATGGACCACGTCCCACATGGGCCTCATAGTCTTACAGATGAGGTAACTGAGGCACAGAGAAGTGACGTGACTTGTCTAAAGTTACACAGCAGACCAGTGGCAAAGACGGAACCATACTGTGACTAGACTGTGAGCCCACTGTTGGGTAGGGACTGTCTCTATATGTTGCCAACTTGTAGTTCCCAAGCTCTTAGTACAGTGCTCTGCACACAGTAAGCGCTCAATAAATACAATTGAATGAATGAATGAATGAACTAGAACCCAGGTTCTTCCGATCCCAGGCCCACACTCTATCCAGTAAGCCCCACTGCTTCCAGGTTCTGCCGTTGGGTTCTGTCTAAAACAAGTAGTGAAAGACCACACTCTACCTGAGTATATTTTATATTCATCTCCATTGGAGTGGAAGCTCCTTCAGGGCAGAGAACATGATGCTACTCTATTCTGTATTTCCTCAAGTGCCTAGTGCAGGGCACTGCCTCAAATGAGTGTTCAAAAGATACAATCACTACTTGCGACTTCACCTCAGTCATGATTGATTGATTAATGAGGAATTTCTGAAGCAGAGTTGAGCATGGTTAAACCAGACTTCTTAAAGGAGGAAATTCAAAAGGTTGGGTTGACATTTGGAGAGAGCCATCTGTGAGTGACTGGAGAGCTGAGTTTATTGGAAGCACAAATCCACAAGCTGCCCAATTCCATCTACATTTTTTTTTTCCAGGAAAGACTTAGGAGAAGCCAAAGGGTCATCATCACGCAGTGATAATCCCTGAGAGGTTCTAGTTTTGAGGGGAACAGGGAACAAGTCACTTACCTTTCTATCGATTCCGCTGGGGATAGGAAATGGTCAAAAGTGTGTCTGCATCAGTGTGATGAAATGGAATTCACCACTTCCAGCTCTGCTCCTTAGAGGTTAAGCTGAATCACCTGCCGGGGTCAACCACACCTGTGGCCGCCGTCTTGGGTCTTCTACTGGGCCTAGGCCGTGTCACCTGAACGTAAAGCTAAAATCCCGTCCTCTGTCTCTCCCCACGTATGTTCTTTAATTAGACTGCTCAGCTCTCTCCTTCACTACACAGCCTCTGGGAACCCTTGCAATTAGTCCATCGACTTTTAGGTAAAGATCCTTTTGGCTTTCGTATAATAGACCAGCCACACACCTGGAGTTCAAGATGAGGAAAGTATGCTGATAAGTGAGGCAGGGTAGGTTGCTTGGTTGGCAGCTAACCCTGTTGTATTGGATTCTCCCAAGAGCTTTGTACAGTGCTCTGCACACAGTAAATCATGGCCTACTGGCCTACAGTCAGAAGGACCTGGGTTCTAATGCCAGCTCCACCGCTTGTCTGCTGTGTGACCTTGGGCTGGTCACTTTACTTCTCTGTGCCTCAGTTATCTCATCTGTAAAATGGGGATGAAGACTGTGAACCCCATGTGGGACATGGACTGTGTCCAACCTGATTACCTTGTATCTACTCCAGAGCTTAGAACAGTGCCTGGCACATAGTAAGCACTTAACAAATACCATAAAAAAGGTGCTTAATAAGTACCACTGATTTACTGACTAAGTTTGAATGTCCATTCATTCATTCATTCAATCGTATTTGTTGAGTGCTTACTGTGTGCAGAGCACTGTACTAAGCGCTTGGGAAGTACAATTTGGCAACATATAGAGACGGTCCCTACCCAACAGTGGGCTCACAGTCTAGAAGGGGGAGACAGAGAACAAAACAAAACATATTACCAGAATAAAATAGAATAAATATGTACAGGTAAAATAAATATATAAATAAATAAATAGAGTAATAAATACGTACAAACATATATACATACATACAGGTGCTGTGGGGATGGTAAGGCAGGGGAGACGGAGAGGAAGAGGAGGGGGAGAGGAAGGAGGGGGTGTCCTTGTCTTTCACATTTGACGTTACCAGGCCCCATGGCTATACCAAGAGCTCTTATCTCTCCCTCTAAACTGTAAGCTCGTTATGGTCAGGTAACATGTCTGCTAATTCTGTTGTACTCTCCCAAGTGCTTAATATAGTGGTCTGTACATAGTAAGCAATCAATAACTACCACTGTGATTGATTACAGAAACTCTCCAGCTGCGAACAACTTGAATGAATAAGCCACCTCTGGCACAAACTTTTATTTTGCCAGGCTTGTGACATTCATTGCTCAGTTCCAGGCTTTAGCTCAAAATGACACCGTGTCTCCTGAGCTTAGGACTGAACTATAATTAGCATGGAGATGTATGATTATTTTATGCAGTCTTAGTTTCCATGATTTTGTGTGACAAGGTTAAAATTAATGAATCCAAAAATGGTATTTATTGAGCACTTGAGCATGCAGAGCCCTGTCCTAAGCACTTAGGATAATACAAGAGTTGGTAGACATGATTCCTGCTCTCAAGGAGCTTACAATCAAAATTTCGAGTGCCCTGAATTTCAGTCAATGCTCCTGGAAAGATATTTTGAGAATGATTTTCAGAATAGCTAGGAAATGCCTCCCCCTTTGATGTCTATCTCCGCCCCTCTGGACTGTGTGCTTTTAGTGGGCAGGGATTGTCACTGTTAATTGTTGTATTGTACAGTCCCAAGTGCTTAGTAGAGTGCTCTGCACACAGTAAGTGCTTAAAAAATATGGTTGAACACCCCAACACTCTCCCTATCTTCAAAACCCTCCCAAAATCACCACTCCTCCAAGAGTACTTCCATAATGAAGTTCTCTATTCACCCTCCCTTCTGGGTTGCTTAAGCACAGTTCAGGTTCTGGTTCCTTTAACTTTCACCCCACTCTCACAGCACTCATATATATATCCATCTACATTTTATTTTAATATCTGTCTCTCCCCTTAATATGTAAGTTCTTTGTGATCAGGGAACGGATACACCTACTCTATTGCATTGTATTCTTTCAAGTGCTTAGTAAAGTGCTCTGCATGTAGTAAGCACTCAATAAATACGATTGATTGATGGATATTGATTAAAGTGGGTAGACATTATTTCTGTCCTCAAGGAGACTACAGTCTCTAGCTCCCATTGCAATAGCCTTGGGTGGTGTGTATGGATTCAGGGAGGGGGAGGAGGACAAGGGAGGAAGGTACTTCTCTTTGTGCTGTATGTTCCCTCTCTTGAGGAGCAGTGTCATTTAGTGGAAAGAGCATGGCCTGAGAATCAGAGGACCTGACTCTTTCAGTTGCCTGCTGGGTGACCTTGGGGAAATCATTGAACTTTTCTGTGCCTCAGTTTCCTTATCTGTAAAAGAAGTGCTTCATATTCATGCTCCCTCCTACTTAGCCTGTGAGCCCCTTGTTGGGGGAGGAACTGGGTCTAACCCAGTTCCTAATTCAGTGTTTGGTACATAGTAGTCGCTCAACAGATGTTATTATTATTATTATTATTATTATTATTATTATTATTATTGTCCTCTAACATGAAACCTCTTTGAGAAATCCATCTCATCAGCCTGACTTCTCTCCAGCGCCACATGCCCACATTTCCTTTCACTTCCAGGCCATCTCCACCTGGATGTCTCTCCAGCAACATAAATTCAATGTGTCCAAAACTGGACCTCTCATTTTCTCTCCCAAACCCACACCTCCTAACTATCCCTTCTAAACTGTGAGCCTGTTTGTTGGGTAGGGACCATCTCTATATGTTGCCAACTTTTACTTCCCAAGCTCTTAGTACAGTGCTGTGCACACAATAGGCACTCAATAAATACGATTGAATGAATGAATGAATGAATCCCCTCTTTGTCAACAATATCACCATTCCCTCTGTACCACAAGCCAGCAATCGTGTTGTCATCTTTGACTGCTCGCTGTCTTTCAGCTCTCCTGCTTAATAGATGGCTAAATCCTGCCTATTCTTCCTCCATGACATCTACCAAATAGCCACCACCCTGGCTGAAGCTCTCATCGTATCATGATTAGACAATTGTAGCAGTCTCCTCACTGGTCTCCCAGCCTCTTCTCTACCACATATGTCTCTGCCCAGTCTGAAACATCACTTGGCACACACCTTTCCACTCCTATCCCTTTTTTATTTAAATGGTATTTGTTAAGCATTTAGTATGTGCCAGGCACTAAGTGCTGGGTTAAATACAAGATAGGTTGAAACCTATGTCCCACATGGAGCTCACAGTTCTCATCTCCCTTTTACAGATGAGGTAACTGAAGTGCAGAGAGGTGAAGAGACTTGCCCAAGGTCCCACAGCAGACACGTAGTGGAACTGGGATTACAGCCGAGGTCCTTCTGACTCCCAGCCTATGGTCTAACCACTAGGCCACACTGCTTCTCCATTGGCTACCCACCTCCCTCCAAATCAAGAAAAAATTCCTTGCCTTCAAAATTCTCCACCAATCTTTCCTCACCTTACATGTATTGTCATGCTTCATTTGCTATTTCCCAGTCACCTTCTAAATTAACTTTGTCCTCTCTTCTTCTGACTCGAACAACTTCCTATATTGTTTCCCCTCCCTGGAACTCCCTACCCATTCAAATCCAATTGGCCACACCTCTCCCTAGCTTCAAAGCCTCCTAAAAATCCTACTTCCTTCGGGAAGTGTTCCCCCATTTAATGGCTCGTGTCTCCTCCTGCCTTCAGGACATCTCCATCTGGATGTCTGCCTGACATCTTAAACGCAATATGTCCAAGACTGAACTCTTTATCTTTCCTCCCAAACCCTGCCCTCTCCCTGACTTTCCCGTCACTGTAGACAGCACTACGCACTACCATTCTTCCCATCTCACAAGTCCACAACCTTGGTGTCATCCTCGACTCCACTCTCTCATTCTCTGCTCTCCCACATATCCAATCCGTCACCAATTGGAAGTAGTAGTAGTAGTAGTAGTAGTAGTAGTAATAGTAGTAGAAAGAGTATTTATTAAGTGCTTACTGTATACAGGACATTGTACTAAGTGCTGGGATAGTATAGAAAGATGGGAAATAGAATCTCTGGTCCTTAAGGGACTCTCGTTCACCCCACACAACCAATCTATCACCAAAACCTGCCAGTCTCACCTCTGCAACATTGCCAAGATCCGCCCTTTCCTCTCTATACCAACTGCTACCTTGCTAGTTCAATCTCTCATCCTATCCCGACTGGATTACTGCATCAGTCTCCTCTCTGATCTCCCATCCTCCTGCCTCTCCCCACTTCAGTCTATACTTCACTCTGCTGCGCGGATCATATCTTTGCAGAAACACTCTGGGCATGTTACTCCTCTCCACAAAAATCTCCAGTGGCTGCCTGTCAACCTACGCATCAAGCAAAAACTCCTCACTCTCAGCTTCAATGCTGTCCATCACCTCGCCCCCTCCTACCTCACCTCCCTTCTCTCCTTCTCCAGCCCAGCCCGCACCCTCTGCTCCTCTGCCGCTAACCTCCTCACTGTGCCTTGTTCTTACCTGTCCCACCATCGACCCCCAGCCCACATCCTTTCCCTGGCCCAGAATGCCCTCCCTCCACCCATCTGCCAAGCTAGCTCTCTTCCTCCCTTCTAAAGCCCTACTGAAAGCTCACCTCCTCCATAAGGCCTTCCCAGACTGAGCCCCCTCCTTCCTCTCCCCCTCCCCATCCCCCCACCCTACCTCCTTCCCCTCCCCATAACACCTATATATATACTTGTACAGATTTATTACTCTATTTATTTTACTTGTACATATTTACTATTCTATTTATTTTGTTAATGATGTGCATCTAGCTTTAATTCTATTTGTTCTGATGATTTTGACACCTGTCTACATGTTTTGTTTTGTTTTCTGTCTCCCCCCTTCTAGACTATGAGCCCGTTGTTGGGTAGGGACTGTCTCTATGTGTTGCCGACTTGTACTTCCCAAGCATTTAGTACAGTGCTCTGCACACAGTAAGCGCTCAATAAATACGACTGAATGAATGAATGATGCCGCAATTCAAGTTAACCCAACAGTCACCCTTAAAACCTACATATTTATACCCATCCTCAGCTTGTGCATCATTATTATAGAGTCAATTATGCATTCATCTATTTCATCCTAACATACCCGGACTACTATCTCATGGGTTCAAATCCTGGCTCCACCAATTTTCAGCTATATGACTTTGGGCAAGTCACTTAATGTCTCTGTGCCTCAGTTACCTCATCTGTAAAATGGGGAACCTGATCACCTTGTATCCCCCCCAGTGCTTAGAACTGTGTTTTGCATATTGTAAGTGCTTAACAAATGCCATTGTTATTATCCTTATTACTACTATCAGTCACATCCTGGTTCTTCCTCTTGCTTGCACTACTTGAAGGTAATTTGTTCTGCTGTTTTCATCTTTAGAGAGGCAACTCCTCAAGGACAAGTACTGTTTCACATCTGATGCACTTTCCCTAGAGCTACTGTGCTCTACACTCAGAAATGGCTGCAGAAATACCATTGATTAATTAGTCGATTGGGTGGAAGGGAAACAGATTGGAAGATTAAAAGGAGGAGGGAGGAGAAATCCTCAGGTCCTAGGCGATGTATTGCCCAAGATTTTTGCCACCCGGTTTTATGGCTGCAGTAAGGGCCAGGTGGGAATGAACCCTGGCAAATCTCTGGCACAAATTAAGTCCTAAGGGATGTAATAATCTAGCCAGCTAATTCCTTGAAAGGATTCTTGAAAGGGCACCCCTCTGAGAAATAGTTGGAAGCTCAAAGAAGCATTATTCTTTAAGGAGGAGCAAGTGTTGTTCTATGATTAAAAGCTGTGTGCTAGACAATCAATCAATGATATTTACTGAGTCCTTACTTTGGGCAGACCACTGTTCTAAGAGCTTGAGAGAATACAATAGAGTAGGTAGACACCATCTTTACCCTCAAGGAGCTTGAAGTCTAGAGGGAGAGACATTAGAATAAATCACAGAGAGAGGGAATGGCAGAGCATAAGGATCCGTACATAACGGCTGTGGAGCTAGGGATGGGGTGGTGAATATCAAGTGCCTAAGGGATACAGGTCTAAGTGCACAGACAACACAAAAGAAAGAGTGTGACTAGGAGAAATGAGAGCCTAGTCAGGGAAGGCCTGACTGTACCATGGAGAAGCAACTTGGCTTAGTGGAAAGAGCACAAGCCGAGGAGTCAGAGGACCTGAGTTATTTTCCCAGCTTCCCGACTTGTCAGCTGTGTGACCCTGGGCAAGCCACTTAACTGCTCTGTGCCTCAATTACCTCATCTGTAAAACGGGGATTAAGACTGTGAGCCCCACGTGGGTCAAACAGATTACCTTATATCTACCCCAGTGTTTAGAACAGTGTTCGGCACATAGTAAGCTCGTACCAAGTACCGTAATTATTATTACCATCATTATGAAAAATAATTTCCAAGTGCCCATATGGTTGAGAAGACCATGCTGGGCCCATGGACGTAGATTGCTTATAAAACTTTGGTAGATCACATAACTGAAGGAAGCCATTTTGGTTAGGGTCTAAGCAGCCAAAGTTTTTGCACTCACTTCTTCCATAAAGCAAATTTTTCTTGGATGTTTCAGAGAGAACGTTGTTGGGGAATTAGGGAACATTCTGGCAACCCATGTCTCCAGACAAAATGGGAGGTGATGTTAGAAGACAGGGTCGTATTCATGAGCATGGAACGGATTGAGGCAACTGCAATGTAAGGTGAGTTTCCCTCAACATGGTGTTCCTCAAGGATGCAATTGCCACATACAGAAGAACCCAGTCTTCTAAAATCCCACGGGTGGATGCATTCATTTATTTGCCACTAAACTCGGGTGATCTTAAAGCTTGACTCAATAAGGGAGATAGTATACTGCTGTTATTCATGTGATGGCTTTTGAAGGATAACTCATGAATGAATCAAAACATCACACAATGCAGTCAATAGAACATATTGAAAGATGATTTCAAACAAGGAAACTGCTGTGAATTGGATTGTGCAGCAGAACCTACGGAGAAACAGGACAAGACCAAAACGGAATTCAGATTTCTGTAACACTGTATCCTGGAGTGATACCGAGGCAAAGTCGTATACTGAATTATATTTCCTACCCACCCATGCTCACTGACTTTTTAAAATTATTTTCGCATTTATATTGCCACTAGTTAGCAGTGAAGGGAAAGCTAATGGGGAAAAGATCTAAAAATTGATTCGGAATGTTGACTTCTATTTTATTTTGCTCCCGTTGGGATTTTGGAGGGCTGGCGGTGGAAATGCTGACATCTCCATTTTAAAGAGGTGATTAAAGGTCGGAGAGACATCTTTGAAGAGCTGCTTCTTTCGAGAGTAGTGGACAGGGCTTCATCAGTGAGAGTGACCCTCTGGGTGCCATCATTACCTTGCCTCATGACCCTTGGCGAGTCAATTAACCCAGTCTTGCAAAAAATCATTAGCCTGCAAAAATGATAATTGGCCTGCAAAATTTGCATGGGTCTGACCCACTTTCCCCAGCATTACTCCTCAATTCTCCCATTAACCATCATATCGTTATCTAACTAGCTGCCCAGCTAGCCGTCCTTCATTTCCGAAGGTGATCCGACCACATTGTAACAACCCTAATTGGACAGGCGGTGATTTGAGTAGTCAATGGGGCCTCCCCAAAACATTATCAGGCAACCAGAAAGCTGTGGAGACAGCACCGATGTTGGTTGGCTGACGATGACTTGGATTAAAGAACTACTTAAACAGCTAAGCAAGAATTTCACCAAAATCTTCTTGACTTTACTCCTGGTGATGATAAAATGGAGTCCTATCAAAACCTACATCTGGACATGCAGATAAAGTGAAGAGTCGCAGCGTGGCATGGTTGAAAGAGCCTGGACTTGAGAGTCGAGAGACTTGGGTTCAGGTCTTAGTTCAGCCACTCACTTGCTGTGTGACTTTGGGCAAGTCCTCAGTTTCCTCAACTGTAAAATGGGTATAAAAGACTTGTCCTCCTTTTCCCTTAGACTGTGAGCCCTATGTGGGACAGGGACTACATATGGTCGGTTTGAATTGTTTATAGCCCAGTGATCCCGTTGTTGGGTAGGGGCCGTCTCTATATGTTGCCGACTTGTACTTCCTAAGCACTTAGTACAGTGCTCTGCACACAGTAAGTGCTCAATAAATATGATTGAATGAATGAATGAATGAATGAATTAGTACAATTCAATTACAGGGGAAGCAGCGTGGCTCAGTGGAAAGAGCCCTGGCTTTGGAGTCAGAGGTCATGAGTTCAAATCTCAGCTCTGCCACTTGTCAGCTGTGTGACTTTGGGCAAGTCATTTAACTTCTCTGGGCCTCAGTTATCTCATTTATAAAATGGGGATTAAGACTGTGAGCCCCAGGTGGGACAACTTGATCAGCTTGTAACCTCCCCAGCGCTTAGAACAGTGCTTTGCACATAGTAAGCACTTAATAAGTGCCATTATTATTATTATTATTATTACAATGCCTAGCACCTTGTAAGCATCATTATTATTATAATTGCTATTTTGAGCATTTTATCCATATTCACTACATCTTTGCAGGACACAATAACCACTGGGATGATTAATTCTTAAAAAGCTTTCTCAAGGCTATAGATCAAGGCAGTGAGAAAGTGGTGATCAGTCAATTATATTCACTGAGCGCTTGTTGTGTGCAGAGCACTGTACTAAGTACTCCATGGAGTACACTATAACAGAGTTGGTAGACAGATTGCCACAAGGAGCCTGTGAGGGAAGACTGGAAAAGCAGCATGGCTCAGTGGAAAGAGCTCGGGCTCGGGAGTCAGAGGTGATGGATTCAAATCCTGGCTCCACTGCTTGTCAGCTGTGTGACTGTGGGCAAGCCAGTTAACTTCTCTGTGCCTCAGTTCCCTCAACTGTAAAATGGGGGTTAAGACTGTGAGCCCCACGTGGGACAACCTGATCACTTTGTATCCTCCCCAGTGCTTTGCACATAGTAGGCACTTAGCAAATGTCATCATTATTATTGCCAATTATTGTGCTTTTGAACCAGCTTTCTGTGCCTTCTGCAGCCCGGCTGGATCTCTTCCTTCCTGATCAGGTCAGTCTGCCCTTCATCTTTTCCTCTCCTTGGTCTCTGCCTGGGCTGGCCTGGACTCCATGTACATCTCACTGCCCATCTGGTCTAAGTCACCAGTACTTTCCCTTGGGCTTAGAGAAAACTCAATTCCGTAATGTCTTATGACATGTGGGATCTTGCATAACGTCTACAATGGAATTAAGAGCAATTTGGACTAATATTTTACCTAAATTCCCTGGATCCAGGATGTGCTTCAAACAGCCCAACTCTGTCAATCAATCAATTGGACGTATCTGCTCCCACTCCCCTCTAATATTAATAACTGTAGTATTTGTTAAGCACTCACTATGTGCCAGGCACTGAACTAAGCGCTGGATGAATATTGGCAAATCAGGTTGGACCCAGTCCCCATTCCAAAGGGGGCTCAGAGTCTTAATTCCCATTTTACAGATGTGGTAATAATAATAATAATAATAATAGTGGCATTTATTAAGCGCTTACTATGTGCAAAGCACTGTTCTAAGCGCTGGGATGGTTACAAGGTGATCAGGTTGTCCCATGGAGGGCTCACAGTCTTAATCCCCATTTTACAGATGAGGTAACTGAGGCCCAGAGAAGTGAAGTGACTTGCCCAAAGTCACACAGCTGACAAGTGGCAGAGCCGGGATTTGAACCCATGACCTTTGACAACCAGGCCCGTGCTCTAACTGCCACGCATGCAGCGTTACCCTGGCACTTGGATTTGCTCCCTCTATTCCCCCCTCCCTCAGCCCCTCAGCATTTGTGTACATATTTGTAATTTATTTATTTCCATTAACGTCTTTCTCCCCCTCTAGACTGTAAGCTCGTTATGAGCAGGGAATGTGTCTACCAACTCTGTTCTATTGCTCTATTGTACTCTCCCAAGTACTTAGTACAGTGCTCTGCACATAGTTAAGTGCTCAATAAATGAATTGATTGATTGATTATTTATTGAGTGCTTTCTTCGTGCAGAGCACTGTACTAAACACTTGTTAGAGGACAGTACAAAGCAGAGCTTGCAGTGTAGCCAGAGAGATAGACATGAAAATAAATTACAGGTAAGGGAGGAAACCGAGTTTAAGGATCTGCCCATAAAGTGCTGTGGGAGTGGGGCTGGGAGGGAGATGTATGTCCTCCGGGAGTGGGATAAGTGTATGGATGAAGCAAAAAGCTAAACTGCTGACTCCATGTTCCACTTGATGCCCATTCGTCACACTGCCCCAACGGAGTAAATTCATTCATTCATTCAATCGTATTTATTGAGCGCTTACTCTGTGCAGAGCACTGTACTAAGCGCTTGGGAAGTACAAGTTGGCAATGTATAGAGATGGTCCCTACCCAACAGCGGGCTCACAGTCTAGATGGGGGAGACAGACAACAAAACAAAACATATTAACAAAATAAAATAAATAGAATAAATATGTACAAGTAAAATAAATAAATAGAGCAATAAATGTGTACAAACATATATACATATATAATATATATATACATACATACATATATATACATACATATATGCATACATATACATGCATATATGTATGTATATATGTATATATATCTATATGTATATACACATCTATGCACATATGTATATATATACACACATATGTATATATACATATATATACACATATATGTACATGCATATGTATGTATGTATATGTATATATGTATGTGTATGTATATATATATATATACATACATATATATGCAGCTGCTGTGGGGAGGAGAAGGAGGTAAGGTGGGGGGAGGGGGGGGAGGAGGGGGAGAGGAAGGAAGGGGCTCAGTCTGGGAAGGAATCCTGGAGGAGGTGAGCTCTCAGTAGGGCTTTGAAGGGAGGAAGAGAGCTAGCTTGGCGGATGTGCGGAGGGAGGGCGTTCCAGGCCAGGGGGAGGACGTGGGCTGGGGGTCGACTGCGGGACAGGCGAGAATGAGGCACAGTGTGTGCACAGCACAGTACTAAACATGTGGGAGGTTACAATACAACAGAGCTGGTAGACACGTTCCCTGGCCAGTCAAGAGGATGTAATGTCGTTATGTTGGGCCGTGTTTCCCTTCTCCCTCTTCATATTTCATTCTGATGATTGCTTCCCTGAGAGCCCCCTCTCCAGAAAAAGCTTCTCTGACCTGGCTCTGCGACCTCTACGGTAGGACTTCGCTGTTGGGCCAGGGTGGTCCATGGGGGCAGAGTGGAGGGATGGAGAAAGAACTCAGAGTAAGCGAAAGTATGGCATCCAGCAGCAGGTGAAATGCAAATCCAACCCAAGGTGAGGCTGGGCCCAAATGGATGTCCTGAAAAGTGCTTGGTACAGTGCTCTGTACCCAGTAAGCGCGCAGTAAATACCATCGATTGATCGAGTGATTGAGTTTCCAGCTGCTATCTTCCTGGTGGCCCTGGGGCAGGGGTTATGGACCGGTGGGGAGGAGGATCTCGGATTTTCCTTCCTCCAGCCGCCCTCCCCGCCCTCTCCCCAAAGCTTCTGCCCCTCTGCCCGGTTCCAATCAATCAATCAATCAATCGTATTTATTGAGCACTTACTGTGTGCAGAGCACTGTACTAAGCACTTGGGAAGTACAAGTTGGCAACATATAGAGACGGTCCCTACCCAACAGTGGGCTCACAGTCTAAAAGGGGGAGACAGAGAACAAAACCAAACATACTAAGGAAATAAAATAAATAGAATAGATATGTACAAGTAAAATAAATAAATAAATAGAGTAATAAATATGTACAAACATATATACATATATACAGGTACTGTGGGGAAGGGAAGGAGGTAAGATGGGGGGGATGGAGAGGGGGACGAGGGGGAGAGGAAGGAAGGGGCTCAGTCTGGGAAGGCCTCCTGGAGGAGGTCAGCTCTCAGTAGGGCCTTGAAGGGAGGAAGAGAGCTAGCTTGGCCGATTGGCAGAGGGAGGGCATTCCAGGCCCGAGGGATGACGTGGGCCGGGGATCGATGGGGGACAGGCGAGAACGAGGTACGGTGAGGAGATTAGCGGCGGAGGAGCGGAGGGTGCGGGCTGGGCTGGAGAAGGAGAGAAGGGAGGTGAGGTAGGAGGGGGCAAGGTGATGGGCAGCCTTGAAGCCCAGGGTGAGGAGTTTCTGCCTGTTCCAGCGTGTTCCGTGCTCAGGTAAGCCGGAAAGAGAGGTCCTGGGGGTGACAGATGGAGGGGACTGAAGGGAAAAAATTCAGAATCCTTCAACTCCTTGCCCCCCAACCAGCTGGGCCCCTGAGGCATAGCAGGCCCTTCCAAGATTGAGGTGGGACTACTCGTCGGGCCGGGAAGCTTCAGAGCTCCACCTCGCTGCGCGGCTGGATGCGGGTGGCTCCACTGAGTTGTGCCCACTCAGTGGTGCCCTGCCCTGCCCCTTCTGATGAGGTACCAGTACGGCTGCCATCTTTGGAAGGTCCGACTCCGCCACTATCTTCCAAAGGTCCCACTCGACCACCATCTTTAGAAAGTCACGTTGGTTCTTATTTTGCCATGGAAAGGATCTTTTTTACTTCCTATCAGTGAATGTAACCAGGTTCGCACTCCCACCATGATAATACTTCTGCCCCTGGGCAAAGAGAATTCTACCGCCCTTTTAGGCCAGCAGAAGCTCTTTTCTTTCTCTTATTTTATAACGGCATTTATTAAGCGCTTACTATGGGCAAAGCACCGTTCTAAGCGCTGGGGAGGTTACAAGGTGATCAGGTTGTCCCACGTGGGGCTCACACTCTTCATCCCCATTTTACAGATGAGGTCACTGAGGCCCAGAAAAGTTAAGTGACTTGCCCAAAGACACACAGCTGACAAGTGGGGGATCTGGGATGAGTCTCTTGCTTGAATCATTTTGACTGCTTCTTAGAGAAGCAGCGTGGCTCAGTGGAAAGAGCCTGGGCTTTGGAGTCAGAGGTCATGGGTTTAAATCCCGGCTCTGCCACGTGTCATCTGTGTGACTTTGGGCAAGTCACTTAACTTCTCTGGGCCCCAGCTACCTCATCTGTAAAATGGGGATGAAGACTGTGAGCCCCCTGTGGGACAACCTGATCACCTTGTAACCTTCCCAGCGCTTAGAACAGTGCATGGCACATAGTAAGCACTTAATTAAATGCCATTATTATTATTATTATTATTATTATTATCTCCTCCGCCACCAGTTATTTCCTTGGTATACTTAGTCATTACTTGGCCTATCCCTATGGCTTTTATTTTATGGCTCTTTTTATCCGCTGTCAAGAAATACATTTCATTTTATAATGTTTCTCATCCACTCAACCAAGTGCTAAGTCAAACAGTTACCACGCTGAAGAACTGACACTCCTCCAATCAGTACAGCCGTCGGCTAATAACCACCGTGCTGACTTCTAGTATTATTATTGAGCTTATATTACCTTGGCTGATTGCCTAGTATGTCCTTGCTAACTCGGGGTCACCAAAAATGAGTAATATGCTACCAGGACTCAATAAGACATGGGATCGGCATGATTAAAGCAGCTTTAGCATTTCAGAATCCTTAAATAACTGCCTTCCAAATTAAATTTAAAATAGTTAGATTGCTTCCTGTGAATAATTGCTATTACCCTGTACTACTTTTCTTGCCTCCGCCACCCCCCCAACCCACCCCTACCCCTGCTCAGAGCTTTATTGATCTGCTCAGATGAAAAGACCCACCTTCTGTGTGGTTTCGAGGATTTATAAATGAGGGTATATAAGATAGGAGAAGCAGCATGGCTTAGTGGAAAGAGCACGGGCTTGGGAGTCAGAGGTCGTGGGTTCTAATCCCGGCTCTATTTGTCAGCTGTGTGACTCTGGGCAAGTCATTAACTTCTCTTTGCCTCAGTTACCCCATCTGTAAAATGGGGATTAAGACTGTATGGCCCCCATGTGGGACAAACTGATGATCTTGTACCTACCCCAGTGCTTAGAACAGTGTTTGGCACCTAGTAAGTGCTGAACAAATACCATTATTATTATTTTTATAAGATGAAAGGAACACTGAAGGCACTGCATAGCCTATTGAAAAGAGCAGGGGGCTGACAGTCAGAGGATCTGTGTTCTAATCCTGGCTCTAGCCCTTGCCTGCTTTGTTACCTTGAGTAAGTCACTTAAACTCTCTGTCCCTCAGTTTCCTCAACTGTAAAATGGTGATTCAATACCCATTTCTTCCTCTTCCAAAGATCAGGAAGCAGCAGAAGCAGCGTGGCTCAGCGGAAAGAGCATGGGCTTTGGAGTCAGAGGTCGTGGGTTCAAATCCCGGCTCCCCCAATTGTCAGCTGTGTGACTTTGGGCAAGTCACTTAACTTCTCTGTGAGACCTCGTCTGTAAAAATGGGGATTAAAACTGTGAGCCCCCCGTGGGACAACCTGATCACCTTGTAACCTCCCCAGCGCTTAGTACAGTGCTTTGCCCATAGTAAGCGTTTAATAAATGCCATCATTATTATTATTATCAGGAGCCCCAAGGGAGACAGGGACTGTGTCTGACCTGATCAACTTGTATTCTACCCCAGCGTTTTAGAACAGTGCTTGACTCATAGTAAGTGATTCACAAAAACCAAAAACAAAGAAAAAAAAAAGGAGGGCTGCATTCTCTTTGTTGATTAGGATCGAGCCCTTCTTCCCAGTGTTTTTTTATGGTGTAGCCCCAGGAGATGATTCAATTCGTCCTCACATGCTCCCATGGTCATTTATCCCAACTGATGGAAAATTCATTCATTCATTCATTTAATCGTATTTATTCATTCAATTGTATTTATTGAGCGCTTACTGTGTGCAGAGCACTATACTAAGCACTTGGAAAGTACAATTCAGCAATAGAGACAATCCCTGCTCACAATGGGCTTACAGTCTAGAAGAGGCGAGACAGACGTCAAAACAAGTAAACAGGCATCAGTAGCATCAATATAAATAAAGAGAATTATAGATATATACACATCAAAACAAGTAAACAGGCATTAATATAAATAAATAGAATTACAGATATGCACATATATACACAAGTGCTGTGGGGTAGAGTAAAGGGAGTGAGCCTGGGTGATGGGGAGGGAAGGGGGAGTTGAGAAAAAGGGGTGGCTTAGTGGCTCTCAAAATAAAATTATTTCTGTGATTGAAGCTATCTGGCCATGCAATAAATCACTGATGGGGAGAACGTTTCCAGCCTCCTCCTGGTTTGATGACTTCGGCTGTCAGGGTTCGTAAGGCCTGGAGAGAATGCTATCCATTTCAAATGGGCCAATTTGAAATTCTCATAAGTAATATAATAGTGGTATTTGTTAAGCACTTACTATGTGCAAAGCACTGTTCTAAGCCCTGGGGGTGGTGCTACAAGGTGATCAGGTTGTCCCACTTGGGGCTCACAGTTTTAATCCCCATTTTACAGATGAGGTAACTGAGGCACAGAGAAGTTAAGTGGCTTGCCCAAGGTCACACAGCTGACAAGTGGTGGAGCCGGGATTCGAACCCATGACCTCTGACTCCCAAGCCCTCACTCTTTCCACTGAGCCACGCTGCTTCCTATAAGTGATATCTATCTATCTATCTATCTATCTATCTATCTATCTATCATCATCTATCTATCTATCATCTATCTATCTATCTATCTCTATAAGTGATAGAAAAATATCCTCCCATGTGTCTTCAGGAGAGTTCTTGTAAAGTATTCATTCATTCAATTGTATTTATTGAACGCCTACTGTGTGCAGAGCACTGTACTAAGCGCTTGGGAAGTACAAACTGGCAACATATAGAGACAGTCCCTACCCAACAGCGGGCTCACAGTCTAGAAGGGGGAGACAGACAACAAAACAAGACATATTAACAAAATAAAATAAATAGAATAAATATGTACAAATAAAATAAATACATAAATAAATAAATAAAGCAATAAATACGTACAAGGCACAGAGGCATCAGGCTGGCCTCAGTGGTGAATCCCCAGACTCTGTGCTGGAGTGAGATTTCCCAAAAAGGCAGGGCCACGAATGCAGGAAAAGCAAAGTGGCCTAGGGGAAAGCGAGCCTGGGCTTGGGGCTCAGAGAGCCTGGGTTCTAATCCTGCCACTTGCCTGATGGATGACTTTGGGCAAGTCACCTCACTTCTCAGGGCCTCAGTTTCCTTATCTGTAAAAAGGGCATTCAATACCTGTTCTTTCACCCCCTTAGACTGGGAGCCCTGTGTGGGACAAGAAATTTGTTCCATCAGATTATTTTGTATCTACTCTGGTGCCTATCACAGTCTTGGTACATAGTAAGTGCTTAAGAGATCTCCTAATTATGATTATTATTAGGAGGGCAGTAACCCAGGTCAATACTGTTTCATCAAAAGGAGTTTCAGTCATTTAATTAATGGTATTTATTGAGAGTTTACTGTGTGCAGAGCACAGTACTAAGCTCTTCGGAGAGCACAATCAACGGAGTTGGTAGACCTGTTCTCTGCCCATAAGGAGTTTACAGAGGGGGAGACAGGCACTAAAATAAATTACAGCTATGGACGTAAGTGCTGTGAGGCTGAAGGTAGAGTGAATATCAAGTGCTTAAAGGAGCCGAGGGAGGATGTGGAGGGAGGGAGGGAGGATGTCGCCAACCTAGCTCTCTTCCTCCCTTCAAAGCCCTACTGAGAGCTCACCTCCTCCGGGAGTCCTTCCCAGACTGAGCCCCCTTTTTCCTCTCCTCCTCCCCATCTCCCCCCCCACCTCCTTCCCCTCCCCACAGCACCTGTATATATGTCTGTACAGATTTACTACTCTATTTTACTTGTACATATTTACTATTCTATTATTTTGTTAATGATGTGCTTTTAGCTTTGTTCCGACGAATTGACACCTGTCCACATGTTTGGTTTTGTTGCCTGTCTCCCCCTTCTAGACTGGGAGCCCATTGTTGGGTAGGGACCGTCTCTACATGATGCCGACTTGTACTTCCCAAGGGTTTAGTACAGTGCTCTGCACACAGTAAGCGCTCAATACAATTGAATGAATGAATGAAAGGGGAGAAGGAGCATGGTGTAGTGGATAGAGCATGGGCCTGACAGTCGAGGAGACCTGGGTTCTAATCCCAGATCTGCCACTTTGCTGTATGACCTTGGGCAAATCATTCACTTCCCTTCTCGACTGTGAGCCCACTCTTCTAGACTGTGAGCCCACTGTTGGGTAGGGACTGTCTCTATATGTTGCCAACTTGTGCTTCCCAAGCGCTTAGTACAGTGCTCTGCACACAGTAAGCGCTCAATAAATACGATCAATTGATTGATTGATTCTCTGTGCCTCTGTTCCCTCATCTGTAAAACAGAGATTAAGACTGTGAGCCCTATGTGGGACATGGACTGTGGCCAATCTGATTAGCTTTTTTGTCCCCCAGCACTTAGTACGGTATCTGGCGCATAGTAAGTGCTTAACAAATACTACTTTTTTATAAAAAGAGGGTGGTGGGGGGTTGGCCGCGAGATAGACAAGATCAAGGTACAGCCCAGAGAAGTGAAGTGACTTGTCCAAGGTCACACAGCAGACAAGTGGCAGAGCCGAGATAAGAATCCATGGCCTTCTGGCTCCCAGCCCTGTGCTCTATCCACTACGCCATGCTGCTTCTCTACTGTACTCTCCCAAATGCTCAATCCAATGCTCTGCCCTCGGTAAGCACTCACAAGATGCTAGAAAAAAATAACGGTATTTGTTAAGCGCTTACTATGTGCCAGTCAATATACTAAGAGCTAGAGCCATTGTACTATGGCTCAGTGCATTTACACTGAGTGCACTGCTCAGTGCACTGAGCATTGGCTCAGTGGCATTTGTCTTCAGAAATGATATGTCTGTTGTCACCTTCTGGATATTGCAGTACAACTGAGGAACTGGGAAAATATTATCTCTAACCAGGCCACCCCACGTCTTCTGGGGGTCACAACCCAGGGACTGGAAACGATTCACCCCAGAAACCCAGGTTATTGCAGCCTGGTGCCAATAAATCATTCATCCGGGGATACCAACGTCGACACAACCCCTCCCCATCCAATTCATAAACACCCCCCATCCCATCATTCAATCATTTAATCAATTATTCATATTGAGGGCTTACAGTGTACAGAACACTGTTCTAAATGCTTGGGAGAGTACAATACTGCAGAATTGGTAGACACGTTCCCTGCTCACAATGAGCTTACACCTCCATTGCTTGGAAATGAACAAAAAAACTAATTCTACCGAGAGGAAAAATTAAAAGGAGAGATTCTTTACAAAAAGGAGAAAAGAAACAAAGAGAAGAGGTTTTGAACTCAGCCAGGTAGGTAAGTGCAAGGTGATGGTTTTAGAATGGGTGGGCAAAACTCTTCGCTTTAGATTAACCTGCAAGGGTAAGGTTCTTGCTTTAGGGAAACACATCAAGCAGAACTTTCCCTTTCACTTTTCCATTTTTTGCCCCTGGCAGACCAGTTTTAACTCCGTCCTGAATCGGATTTCCATTTCTCTTTGGAAAGTTCAAAGGAAGTGAAAGAACATGCTTGGTTTAGGCTATAGGGAAATGGAC